>NC_134042.1:42531797-43147413 GCF_965140245.1 Athene noctua | reverse complement strand
TTTATATGCATTCATCTTTTTTCTTTTTTCTTTTTTTTCCTGCTCTCCTGGTTTCAGCTGGAATAGAGCTAATTTTCCTTCTTTGTAGCTAGAATAGTACTGTGTTTTGGATTCAGTACGGGATTTGATATGAGAAGAATAGTGATAATACACTGATGTATTTAGTTGTTGCTAAGAAATCAAGGACTTTTCAACTTCCCACGTCCTGCTAGCATGCAGGTGCATGCAAAGCTGGGAGGGAGCACAGCCAGAGCAACAGACCCAAATTGGCCAATGAAATATTCCATATCATCTAACGTCATGCTCAGTATATAGATGAGGGATGGTCGGGAAGCTCTGGCTCTTCTGGGACTGTGGTTTGGGGATATTCTGTTCTCTGGGATTGCTACCTGGGGACCAGCTGGGCATTGGTTGATGGGTGGTGAGCACTTCCATCGTGCACCATTCATTTCTATATTTCATTATTACTATTATGATTATTTCAATTTTTATTTAATTTCAATTATTACATTGTTTTTATCTCAACCTACAAGTCTCCTTACCTTTACCCCTCTGATTCCCTTCCCCATCCCCCGAGTACGGGAGGGTGTCTGGCTGCCGTCCAGGTTTAAACCATAACACCTGCATGAGAATTTCAGAGAAGATGTTGGTGTGACATAACCATACCTTCTTTTCTTCCATTTTATCTTTCTTGTCTGCAAGATCTCCAGATTGATGGTGAAGGTGTTCAGTATTGCCTGTTTCTCATACTGATTCTTTATGACTACCCAAACTCTAGGAAGGACTACCTATACATACAAATATGTCACCACTGAAACTGGTGCAAATATAAAACTGTAATATTGGCATTGAATAACTGACTGAGTAATGGGGAGAGTAACCTGACAATTCCTCCTAGCCCTTCAAAATTCCCATCCCTCCAGTGTTTGTCCCAGACACTAGCTGTTCTTTTGGCCAAGTTCAGCACCCATCACATGAGTCTGCTGGTGGTTTTTTCCAACTTCAGTTCTTGTGGCAAAGTTGAAGATGCTTCTTTGTCCAGCCCCATATTTATTTCAGTACCCAGTATAGTAAGTCGAGATCACTGAAAGTATATTCTTAATTTTTCTGCAGAATGTATACGCTTAAAATCAGTGGACCGGATCCTCAGGAAATGGGGTTGATGGATTTGTTACTTTTTCCAGTAATCTTTAGAAGCTACAGATAGAAACTTAACACTGTTTCAGAATGGTAAGGCAAACCTTTTGCAAACTTACTCAGTAAATGTCTTCAAACTATATTTTATCTCACATAGACATGATTATGACCCTGGTGGTACAAACTGCATTCCTGAATTCTGAAAGAATGGCTCTATGCAATTGCAGGACAGGAAGAAATGCTTCTAATAAACTTTCCAGTTGAGAGTGGTATTGTATTATCTGAGAAATAAAAAGGTAATACTTTTAAAGGAGGCAGTGAAAAAATTATGCTGACAACCAGAGGGTTAATAGTCTAGACTCAGTAGTTTGCAAGACTTCAGCAATGTTTTCAAGGAAAGGCTCACTGAAAACATGGAGGTAATAAATGCAAAATGGGATAAAATGCAAAATGGACTTAAAAATAGATGATCCCTGAGTAGCCTGGATAACGGCTGATTTTATGGACAAAGGAAATGCAGTGGTTATAATCTACTTAGACTTCATTAAGCATTTGATATAGAACCATACAGGGAAAAATTAGTCATTAGTTAGGGAATAGTATAAAGTGAACAAAGAACTGGATAAGGAAAGATGGAATGGCTGATGTTCAAAAGCTGTGTCTATATTAGCAAGCATTGCAGCACTACAGGAACAAATATACCAGGTAGTTGGTGCTCAGGACCCAGTATCCACGCTGTAGGTGGAGGGTTGCTTCTGACCAGCTCTTGTCTGGTCCCATGGTCCGAACTCTGATTAGCATCTGGAGCACAGTGGGGGCAATGCTGGAGAGCATCTCTTGCTTAGTTTCATCTGAACACAGCCCAGTTTCCACGCTGGCTGCACTGCTTCGTAGTGCAAATCAAAGTGTGGAACAGTGGTAACAGTCACTTCAAGCATGATGAAGCCACCAGAAGGGCACAGCCTCAATTGCTGGAACAATTAAAGCAGAATAAATTTGAGTATGAAACGCAAAGTTCAAAATTTGAACTGCATTGCCCATTTTTGATGCTATAGGATGCTAACTAATCATTAAAGTTGTAACCGTGGCACTGACATACATGTGACAGTGCACTGGGAACGTAGCTAGTCTTATCTGTAGCAAGGCAAATTCTTGAAACAAGAATGTCACATCATCTCCCCAGTTCTTTTCTTCTTCACCCATTTACTAAGGATACAAAACGTGCTATTACAATGGATGTCAGTGGACATTTAGTACAAAACAGTGGTACTACTCACCAACACGAGTAATGGGAAATATCTTCCCTCCATCTCCTGGCCATCATCCTTCTTGTATAGCCCAGCAGGCCATCTGCTTTATTCAAGATGAAAGTGCACTGTTGGCTCACATTCACCCTGACACCTGCTGTAAACCTCAGGTCATTTTTGGAAGAGCTGCTCCTCAGCCAGGTGCTTCCCAATCTGTTTTGAGACATGGGGAACCCTGCACTTCTTCCTGAGCTTCATGAGCTTTCCGTTGCCTCACCTTACCAAGGTCTTTGACATTTGTTGTCAGCCAGTTCAGAATTCACAACTCAGAGGACAGGTTTCCATTCATGATAGAGCGCTGCACTATTTTAAGAATCTCGGTGGAAACGTTAAATACAATAGTTTTGTAACTGGGAATTTCCTCTTCAAAAGCAAACATCACCATGAAACACCTTTTTATGATAGCAACTAGTAATACACTGTATTTACCAAGTTTGTAATTTTGCCAGACTCACCAAAGATTGACTCCAGCACCCCTTGCATGGGACCATCTCCATTTACAAGCCAGCCAGGCTTCCACAAACCTCAGCAGCAAACACCATTTCCACACATTTGAAGAATCAGGCCCAGTTAGCATTAGCAATTTTGTCTCCTATAGGGGAAGATGAAGATGGATACAGCCACTCTGCTGTAAGGGCGCATGTAGCTGACTGTGTTCTGCAGTCCTTAAGTAAACATGTCTCCAGTGCTTCTGCCCAGGATATTTTAAGAACTTCAGCAGACATCTAAACTGTCTGAAGTGCTCTGCCACTTATCAAGCACTACAAAGGTACTTCCTGAAACCTAACACTGTTGTGTGGGACACTATTTACAGCCTGCAATGTAAACTCCGGTGTGTGTACTTGAAGGTAATACCTGTCAAAGGAAGGGTACGTTATCTCAAGACTGTGTAAACATTCAAATACACTAGTGCTATCTTTTTCCTGACAAAGACATTTCCTTGCCAAAGACATTTTTGTGGATTGTTAAAATTTGTACTGTTTCCAACCACTGAAAAATGCAGCTCAGCTGCTGCCCAAAATTTTCAACATTAAAGGAAGCTATAAAGTGTATATGCATACAGAAGAGCTTCCTTCCTGGTTTTTTGTTGGTTTTTTTCTTACAGTCTCACAGAGCTGATGGGCAAATATTTAATGCACAGTCACTAGTCCAGAAACGTATGGATATTAGTAACACATGAAGATATCTTAGAACAACTAATTTCCTGTAAGTATATATGAGATTAAAAGGCAAAATCTTGAAATCCTTATTTCAACTTCACTTCTTTAATGACTCACTCTATGGCTGAAATCCACATGGATAAATTTTACTTTAAATTTGAGCGATATGTAAGGGTTCAGCCAGCCCCATCCAAGAGTAAAAGGTGTTCTTTACTGAAGGCCCTTTGTGATGGACCTGTGATCTGGGAAAGAAAGAACCATTTCCTACCTCCCTGGAGCAGGCTGTAAAATACCACTTCTCTCACACCACGAATCCCATGCAGCACTGCAATGGTCAAGCAGGCTCCACGCCTCAGGCATCCTCTTTTTCACTGGCAACACAGATCTAATAAAGAAACAAAACCAGCACTAACAAACTCACTTAGATTAGTAGCCAACAAAATCCACACGCTATTCCCCTAATAGAGTGTCTATACCACAATCAAGGATTTCTAAAGATGGCTGGAGCTGATTTTTCTGTCTTGCCTGATGCCTAGTTAAAAGGGTGATGTCAGCTCATCATTTTTGCAGACATCCAGCACTTGAAACCAGCTCTCTGATGGGTATGTTACTGTAAAGGAAGCTGGGCCTCTTCCACAAGGAATAAGGAGTGGACTAGACCTTGACCCTATGTAGAGTATTTACTAGAAGAGGGTAGGGACAGGAAAGTCATCTATTAATTGCAGCTCTTCAAAGGCAAGACAAGTCACAGCCTTCACATTTTTACCAGGCTATCTTCTTTCCTCCCTCCAATCATAAGACTCGGATCTCCAGGGGACAGAAGACAGACCAGTAACAAACCAGTTTTCCCAGTGGGTAATTTCAGCAAAGAGAGACTCCCTCAGTTGGGGTTTTTTTTTGGTTGTTGTTTTTGGTTTTTTTTTTTCCTTGAGCATTGCCAGCATCACACAGTTAGATGAAACTGCTTCAGATGCTTTGGCTACCAAAGACCATTCTACATACATTTTTTTTATATATACGATACAAAGGAAATGAAGAAACACTAGTTGACTAGCAGAGCAGTTCTCATATGCTCTCAGACATTACCCTTAATTGTGTATTAACCTGCTGCCATTTACTGGACAGTTCACTCACCTGCTGTTCCAGGCTCCTTTTAAAACAGATGAGAAAAAAGAGTGATTTCTATAAAGGCTTCTGAAAGCTCTAACTTGTCTGAAGCCCACTCATGTTTTAAAGGCGGTATTTATCTGAGTCAGTATCTACTTTATCAACAGCACCCTGTGAGAAAGGCAAAGAACTATATGAAGTTCATGGCAGCTGTTCTGAGCCAGCTGGTAGAGCAAGAACATTTTTGCATCAATTATAAAATGCTTTTTTACTTCATAAAACCATTGTCCACTGAGGTGAGCTAACTAAAGAGGACTAACCATGAATCCCCAGTGGTAAAGGTAGATCCTGCTCAGTTTGTAAGTGGGAAAGTGTGACTGTTTATAGAATACGATAAAAAAAATGTCAAACACTCAAAATTCATGGATTTAAATAAAATATCCATTCATTCAATAATGCTGCTAATTATTTTTTTAAATCTATGAAATATGGAACCAGGTTTTTGTATGAAGTGTATTGTGTTAAAAAAGACACCAAGCACTGTTACTTTAAATCAGTTTTAATGTGTCTTTCAGGACAAAATGAACAGGTGTGGATCCAAAATTCATCTGAAAAAAATCTGCATAAGGTGTAAGTATAGTTTGCACATTACTATGGAAATGCTTAATTTTCTTTCCTTTTATAAAGTGCATTATGCCAGAACTGTAAGACCATATATAGCCAAATTAAAAATTACAAAAGCTTAAAAATCCTATACTGCATGTGTTAGGAAGCATACACCTGAATATGAAGGCCATATTGTAAGGGTAAGTGTGAGAAAATGTCAAATACATTAATGTGCATGACAATCAGTAATTGCTACTTTTAAAAAACCATAATCTTTACCACAAATCATGCCATTTTGTTAGACATTTACTCTTATTCTTCCATCCAGATATCTAACAGGATGATGCATCAACCAGTTTGTCATTATTATTGCATTTGGCTGAGAAAGAAGAAATTAAATTCATCACAGTGATTGTTATTAAAATGAAATGCCAAACAATACAAAGTAATACTCACGGGAAATGGCCAAAATGAAAGCAAATTTACATAAAAATGTTCTTATTAAGTATTGTGTCAGTAGATTAAAGAGCTTTTTGATAAAAGCCTGAACTTAGCCACATTTAACTCAATGACAACACATATGAAATTCAATAGGAGCAGAACTTTAATTTAAAAAAATCCATGCTATGAAATGAAATGCATATTATTTTTACGGTAACAGAGTAAGTCAGAGGATAATTGCCTGTTACATCATGCCCATTGACAACATCACTGTTTTTTTTATGAATCCTTGAATGCAAAGACAGGCAATGTGGATCTAACAGAGACTTAATGGAAAAATTACTTCATGGAAAATAAAAAGATTAGATGAACAAGAGAAAGTAATCCTGTGAAAATTAAGCTATAAACCCTAATTTTTCAATATGCCAAATACTTCATTTAGAGTTGATCATTTAACCCAGTTATTCAGCACACTGAGTGGCTTGTTAGTCATTGTGAACTTCGCTTGTAAATCAACCAAAGCTTAAATATAGCGGCAACCTCCAAGCACAAACGCACGGATGCAGATGGGGCCAAGAAAAGGAACGGGTCTAGATCATCCAGTAGGCAAATGTCACAAGGTTAAGCCATATGAAAACAAAACTTAATTACTGTACCTCCAAGGATCTGTTATGCTTAAATTACCTCATATAAATGAGGCACATTTCACAGTGCTTGTATTAATTAGCACTTACCAAGCACCTTTCAGAAGTGCGTGGCAAACATTACATGAGGTCAGAAATCTCATTGCTCTTTCATTAGAACACCCATAAATACTATGGGGCGAGTTTCCTCATCAATGACAGAGCAAGGACTGCAAGGCTTGACCCATAGGCCTCCAAAAAAACAGTGCAAAAGTGGTGAGGGTGTAATCTTAATTGCCATTTTACAGATTGCAAAAACAGCAGCAGGGAGATTATTTAATGTGTCAAAGATCAACAAAGGAGTTGTAGGTGAATTAAGGATTCATGGCTTTGGGCGCTTTTTTTTTCTGTTTTAGAGATAAAGGGTATTTGCTTGCGGCATAAAGCCAAAGTCTGTGACGAACTGGGGTACAAAGAATGCACTGCAGCTGGAGGGTGTAAGAATTCTGCCTTACAAGCAGCAATACCTCCATAAATAGTTAAATTTAGAGCTTGCTATGTGCTTGTACCAGTACTTCCATAATTGCTTCCTGACACAAATGGGTTTGAGTATTAGCTATTATTTAAAATTGAGCAAGAAAAAACAAAGGGGATTTGCATGACACAAGATAGTCTGGCTAGGTTTTTCTTTTTCATCGTTTTGTATCCTTGGAGTTCTCAGAAAAGGGATATTATCACACACTACATAATGGCATTACGGGGGTTGTGATGCCATTTCCACAGCCCCTGGGAATGATACAAAAATACCATTAGAGCTCTTTGAGACATATATAGAAAAGGAACATTTACTAGGAAAATTCCACAGTTAGGGAATAACTCAGTTTCTACAGTATTCTTTTTCCTCTACAAGAGGTAGGCCTTTTTTGAAAGCTCTTGATGTATAACCATTATAAATTAGAAGATCCACAAAGAAATCCAAGTTTATCCTTCAAGATTCTGGGACCTCTCCACGGCTTCTACATGTCCCAACCCTGGCTGCCACATGTCATCCCCATCTATAAATAGGTATTACATTTTGCTGAGGAAGGTCAAAATGTGTGAGGGGTGTAAATACTGCAGCAGTCATCATTAAGTCATGCATTGATTTATTCTTGGAAACCTAGGAGCTGTGGAAGCGAGTGTGCCTTACAGGGCCGCAAGTCCCAAATTCCTCAGCAGAGAACTACAGTAAAACTTTGGAAGTTACAATCACTGCATTAGCAGGAAGAAATGTCTCCGGTTCACTGAGAAAACACAGCGTGCTGTCTCAGCTCCACTCTTCCCATGTGTTTTGTACCCTGAGGACTCCCTTCCTTCCACCTTCACTCACTCCTTCCCTACTGCATAAAATAAAGACTGCACACTGGACAGTCTCCCCAGGGATTGTCTGTTAGTACACAGGGTGTTGGAAAGAATTTTTAGACAGGTCAACTTCCTCCAGTTTGGCCCCTCTACAGATGTTATCTCAGTTATTAGAATAGGCTCTGTGATAAAAATATTTTAGCTGCTCTCCATTCAGTTTAGTGGGCTATTAAAAAAATCATTATATAAAAATTATAGATAATTGTGTTTGTTTTGTGCAGTCAAAAATACCTACCTAACTTCACCGTTATTTTAGAAACTGAAAAGCTGTATAATCCAACCAATTTAAGTACACTGTATCTGCCTTATTAATGCCAACCCAGATACATGGACATCTTAACATTTGAAGTTGAACAACAAATCCAAGCTTCACAATTCTAGTTACCCAGTAAGTACTGGAAAAGGCTTTAATACTGGTTTCAGCAAGAAGAAATAACTCTATATGGATGTAAAATACCTTCAAATAGTAACATGGCTCAAATTTAAAAAAATATTTTCTCCTTATTTTGTTAAGAATACTTCTATGAATTGTTTTTTTATGTTGACCATCAAGGAGATTTTTACACTTGAATTTACTGAGAACTTAAAGATAAATAAAATGTTATAATACAGAATATATGTTTTGTTTCTATTCAATTCCTAGAAGAACATGTTGGTTTTAAATAGCATCTCCATTTAAGAGGAAGCAGTAAGGAACAGATGAACACTAAATTGTGCTTCTCATCACTGAAGTTCTTCATTTGTTTAGAATAGCTGGATCATCGATTCTCTTGATTTTCCAACTCCGACCCATTTAACTAGGGAGGAAAACACATTTATTAGAACAATTACTGAATGCAAATATTATAATCAATGAATTGGAATAATTTTCACCTTTCATCACACTTCACTACAAACTGGCCAACTTTGTGCTGAAACACAATGCTAGGCAGTTTTACCGCCAAAAATCTCTTTACTCCTGCTGCATTACCGGACTAGAAGTGAAACATACTGAATTCTGAAAGCATGAAATAATTATACCATAAACACAAAGTATTGTAGATGGAAGGCCTAACAGAAGGTCAAGCATGCTTGTTACAGGTTTAACTGTTATTGCCTTGAGTGATAGGATGTCTAGCTAAACCCCTGCAGAGAGGAAGCGAGAGCTCTGCCAGACTGTGAAGTTTTCCTGCTGTGGACCAGAAGATAGCGATGCACACATGCTATAATATTATTAAATGTAAGGCTGCAATTAAAAACATTACCCAGTGTGAGCAGCCACCCAAATACCATATAATTGTTCCACTAGATTTTGTTGTTCATGGATACACAGAGAATTGACTGTAGGTAGGTCTCCTTTAGCCAAAGCCAGTAAGGCACCCTGCCTTCACACTGAGAAACAGAAATAAAGTAAGGGGAGCTTTATTTACATATCCCATCACACACATCTGTGTCCACGACCTCACACGGGACATTCACTGAGTTTCAGGCTCTGCTATAAAATGCTTCCTAATCCTAATCCATGAGCAATACTGAATTGCCACAGTTGTAACTGTGTTGAGGTGTTTGATGGAAAACAAAGTACACATGCCAGCTTTTAAGTTTGCTGCTGTGGAAATTCCCTTCCAAACTCCACCACTGATGATATACCTAGGTCTTGGCACCTCTAGAGCTCGAGCAACTAGACTGGAAGAAAACAGGGTGGCTTAACGTTTGGAGATTATCATGTTAAGATTCTAATTTTCTCAAAGCGGCAGAACTGTGCTAAACAGTCTTGTATCCATTATGCAATACATCTCCTTATATGGGTAAGTATGGAAGAGGGGGGTGAGGGGGGGAAATAAAAATTAAAAAAGAAGTCTATATTCCAACAGGGATGCAGTGCAAGAAGTGAAGCGAAAGGAAGAGATTAGGACATTAGACTATGCGCTGAAGCATGGTGCACAGATCCCTAAGCTTTCACTGGCAGGCAGCAGCAGTTTGCCAAGACCAATACGCGTTTACCTCTCCTCTGGTTCAATACTTGTCAGCAGCAGCTTGGAGCTCTCTGCAACACTACAGACCTGCCTGCAGAACACCACCCTTTGCAAACTGTCATTTACCATCCTCAGTCCAACCACAGGTACCTTTATTGCCTCCTACACAAGTCAAGACGCCCTGCTGTGGCATCCTCGTATGTACAGCTCCAGAAAGATTTACCTGGCACTCCAACATGGTTTTCCACACAGCGGATGTAATTCTGGGCCTTGGGTGGGAGGTCCTCCCATTTTCGCGCACCAGTTGTGTCAGTCTTCCACCCAGGCATTGTTTCATACTCTACTTCCACCTTCTGTAGTATCTCCTGATTAGCTGTGGGAGAATAACTTTTGTCACAGTTGATTTTAGCTGCTCTACCTTAAAAGAATACACCTATGGTTCCTGACCAAGAAAGTCTTCTGACAACATTGAAAATATATTAAAAACCAGTATTTCTACTGGTTGGTTCATTCATTCATTGTTAATTTAGATTAATTTCTGTTACTGAAAAAGATAACACTGATTCAAGATGATCCAGGAATCCAGTTTGTTTTTCTAAAAACTGTAGATGCACTCATGTCGTCAGAAGACTAGAGTAATATTTTTGAGGAAACGGGTTATCTTAAGTTTACAGTAGTTCCACTTTTTGGTTCAGATTTGCACATAATAAAATAGAAGTCCTCCTGCAGACAAGGCACTACTGTCTCAAATGCTTTTATCTTTATGGAACAGGGTTAAATCAGTCTTGCTAAAAACTTAATAGTCTGCAAGCTTTCCCCCACTAGAATTCTCACTGTGTCCACAGCCAGGAACTACCATCAGTGGTGGGAAAGCTCCCATATCTCGACAATACAAATTCCTCATCTTGGCGCAGACTGTTACTGGTATCTTGAAAACATCATTAACATGAGAAAATTACACATTATTACATCTTAAAAGTTTTATCACGGATCATATCGAGAGGCAATATATATTTTTATTAACTACAGTGATGCTGCTGTTACAGTTATATGACGGTATACCATAAGCAGCTTTATTCTGCTTGTATACGTCTCATTTTCACACTGCTAAGCACTGCTTTATTTTTACTTTATTTTATTAAAGGCTATTGCCAATGATACACAGTCACTGACTTGAGTCTTGCTGACTTTCAGATCCCCGGTGTTGCCAATAAAAAAAACAGACAGAGAGGTCCTAACAGAAGATTTAATTTGGTCTGAATTTGTCACCATACAGAGATGCAAGGTAAATGGAAAATGCTAATGTACTGATACAGCAGTCTTTATACTGGTACTACAGTTCTCCAAATTTCTACAGAAGGTCTAGTGAAAAAGCAATCAAGCCTGATTTGAAAAAGCAAAGGATCTTTCCCAACAGGTATGACTTAACAGGTAGGAAAGAGAAAAATATAGATAGATATTTAACAACATACCTGGGAAATATGGAATTCTTTTTCCACCCAATTTGTAAGCAACACCAATTTTAATTTCATCAAGGACGTCAAGAATATCCAGCTTTGTTAACGCCAAACTGTACAGAAAAACACCAGTTAGGAGTTACACACATGATGAATCTCCTCTTCAATACTTTCCACCTGTCTCTTTTTATTCTTTCTAGTTTTGTATTCACAAATCCAGCTCAGGCAACCCAGAAAGCAGAAATACACAAATATGTTAAACTATGAACATTATTAATTGAATTCACACCTCTGGGATGAATACATGGCTGAATTACTAAGACACATTTCCAAATGCTTGGCTACTCATAGGTGCACAGTGTTCAGTTCAGTGCATGAAAATGCAAGCTGTGTTAAGTGGCACTTACTGGACCCTGTTTGGGTGTGTATGACAGCATATCACTTTGTCACTACTGGTGATTATTTCTGTTACTCTTACTGATTCACAGCCTATAAGACAGACTTATTTACTAAATTGCACTTTTAAAACAGACTTCACAAGCGTAATATGGCTACTAAAATCACATATACGGTTCAGTAGGAAGGGTCCCAGGCTGAATTTCAGTACCTGGGCTGTGCTATCAGGGTTGTCAGTTTAATGAACCTTTTTAATCTTTTGAATGAGTACACTGGAACACAAAAATGGAACCTCAAGACAACACCGTAGTATTCACTGATCAGAATAAAACTGCATTTTAAAACTAGTCAAATTCTCTAGAAACAATATGCCAGACCATGCTCAGTAAAAAAAAAAAGATTTAGACAGGTATGTGCATCAAAGTCCATGCGATGCTAAGTATATGATGGACACAATGATTAAGTTAAAAGACCTTTTGGGATAGAAGCAGCATAGACCCAGTTCTTCAACTTTTTAAAGTTTTTATTTCCCCATTTTTTTTAACTGTCACTGTTACCAGAGATGAGTTTTGTTGACAGAAATGCAGTAATTGTACAGAACTGAAATGGAAGGAAACATAACACCTTCCTAATACTATTTCCACATAAACTAGAGCTCTGTAAGTTGAAGCGAAATATAAATCAAAGTAAAAAAAAATTTAAACCCTTCTCAAATTAATGAACGAAGCTCATTGTTCATTTTTAACATTAGTAACATAGACAATATTAAATTAAGTCGCAGTTTATAATATATTAAAATGCCTGGGGTCACATTTTTTCATATATTAACAAGTTTGCCTGAATCCATGAGTAAGTCTACGCTTCATACGAACAAAACTAATGGAACTTTTGCAACTTCTGAAAATACAGATTGGTAGTTATAAATTAATGGCTTGTGACAGTTACTAGCATTTTAGCATCAGACATAAGCTAGCTTGATGGCATTATGTCTTGAACAGTTCCTTTAAACAGCCACTTTTCCTTTAAAACGTCAATTTAATAAATATTTTAATTATAAAATAATTTATCAACAAAGCTGCTCAGTCCCAAAGAAAATAAGATTTAGTCCATTAAAAGCAGATTTTATAATACAATATTAGGCTACACCTTTGTAAATAAATGAACCTGTCAGGACTGGAATGAAAGTTGTGCCAGTTGCTGTACCCTTTGTGACATCCCCCTTATTTCACTTCAAGAGGTAGTGGTTCCAAATGATGCAGAATTGGTCCTACAAATATGATCCCCTAGAGTAAACCAAAGTTCAGAACCAGTGGGTTTTAGATCACAATGTAATTCAGTGTGAAACCACTGGATCAAGAACACTAGAACAAACTGTTAGAAAATTGATATGTTGATCCAATCTACATTAGCCATCTCATGTAAGCAAAGTGAAAACATATATTAAAAAAAAAATCACTGCTATGATGTTGTAAAATCACTTGATTTGAATACAAAAAGTCGAAGGAATTAGATTATCATTAGCATTAAGACAATTCTCAGTTGCCTATTGTGAATTACTTTATTGCTTAAAACGTAACACTTTACTGGACTTATATTAATGTTACCTACATATTTATTCTGCGAAGCACAAAATTATCACTTCCAAATGTAGCGCAAAATCTGTGATGCTTACGCAGTGAATCCGTTGATCATATGAGCATATTTCAAAATGACAAGATCTAACCAGCCACAGCGTCTCTTTCTGCCTGTAGTTACTCCCCATTCATGGCCACGGGACTGTAAAAGATCTCCAATTTCCTACAAGAAGACAGAAAGAATCCTAATGGTGTTTCACTGAAAAATAGCAGGAAAGCAAATCTAAACAAATACAGAAGAACAGCAAGTAAAACATAGTTGTTCAATTCCAAGACACTTTTGTAGGAAACAAAGAAAAAATGTTGTTTTATTAGGAGGGGACTAATGTTTTATTAGGAGGAGAATAAAGACCCTTGTGCACAGGATTTTTGTATTTCATTTGCTAGCACTTCCAAAATACTTATTTAACATGACTATTTCAAGTTCTAAGGAGACATTTTTCTTCCTCTGATAGCAAGATGTCCTTGACAATTCAGTCCTATTTTTAATTTTGTTTGCATTTACTTTCTTCATTTGTTTTTTTTGAATCTACTGTTCTTGGGGGCAAGACTGTAAACACTTAGGACAAGTTCAATGCTTGTACAATGTCTAAGTCAACCAACTCCTTGACCATGCCTAGGGCTCTTGGGTTCTACCACAGTATGAGATTGCCAACCGTTCCCTTTGAGCTGGCAGTGTTTATGATGTGTAAAAGACGAAAGAAATTTTACGCTTATGATTCATAAAACTAAAGGATATCACCAATTCATTTGAGCCATTAGAGAAAGGATTTTAGTGACTAAATCCTTATATTGGATTTGGATCACTGACCTAGAGATTGCTGCGTGCATAGCTTATAATCAATACCCTGAGCTTTCTAGTTTCTTGATAATGAAAATACAACAGAGTTTAAAAGAATCAAAATGTCTCCCCTTTTTATTGATCAATTTGTGCATGACTGGCTGATGCACACAGCACATTTGTTCTATAAATCACATACAACACAGGCTGCTGAGCACAGAAGTTTTATCTTGTAATTTAAGCTTTCCTGTGATGCGCTGACAGTTCCAGTCTCACAAACACTCACCACTGAAAGGCACCTAACAATATTAGATAAAATAATGAAATCTGTTTTCACATCATTCATTACACAGAAGTGTTGTCACTGCAATACATCATTATCACACTCATGTTTCTCTCCTCCGAAGAAAAATACATTAAGATTATAATGTAGTTCTCTCTTGTGAGTGCGATTGCTTGGCATTAGTATTATGGTGCTTATTTATCATAGGTTACCCTTACCCCATTCCATTGACCTTATTTTTTGGCAACTGTATATATTGTATTTTGTAACATTAAACCTACATTAATCTGCTCAGTGGGGAAGGCTCCAATTCCCACCCGAGTAGTATATGCCTTCACCACACCATACACATCACCAACGTGCTGGGGAGGAACACCAAGTCCAGTGCAAACACCACCTACGGTGCAGTTCGATGAAGTCACGAACGGATACGTTCCTGTCAGAGAAACACAACAGCACAACCCTATTTCAGCAACGGTAAGAAACAAAAGACGATTTTTCCCTTAGGAGTTGAAATGAGATTTTCACCAGTGCGTTTGGCTTTAAAGCTAAACTGAAACAGCAGCCAAAGAGCAGGGCAAATTCTTCTTATTACATGGCCCCATTTTTCCTTTAAGAGAACAAATTAAACTGTTCTTCCACAAATTGCTTCCTCCAGTAGTGAATGTATTTGGATTTCTAAAGCTCCACAGAAACCCCTCAAAAATGAATCAGCTTTTAAAAAATGCTTCATCCTGGCAATTTGTACAAGTTATTAGTGAGCAACAAGTTCACACAAACAAATAAGAAAATACACTACTTTATTATACTTGAGGAGTTATCCAGCATGTGCTACCTGTTGCAATGTGTAAGTTTTTCTGTATTCACCCTTTGCAACTTTCACTGAGGATTGCCCACAAGGGAGAAATTTAAAAGCATCTCAACACTACTTCCATCAGGCACTGGGTCTATTATAGGATGCCACTGATGTCTAAAGCTTTTTTCACTGTCCTGTGTATCACAAGGTATTTCCACTACATCCACAGAGAGCCTGGTGGAAAGGTCACAGTCTGACATTCCCAGTGCTCTGCACAAGTAGCCCTGAGTATCTGCAGCAAATGTTCTAACTCTTCAGAGGTTATACATGATTTCTCCACTCTGACTCTGGATTGGAGAATCTCTCCAGTTCTTCATTTCATCTTCATGGACACCTAAGTGGTTTAATTAGACTTTTGCTAAGAGAGCAGAGAAGCGATCAACTGAAGAAGCTAGACTTACAAGTTATCTGCACCAGTTTAATCCTCCCTCCACTGCAGAGGAATTCTCAGCAGCACTGCAGTGGGTGCCTGAAATGTATGGCAATGTGCACACACATTTAGAAGTAATAAAGACAAGAATATCTGGAGTGAAATTTCAACTCCACTGGAATAAACGTCAGTAAAAATCAGTATCTAAACTTTAAGCACTTAATCCTGTTAATGTTACAATCTCTGTCTTACTGTGCTTTACTTTAGGGAAATCTGTTCCTATTAAAGGAAAGACTATTTTGTTTCGCTGTTTTCCTGCTGTTTGCAAAGCTGATACAAACACAAATCAAAATAAAACTTAGGAGTTAAATTAAGTTTAGAGTTTAACTTACCAAAGTCAATATCAAGTAATGCTGCATTGGCTCCTTCAACAAGAATCTTCTTTGGAGAGCCATGAAGAGCTTCATACATAAAATACACACCATCTCGAACCATGGGCCTTATTTTTTCAGCGTATCCCTGCAAATTTGAGTAGAAATGTCAGCTTCCCCAGACAATGGCTGGAAGCAGGTAACACTGTGTTCACTTTTGAAGCACAAAACATACGGATAACCCTAACACATCAGCTTCAGTAACTGAATGTTGCCTGAAAAATACAACCATTAGCTTATATTCTACTGAAAACAAATCAATGTACTGAACCACTCACATAAGAAAACTATTCTAATGCCATAATTTCTGTACCATTTCTATTCACAGAGATGTTGTATACCTACTTATTTTGTTGGTACAGTCTCTATATAGTGTCTATAGTCTAGACACACAGAGTAGGACTTAGAAATAGTGCAAGCTCCAAAAGAAAAAAAGTCACTAGTCATGAATATTTTAAAATATCTTTAAAGGTAGGGTGTCAGCTCTGAACAAGTACCAGACAAAATGTGGGAAAGGTAAGAGATTTTTATAATCTTTACTTATATATTCATAAAAAAAAGATGTTTTACCAGTAGCTCTTCTGAATTTATTTATAAAAAGACATTTCTCTTGTAATACCAGGATCTTGAAACACAGCTTCCACAAGCTAGTATAAGCATGGAAGTCTCTTAGACAGACTACATCAGTTATGACTGGAGACTGCTGCGTCACCTTGCATTCTCTTGGTTACTTTAGCAATTATTTTACATCAAAAAAGTAAAATATTATAGAAGAATAATCCACAAAATTTATTTTAATACAATAAGAAAACATTATATGACAAAGCACAGTGCTTATTAAAAGGTTTTATAATAATGAAGAGATGCATTTTTAATTTAAATTAGTTTGACAAGTAGTAGTTCTGGTATACTTAATTTTTACTTTCTTAACTAAAATTAAAATTACTGTTTTCTTCTATACTTCCCTGAAACTGAACAAATAGTACAAGCATTAAATCCCTACCTTTAGCTTTTTCAATTGTCCTTCTATATCTATGTCCAGTGTGGGAAACATTGACTTGTATTGTTGTGCCAGATTCTTAAATCTGTAAAATATTGAAATCATACCCATGAAGAACACTGAGTTACTGGTCATGGAACCTTTGGCAAGAACACAGTTTATATTATATGCAGGATATACTGAGAGCTATAGGGAGAAAATACTCAGAACTTCAATACTTCAACCAGTGCATTTCCCAATGTACATCATCACAATTTAAGTGATGAGAAACTCTGAAGTACAGGAAATACACACACATTCTTTCCAGTTTTCTTTTCCTTCTAGACAATTTATATACAAAATTCAGACACATATTTAAAAACATCTCCCTTAAAAGCAAATCTGTCAGCCAAAATGTATCACTCTAACATAATATTTAGAAATGAAAATAGTTGTACCTTGAAGAAAATTCATCAAAGTCAGAAAGGAGGTCACAAATTCGAAGGCCTGTTCGTGCAGCTTTGGAAGAGTATGTTGGTCCAATCCCTTTCTTTGTTGTGCCAATACTAAAAGAAACCCCCCAAATGTATAAATAGATGGAAAAATATGCTTTATGCTAAGTAATTTTGCTAAAGCTCTTCAATATACCATATATAGTGGGCTGAAGATTTGAGACAAAAAAGAGACTAAAGTTCTATAATAATAAATATATAGCAAATTTTATGTTTCAGTAGATTTGCATCAATATTGCTAATATTCATGGTATGCAGTAAAGCATTAAGCCTTGAGTCTGACAGACAAGCTTGGCTGAAACTATGTGTGCTTATGTACATATATATACATGTATGTGTGCATATATGCATATATTATACAGTAACAACGGTTACTATACTGTCCTGTGGTACTAACACATTCCTTACCACAATAGGAAACAAATGTCATTTTCACAGAGTTGCAGGACTGTCTATAGTTGTAAACAACAACCAGTTCTGTGAGTGATCAAACTGGTTTCCTATGGCTTTGGCATTATTCATATAATCTCTGTCCCTACAAACTCTTGCTGCAGCCTTTACCTTGATGATGATAAAAAGGAAACTGCTTCCCTACCCACATGCCTATTTTCATGTGCATTTTAGAAATGCAGTAATTGTGAGATCTCTATTTGTATGTAAAGTTTGTCTGAAATTTTCCTATGTGATCAAAACCAAATAAACAGAGAGAAAATTACAATGTATTCATATAGATCTTTGTTCTCTCAGAAACCAGAATAATGAAGTATGAATAGTTACATACGGTGCTAAAGTTTAAGACTGAAAAATAAAATAGAAGCAAGTATGTCCCTGAAGTGTACGTGAATATACAATTACAAGCGTGGAACCTAATTGTGCTAGCATTTTGGGCTTGATTCAAAAGAGCACCACTAGTCCAGTATCAAACTGGTATTTTGAGGACTTGGTAGGAATTTCAAAATGCCTCTATACATCGCAGAGAACTGGAAAATAGAAATATGTAAGAATTCATACCCTGCCTTTTCAGTAATACCTCAGAGTTTGTTCACTGGAGTAGAACAGAGTCACAGAATTAGTAACATCAACAAGGCCCTTTAGAGATACACTGCATTTCTGTTTTCCCAAATTACACCAATTTTTCAAATTTGCAAATTATTAATGAAATGAAGGTGCTGAAAATATTTACTTTTTTCCTTCTTGTGCTTGACGTTGCACTTCCTGGAGCCCATCTACTGCCTGATGAAAGTCAAACACTGCAACGGAAAGTCAAATTGACATAGTGGGAGACCAAAGGAGAAAAACATTCTTTAAATCACAGACATCCATAATTGCAAGACAAATTGCCTTTGTTATCATTGACAGTTCACAGGCCTCCTCATGTGAAAACAAAGTGAGCATTCCTTAAACACTGAAAACATGTAAAACATCACTTTAGCGGATACAAATTCCATTATAATGCTTCAGATACACAACATATAAAGAAGCTGTGTCAAATCAAATACATGACTGCTCTGTGGAGTAATTATGTAGTTCAGCACCATGAGCTAAGCAATCATTTGTGAGTTGTTTTCCCCCCTTCAGTCACCACTTACCTATATGTGCTCTATCTGATATAATCAGTCTTTTCTCCCAATCTTTTAAACCTATCAGAAGATATAAAGAAAGGTAGGATTTCAGCTGCACTGATTGGTCAGACTTTTGAGATTTGCTTTTAGTTTTTCTATGTCTTCTAGTTTATATAGCTTCTTGTTAAGAAGACTGTAGACAAAATGGATAAAACATAAGTGAATGTCAAATATCAGCACTGTTTTTGTTAACAAAGTTCTGTCACTTTTTACTTTTTCAGCCTTATCATTTTGGTATGGACAAAGGCACTCACTTCTTAATGCCAGAGTGCTGTGATTTACATGCAATCCTTATTTTAAGAAAATATTCTTGTTTAACTCACTATATGACAAATCACTTAAACTCCATTTGTGCCTCAGAAAATAGAGAATTTTTATATATAGAATCAAATAACAATTTAAGATCTAAGAGACCTTAGGTCATCTGGCCCAAAGTCTTGCTCAAAGCAGAACCAACTGAGTTTATACTTGGGCACAGAAATAGGGATACAGAAACTCTGGTTTAAATCATCTCAGTTTGAGGTCAAGGGGAGTTTTGCCACATACTTTAGGATTTTATTTTCTACCCAATGTGGTATCAAATGCCATAAAACTTCCTGAAACCCATGAAAAGATTGGCTTTGAAAAATCTGTCTGAAGACTACACAATCAATATCTTAAATGCTGTTTTCCTCATTATTTAAAATCCAGAATGCTATTGCACTGAATATTTACGGTCAGAAACAAAAGCTTAAAAAACCCCTCAACCTGGTTGCCCATATAAAGAAAGGTTAAAAATTACTTGATACAAACCTTTCTTTTCATTCTTTTCAGCTTCTTCAAACAGGCCTGGTAAATGTATAACCACTCCATTACCTTTGGGAATATAAATGATTTATTTTAAACCAAGAAATAAAATACCCATTCTTGGGATGTAAGGCATGTAAAACACTTGCTGTCTGAAATTTTATTTAAAAAGACTAAGTTTCTCACATTTCTCACAAAGTGATCTGGAGAACTTTTTCGATAAATACTGATTTTGGTTAAGCAGCTACAAGCCTGCAAAAATCAGAAAAACCAGAGCTTGCTTGATTCAGATGTGAATGCTGGGCCCGCTCCGAAGCCA
This sequence comes from Athene noctua, assembly GCF_965140245.1. Classification (NCBI taxonomy): domain Eukaryota; kingdom Metazoa; phylum Chordata; class Aves; order Strigiformes; family Strigidae; genus Athene; species Athene noctua. Next base: position 43,127,250 of record NC_134042.1, on the reverse strand, counting down.
GCTGAGGTAAGCGGATTCTTGTCTTTGTTTGTGGTGGACTTTGTACCACGACTTCAGCCTCAATTGTTCACTGCTAAAAGCTCAAAGAAGTCCATGGCCCTACAACACTGAAAAGCCTGTGTGACAATATTTAAATTTTCGTCAATATTCACATATTTGTTTTAAACTCAGCTCAAACTAGTGTTATAATACATTAGCAATGCCTCCTCCCTGCTTTTGAGGTACAATATAGAATGTATGAGCAATACACAGCATTACTGATGGGACATGGAGGATTAGTGATGTAGTGGGCTGGAAACAGCTGCTGCTTCCTTCCTGGGAACATCAGAAATCTATGCAAGAACCTGTCTCAACCTAAATTTAGGATAACTTAAGTTATACTCTTTACTAACTAACAAGGAAGTGAATTGGAAAAACAGATAATCCACATATTTAGCAGAGAGAAAAAAACGTTTCATATATTTCAATCATCCATTCAGAAATTATCAAATGGAACAAAACTGAAATTCTGTGACTCACTAAAACTTACACTCATCTCTTGCACAATCTGTAAAGCATTTCTTCCTGTCAAAGAATCATAATTTTGGACAAGTAAAAGGCTTAAATTTCCCTACAACTTAAATATGAGCTTAACGTCCAATAAGCAATGCAAACTTTTTAATGATGCCATCTGCATCGAATATCTTTACATCACCTTGAACAGCTGGTAATGTGAACAAAAAGGAGGCTGGATGATAACATTCCAAGCAGACCCCTGTATCCTGGGGCCCATTTCTGAAAACTCAATAAAGAGATACCAGAGATAGGTTAAATAGAAAATATAATTTAAGTGCTGGGCTTTATGTCCTCAAAGAAGAGCATATATATTTCTGAAACTATAAAAGGAGTGTACAAGTAGAGGGTGGCATCCAAATTTGTACCATAAAGTATAAGAGCAACATGATAGAAAGAGGGAGTTGTTACTTTCAATTTCCTAGTAGCAGAAACTAAACTGATACTGGAAGTAGAATAACTCTTGATGTTAAAACAAGAGTGAAATAAAACTCAAAACAGGTGAAGCTAAAGCAAATTCAACTGAGTCACCTGTATTCTTTGCTTCCTACTATAAAATATGGTTGCAGCTACCCACCACGTAAGTTATTTTATCTTATAAGTTCCAAAATTGTCTTACCAATAAAAGAAATTGCCTTTGGATTAATGATGCCACTAGGAAATAGGTGAAAATCATATTCTTTTCCATCAACAACCACCGTATGTCCTGCGTTATTCCCACCCTGCAACACAAAGAAACACTGAAGATTAATGGTCTTATACCACCATCCTAAACTCTCAGCAGATGATTTGACAAGATCATTCTTTTTTATTTATACATTCATGTCTTAAGTCACTGCTTTCTCCACCTTACAGTTTCTTGAGATGCTGTATTATTGTAAAAAGGGCTCAGACAGGACAATTGGGAGACTGAAAGATTTCAGCAGGACTGTGTAGAATTGCAAAGCAGAACGATAACACAGAGTTAAGACAGGGCTGGGGCAGAGCTAAGGTAAATGCAGGAGCGGTGGCAGAAGCTAGAAAAGAACTGAAGCTTTCTGGGAACAAAACTGGATTGAACTACCACCTACAGAGCCCCATCTCTGACATGCCTAAACAAGCCTATCCTCTCTGGGCATCTTCTGTGCATGGTCATTTCTTTGGGTTTAAACCTACAATGCCCAATATTTCCTTTCAAATGGAAGCTCCTCCTGCCTGCCCATCCATAAACAGCTACTACTCCTCTAGGTGTTCAAGATGGAAGCTCTGTACAACGTTGGGAGCATGTGCAGTCTTTGCAGCTTCACAGAATCTCCCTGTCAAGGGATGATCTTCCCAGTTAACACCACCACTGCTTTTATAGTCTGCTACAATTCATACATTATACAACCACCTACAAAACTCGAAAAAAATGCTATTTTCCTCAGTAAACTTATTTTTCACAAACAGCTTTAAAAGCGAATGATGAGACAACACATACTTGGGAAGAGGTGAGTAAATCAAGGTCACAAGTTGATCTGAAGAGAAACAGTAAAGAGTTTTAAAAACTGAAGGCTTAATGTCTGTTGCTGTTCTGTCATGATGTAACTTTTTTCCTATTGATAAGGCTGGGAAGTCTGACTACTTGTCTGCTCTGGTGCTACAAGCCTTCCATTTTCCAAAATTACAAATCTTTGTAGATTTGATATGAAGTCTGAATGATGTAGAAGTGACTCGAATGAGTGCAACTACTGGAAGGAAAATTGTCAGTGATAATCTGCAAATAATAAGTGGAATTATTGTACGAAAACTCTGAGAAAGGACAGTCATTTATAAAAATTAATAATATAACCCATGTTCTTCCAGAGTTTAATTTACCCATTTCCCCATTTGTTTGCATGTAATACACAGGAAATGGCAACTAACATTCTTTTTAAAATGTGGATATATGCTGAAACATTAAGAAAATAAAAGCTACAGGTTTAAAAAACCCAAGTTTTTTAAAGCAGTGGGATGGAGGAAAACATTAAGAAATATGCCTTTAAATGTGACAAAAGTAATTCATGTTTTGGAAGATGTGAGCTCAACAATGAAGTTTAAACATAACCCGCTAAGGGAGAGCTAAGCAGTTGTAACCGAAGAACTGGGGCATGCACAAATTTCATTTGATTTACCTCATTTGGGTAGCTCATCTTTGAGCTGAAAAGGACTCCCAAGTGTCTTGCTAATGCAGAGTTATAACTTGTCCAGTGAATCCTGAAGGAAGCAGAACAGTCCTGGGTATTTAGCTTGCCTCCCATATATAGGCAGCCAGTTGTAGGAACCTGGATTTAGCAGGCTAATAAATAATTCAGGAGATTCCTTTACGTATTTAAGAGGTCTGAGACTGGATGGATTGGACTGGTTGAAACACAAGTTTATTTTATTATAGCACTATTGGGCTTGAGAAAGAGGCCAGTAACTTCTGAGACAATCAGCTTTCCTCTTCTGCTTGCCTATAGATGATGGCAAGATTGAACTTTATAAGAATGAACTCAATCATTTAACACTGATTTAATCTCCACTACAAACAATAACTTTCACATTTCCTGAGAAAATAGGGAACCAGGCTCCTTCAAAAGTATTTGTTGTCACTGATGCTGTAATTATATTCTGCTTTTCTTAACCAACATCAACAACTGAAATTAGGCTTAAGGACTCACAGTTTGGGATAACAGCACTCCTAAATTATAGTCAGAAGTGTTTCTTGTATCCTAAAATTTTAAAAGGTGGGACATACCAATGTTAGAATGTTTATGAAAGATAGTTTACGCTTTCAGAAATCTTCCTGAACAACTGATACCCAGAGAAATGCTGTCTCCTTTAGCAAATGCTTAAAAAGAAACATCAGCTGTGAAAGGTGTTAAAATGCTGAAGCACAGAAACATCACCAGATTTAATTTCCAAAATCTCTGAATCCACTTTCAATCCCTCTGGACAGATAATATAAATCAAGAACTCAGTGACAGACCTTATAAAGTAGCACTTCTCTAATTTAAAGCTAGTGTTGGCAGCATGTACTGCTCATGTTGGTCTGTGTTTCCTGAGTATATTTTTACAGCTCAATACATTTTACAAATATAATTAAAGTAGTAGCAGAACCCTGAATTGCCCAGCAGACATGGCCAAGCTTGCAAAATATACCACTGGTCTGAAGAGATACTTGCTGTTTATTATCTGGTCATCTCATTCTCATGTTCAGTTTCATAGATATTCTAACAGCATATTGTCAGCCTAATAGGTCAGATATTAAAGATAACTACTCCTTTTCTAGTTTTACTTGAGCTCTGAGAGTCAATATAGGGTCTGCATAAACCACGTCTTTTGCTAGCAAAGTATAAGGGGAACCTAAAAGTTTGTATGGGCTTAATTTGAAGATTACATGATTGAAGGTGCAGAGAATTACCTAGTACACAGCAACCATGTAAGCTTCCTTCTTCTCTTCAAACGTATTTCATTAAATTGGTGTCACACTAACACACCTAGTGACCGCATTCTCTGGACGCTCAGAATGCTTCCAGTTGGACCAAGAGACCTTTGGTGTCTCTGCTTGGCCCTTGCTTCAAATGCAAATCTGTATAATGAACTTCCATTTAACATCCATCCCAGCTCAATCTCTGCTGAGCACCACTGATATCACCTGAATTTTATTTATCTTTCATCATTTCATAGGTCTCTAGAGATGGTATCTGCCGCCTTTGTGGTTCTTCAAAAACTTCTCCAACAAAGGGAATGTTAAGGCAACAATTTCAGACAGATTAATCACCAGTGCCACTTTGGCATCCTCTGTGTTGCAAAACAACAGTATGACCAGAAATAACAATTAGCATTTGTTTCCAAATCTGGGAAGCCTGGGCATTCCCAGTAAATTGCTCCTACATGGGAGGTTCTGTTCCCAAGATGGAACCATTAGGGAAGCTGCTGAAGCTCCCAAAGGCTAGGAGTACAACTGGGATGACAGCAGCATCTTGAACATTTGCATTCACTTCAATCCGAAGCCCTCCTTACCGCTCCTGCAGTGATTCTGACAGATTCAGTAGCACTTGTGTCCCTTCTGTTAGGCCACTTTAATCTCCAGTGACTCTAGTAAAACTGTATCAAACGCAGGAAACCTACCAGGTGCAGGTGACTGGGGCTATCAATTACAGCAAACCACAGCAATGAAGTGGGACTAGGGAACTAGAAAGTATTAAGCATACCAAAGACAACAGGATAGATAAGAAAGTAATAAAAAGACCTAAGTATTATTTAGGAAGCTCATCTCCAGAGAGCACACAAAATCCTTCCTTTGAGGCACTGCCTAGATATAGCAATATTTTCTGACTGTGCAGCCATGGTTGTTCGTTTTATCAGTTATATTAAAGTTTCAGAGCAGATAAATGCTTGTCCCTAACAGTATTTGGTAGTTGTTAAAGTTCTTCACATTTAAATCAGGCATCTAAATAAAAATAACTTCCACTGAAGTCATGCATAGCCTGCAGTGGAAAGTTAGTATTCAGCCTTTTGAGAGTACCCACACTACTTAACAAATCAGTTTTTATTAACTTTGAAAGTGCTAGAAGTTGAGGCTCTACTAACAGCATTAAATATGTATAATTCAAATACATTTTGCCTAAGGAATGCTCTATTACCTTACGATGCTGCAAGCTATGCCTCCTTTCTTCTAAAATCCAGCAGACACCAGCGATGTGGTTTAAATTCAACAACCTAAAATGCCTGTCATTCCAGGTTGGAAAACTGACTCTAAGTTAATAGAAAGAACTGCTGTTTTGAGAGTTAAACAAAAAGAAACATACTAGGCATTATTTTCAGAGCAGAGTAATTGTATAGGATGAGGTTTGGGGTTATTCAAAAATTTTTAAAGAACGTTTAAGTTGAACTCAGATAAAATAGAATTTTTTCTGGAAGATTTGAATCTTAATTTTCAGACTTCTAATAATCAACGTTTAAAGATATATATTGTCCCATAGCAGAAGGAGCTACAAGACCTTAAGCTACCTCATAAAACACACTAACGGTTTTAGTACATTAGTTTATTTAACAAGAAAAAGTATTTCTAAGCTTTTTGTGTTCTACTTGCAATATTGGGTTCTTGCACCAAAGTGATGTACTTTACTATTCTACAGTATGTGAACACACGAACTGCATAAATACATTAAATCGAGAAGCTATTACATCTTACTAGCATTAACAACTGTATGCTGGTATAAACACTATCTTTCTGGGAATTAATAATTACTATGAACAGTTGGTAGAGGAGAACACTATCTTTATCTTTTTATAACTTACAATAAAGATGAAAAAACAAATCCACTGTTTAAAGCGCTCAGCCATTTAGAGGCTAGTGCTGTGTTCTGTATTGTTTTAAAAATCATCTCTTTATTCTCTGCAGTCGAAACATCCCAAGGTAGAAACAGAATTTCTATTCAGAGCAGCAGTGAGAATGTTCAGCAGGAACTCTTTCCTCCCAGCTATTCTTATGTCTGAATAGGAATGCAATGTGTCCTGATGCTCAGATGTTTCTGCCTGCTCTTGCCAGCCAGGTAATGTGCAGGAGACTGCATTCCGCATTTGTGGGAGGAGTGTTTCCAGATGCTCTGCTGGTTTCCACTGTTCAGCACATCTTTCATTTGCTCAGTGCTCCCCACAATGCCCAAACATAATCTGATTTAGCTAGATTGACATGAAAAGTCAGAGCACATTAAAAAAATGCCTTAAAACCTGATGACAGTTCATAACTAGAGGATGAACACGAAACAGGTATGTTTGATGGGTCCCACAGTGATCAGTTCTCACCCTCTTCCAGTCAGCAATGTTAATCAATGCAATAGGGAAAAAACAGAAACTCATTACTGAAGATCTGCAACTGACACAACTATCATTTAAGTGGTACCAGCAGTACAAAGCAGTCTGAGCTCCTGAGCCAATTGGTATATGCAATGAATGTATAATAAAATGTCACGACCAGGTTTAGAATAAATTAGAAACAAAAAGGTAGGCCAAACTTTGGATGGGAGATATCTATGCTAGGAAGCATGTGGAGGTGTTTGAACACAGTTTCAGTACTGGTTGATATGCCTAAGGCAAACTTCACATGGATAAATGTGAATATCAAGTAGGAGTTGAGATTGTATTACCTCTCCTTTTGGCAGTGGTGCAAGTGCTACTAGAATACTGTGTCCTTGGTACTCGGACAAGATTACAAGATGATCCCCTCTGGTATTATAATGTATGAATTGGAATACCAGATACAAACCAGCAGTCTGGGAAGTCTGCATCTCAAAAACAAATGCTATGATTCTTGTCTATCTCTTTTCATTTTAAGTGTCCCAGCTCTACTAATTCCATCCATTGACAAAAAACATTTTCTGAAATTCAGCTGCATCTGCAAGCCAAATACCTTTCATCATACTATGAAAAAGACTACAAAATACTTCAGTTTTCTTATCTGCATTGAGTAATTTTCTTCCATGTATAACACTTCATATGTGATTCTGAATAAACAAGAAGCAGCACTGTTACAGAAATTGTTTCTTCTCTCTCTTTACAATTTAATTAACAATGGCTATTTTTACCTTACATTAGTAACTGCCTGGAACTAACGAATAAATGCAGCTAATAAGCATTACCAGCGTAACCGGTTTTGACACGAACTTTATAATAATATAAATCCATTGCCTTTCATGATATTTCTCTTGATTTGCACCGCTGCAAATGAGCATAGAACATCACTGGTTTAAAAAAAAAAATCTAACACAGACTAATGCAAGGCATTATGTGCTTTGAACACAAGGCCCTCAGACATAATGTCATAGAATCACCTGTGTGTGAAAGCTTTTGTCAGACGACTGAAAGTGCTGTATATTCTGGTTGGGAGGTTACTGCCAGAGGTGCTCGTTACCGTTTCCTTTACTGGAGTGTTTTTCTTGCTAATTTTTCCAGTTAAACTATTTCCTGATAGCACCCAACTCACCCCAACTCAGTTCCAAGAAGTGGATCATAGCTCAAACTCAAGCCATTGGAAAGAGCTGGGTTAGGAAATAATCAGAAGTAGACCAGAAGTAGTGAGGGAGCAGTGATTTTTAAAGCTATGGTGGTGACAAACAGCTGGAGTGAGCTGCAAGTATGTATCTCCTGACACCAATCACCATCAACTGAAACTAGTTTGCTTTGCTCTTCTTCCCAAAGAATGTTTGCAATAACAGTTTCAAGTAAGAACAACTCTGCACAAACTCTTACATCTCATTCCCACATCTGTTCAAATGTGTTCCTACTGTATCCCTTCTCAGTCTCACAGAATAAACAAAATCTACAGGATCCCACCCTCCCAATTAAAAATGATCTCTTCAAAAACTCCTGAATTCCCATGGAAGGAGACCTTCTAAAGCCTAATGAGATAATTATTATGATTATAAACACAGTCTTGAGAACTGAGCAAAACTCTTGACCTTTTAAAGAAATATATAAAATTTGTAGCACGAAACCCCTGAAGCTTGTATCATATTTTGCACTGAGAGTGTGGTATTTTTCCTTTGCTACAAATGAAAAGTGACCCTAATTTATAGGGATACCTTGGTCTTCCTAAGTATCAGAAAAATGGAAAAGCAAAGTCTAATTCAGCTCAGTTTTTAAACAGCAGTCAGTGTAGGCAAACTAGACACTTAAACTCTAGTTATTTTCTCTCAAACTGAATTCAAAGTTTTGTCAAACCACAAAAACAATCGACTATGACAGACCATTACAACAGAACACACACTGAACTGCAGCAGATGTAAAGGAAATAATAAATTCAGTGTATACTAATAGAAAACACCGTACTACTAGAAAAAGCATTATAATGTTAGCACAGTCCTAAAACAAGGGAAATCAAACATGAAAAACCTAGGCATGTCTGCTCATCATTAGTCCTCTCTTGTGAAGAAGTGTAGTCATGTCCCTGTGGGAAGTAATATGATCCAAGGATATGAACATAACTTTTCTTATATCTGTAAACAAGTTAACAACAGCTAGTGAGTTACAACAAGAATGAAAAAGAACAGATGTCATTTCAGCTTAATTTTCAGCTGCTTTCTTTTGATGCTTGTGGAGGATAATAAATTCATCAGGCTTTATAGAAGGGATTCAAAATTAAGCTTGCTTTCTTATGGAGATTTGGAAACTTTAAACCTGACCTTCTCATACAGTATTTATAATCCTGGTGGTCCTGAGATGATCTCGCTGATGCCCAAAGGAGAGGCTAGTTTAAAATAGCAATGTCGCCATGTTGTTCTAAAGCCTAAACTGACACAGTGTAGCATGTAAGCATGTACAAGCAAAACAAAAAATAAAATTTGGATAAAATAACCGATGACAGATTTCTATGAAAATAGTTTTAATTTTCAAAGGGTGGACTTCTGTATTGTAGCTAAGGAAACCACTCGCACATAATGAACCCTCTCCTGTGCTAAATAACACAACAAAATCTATTTGGTTTTTCGCAGGGAATCTTGTAAAAAAATTACTTAGAAATATGCCTGTATGAAGGTACACGTACATGGAAATGGGATTATCAACCTTCCTGAACATTACAGAAATCAAAAATGACAGTCCTGCAGTGGCTGCACACTCATGACTCCAAGGTCATCAATCTCTTTGCTGAAGATCATCAAGCACTAAATCATTAGGAGATTAAAGTCTTTACATACTACTTTATCCTGTAGGGAGAAATTACACTAAATATCAGGGTTAAATCTCACTGAAAGGAGAGCAACACATGATACATACACACAGAGAAAAACAGTAGCCAGCAACCCCCTCTAACTCCACGTAAGCATCACATAAAACTGTCCTAATTTAATCCCCATTGCAAACAGTTCCAGCAGCCCATTATCAATAGGGACAGTCACAACAACGTGTGGCTGCTTTGCCCTGCCACGTCAGCAGCACAACACAGGAACAAAGGAAACTGTCCGGTCTCGCACCTAAACCACCGAGAAAAACTTCTCGTCTGGCATTTCTGCCACGTTTGGTTTTTATTATTCGATCACTCTCCCACAGAATATTCTTTGGCAATCCTCAAATTACCATTTCTAATATATATGGCATTTACTTTGCATTCATCAAAATACTAGAACAAGGAAATAAGGAAACTGTCAGTTATATGCAACATTTATTTGTATTGTTAACTGTTGGGCACATCCCTTCACCCTTTCCTAGATTGTTCTCTGATGTTGCAACGGTATCTCAAACACAAAATGTTGCCAGACTTTTCTTACTGGTCAACCCCTCTCAATCTTATTTGTAAACATCCACTAAATTGGGAAAACTAGCCACTCAACATCCTTGGAGTATGACTTGGTCCAAATGACTGAGAACTACTCAACCCCAAAAGACCTTAACAGCAAGGTTTTCTGTAACTTTTTGAACCTCCTTAGCGTTTCTACAGTATTAATATCAACTGTACTTTCTGTACATCTGTCTCAAAAGATCAGATGATCCCTTTTTAAAGCCATTCTTAACTTGAAAGCATACTGACTTGGATAGAGGAAATGTCTTACAAAGTGACTGTGTATTTAGCAAAAAGCACGTTAATATGAGAAGATCAACAAATCTAATAACAGCTCTTCTTATTGCAATAGCTTTTTTACAATTTGGTGTTGTTTCTTCAATGCCAGTTCTTAGGGGAACACTGATAACATCAGACAGATTGTTTCCAGACTTCCAGACGCTAGAAGCGTCATAGGTCTGACACATTCAGCATCAGCATGGGCAACACTGGAACAGTAGTGCTAAATGAAGGCTTGAAAAAAAAAAAAACCAACTTAAAAACTGCCCTGGACTAGTCACTGCTGTTGAATCACTGTCACTGGTTTTGGTACGAAGTGAAGGAAAGACATGCATTGTGTTGCAACTGTTTTACCAATCTATTCAGTAACCAAGATTAAACCCACTGCAGGTAACAATTATTATCACAGGGGCCCTACTAATTTACTCATAACGTTTTTTGTATCTTTCACATTGAGCTTCCCTTCAAACTTTTGACCAAATTGTTTATGAGGCATTTTCCTACAGTGCTTTTGGATGCTCCGTTGAAAACCAATTTATTGCACAAGAAAACTTTAAGAGGAAATGCAGAATTGTTTACTCTCCGTTACAACAGGAATTCTTAAGAGATTCTTGGCATGCACCTAAATTATAAAAAAGGAAGTGTCTCATGAGTAATTTACCATTATTGGCAAAGATACATGGTACTTCTCTGCCATGTATGACGATGCACACTATTTCCTTTTCCATTCACACCCATACAGAACTGTACACAGTAAACATGTTCAGTGAAAAGTTATTACAAGCATACCTTACGTAGTATGAGCTTAAGGAAAAAAATAGAACTGTGTGACCACCAGCTGTCCTCAGTTAACTCTGAACTTACTACAGCAACTCTATATACAACTTCTTGAGAACAGATCTAGTTCAAGTGGTGCCTCTGGAGGCACATCACCTCACCACCACCAGCCACAAGCTCTAGCTTTGAAGGTAGCCACACAAGAATATATGAGGTGATGTGAGAAACGTATAGCTGGAATGACAGCTGCCACTGGAAAAAACGTGTTCTGAAGCCACATTTGGAACAATGCCAAACCTCTCTTCATTAGTGTGTTATATGTACCCAAATTACTTAAACTTACATTAAGATTTCTCGTTCTATAACAACATGCTAAAAGGCTAGGTAAAACATGAACTTCCCGCTTTACCTCTGATATTCTATCAGTTTAAAGCTTTAAACAAAGGCACAAAATCTGGTTTTGAAGGAAACCTCAAAATGAAGCATTGACAGTTGAACTCTTCGATTGTGCCCTTCCCTGAAAATGCACTGGGGATTAAAAATATTGTGCAGCATAATGTGACTGTTCTATACCCCAGGAGGCCACAATAAGAAAGAAATACTAGGCTCCATCGTTTTGGTTTGGAATGCCTTTGCTTGCTGAAAGAGCAATTCAGAGGAAAAATGTCCTTTATGTTCTCCATTAATAACCCAAACCTACTCAGTTCCTTAACAGGCCTAAACTGCCTGCTACTAATTTATTTATAAATATCTCTTCTGCTTGTTTATATGGGTACTTGTGTTGCATATCTGGTATTTTAATCAAAGCAGCCTGTGGAAAGTTTTGTTCAGCATCATCTACAATACCCAGAGATCTTTTACCTTTAAAGAAACATCCTCTTTCACAAGGAATGCTTCAAGTACACAGGTGAAATTAAGTCAATTACTTCAAGTGAACCAAGATTTCATATCTAAATTATGTCAAATATTTCAGTGTGGCTCCTGTGAAAAATTAAGTGAACTACAGTGCGTACCTAATCCATTTGGATTTAGATAGTGTATAATCTAAGTACTGAGAAAGACAAACACCATGATCAACAACTTGAGACTCTTCAATTCATGTGAAATTAAATTCTGAAAGCTTGGGAAAATTAACGAGGCCAGGGTTTTAATGCAGAATTTTGTTTATTTAACATATTTTGAAGCTTCCCTTGTGCCTCTGAAGAACTTCCTTTTCTCATTTGCCTGCCTGCCTTTGTGAGAGACGAGAAGAGCGGGACGTGCCAGCCTTTCTTTCCTGTATCCCAGGAAATACTTAATTTCCTCTGTAGTAATCTCACTGTCACAGAATTTTCTCACAAAAATCAACATACTAAAAATACCTGAAAACATTTAATGAAAATTATTTCCTTTCATAGAAATATTAGGAAACTACTATTTTGAGATAGCTCTTCAAACTCAAATTTGGCCCTGAATTTAAATTCCTATTTGGGGGGTGGGGAACACACCTTTTTTTAAAATGTTAGCTCACAGTATCCTACTGTGATGAAGAATTAGCCTGAGACATTGTTTTAAAAGACATAAACATCCCCCTTTCAGATACTCATTTTCTAGCTTTCCCTACTTTCATTTTGCTGAGGACTGTTGAACACCATTTCCATCAATGTCTTAGAAAATAGAGTGGACAGGACATCAGGAAATAATGTCAATCACCATATTGTAAACCACAAAAAATTCCTGATGGAACCTTTTCTGACATGTTCTCTAAAGTCTCTAATAAGAAAGACATTCAGTGGTTTTTTTTTTGTTTAAGCAGTCTCTTCTAGTACACAAGTGCTATTGCACTTGAAGTTTTTCTTAGTTTCTAGAAAGAATGTGAAGCAAGCAAGATTCTGGTCCAAACAGTGACATTTTCCATTGAGGTACACATCATTCATGAAGTCCCTCTCAAACTGATTACAGCTGTAAGTCAGGGACCTACCATTATCACACAAAGAACGCATCACTACTGTTGACATGCTTAGATATTTACACATCTTTACTAAACCTTAACAGTCCCATCTGAGTTCCAACTGGTAAAACACCATTATCTACTTGCATGATTAGCTTTGAAAGTATGAAATATTAAATTATTAAAATGACATTTTCAAAAAGCATCCTCAAAATTGTCAAATGCACAAAACCCCCACTAAAGTATTAAAAAACCACCTCACTCCTCACTTAAGTTCTATTATTTGTCCTACTCATAAATAACTTATTTTCTTTCAAATCATTATATTCTTCCCTAAACTCTAATCCTGAACAGTTCCATCAAATCAGTGCCTTGGTAATCCTATTGTAGTCTCATACACACAGTGTAGGTGCACTCATGTATCAGTAAACACTATACTGAAAAGAGTCCAGAGCTCTTCTAGATCCACCTGTCTTCCATCCACCCCAGCCTCATCACCAGACTACAGAACGAGATCTCGATGTGCCCAGCAGCACATTAAACCATCTAAGCCATCCAGCCTGTTGTTAACGCACTCTCCCGGCACTCAGGCGAGAAGAGTCCCATATCCTCCAAAGGGTATGCTGAGGCTGCACCTGGGGCCATTGCTTGCAAATTATTTCTCCGGACGGACAGCAAATCAATCCCTCTTGAAAGCAGCCTCAAGACATCCCTCCAAAGCAGGTCTATAAAGAACCGATATAACTATTTGCAGTAGTAACAGGAAACCCACGAGAAAGCACCGCTTGACTGGGGCCTATGTGGAATGCCTCTCCTCAGCTAAAACTTTTTTTTCTGTTTTCTCACCAAAGCAATTAGGAGACCTGTGTTTAAATTCCAAGCAACACACTAATGGGGGAAGGGAAAATAAACATAGAAAAGTAGCTACAGTCCTGATAATACATATTCATTAGTTAACTTTTGCAGGGAAACTTCTCCCCAAGGTGATTCAAGATCTTGGGAGCTTAATGACCCCATTGAAAATACTTCCTCCACCTTCTAAATATTTAACTTGCATGACAACATTTATTTACATAACATTCTCAACCACACAAACGTCCTTGGATTTATCATCTCAAATTCAAGGATATCTGTAGCTTTTCAATACCTACCAAGCATTTGAAAGGAGAATAAATTTCATAGTATGTATCAGCTGAGCTGGACTAAGCTGACTACTTATTAATGCTGTCACATAAAGGTACAACTGAACAGCTGCATTGGCCAAATATGATCATAGTTAATGGCTGAAAACAGTTCTTTTAAAAGTTATTACTATTATTTGGGATAACCTTTGTGTCTAACTTGGTTAATACTGGGCAAATAGATGGTTTTATGAATCCTTGTATGACATTTTATTCAAAAATACATAAGCAAAGGCATGTAAGATGTTCCCTGTTTTCATCGAACTGTTTAAATCTTGTATTTTTACATAACTTGTTTCTTCCGTTTTATTCACACTCCCTTTCAAAATATTTCGGCAATAAACTTCCAGACGTTTTACAGAGAACACAACCTGCCTTTCCAAAAATGTCCCTAAAGTAAAACTTTGCAAAACTCACGATGTTTATTAAAGCTAGTCTTCAATGCAGCTCGTAAGGTGATGTGTTGGGTTTGGTTTTTTTTTCCCCCGGAAGAGCACCAAGGCCGGAGACACGGACCCCCTGACCGCAGCCTTACAGCCCGGCGAGCAACCGACCCCACCCCAGGCCCCGGGGCTGCGCTTCCCAAGACAGCCCAGCGCCGGGAAGCGTCCGGAGCGCGGCCCTGCCCGCCCCGCCTCAGGCAGAGGCCCCCGGCCCCCCCCCGCTTCTGCCGGCACCTCGGGATCTTGTGTCGCTTATCGTGAAGGGTCAGCTATTTATATTTATAGTTCAGGCTTTTTCTTTCCGAGTGGCATTTCGAGGCGCAGCCGGGGAGGGTTGGGGGTGGGGGGAGCACATGGCTGCCCGCCGGGGCACATTCGCGTCCCACCGCTCGCTGCGGAAGAAGTGACGGGGAGGCGGCACAAGGAGCGGGGAGGGGACGAAGAAAACCAACGGCAGCGAGGAGCGGCAGAAGATGAAGGCGGGCCGGCGGGGGGAAGCAAGGCGGGGGGGGAAGCACGGGAGAGGGAGCGGACTCGCAGGGGAAGGGAGGCGCCGGGCTGAGGGGGAGCGCGGGGTAAAGCGAGGGCCGAGGAGAGCGCGAAGCGCGGAAGCGGCGATGGGGAGCGGCGGGCAGAGCCGGCCCGGCCCGGCACCCACCTGGCACCGGCACACAATGTCCGACTCGGTGGCCAGCAGGTCGACCACCTTGCCCTTGCCTTCGTCCCCCCACTGCGCCCCCAGCACCACCGTCACTTTGTTACCGCCCGGCTCGCTGCGCGCCCGCTTGAGCCCGCCGCCGGGGTGGCCGCTGCGGTCGTTGGACGCCCGGGTGCCCGACATGGTGGGTCGGAAGGTGGCTGGAGCCGCCGCCTCGCGCTGCCTCGCTGCCCGCCGAGCCCGGCCCCCGCGCGCTGCCCGCGCCCCGCGCCCGCCGCCCGCCTTTAACGGCGCCGCGCCACGCGCCGCCCCGCCACGCCCCCCGCGCGGCGCCGTGACGTCCGGGGACGGCTGCCCCGCCCGTCACACGCACACGTACACAGAGCCTCGCACACACAGTCAGCCTCCACACACACCTCCCACCCGTCTCCACACACCTACAGTCTTCTCACAGACACACACGGTCTCGCACACCCCCACAGTCTCCACACACACACTCCCCGTCTCCACACTCTGTCTCCTCACACACGCACACAGAGTCTTGCACAGCCGTGCACAGGTGCCACCTCCACACCCTCACAGTCTCCTCACACACACACACACGCAGTCTCACACAGCTCCCCGGTCTCCACACACAACGCACACCCCACCACCACCCTCCCACACACACTGTTTCTACACCCTCAGTCTCCTCACACACACAGTCTCCACACATGCACACACACCCCACCCTCTCCACACCCACCTGTGTCCACACCCTCACAGTCTCCTCACAGACATGTGCACACACCCCCACTGTCTCAACACCCTCACAGTTTCCTCACGCACACACACATTCTCCTCTCAGGCACACGCTGACCTCTGAGGCACCAGGGCAGTGGCACTGGGAGGCACCCCCAGTCCTGAGGCGTGTGTGTGACGGGCAGCTCAGAGGGACGTGGGCCTGGGTTACGCACTTGTCAGATGCAGCCAGGCCTGTGGCACAGGCAGACAGACAGACAGACATTGGGCTGAGTCACGTGGGGCTGTGTCACTGGAGGCACACTCACGCAAAGGTCTGAGGCGTGCGGCTGTGTCACGCTGACACGGGGCTGAGGCACACGGCTGCGTGATAGAGACACACAACACACAGGTCCAGGCTGTGTGGCTGTCACGGCGGTCTGAGGCCCATGGGGCTCGTCATGTCACGGGGACGCATGGACACGTGGTGTCCTGAGGCGCGTGACTGTCCCTGTGAGACACATGAGCAGTGCTGAGGTGTGTGTGACAGTGACACAACGAGACAGACCCACACACTGGTCTTAGGCACAGGGACTGTGTCTCTGTGAGAGACATGCAGAGTCCTGACGGGTGAGCCTGTGTCACTGCCAGCCAGCCAGGCACTGGCCTGAGGAACATGGGCCTGTGTCACTGCCAGACAGACACTGCTCTGAGGCATTGGAGACTGTCGCTGTCAGACACGCAGAGAATTACATGCGCAGAGTAGCTTGATGTAGGCACAGGTACACTCAGAGTACCCCGTGGCAACTAACAGTTGGAGGGAGAAGGACAGGCACACAAGCTACTCCAGCACACACGGGTCATGAGACACAAACATCCACCCGCTGGCCCGAGAAACATGGGCAGGCACACTTTGAGTTTGACAGACACACATGCTAGCTGAAAATACATACGACTGTTGTTACTGAACTGGCACATGCCCCGTTGGCAGGCACATACATAACCTGTCCTGGTGGCCTGAGATACCCGCGACCGTTTTGGTGAGGCACACATGCACACCCACACATACGCTCACACACTGACCTGAGAAAACACAGGACTGTCACTGTGAGACAAATAAAGGGAAGCACGTGGAGCTGTGCCACAGGAACAGACTTAGCTCCCGCTTTCCCTGGTGTGACAGGCAAACAGACAGTGCCGGCCATCCAAAACCCCTTCCCCACGCATGAGCTGTATGCTGGGCTTGACTTTTTCTGTAACACGCATCCTCTAGCTCCAGGCAAGCAGTACCACGTCCTTGAAAAAAGCAACTTGGAAAGTGTAAGCTTACCGACTAGGCTGAGGTACATGCAGCTGTGTTGGACAAGGCATGTATACGCACATATATGCCTGCACACAGGCGTGTGCACAGAAGCAAAACACCAGCAGAACACATCAAGTTGCAGCTTCAGACAGGGGGGAACTGCACCAGCCACTGCTTGTGCGCTCCTCCTGGCAAATGCATGCAGGTGATTCCTACCAAGTGAGCAAGTGACAGAAATTCAGCATTTTCAAGTGACACATTCTGTCTCTTACACAGTGGCTCAGATGAGGTGCCGTGATGTGCACGCAATCACACGCATCGTGTATGCGGTAGTCAAAATGCAGAAAGGTACTCAAACAACGCGTTACTCTGGTGTAAGGATGAAAAGAAAGTACTGGAATGCTTGGAGCTCCTTAGAAATGAAATTACAGCAGGATGTACTGCCCATTTCAAATGTGCGTATGTGGGCTCTGTATGGGTGTGTGTATGCATATGCACAAGCCTCTACCTCTGCCCATGCACACATACACGTATGCATTTACGTATGTGCATGTATAGAAATAGTATAGAACATATTCCAGACTCCAGCACTTTGTAAGCGTGCATGGTGACAAACAGAGCAGAC
Organism: Athene noctua; assembly: GCF_965140245.1. Taxonomy (NCBI): domain Eukaryota; kingdom Metazoa; phylum Chordata; class Aves; order Strigiformes; family Strigidae; genus Athene; species Athene noctua. Next base: position 43,109,520 of record NC_134042.1, on the reverse strand, counting down.
ATTTGCTCTACTTCATTTTTAGCATTTGCAATATTTCCTGTAGGAAAAAGAGGTAGGGAAGATTTAACACTCTGTGTGCTCCAGCTGAATATTTGGCATCAATCAGTAGAGGTGATAAATATTGAAAACTCGAAGGGACCTCCTGATGTCTGCGCCTAGTTTCCCCTGCTACTGCAGTCAACAAAATCATATACCATCTCACTGTTCCTACTGAAAAACTGTTTCAGAGCTGTTCTAGTTAGAAACCTTCACTAATTTCTAGCCTTCTGGCCAATTTATATCCATATGTTCTGTGCTGACATTGCCATTTAGTTTACTTCTTCCTCTCCGTTTCCTGTGTATATATTTATAGAAGGAATTAAATCCAGTCCCTGACTTTGTTTTGCTCAGGAAGACAAGATCTTTTCCTCTTCTTCTTTAGAGACCAGGTTTCAATTCACTGATCAGTCTCATCTGCCTGCCCTGCCTGTTCTGAATTTGGTTCATGTTATTTGAACATGGGCAGCTACACCATGATCCACACCAAGTTCCCTACTACCCTCTATATGGGAATTACTGTCTTCTCCTTTCAACTGGAAATATCTCACCTAAGACATTCCCAGACTTGTCAAGTTTCACATATGTGATAAAGGTCAGCTCCTCTCCCACACTTCACTGCACTGCCAGTATCTCACACCACAAAATACTGCTACATCTCTCTGCCATTGGCACCTCACGTGCACAGTGCAGCTACTTGGCATTTCACATATATATGCACAGCCAGGTGCCGCGTGCGAGCTAACGTGGCCTGAAAGACAAGCCTCAGCTCTGGTTTCAGAAGTTTGCATTATAGAATTTTAACCTTTACTTTTATTTTGACCATAATTTCAAATGTAAGGATGGAAGGTTACTGTGGAGTCTCTTTAAGACATTTGGTTCCTGTAGTCTAATACACACCAAGTGTCTGGCCCCAACTCCTTGAGCTTTACACCAGACTCTTGGGCTTCCTGGCCTGGTACCAGCCAGTCTAGGGCTGCCCAGCATCCCAGACCAGTCAAGCTTGAACTTGTTCCACCTGACATGGGAACAGCCAGCACTGGCCATGTTTCTCTTCACAGCCACACATTGACAGCTCATGGACCTCATCTGAAAAACTGCACTGGTCTACTATCTCCTAAATCATTTCCTGCCAGCCTGGTCCTACTATGCACAGAAATTCTTGTTAATGACTTAAACTTCTCTTCACCTGATACCTTCGTTCCCTTTGTAATTGTACTGACCCCAAACTCTGCACCACATTGAGTGTCTTAATGAAGTCCATGTCCCCTGCATTTGGTCTACCTTGATATTTGGCAAAGGAAGCCGGTGCCAGTAATGTGTTTCTGCTTTTGCTCATCCCTTTTGTACTTTATCCCAGTTTCATTCCCCTCCAGGCTTTTATTTTCTTTCAACATTTCCTCTAAAGCTTTCCTTACTGTTCCATCAAATCTTTCAGATCTTTTTGCCACTTAGTAACAAAATAATTTTGGCTATTAAATAATAAAAGTTGTGTCATCTTGTTTTGGAATAAGTATTTGTCAGACATTTACGGTTATTTTTACAATTTGAACACGAGCACCAAGGACAGCAAAATGTAGCAGTGGTGTCACTCAGTTCCATCACACAGACACACACTAATTCTCCTCAAAACTGACAGCTTGTGAGTCAACTCCACACAGCTAGAATATAAAAATACCCTTTGCTGCAAGAAATACATATTCCTGGTGCTGTTCCTCTGCAGGAGAAGCTGTATACAGCTACATTTCAAAGTCAGAGAGGATCCCAGAGTTATATTTATTATTATTTTTATGGCATCTAGCAGTGCCATTCTTGCATTTTTTTCCTCCTCTACAATATTCTACACCTATTAGTGTAGGAACTCAGATATTCTGCCAGACTAATGTTATTGCTATTCTTTTGTTTGGCTGGTTGTTTTTTGGTTATGTGATGCCTGTTAGCTGATGCCTGCAAGAAATTGGTGCTAATTGCTGTAAGGGGCCTCAGACAAGAATGCACCCAAGGACATAATTTTTGCAAATGTGATGGGTACATCCTTGGGAGAGCAGAAAATCCAACAGACATCTGAGGTAGTCAAAGATAAGAAAGCTGAGAAACTTTACAGACAGAGCAATGAGCCAAAACAAGGCCTTATATGAAAAAAAAGCTCAAGAGTTCATGGAAAGGACACTAAGATACACCTCTTCAACAACCACTAGGGACCACCACAGACCACCAAAAAAACCCCATGGAAGCCCCTCAGAGACCCCCAAATTTTAGTACGATTGCGTGCTGTATTAACATATGCATTACATCCTCTGAAAATAGGTGTGTACTTCTCGGAAATAGTATGAATGTTCCTTTCTTTTATTGTATATAATAAGTGTGCTTTTGTCTTCCGGCATGCACGTTGGGCAGAATGATCCCCCGTGCATCCAGCGCTGCAATAAAGAATGCTTGCCTTCTAAAAACTTCAAACTAAGTCTTAGAGGGTTCTGTTGAGACCGAACTTATGGTAACATATGCTCTATCGTTTTTTTTAAAAGCAAATCATCCTGGCATGGCTACATGTAAGTTGCCCTGCTCACGGATAGAATCTAAACTTTTTAACAGGAGATGAGGGTGTTTTCAGCTGTTTGTTCTTTGTGACTTTCAGCCAGTTATGTTAATAGCTTCCATATATCTTCAAAGTGACTGGCTTGGTGGAAATTTCTGCATATTTTTTTTTTGTACAAAGAAACATGCATTTTCTCTGCTCTAATAGCCAGAAAGTTTTCTACAGTATTCTGTGGTTTTCTTTTTATGTTAGTTCAGATGTAGCAAACTTGAAAATTTTTTATGTTCTCTTCAGCATTTCTGTAATCAGATCCACTGTCATTCTGAGATGGTCAGAAACTCCAGTTGCGTTTTCTTTTCAGTGCCAGCAATGTCAAATCTTCCATTTCTGTAAACTGTTTTATATGAAAAAATTACTGGGCATTTTGCGAGTAAACTAATCATCCAGGGGAACACTTCCCTTTATAAAAGTTCAGACCATGTAACAGCACAGAAATAATATGAAGGAGTTAATTACTTGAAGTGATTTATTATTTTTCTTATACCAATTTAAAACCAAACTCAGTTCCTCCAAAATCAGTGGATTTAAATCCATTTTGATGGGCAAGATGAAAAAAATTAAATCTTCATGGTAGATTTTGCTCAGTTAAAAGCAGATGTTTGACTTTTAAATTGAGTAATACATGAAATTAAGAGTGAGGTCATGCAGAGTGACATGCGACTTGTAAGGGCTGCAGGTGTGCAGCATCTCCGTCCCCTGTGAGTCACTTGGTGCTGGGTACTGACAAAGACAGGAGTGAACCATTAGCTCAGTGTCTCAGAGAGCTCCCTGTTCCTCAGAGCTCTTCCATTAAAACCAGTTCACCTGACAACACTTGACCTTTGCAGTTTCACAGAAAAACTTGTGAGCATTTGCCTTCTCAGATTAAAAACCACAGTGCTTTTTACTTTAGGGCAACTAATAGGAGCAAAATGTGTCCACATGATTAAAGCAGTGCACTTTAGATTTACTGCAGAATAAAATAACCAAAACTATACTGTTTCATTTCAGAACTACTACTACTAGCAAGCACTTATTTGTTCACAGTCCTGATAAAAATAGTAAAATGGTGCAAAAGCATAAGAACTATATTTGGAGAGTAGTAAAGAATATTTTATTTGGACAAAACAAACATTGAATTGTAAAGGCTCTGTTTGTGGTTCAGAATTTTTTGCTGTTTCCATGAAAGACTTCCAGGGTGCAATAGAGTGCATTTATTGAATGTGCAGATGGCTCAAAGCTGGAAGTAACAAGAATCATGCTGGAGACCAGGATGTTTCTCTGAATAGGAGTCAAAATGTTACATGTTTGTGAAAGAAGTCAAGCATCCTGCTGAGATGGAAGAACAACCTGTAAAACGCAGGAGGATGTCCTTCCATTCTCCTCAGCCCTGATGAACCACCCAGCAGGAGATCCAGTACTGTGTTGTGAGAAGATGAGATCCAGCTGAGGAAAATCTAGAAGAGTGCCACAAGTGCATGAACATAAAGTTGGAAAACCCTAGGATGAAAAAATTAGGAAAGCCCCAGAATGAAAAACTGAAAGTGCTGGGGCTGTTTAGTCTAGGAAGAAAAAGACCAGAGGTGACATGATAAAGCCTCCAAACACACAAAAGACTGCTGCAAATTAAAACGGGGTGGTACCATGTTTTCTCTGTGGTGGATAGTATGAAATGAAAAGAATTTGCATCTTTTCTCAAGCTAAATCAATTGATCTGACAAACTTGAAGGCATATAAAGCTCTATTAAGCTGTGAATAAAACCAGCTTTGCTCCAACACTACTCCTAAGGATAGCATTTTAGCACAGCAGCACTTAAGCATCAGCTTAGCACAGCAGCAGCTTGTTCAGGGTGCAGGGTTTCTGTGACCTTGGACATTTTTTGACAAGAGATTTAGCAAAAATTATTCAGCATTAACTTCTTGGAGTTAGACTAACTTAGAAGTCTGTAAGTCTCAGCGCCATAGGTCTTTTCTGTAGACTTTGGCCCAAGCCCTCAAAAAGTATGTATCCATCTGTTTAGATGCCCACATCAAATACTTAAGCAACACTTAAAAAGCTGCTCAGCTGCCACCCAATTCTGTAATCCCCTACATGTCTGTGGGTGGGCACAGGGGCACAGGCAATTTATCCCACAGTTCGGCTTGCTGTGTCAAGCTGTGAGAGGGGTCTCACATCAGGTATTCTGCTTTGCTATGAGGTCCCTCCCTCGTGAACAGTAAATGTATAAACCAGAGCAAATGCCCCCCAGAATTGTATTTGGACTATCCCCACAGACTGGCTGAGGGGTTAAGCGTCTTGGCTGTGATGTGACAGACACTGACTTGTTCAAATCTGTGTTCTTCACCCAATGAGACATGAACAGGAGCTTTAGTCTCTGGCATCCTGGGACGAGCACTTTAATAGCTGAATTATGTAGCATCTTTCTCTTACTAAAAAATAATCAAGCTGATATCAAAACTGGAGACTTCTTCACATTATTTCAGCTGGTTGAGAAAATAATATGCACTGAAATAAGACCACATAAAACCTATGGAAAGATTTAAAAACACATCTTAATGAAATAAACTCGAGTTACCTCTTCAACCAATATAATTAGTTGGAGATTCTGCAGGGCAATTTATCTTTTTTAAGAGAGACTAAAGGAGCACTACAATATGGTAATGCTCCTTTATGCCTCTGAGAGCATGGCCTGAAGTCTGCTGGGCTACCAGTAAAAGAACTGTGGCAAACTCTTTGAACTCCAGGGCACAGGGTCAGGCTTTGAAAAAAAATATATATCTTTGCAGTTTTCTAGAATTCATGTGGAATCAATTTAACTGCTTAACAGTTTTACATAGACAGATGCAATTAAGAAGCTTTTTCTCGTTCATTCACCATCTTATTTAGGAGATTAAGATCTAGACAGTCTGTTGTGCTTAAAAATAAACAAAAATACCACAACACTTCACAATCAGCACAGGAAAAGTAGTGGTTTGGGATTTTATTTGCTAGTATGCAATTTAAAACCACAACTAATATGCCTCACAGATTCAGGTACATTTCTTTGGCTCTGCTTACTAAAATGAACATACACAAAAGTGAAATACATCCTGGATTACAAATACATACTAGAGTACAATGCAGTTGTGAGTTCTGCATTGAAAGTTGGACTTATCCTTAATACACAGTTTTTAAACAATCATTACATGCTTTAAAAAAGCAAATCCAAGCAATACAACAGTAACCCAGGAAGCAGGAAGCTTGTAGCAGCTGAACATTTGTTTATTTCCCTGACTCTTAAAGACTTAATGCTTTTACTATTGCAAGACCAATTTATGCTGATGACATTTATTATATATTAGTTTATTACTTACAGCCACATGGATAAGTCCCATGTAAGTAGAGACAATAAGAATTTTGCCAGAAAAAAAGCTCTTGTATTTCACACTGAATATATCAACATAAGAAGTTGGACTGGAGGTCTGTTTTTGCAGTTGGTTTCCATATGTAACAATGGTAGTTATGCTGTGGAACTCCTGTACTGTTCATCAAAATTTACTTGCTCTTCATCTTTTAATAGCATTTCATTTTCTGCTGCAGTTGCAGTATTAGAGCTACATACATAAATTTTCACCAGATATTTACCTGCACATTTTCATTCTTTGTTCTTAAGTGGTTTTGTTCTGTTGCTTACTCTGGTCATTAGCTGTGTCCCCAAATTTGCATTAGAAGCAGCTCATTTTTTCACTTGGTTAGCCAAAGAAACTTCTATATGTTTTTTCTCTTGAAATACCATATAGAATTGGTCTTTGCAAGTATCTGGTACAAATCTCCTGAAGAATTTAAATGCTCAGTAATGGAAGCTGCTGCAAGAGAAGCTGAAGAAAATAAAGCAGGATAGTTGCTTAATCCATTATCAAGCATTGAAGGAACCCCCTTAATGTAAATACATATGTAAACATGTTCAGAGGAGTTAAAAAAGACCCCATATGTCCAAGTCCCTGAAATCAAGAGGAACCTGTCACCAAATTATTTTGGAAATCCTGTCTTCAATTTTATTCACAGAAAAGTTGTTTTTAATATGTGGAATCAAGTAGGATATTGCTCTGTTCTCTTGATCATGCCATACATTTGAATTTTGGTAACAAGTTGTGACTCAGCTTAGTTCTCAGCAGTTTTCGGTAGCTGTAAACCCTCCCTTATAATCTGTTAATAATACATCAGTGATGGGTGCTTCTGCCTTCACCTCTTCTGTTTGAGCGCGGGAGAGTGAGATTATTGCCTGCCCTAAAGAGACTTTTCCTCTGTGTGCTCTCTGTGGCAGATCTGTCAACTGCAGAGAAATGATCCTCAGACAACTGGATAAACCAGATATTGACACTGACAGAGCATGTGACTGGAGTTAAGGTCAGAGATTCAAAGACTGTAGGATTGGGGCCTTAAAGATTTAGGCACAGGATTACCCTGTGTGCTGTATATTGCTGGCTTCAAGGGAAATACCTGCGGAGTTAAAGGTGTACTTAATTCTTTGTGGAACCAGGCCTTGATAATCCTGTAAGCACATGCTAATAGGTTTTCACCAGATTTACTGTCTTTTCATTCCCTCCTTCAGAAAATACACACAGAAAATAATTACTTAACTTGCTAATTATAAAAAAACTATAAAAAAAACCCAAAGAGTTTTTACGTAGACTGAAGGTTGTTAAGATGATCTCCAACATCCTGCCAGGCCAGATCTGATACTCTCTATAATTTGTATCACCATATCCTAACAGAGATTAAAATAGATTAAAAAAAATGCCTGATTCTTGTTGTCACCAGTGCTACGCACAGTTTTCTAAAATAAGTACTGAAAAATAATACAGAGTCTAAATGCTCTCTCATGTTTAAGTTTATATCCCAACAATTAAATCCACCTTCTCACAAAGGACCAAAAATAATGACAGTTCCATCTAAACTGCATGTTGGAATTGCAAAAGGTTCTTCTGGTCTCGTGCTTCTTCTCTTCACAGGGTTGAAGCACACCTTTAATCCTTACAGCTACTGAACGTCACTTTGTAATTTTATTTTACTGTATACTAAGTTACTATTCTGTATTTAAGGCAAAAAGGTTTATTGTTTTAATCTGCAGCTTTACATGAAGCATGTTATGACTGCGAAATATGTAAAACATTTGCAGTACAGCTTGTCAAGACAATATTAAAAACTTTGTCTTGGACAGCTTCAATTAATTTTATGCATTTTTAAAACATATCTAAAGATGAGTTACTGTGAAAGAGGAGCAAAAAGAAGGCCATTTATTTAGACACCAGATACAAGGAAAAACACAGTCTTCCAAATGGTGAGAATCTAGTGTAATATTTACATGAACTCCACGCAGATTTATAAATGTCATTTTTGCAGTAGTTCTCTGAAGAATCAAGAATTGTACCAAAGGTTATTGGCAGAAATCTTCATGAAAAGTGAATGTCAAGTATTTGCGAAAATAAAATTTTAAAATATAATGTTATATAAATGCCAATGTTAGCACCAGAAATGCTTCACACCCAGGTAGGCCCAGCACAGCAAAGGATTTTCTGCACTTATGTCAATCAGCTGTTCTTCAGCAAAGCACAGATGCTCCTTTAAGCGCATACATAACAGTTTTAAGGAATCAGGCCCTTAATCAGAAAAAAAGCAAATGTTGTAGTAACAGTAATGTGTGACACAACTTGCCTACCGCAGTGACACAGCGCAGCTTGAAATTCAAGTATGAGCAACTTTCTATACTCCTAAAAGTCTTCCAACAACTATTCACATAGATGGATATCACTCACCTCTAAGCAAAATGGTCGTAACTTGCTCATTGGGAGTGATATTTTTTCTAACATTCCTATCATGTTTTCTTCCAAGCACTCACATGCACCTGCAAATTGATTTTTTAGTATACTATCTGCTTGAACAGCTACATCATCTGTGGCTAAATAACTCTTACTGTATTAGATCAGCCACAGCTAAACACAGCTAATAAAACCAGAATTAATTTTTGTTAAATGTACTGTTGTTTTCATGCTCTCCCTTTAGCCTCTTCGCATCTTCTTCTTTAAGCTGTTTTTTCCTTTTCTCAGTCTTTGTAGCTTGTGCCTTCCTTTCTTGGTTTTCCTGCATTCAGAAAGAATGACAAATAAAAAAATAAGAAGAGTTACTGAAGGAAAATCTGGTTAAGAAACTCTGTATTTGCAATCAGTAGCTACTCTGAATATGCCCTGTGCACACTTAAAACTCTTAGCTGCTAGGCTTTGAGGGTAAATAGCAGAACAGAGCTTCCTGGTCAATCCCTTTGGCCTTCTCCGTGTGATGATGTTACCAGCAAATCATTTCACTAGTTTTAACTGCAACGTTTGACTACAGACTGAAATGCATTCTTCTGAGTTAGTCCCTTTGACCACAAAACAGAACATTAGTTTAACTTAATTAGCATTCTAGAGATTTATCCCATAGCAACCTTGATTTTCTATTGTTCGTATTCAGGGATTTCTATCAGAAATTTCAGGAACTCTTCAACTGTGTTAAACAGCAGTTCACAGTGTCTCTTCAGGCTCCCATTAACTTTGCCAGCTGGATTTCTGCATTAGTGTTCAGTGGCAGAGTCCAGGCTGGGTGTCTGTTGGTACCAGTCATGCAGCTGCCAAGATGGCATAAATCCTGTTTGGATTTACACACACAGGCAGGACTCTGGTTTCCACAGAGCTGCTGGTACTGGGATAATATGATTAATGGAGGAAGAGAAAGAAATTGAACAATTACTTCTCATAAAGGAAGACCTTTACTCAGTGGAAAAGTATTTCTGTCATTTGATAAGTAGCACAATTCTAGGAAAGGGTAGTTCTGAACAACTGGGATAACTGTAGCAGAACATCAAGATGATAAAAGCCATTTTCTTAAAAGCTAATGCAGTTCTTGTTCCAGAGCTGCAGTCATCATCAGAACATCGCCACCACCACCTGGATGCTTGCCTGCTTTTGACTGCAGCCCGTCAGTAGCTAATCTACATATTGTAGGTAGATCTGTAATCATTTGGCCTGCTGTCATAGAGATTTGTGATGCTACGAGGAGGGTCCTGCTCTGTCACATTAAAAATTTAATAACGTCCAGGAAGATGTTGACGATTTGGTGTAGATAGGATTCTTGATGAGACACGTCTGGTCTCCTTTGCAGAAAGGTTGGCAGCAGAAAAGAACTTTCCCATTATAGTGATAGGTTTGGTTGATTGTTATGGATCATCTGCCACTATTTCCATAAGATGAGCAGAAGAAATCCCAGGAAACATGAACAAGTTTCTTAGAGCCTTTATAGAAATTAAAAGCCTAGGATCCTTTAGTCCAAAGAAATTTCCAGACAAATAAAGAAAACATGTGAACGTTAATAGAATTAGTCTCTCTGAAATATAAGAGAATTATAAGCTCAAGGTTATGGGCACCTTCACTGGATGCCTAGAAAAAGAGAGGAAAACTGTGTACTCCTAACAAAGAAAGAAAAGAATATGTTTGCCCTGAATGGAGGGTGGTTCTGAAAGAATGAGGTACAGGTGGTTAAGTCTTAGGCAGAGGCTAAAAACCTTTCATCACTGTATGCTTCCTATGTGCTTGCCTGATAAATTCCTTCTGTGTCTTAGCGTAAAGTATTTGAGATATTATGGCTGTTGAGAGATTTGCAGATCTGTGGGCCCTGGGAGTAGGTCGCTATGTAAAATGCCACAAGAAATAAAGGAGGTGAATTCAGAGATACATTGTCCTGCTACTTGAGGAGCACACACACGCTACTGAGTACAAAATGAAACACATTAAGAATAAATTTATGGATTGAGCAAGTCTGAACTGTATTGTTCAGAGAAATAAAAAAAACGATTCACTGCAAACACAGTTAACAGAGTTTCTTCAACACAAGAAAACCACAAGGTAAAGTGGTAGCAAGTCAGAGTAATGAATATTCACAATCATTTTTCCATCTCCTGGATTACTGAAAGCAGCTGTATGGATGAGATTAAATGAAACAGGGGTGTCACTTTGGATTTGCAATTGTGGGACTTCAGATACTTGCTTGATCTTTGAATTAAAAGATGCTCCATGACAACTGTTTATCCCTACACTATCTAAAGCACATCCTGTTCCAACACCATATGCACCCTACTGAGGAGCAGCTGCTCCAGCTCGGTTATCCTAGGGGAGCACTCAGAGGAACTATCCCTGCACAGAGCTGTCTGTATAACCTCTGTCATCAGCTGAGCACTTCCTAGAGCAGATTTTGTTTAATGTTTTTTCTCCTTTTCCTGAGATTAGACAGCCTCTTTGTTGGGAGCTCCCCTCTTTGAACAGCTGCAAGTGCTACGGGAAATCAAATGTTTCTCCCAATCCCCTATAATCACACAGTGTTTCTTTTCCCAGCAATTTTACAACTCAGTTCTTAGTGTATCTCCAATTCTGTTTTTTTATCTTTAAGCTGGGAAGCTATTTTCTCTCCGTCTCCTTCCTCCTGCCATCTGCTCCTTTTATTTTTTGAGAGTTGGTGAAACAGTCATCAGCCCTGGGTGACGAACCAGATCCTTTTCACTGTGTCAGTTTTAAGGATCATTTTGAGGATCATTTGGGTGTTTGAAAAGCTTTTTTTTTTTTCCAACTCTTCAAGTAGATGGAGAAGAGGGTAGATTCTTCTTATAGTAATTTCATTTGTATAGCTCATTTTTTGTTACCTGAAAGATAAGGGAGCAGAAAGAACCCTCAGGGAATGAAGAAGGATTTTGTTTAAACAAAGAAGTAACAAACCCAAAATATCTCTAGGTAAGCTTAGGAGCCATGAAGGATCACTATTTATCAAAATTATTTCCCTTCTTATTTGATATGAGAATGGAAATGGAATACTAATGATTTTGATAGTGCTAAGAGACCTGCTTTACACAAAAAAATCGTCTCAAAATACAAGTCACACCTTAGCCTCAAAGCTTATGTCAAATGGCACTGGAAAGAGATGATGCATGTGGCTGACTGGTGTAAAAATCAAAATTACAGAACAAAAAGATGCCTTAAAAATCAAAACCTTCAACTTTTCAGCATGATGCTGATTCAAGCACAGACAGTGTCTTTCCTACAGCAATAGGGAGATAGCAAGACAAACAGGAGAGGAGACTACAAGTCTGCAGTGGAAGTAGCAGATGCACACAGTGTGCCTAACAGCTTCTTTCTAGTTTCTTCAACCTGGCTGTGAGCAAGCAGCACCCAAAAGAGTAGTTTAAAACTTCTGCAGCTGTACTAGGACACTACATAACCTTTTTTGGGGACTGTTTCTTAAAAGAACTGCAGTTGCTGGACTTAGCCGTCACAGTAATTTACCAGTATAGCTCTCCACAGATGCTGAACCATTATGTTCTAGACTCTCTTAATTCTTTCCTTCCTGCCTAAAGTTTTAGGAACTCTAAGGATCAAGTGTATTGCCAGACAATCTGTGGTTTGTAGGGTTTATTTTCCAGACTGTTTGTGGTGCTGTTGCATTGTTTCAGAGCCTGGGTAGCTGTATTGCCTGCAAAATTGAAGCCCAGTGCCTCATAGGAGAAGGTGGCAATGGGAACAATACAGGATATTTTTTTCATCTTCTAACACTTTCTTAGAAGCTTCTTTGTTTTCATCTGAAACTATGATCTGCCCTAAAGCACTCCTTCAGCCTCTCTTGCCTTGACACTGCTCAGCATAGCTGTCTGTATTGCAATGCTTCTTGCAGTGTAGATGATCCTCTCTGTAGAAGTCAAATCCAGCCTGGGGCTCTCCTGGAGTCAGCACAGGAGTGGGTGACTGTGGCTGTTAAAATATATAAATGTGAAGCTGCGACCACCTGGCATTAAGAAAACCCTAGAGGAAATACATCAGTTCAGGTGTGAAGTATGTAGTAGGGGATGAGAAATGGAGTTTTACTGGAGGCTTACTAATGGAAAGGTGCTCTACACAGCTTTTATGGTGAAGTTGCTGTTTTCTTATGCCTTGTTACAAGGAGTAAATTCTTATAAATTAATAAAGTGCCAAATATAATCTCTTGGGGGATTCGTAGTTTTGGACACAAAACATAATATTTTGACGTAACTAGTACAATGAAATACCTACATGTTAACAAATCTTCCAATTAGTCTGTTGGCAAATTTACCTTTTCCCCTTGTAAAAGCCTATAAGACATGTCTGGTTGCTCATTCTTTCACGTGCCACTAAGCTCCTATTTTACTGAGGCCTGATTAATAATTTTGATAGAGGGAACAACAACTTGGAGGGTTCTTAGTTCTCCATAACAACAAAACAAAACAAAAAAATTAAAAAAAAAAAAAATCACATTCTGTATTTGCCCACATGCTCATTTCTTGCTGCAGTTTGCAAGCAAATAAGCAGTTACTTTCATTTATTTCTGCAGACAGGGTTTAGGCAGCCCAGCTTGGAGTAGAAGGAAAAATAAATCCTTGCTTGCTTTAAAAAAAAGTTCTTAATATCTTTCTAAACAGTCACAAATTCAAACCACCTGTAAGGCCTTGAGGAAGTGTTCTCTGAAGGTTTTCATTGTGCTAAATAAATCTTCCAAAGACAAATTTCTGCGGTCTTCACAAAAATAATCAGCAAGTTCTTCCTTCTTCTTTTCAATGGTGGCAAACTCCTTCTGCAGGTCCTTTGAAGCACTGATACTGTCCTGAATCACACAGAATCACAGAATCATCCAGGTTGGAAAAGACCTTGAAGATCATCCAGTCCAACCATTAACCTAGCACTGACAGTTCTCAACTACACCATATCCCTCAGTGCTATGTCAACACCTCCAGGGATGGGGACCCCACCACTGCCCTGGGCAGCCCATTCCAACCCCTAACAACCCGTTCTGTAAAGAAATGCTTCCTAATATCTAGTCTAAACCTTCCCTGGCACAACTTGAGGCCATTACCTCTTATTCTATCACTTGTTACTTCATTAGAGACTCATCCCCACAGTTTTCAACACAATTTATTCATAGTAAGAAGCAGCATATTCCTAGCTGCCCAGCCATCACAGAGCAGTCAGTTTTTAAAAAAACAACAATTAAGATTGGTTCTCCATGTGTGATATTTTCTTAACTGAACCGTCTGCATTTCCCTTGATTTCATTTGACCCGAAGCAGCTCATTGTATATTGCCACTTTCATCATACAACCATGTGGAAATCTGGCACAACCTGGGATGACTGATCAAGGGAGATAACAGCACCATGATTTCTGCCTTTCAGCTTTAGTTAAGTGACCCTGTTTTGAGAACATGGAAAGGTAGGATGTTTGGAAATATGTGCCAAAAAAACCCCATACTGTAAATCAGTTAATTTTTTTCCCCAGAGAACATGTTTCTGTACTGCACTGCATGCATTTATAGTTGCATCCTACATTTCATTTTTAGGATCTTTCTTTCTTTTGCCCACAAACAAAGCTGACTGGTCCTCATCTGTTTCCTTATCACAATATGACATCACAGAAGTGGAAGAAAATCTGTGATGCTTCTTCCAGGAGCACAGGGGGAGTATAGTTATGATCACTTTCCCATAGAGCTCTATGTCCAGTTACAACCTGAATTACAGTGCCTTCGAGAACAGATTTAAAGTGTTTAGGTAGAAGAATGGGAAGTGTCACACACAAATTACCTACTTGAACAAATTTTGTGTGCTGCATTCTTGTATTGTCTGTCGACAGAAATAAATGCTTCTCTATTTCCAGCAGTGTCTTCAAATTGGCACCTGCCTCAGTTTTCATAACGTTAAAGTGGATTCTGAAAGGTCCACAGAAGGAACAGTGCATTGAAGGGGTGAGTCTTCTGGTTTCATTAATTTAAAAGAATATTATAAACAGTATAATCTCTGCAAATGAATGTAGAATTATCCAACACAGACCCTGCTTTTGCAGGTAGTTCTCCTCTACATAAATCCTTTTCTATGTGCTCAAACCCTCAGAATCACACAGAATTACAGAATCGTCTATGTTGGAAAAGGCCTTGAAGATCATCCAGTCCAACCATTAACCTAATACTGACAGTTCTCAACTACACCAGATCCCTCAGCACTATGTCAACCCGACTCTTAAACACCTCCAGGGACGGGGACTCCACCACCTCCCTGGGCAGCCCATTCCAACACCCAACAACCTGTTCTGTAAAGAAATGCTTCCTAATGGCCAGTCTAAACCTTCCCTCACCCAAGAAAGAATCTGTGCTTTTGCCCTCACTACCTCCCTGGACAGACTGTGGAAGAAATTCACTGTTCTAATATTCAAAAAGCTCCTCCAAAATTTCCAGCCTATTTTTATTCATAGAAAATACATGCTCACCTCCCTTGTGCCAATACTGTCCTTATTTAGCTGGTTATTTTCCCTCCTTGCCTCTTCTCCCTGCACTATTTATAGTTCAAAATTTTATCTCTTCTCAGAGTTCATTTAGCTCACGTGGAGACCCAGACATGTTGCACTGCTGAACAAACATCTCCTATGGTTCTGACCTACTCTGTACCAGACAAAAAATACTGAATCAGCAAAACCTGGCGCAGTGTTTCACACTGCATCCAGATGTGAGCAGCATTAGAAGAGTCCCTTGCAGGATCGGCATTGTAAACAGTTCTCCACAAGTTGATAAGCAAATTGATTTTCTAAGTTTGAGAGTTTGACTAAAGTAGAGGGCAATTACTTTATAAAAAAGAGCACATTTATATCATTGACCAGCAAGATTTAGTTTCAGGTAACAAAAGTATTACTAGTATGACACAACCAAAAAATAAATTCATGTTTCAAAACAACATCCAACTTAAATCCTGTACAGATAACTTGCAAAAGTCATATTTTCTGTTGCACTACTGGATAAAAATACTTTTAAAAAATTATTTAGGAGCTGCTTAATGAATGCCAATCCCTCTCCAGATTTAAAAGTTACCCCTGTTTCTAGTTACAAGGAAGTGTAAACCACCTCAAGGTTCCTATGAATTCATAACAGAATTTAAAAAATGTTAATGCTGGTCCTATAAATGTGGATTCTGGTTAATGTAATTTAACATATCTCTATGTGATTCTTCTGAGCTAAACAGAAAAAGCTGGCATTAAACTCATGAAGTTTTCAGGCACATGAGGAAAAGTCTGCAGAAACAGATTTTTTTCTTTCTACCTACATATATTAGAAACTTGTGCTAATATTCAACTCGGGGACTCCTGAGGTCCCCTAATTGCCAGTAAGTCACCCCAGTCATTCCCTCCTTACACCAGCTCTGTGCATGTACCTCCTGAAGGGCTTGCACATGCCTATGGCTGAGAAATTTCAGGGAAGATTGTTTCTATTGCAATAAGTGGAAGAAGAATCTGGTCCTTGAAAATTTGGGAGTTCATTATTTACACAGTTTTATTTCTAAGATAGTACGGGATTGTTTGAAAGAAAAATCACACCAAGCTCCACATAAAAAGTCTTAACAGTGTTGATTTATACATCTTAACACTGGTGTTAGGAGGGAACCTGTCTCTCCCACAGCAGAGAAGCCCTGTGACCTTATTACACCACCATGAAATGACTCAGCTCCTTGTTGGCTTTAAAGAGGTTGGCAATTCATACATGACAAAAACAAATAATGTCCTACCCTGCTGCCTTGGAAACAAAGTCAAGATCTCTGGGAAGCTGCAGCAGATCTGCATGTTTTTTTTCAGCCTCCTAAAATTGAAATGAAAAATGGTTACCTTGCACAGTCAGTCAAAGAGTATGAAAGTTTACCAGCTTACAACATCTGGACTGAGAAATTAACACTTCAGTTTTCATTCTTATAAGCGCAGGGGTGAATTTACTCTCATTCATTCTTTTTTTCATGTTGGCATCCATAGGGATTTAAAAAGAAAGCAAAAGGCTCTTTGAACTGCTCATGCTTACATTCTATGTGCTTCCACAGCATGCAAGCTGACCTGAGATTTTGCCTTCATAGCACTAAAATTAATTTCATTTGACAGATGCATTCGGGAGACAAGTCAGCACAAGAGAGCAGTTGGAGAAGAAGAGGAAGAAAACAGCAAGCAGACACATTAAGTGAATTTGAGAAAGAAAGCTATTGTTAACTCTCAAACATTACTACATATGGATTTGATCCTGTCTCTGCAGAGAGCAGTGGAAAAGTTTTCATCATATTTCAGGCACAGAGGCTCACCCTCCAGATACCTAATGGTGGGGTGCTACTGAGGTCAAAGCCCATTAGTTTCTGGAGAATGAATATTTGAGAATAATGCATGCAGGAATAATTTCACAGTTTTGTTGTACCTCCAAAATATGGTGAAGCAGAGTAACGTGTTTTTTGTTTCCTTTAGTTTCTGCTAGTCTGAGCAAGTCACTAATTTTAAAACCTCCAGCATTTCCAGTGTGATGTCCCTAGAAGATACAGAAAAAAGTTCCTTCCTTCAGTTTCCAAGTCTTGCCTTTGTATTTTCTGTTATCTTTAGAAATATAGAATCATAGCATGGTTTGGATTGGAAGGGACCTTAAAAAACATCCAGTTCCACCCCCCTTGCCATGGGCAGGGACACCTTCCACTAGCCGAGGTTGCTCAAAGCCCCGTCCAACCTGGCCTTGAACACTGCCAGGGAGGGGGCAGCCACAGCTGCTCTGGGCAACCTGTGCCAGGGCCTCACCCCCCTCACAGTAAGAATTTCTTCCTTATATCTAATCTAAATCTACCCTCTGTCAGTTTAAAGCCATTACCCCTCATCCTATCACAGCACTCCCTGATAAAGAGTCCTCTCCACCTTTCCTGTAGACCCATGTAAGTACTGGGATGCTGATATAAAGTCTCTGCAGAGCCTTCTCTTCTTCAGCTGAACAACCCCAACTCTCTCAGGATGTCCTCAGAAGGGAGGTGCTCCAGCCCCCCCAGTCACCTTTGTGGCCTCCTCTCGACCTGCTCGAGCAGGTCCGTGTCCTTCTTATATGGGGAGCCCCGGAGCTGAACACAGGACTCCAGGTGAGGTCTCATGAGAGCGAAGAATCCCCTCCCTCCACCTGCTGGCCACACTTTTCTTGATGCAGCCCAGGATACAGATGGCTTTTGGGGCTGTGAGTGCACATTGCTGGCTCACAGTTAGTTTTTCATCCACCAGTACCCACATGTTCTTCTCCTCAGGGCTGCTCTCAATCCAGTCATTGCCCAGCCTGTATTTGTGCTTGGGATTGCCCTCACCAATGTGCAGGACCTTGCCCTTGGCCTTGTCGAACTTGATGAGGTTCACACAGACCCACCTCTCCAGCCTGTCCAGGTCCCTCTGGATGGCACACCCCTTCCCTCCAGCATGTTGACCGCATTACAGAGCTTGGTGTTGTTGGCAAACAATTAAATAACAATTAAAGAAATCAGTTTACTTACATAGTTCAGAAAGTTTCCAACTTTAAGAACCAATTGGCAGAAAACTGGCAGTCGGTGACTGGTAAGAAGCACTGAAGAATAAAGAGGGAGACATTTTTAATAAATTAAATGATCTGAAATAGGATTGTCCTTAGGTTTGACAGTGGCAGTAACAAAATTTTCATCCAAGATTATGTCAAGTCATTGTTATGGAACTGGAAATATACCAGTACAGAAATCAGTTAAATGAAAGTGGAATGGGTTTCTATTGTGATCACTTCTCTACAAATAGATGGGATACTAGTTTTCCCACCAAGTTTGAAGTATAGATGTATCATTCCTGCAGCTACTTATGAGGGAGAACCATGCATAAGAAAGTGTATAAACTTGTGAAAGTCTATAGCCCCCATTTCCAGCACATACTATTCTAGACGAAGAAAAGCAAAGGGATTTTCGCCTCATTATCATTACCAGAAGCTGTGCATTTTAGCAGGAGAATCTGGGGTAAAAATAAAGTTTTTGACAGAACAAGAACAGAAACAGTGACCCACACAACGGGATGGAGGGGGAATGGGAATGACAGGGTGGGGCTGCAGAGAGCTGTTGATTGCACCACAGTGAAGAATAACTATAGCACTGACATCAGACAGCCAGTTATAGCCAAGATTTGTGTGTAAATATAAAAGTTTTGCAGTTTAACTGTTCAACAGGTCAATAACTCTCTAAAATGATTGAATGGAAGCTAGAATCCAAGAGCAACTTCAAGAAAGACTCAAAACTAAAACCAAGGCTAATTTTGCGTGGAGGGGATTCCTGAAACACTGGTGAACATCATCCTGGACGTCTGTTTTGGGAGCCAAACCAGATTCTGGCATGTTACTGTGGCCTGCTCCACTGCAGAGCTAAACTGGATGGACTGCAACCAGTGTACACTGGAGGAGAAACTGGAACTGATTCATTGTTATAGACAAAGATCTCCACTGCACACAAAAAATTAGCCTATATTCAAACAGAATCTGCCATTGACATAAAGGAAATTTCTTTCTTCTCCACAGAACCACTGGCAGAAGACACATTTGTGTTATTCATGTTGACACAAGCTCCACTTCAGAGCAGGACAGCACAAATTGCAGTTCTGCTGAATGAATTCTAGAAGGAGGAATCTGCAGAATAATTTTGATGTTCACTACCTATTCAGCAATTAAAAGGTTAATTTTGATTAGATTATAGCATATGCTACCACTGATGCTATTCAAGCAGAAGAAAGGTTTCCTGTGAAAGAGCCTGGGCATAGGCACAGCACTAATGTACTTACTTTCACAAGCTGTCTTGATGGCTTTTGCTCTTGGCCACAGAAACTCCAGCAGATTTTTTGTTTCCTCACAAATCAGCATAGATTTAATCCACAACTCATAGCTAAAAGAGATCAGTGGAAAAAAACCCCAACACACACCACAAAAACAAACCCCACACGCCTGGTTAATTGACTTGTGTTCAGCAACAGAATCACCCATTTTAGGCAAAGTGCAGTACCAGCATTGCTATGTTCTCTTTAATGCTCTGACAGGAGAACAGGATTATAAATAAATCAAGCACTTAGATATTTCCAAAGATGTCCTAGAAACAAATTATCATCTCCTCTTTCAGAAAGCAATGTTGCACTGACATTTGGCAGTGGCTTCCACAGAATCACACAGAATCGTCTAGGTTGGAAAAGACCTTGAAGATCATCCAGTCCAACCATTAACCTAACACTGACAACATCAGATCCCTCAGCGCTATGTTGACCCAACTCTTAAACACCTCCAGGGATGGGGACTCCACCACCTCCCTGGGCAGCCCATTCCAAACCCTAACAACCCATTCTGTAAAGAAATGCTTCTTAATATCCAGTCTAAACCTTCCCTGGTGCAACTTGAGGCCATTCCCTCTTGTCCTATTGCTTATTACTTGGTTAAAGAGGCTCATCCCCAGCTCTCTGCACCCTCCTTTCGGGTAACTGTAGAGGGCGATGAGGTCTCCCCTCAGCCTCCTCTTCTCCAGACTAAACCCCCCCAGTTCCCTCAGCCGCTCCCCAGCAGACCTGTGCTCCAGACCCTGCACCAGCCCCGCTGCCCTTCTCTGGACACGCTCGAGTCATTCAATGGCCTTTTTGTAGTGAGGGGCCCAAAACTGAACACAGGAATCGAGGTGTGGCCTCATCAGTGCGGAGTACAGGCGTCAGATCCCTTCCCTGTCCCTGCTGGCCACGCTATTGCTGACACAAGCCAGGATGCCATTGGCCTTCTTGGCCACCTGGGCACACTGCTAGCTCCTGTTCATCCGGCTGTCAATCAACACCCCCAGGTCCCTCTCTGACTGGCAGCTCTCCAGCCACTCCTCCCCACGCCTGTAGTTGGGGGTTGTTGTGGCCGAAGAGCAGAACCCGGCATTTGGCCTTATTGAAACTCCTCCAGTTGGCAGTTCCTTGCATAATGGGGCCGTAACTTTTTACAGTTCCTGGGCAGCACTAGCCAGGATTTTTGTTCTTTCTTTTTGAACTTCCCAAAGAGAAATTCAAAATATTTTTGCAGTGATGTCCATTAATGATATTTATGTCTCACCATGGATTAAGGTTTTGAAAGAGCCATGAAAATTTTCTAAAGTACTTTTACAGTTAGCTATAAATTTGAGAAAATGAAAAGCCAGATTTTCACCATGACATTTTCAAAAAAGTGTTTCTGGTTGTAGCATGGTCACTGATCAGATTTATAGAGGGCTATTGCAATGAATTACAACACATCACCATGTTTTTATGAACAGCATAAAAATTTCTCTGCACGCACCTCGTTTGACTTGGTAAAAATGAGGCAGTGCTGTGATTCACTCGTGGGTTTGTGGGCTCTCTTTGGTAGACTGGAATTTCTAAACCAGGGGTGGAGTGAGTCAGCAGCCTGGTGGCAGAATTCAGTGTGCAACTTCATGCCATGCAGACTGCAGCTGTACAACAGTCAACACTTTTCGCATACCAGGGTTAATTTATCTGTAGTTTGCCAAAGGTGTCTGAAAGCCTCTTTGGCCTTTGGGAAGGAAAAGTTTCTCAAACCACCTCTACAAATAGCAGTCAGATGATTTATCCTGATGACTGAATATCAGGAACGTCCCTCTAGCACAGGAAACAGAGGCCTTAATTCTTATGGACAAATCTTATAAGAACCACTCTCATGGCTTGAAGAACAAGGAAAATTTTGCTTACCTAGGAACTGCCAAGAGACGGAGATAAAATTGATCTGCATTTGCTAGTGCTGATTTTTCTTCTTTGTAAGACTTCAGGCTATTTATCTAACAGGGAATAAAACAGGAAAATAACCACACAAATATTTCTGGTGCCTATTGCTTCTTACATGGCATGAAACTGTCCTTTCTGAACTTGCTGTCTGCACAGGCAATGGGGGTGAAGCAGATGACACCATAAATTCCATATAAGAACTCATTCAAGGCAAACATGTAGCTTTTGTTCTAACTGGAAGGTCATCTGCATTTGTACAGCATCTTGTAGGAAGAATCCTTGATCCATATGTAGGGATTCAGCAAGTATAGGAGTTCAGCAACCCCTTTAACAAGATGCGTCTTTTCCCTTTATTGTAACCTGCTCCAAAAGGCTTTTTATTCACTTAAGTCCACAAATGCTAATGCACTTCATCCATCTAGATATTATAGGAATAGAGAGGAGCACTTGGCCCGTTTGACTGTGCTGAGTCTCCCAACGTACTCTTGCCTAACCTCTGTGTGAAGAGGCCAGACTGTTGTTGGGGCAGACTTCCCACTGCTCTAGCTCAGAAGGTCATTGACTGAGATCATGCAGGAGAATGTAGGATCCAGTCATAGTTTCTTGCTTTAGCAGTGCAAGTGTTTCAAGGTGAGCACAAACCACACTGAACTCCGTCAGGATATTATACTTAATAGGTACCTCATTGTCATCGGGCAGCAGCTTAAGTAGCTGCTTCAGTATCTCAGCATCCAACTTGGTTCTATCCCCTTTCTGAATCATGGCAACAAACTCTTCGTTGGAGCTGCAGGAAAGAAAGAAATGCTTTGGAACGATGGCATAGGGAGGAGTAACATGACAGACAGAAGAGACCCCAGTCTCTCAGCTAGCACTATTGGAGTAAATGAAGTAATTTTTACTACATTGCTTCCCATTACATTTTGGACCTTAGTCCACAAATACAGTGGAGATACAAAAAAGCAAGAGATATTTTTAAGCATAAAGCAATATTCCTCATAATTTAGTTGTGTTCTCTGGGCTTTATTGATCTTTACACAACAAACCCTTGAAGGCTCTCCTTTTACTGTGGGTGCCCACTGTCACTGAGATGAGATTTACTTTTGAATTTCTCTACTGTTCACAGCAAAGCCAAGGCTAAAATTAATTGCTCTCCTCCTGCTGAGAGGTATTTATAAAGATCCCAGCAGTTTTCACCCAAAATCATTGCCTGAAACTTTGGCAGACAACATGTCTTTGAAATGAGTCCAGACTGCTCTGGTCTGGGCTCTGAAGAGCTCGGCTCCCTGCAGCCATCAGCGCTAATAGAGGCAGCACCAGCCTCCCTCACCAGTGCAAGCGGGGCTCAACTCTGATCCTAGGGTCACTAGTTGCTCTCAGGAGAGCTTAAATGCTGTCCAGGGAATCACGCAGAGAGAGGAAATAGCATCTGGATTAGGCTGTGCACAGGTCTTCCCCACCAGGAAGCAGTTTGCAATGGAAAAAGATTAAAATAAAATAAATCCCTCGGAATGATTCTGATTTATTCTTAAACACAAAGAAACTTCTAGGCTGAGTTTCTTTTTGAAGTCCTCATAACATGGGCCATTGCACAAAGGGGAGGGAGAGAACAGAACATCCATCTTCATCCTGGAGTAGTGTCAGGGAATCTAAGGGTAAATATGTTTTGGCAAGAAGTAGTACAGAATGTTTTGTCTTTTCCCCTCTCTGTGAAGACTGTAACTCAGTACATTTCCATTTGTTTAATGGTTTCCTATTTATAAAAAAACTGTACATAAAAACTATATACGATTTTGGATCTGACCCCCATGAGATGTCTCTTTAAAATCAATTAAGTAACTTGAAAATTTCAGTCAGGTATCTTCACTAACAGTTGCTGTTAGCACTTGATATTTATGCCAACAATACCAAAGAAAAATACGTTTCCACATAATTTTGCTGTTATTTATGAATATTGTCACTTTAGGAATTAGAAGTCTATTTTCGGTTTAATAGTTTAAGACATGATATTGTCTGGAAAGAGCCTGACACATCTCATCAGTTTAAAAAAAAAAAAAAAAAGGAAAAAAGCTGACTCCTTGATAAAAAAAGATAGTAGTTGTAAAGTATTTCTGCTACATTTCTTTCCTTTAATGTCTGATTAAACACATAGACACGTCAAATAAGTAACTCAGATGGTATTCTCCAAATCTTACCACTTAACTCGTTTCAGAAATATACTCAGAATTAAGGTTTTCTTTGGATTTATGAACGTGATCTGTGAAAAGAAAAAGCCCGGTCAGCTAGAAATACATTTACCTTGATTTTCACAGATATTTTAGAGCTTTTGTTTGTTTGTTGGGCAAGATTAATTATTCTCTGGTAATAACATTATCAACAAACTTCATTGATCAAATTCAGCAATTTACAACAGTACAGGTCATTAGATCTATTTTAGAAGAGAAACAGGCAAAAGCATAGAGAAGGGAGTTGATTTGTCTAGAATAATTCAGTTTATAAGAATACTGAAAGTCCCATGTCCTCACCGTACCAGATGAACACCTGTCCCTTAACAGAGTTACCTCAAAATGTTTAATTCTAAACCTCTCCTGTGCTTTTTTTAGGTAATCTTAGGCAATGGATATCAAAATATTTCAAATATCTTTATTATAACTGATTCACAACAATAAACAGTTAACAAGCTTTTCACTTTCAAGAATTTTGACAGGCTCTACAAAAAACCAATCAGTTCAAGTACCTCTTTTGTTTTCTTCATGTTTGGCCCCATTTTCTCCTTAGATGCTGTTGGTGGGACAGAGAAAAGTAGCTCCAGGCTTTTGTAGTCAGGCTCTACAAGGTCCTTGCTGCTGCTTGCCATCACAGCCCACATGGAGCAGCTTTCTGGAAGAGAGTAACACTTCAAGATGGACCACAGAGGCTGAGGAACACGTTCAAGGCAGTGTGATTTGTGGAAGGGAAAACACTTCAGAGGATGAATGAAATACAACGCTCATTAGTCCTGGACAAATGTTATTTATTTAAGAGTGTCAGCTCCTGCAGAAGCCTCACAAAGGTTTGAAGGCTAATTAAACCTGGAAAACTACTTCCACATTTGATTCACTGAACTGAAGGCAGCAGATGAACTTAATGGGCTGCTTCAAATTATTTTTGCTATTGCTGACCAGCTATACATTGCAGAATTGTGATACCAAACAAGGGATGTTGCATCCTATTAGGTAAACATCTTTCTTTCACGAGATAAGGGCTCCCAAGCCCAGCATTATTACCAGATTTATCAGGAGCCATCCAAATAACACATGACACTTCAAAGCATGAACTTGCCTATAACACTGGAATCTTTAACATAGGATCTCACCTACTTTTTCTTTAGGAGAGAATGAAACAATGGCACTGAAGACATTGGGGATGAATCTGAATTTGTCTCTGCCCAAGAAAGCAGACTGTGGCTCAAACATTTTTTACATGCATTTTTATTTTATCACAGCAGCAAGTTCTTACCCCTGATGTCCCCTTTTCTCAGTGATAAGCACAATGGAGAATGACTATGAAATGTGTCATGTAAACTGAGTATTATTATAAAAACAGCAGCAAAAATGGAAACATGTTCACAGACTCCTTGCTGAATGTTGAACAGGAATTGCAAAACCCTTTGGCAGATCACATGTTAACCACAGACCTTAGTGTTATTTTGTGTGTGGGGGGGAAAAAACCCACAAAAACCACCTGGCTGTGGTCAGTATGAAATGAAGGCTACATCCTACCCTGAGGATACACGTTAACATATTCCCCAGCCCTATTGGCAAGAGCTTTCAGCCTCAGACCTTGGCTGATACATCTTCTTGCTATGCAAGAAAAAAAGAAAAAGTAAAAGCTTCAGCTGAGAAGATACTCACCGGTGATGTGCTAGGAGTTCATTCATTAGGAGGAACCACAGAGCACAACTGTTCAACAGATCTTTCTGCTCAACACACTCTGAGCGTTTTGCAAACCTTAATTAGTGCAGACTCGCAACATCACTTTAACAAGTAACAAATAGAGTCTGAGAGGTTAAGAGAAGGTTAATTTTAACAGCCACATAGCCTCAGCTCAGTGCTTTCCTCAAACTATTATTTCATCCCTTTACTGGCAAAGGCCTGGCTTTCAATGTTTATTTGTGATTATTAAATTTTTGTAGGACTAAGAGCAAGCAAAGGGACCACATGTGTGACCTGACTTATTGACTCAAGGCCTAGCCCCCCAACATTACCCCCAACATTAGCATTTTTGTTTGGATGTGAAATAAATGATCCAATCAGCCCAGTGTTACAAACAAGCACGTACGTCTTGCCACTTCAGAGGGGAGCTTCTGCCAGTGCAACACCTTCGTCTTCAACGTCGGTATCTTCTTGAGTTGGTTTTGCCTCCCACATCCACAAGTAAAACAATTACACTTGGGATTACTGCATGGCTGGGGAGGTGGGAGCGGCAGGGCATTTATGCCAGGCAGGGGAGGGGGTGGAGAAAGCACCTTATTTCCAGGGGGTAGGGATGGAGAGGCTGGCAGCAGCAGTGGCAGAGCTGGCACAGCACACTGTCCTTGGATGGATGAGCAAGCACCTTGCTGGGAAGGTGACGTGTTCCTCGGAGATTGCTGTGGCTTCCCAGAAAGGCCAGCTGTTGGAGAAAGACTCAGGTCTGCACTGCAGTTCTCCTCTTCCAAGTCCATATCAACCTGAATGCATTTGTTCATCTTTTGAACAGATCTTCTGGACTCTGTTTTGTGGCAATTTGGGCACTTCATGCTTGATAGCAGGTTCTCCGTGGCTTGCTCTGGTCTCATTTTCATGTTCTACAAGACAATGAGGAGGTGCATGGATTAGCAAAGTTCCTCACAACTGCTGGCTACTGCTAACTCCTACAGAGAATCAGAAATAACAGTGACCTTCCCATTAAGGTAAGCAGCAGAAATACTTCTATCTATCTGCTTTACAAGTGACATTTCATAGTGGTTTTAGCTGTGCGAATCAAGAGCAAAGCAGTACTGCTGGGCATAAGGTTCCTTCTCAATATCTCTTGATCCTTCTACCTTCTTGTTGTGACACATAAAGAAAAAGAGAAAATGGTATTAGGACAGTAAACCTCTACCTGGTTGCTTTTTTCCCCTTGTTACTCAGCCATTCAGTGGGGTTTTTCTTCTGAAGGGGTAAATGGATGCCTCCTACAAAAGCTGCTACAGGTGCCCTATGCAGAGGGCTTCTCAAACAGCAGGAGCACAGCCACTTGTTCCTAAGAAACCATGTTACCACAACTTACCTTGAGTGCAGAAGGGTGGGGATTTTAAGAGAAACTCTCAAAATAGCCTAATAAATTAAACAAGTTACAGCTGGGGAAGAGTCAGGCTGAGCTGCTTAGGGACCTGTGACCGCAACGGCAAATGATTGGTAAGCATTAAAATGAATGATATGGTATCTCTTTGCCCTTCAACCAACTTTTCATCTAGGACAAATGTTTATATTTACCCTGAGATTATACAGTTTCTCTCAGAGCCTCTTGCAAAAGACTGTGCAGAAGTCCCGATCTTGTATGTATGTCCAATTTTAAACATGGATCAGGACCTACCAAAGTTAGTAGACTGCTTGCTGGCTCAGGATTTGGTTTTGTTTGCTTGACTGAGTGAACCTTTCTTTTGCAAACACCTGCATCTCTTGTGGGTCCGTAGTGTCCTGGGATGCTTAATCTCTGCAGCTGTAGCTGTTTTGTGATTTCTCTCTTTAGCTAACTTCTATGTCAACGGTCATCAACAGCTGTTGAAACACCACATGTTAAATGGGGAGCAGTGAGAAAACTATCAATGCTCCAGAAGTGACACAGTAAGTGCAGCTTTTTTAGAGAGTATGTAAAGACAGAAACAAAGACCCCTGTCATGCCAGCCCTTACACAAGCCTTTAACAAAACACACATTAGTGGCACCAGCAGCTTTAATGGAGTTAACTGGATGGGTACTTTCATTTTTATGTTCAGTGCAAGATTAGAGATGTATCTGGTATGTATACCACGTTTATGTTCCCAAAGGACTAGATTAATACTTACAAATAACCATTTTCCTCCTGACACAGCAATTTTAAGTAATGACTTAGACAAAACTCTTGAAGGGAGCTGCATTAAAACCTACAACTGATTCATCTCTAGTCCACAGCATACCTTTAAAGCATCTCCTATAATTTGAAACAGTTTGTTTTTGAAACTTAGTGCTTCATACTGATGATAGCGTCCAGCTCTTACAACAGCTCAGTAAAATTGTGAACCAGTGGATCCAAGGCAAAAGAAAGCAATAAAACTCCTGTGGCTTTAATCTTAATTTAGTAAGAATGACATACATTAAAAACATTAGATGTTAAATCAACCAGAAAATAACACTTGATTTACATACGAAATGGAAACAGTTAAAATAGCTAAGCCAAAGACCTACGAGAATGAGTATTAATTGTATTTGCTGTTTACTTGAATTAATTTGTTGTTGGTTTGCATAAATATCTTTTTGCACAAATAAGCAGTAACACTTTCCCAAAGGTAAAGTAGGCTTACATTTAATTTATGTAAACAACTTAATGTATCCCCTTTAGGACTTCACAATATTTGTGCTAAACTTGTACAGATGTCTGTAATTACCCTAGCAGGACAAGTGAGCAATTCAGCACTATGAAAGAGCCCAATGAGAAATAAGCCACTTTCTGCTAGAAATATTAGGAGTAAAATAAGCTGATTAAAAAAAAAATCTTATTAGAAATAATCATGTTAAAATTCTGCTGCTTGTTTATTTTAATTAAGCTATTGGAGGAATCAGTAAAAGACTATTAATTAGGAAGCTTTTTTTTTTTTAACCAGTGTTCATCTAAATTGCTACAGGGTTTGTGTAAAGGAAAGTCTTGTTTTTTAAAAAATGCTAATAAACATGAAATACTACAGAAGAAACCACTAATATGCTTTGAATGATAAATAAGCTTATAATAATGTACCTCCAAAGATTATACTTTTGAGACTGTGTAGAGAAATCCATGCTCTTGGGAAGATTAAAGCTTTGGTATAACTTCAAGGCATTGCTGATACTGTTCAAATGAGCTTGTGGATATATTTAAAAAAAAAATCTCTGCATGAAATTTCTCCTCAGAAAGTGCAAAAATCCACCTCTGGTAAATATATACACACATATCTCAATGCAACCAGACAAGGACTAGCACACTGCAGAAAGCTTCAGTAACTTGGTAGTTGGCTGGCACTGTTAAGGTGGAGCAGGGAACAGAGATTGACTCAATAGACCAGCCCAACTCTGATGATACAGTTAAAATCAATTAACTTGCTATGAACTGTGAAGCTGTTTTCAGTGCTCTGCTATTCTACCCTTTGTTTTATTGGGAAGGCTACTGATGTCTGAGGACTGCTACAGTACAGGTTTTCATTTCTATCTGCTAACTGACATGCTAAAACCAGGCATACTTCTCATTAGCTTAGAAAAAGAAGTTATATTTTGATGGCATAGGGTTTAGATTTTTAAGTTAGATCCAAAAAACGTCTTTCCTCTGTGTTTTGGGCCATGTAAGCACTCCTATTTTTTAATTTCTTAGTGTTGCCAGTGGGCTGATTCGGGGCTACGTTATTTTACAAAACTTGATATTCTTTGTAGCTAGAAGTGAATTTATTGATCATTATTGTGCTGGAAACAGGGACTTTAATGAATGCTTCAAAAAACCTGACATTTATCCTTGTGTGCTATTCCTAAAGAGTTTTTTTAAGGGGGGAAGTTGTTTAAAAGCTGTGCCCCATACACTTTCGAGGTAATCATCAAAAGTGTCAACATGAGTCAATAACTGGAATGTTAGATATTTTTGAGGGTAAGAAGATGTACTGCTTATCAAATGGTGGGAAGTGAGCTACAGGATTTATACCCAGTGAGGGAGAGGGTTAGTCACTTGGTTATGCATATAGATGGTCCCTAACTAGTACAACACTATTATTCATGATCTCCCAATGGGCTACACTTGCTATGGTTTGGATTCAGGGACCTTCTTGCGTTAAGAGGGTCCTGGTGTGATATTCTTCACTGTTTCAACAGGTTTAATTTATTCTTAATGTTTATGATTCTTACAAGGATAAAAATAAGAAGAAATTAGAGATCTCAATCCTTTCTTGCACAAGCGATCTTGTTGCTATAAGGGTCACCCTCTTCCTTTCAGATACAGTCCTAGGGGTTTCCAAGGGTTTTCTGCAACCTGGGTTCAGAGAGGTCTTAGGGGAACACTAGTTCTTTGAAAGTTACCCTTTACCTTTTGTTTTGACACTAACATGGCTGCAAACGTGTTAGATGTCAAAAAAGAGAAAAAGATGAGAATAAATATTTTTATGCTTATTACTAACAATATTTCTTTTGTGGTATTTTTCACCAACAGTTGTCAAAATATTGCAAAGGATGCCATTGCACCCATTTTACAGATGTGGAAACTGAGGGACAGAGAAATGGCTTTTCCACAGCCACTCAGGAAGCCAGTGGCAGAAGAAGAGTGACCCCAGTAGCCCAAGTCCCCAGCATTCCATTTCAGTGCTCTAGGTCTCAAAAACCTGTTTAGTCTTTGCAATTTAGCAGGTTACTCACCTCTCCCTTATTAAGATCCAGCTATGGCTGTGCCTGTTTTCTTGTATAAAAAAGCTGGAGGCAGTTGGAAACAGAGTAAAAGCGCTCACTTTTCACTGTGTAGCTGCTTCTGCTGCTGGCCAGAGTGTGGCTATGAAGTCTATGTGCTTAATGCCTGTGGGCTTGGTTCTAGCGATGGAGTTAATGAAAAATCCCTCTAAAAGTAGTGGCTGTGCTTTTTGGCACCTGGTGGGAAGGCAGGAGCCTTGGGTTCTGCTGCAGATGGAGACTGGACCAGTGGCAGGAGCTGTGGGTGGCAGATGTTGGGGGAAACCGCTGCTAAGACCCTTTTGCTGGTCCTTGTGCCCTGCAGCAGAGCGGTGAGGTGGTTCAACCAAGGAACCACGTGAAGGTGTGTGTAAAGTACGGGGATGGTCTGTGAAAGGTAGGAGGCTGGAAGAAGGTGGGTTGTAGGACTAACAGGGCTTAGTCAGGAATAGGGATGAACTCTTCAAAATGGGAAGGAATTTCAGCAGTTACTTTAACTGGGGCTTGTATAGTTGAAGGGATTAGTGACAGGATGTAATAGTTTTAATTTTTTGATTGAAGAGATTACCATGTTGGCTGTCATTTGATCTACGTGATTTGATCTACATGCTGTGGTCTGCACCCAGACCTCTGGAGGCAGCTGTCTGTATCACAGAACATGCCTTGTGGAGATCAGGGTCTCTCCTCTGTCCTTTAGACCTCTACAAGCAAAGGAGAGCAGTTGAAAGTACCTGGAGGGAGAAAAACCCTTCTGTCCTCCTGTTCTCCCTGGGGTCTCTCCAGTTAAGGAGGTATTTTAGAAAAGCAAACCACTTGTCTGTGATTCAGGATGGGTTTGTAGACTGATGCTATGGTGAATGTAGCCACTACTCCTGGGGCATATTCTTCTGAGTGTATGATACCATTTCACCAAACATACAGACATGAAAGGGTTTCTGGACTCCTACTACTCCTATCTTTTCTGAACAACTCTGCTTCTCCTGTATCTGGTTCTTGCTGAACAGAGATTCACAGAGGTGAAGAAAGTGTTGAGAACCTTTGCTTTTTCAGCATTGTTGGTGGCTAATTCACCTCTCTTGTTTAACAGTGGGCCAATGTCTTCCTTCTCTTTCTGCTTGCTGTTTACGTACCTGAAGAACACCTTCTTGTACTTTTTGACATATCTGGCCAATTTCAAATTGAGCTGAGCTTCTGATTTTCTAACTGCATCTCTGCATGCCGTGGCAATGCCCTTGTAGTTCTCAACAGGTATCATCCCTCCCTGTCTTTATCTTGATTCTCAAGCCTTTTGCTTTATTTCTCCTTCCCATTCCTGAGGGGAAAGGAATAAGCGAGCAGCTGCATGGTGCTCAGTTGCCCTCTGGGCTCAAATCATGACAAGTTATGGCACCCTCTTGGCAACATCTCGGACCTTAGCTCTGGAAGGCAGCATTGCTCTCATGATTCCCTGTGAGAGTGGCAGATGGGTGCCTTAGGAGCTATGTGGGGTGAGTGGGCCGCATTGAGCATCAGCCTCTTGACCTGGCTGGCTGATGACCTCATTCATGCCCAATGCTGAGGTCACAGGCACTCCCAGGGCTGCTGTTGGCGTCGGGTGGTTGTGATTGCCCCAGCAATACCAAGGTCTAGTCCACATCACCAGTGGCACTGGCCTTTGCCTCAGGAAACCCTGCTCCCCTCTGGAGAGCCAATTGTCACTGTCACCTGCCTGTGTGCGGACTGTCACAGCCAGATCTGGCGAGAGCTGTTTATGCCCCATTAAAGAGAGTGAGAGAGTCCCTCACGCCAATTAAGCGCTAGCACAGCAGGGGCAAAGGGGCGAGTTACACTTACAGGGACGAATGCGCTGATTAACTTGCAATGATCCAATTCTCCACTGGTATTTAAGGTCTGGTACCTCTCTACATTAAGGAGTTGGAAACGTTTTTTCTGTACTATGGACCTTCATTTCCATTGCAGATCCTGCAAACAATGGGGTTATTCTGCAAGATTGTCACTATGTAGTAATTGGAAACACCTAGAGATGTCCCTTCACTGTCACTGCCCCATTCTTAACCCTCCATAGTCACACTTCTGGACATGGCAAAGCTAGCTGTCTTATCCTGCCACGACACAGTATATTCTTTGGTGCCAGGGGTACAGCTGGTTTTTGTAGGAGAAAAGGGAGGATGAGAAACAAGCGGCTTGATGGAGTTGGCTTATGACTATTTGCTTTCAGATATGTTAGGTGAACATAACCCCATTGACTAACACGTTCACCCATATTTCATGGCTGTGACTATTACCACATAGACAGAGCGAGCTAGGATTGGTACAGTGCTGACTTTTTGTATTGGTAAGATTTTATGTTGTATCAGCTGACCACTGTGTACAGGAAGTCGGAAATATGAAGCTCTAGATCCAGGCTTTATGTTTAGACAGAATTAAAACTGATTAATTTTGCTGAAATGGGCTCATGCATTTTACTTTTATTTCAATTTATCCTCTCTCTAACCAGAACAGAAGGTATTTCTCAGTCCCCTGTGCTCTACTGAATGCAGGACAGGACCAAACAGTACATTGAAACTGAAAGATACTCTCATAACTTTGGACAGAGATTTCAGACATGTTCTAAGTACAGTGCAATGCTGTGGTGGTGCTCATGTACTACATATAGCTCCTGTTGCATTTAGGATGAGAATAAATTGGGTAGTCCATTTGCCAGGTGTGCCACAGTGTTTTCCCATCCTAGATGTGTAAGGGAGGTGCTTTACCTGGGTGATCTTTATTGAGCCATAAGTGACAGTGTGAACAGGCAGTTACTATTTGCTCACGTAATTTTACAGAAACAGGCCATCCTCAGGCTATATGTTCCTGATATAGATCGGCTTGTCCAGTGTGGCCTTGTTTTATGTGTAGCCACTCGAGTAAATGTTCCCATTCATGGTCATCATTCACGATGTCCACTTGTCGCAACCGGGTAAGGCTATCGACTTGCTGATTAAATCGAGCTGCTATTGATGTTGCTGGATCATGTCCTTTCACCCATCCGATATGTAATGTTCGCCGTTCTCCTATTTCTAACAATTGTTTCCAGCTGTCAGTCTGCCAGACTGGGACTCTATTCACTTGCCAATTGTTAACTGCCCAGTGGCCTATCTGTTGCTCCTTTAAAGACTGCGTATGAGTCGGTATAGATATGATTGGCACCCTGCTGCGCTGCTAGTAGGACTGTCCGGAGTTCTCCTACTCGTGCGCTCCCTCTGCCTGTGTTGCTCAGCCTGTTCTTCTGTAGCCACATTCAGTGTCACTGCCTTGTAATTCTACTCGTTATTTTGTCTGTAGGATGAGGCATCAGTGAACCATACCCCTTTAAGGTTGGCATCCTCCTTTAATGGAGGTGTCTCCTTAATGGGAGATGGTCTGCTTAGGGGGTTTGAAATAGCAGATTGCTATCTATATCGTTTTGGACTTTAGATATTTTGATGTTATCCTCTGTAATAGGCATGATTTCATTAATGCTTTCCAAGTAAGCATACCACTTACGGACTGTTGGTTTCTGAGCAATAGCAGTGAGTGGCGGTGTGCCTTTTAGGATTCCATCCAAGAGGTGGAAAGGTCCCCTGATAACTACACTTTGTTCCTGTCTGATCTGCTCTACTCAATTCAGGGCTTGTACCAGTGATAACAGATCCTTCTTGAGATCTGAATGCCTGGTTTCAGTATCACTGAAGGAGCAAGATCTAAATTCTAATGGCCTCTCTGGTCCTTC
Organism: Athene noctua; assembly: GCF_965140245.1. NCBI lineage: Eukaryota > Metazoa > Chordata > Aves > Strigiformes > Strigidae > Athene > Athene noctua. The sequence goes on along the minus strand of NC_134042.1, from coordinate 43,075,889 downwards.
TGGTCCTCGTTGCCAGAGATTGCAATGGGAGCCATGTTCACTGAATCCCCATTCTACGTGGATTGAATCACTTGGGTGTACATGGCCTAATTGCTGGAAAAGCCTTAATTCTTTAACTGGTATATCTAATGCAATCTCATGTTGTTCAGTCCACTCCCATGATCTGCCCTTTTTGAGTAGGTTGTACAAAGGACGGGCAATATTAGAGAAGCCAGGGATGTGTTTACGCCAATAACCTGAAGTCCCTAAAACTTGTAATTCTTTTTTACTCGCAGGATTCTGTCCATTTTCTATTTTTTTTCCTAAGGTGTCAGGGGGAACAGAGGCGGCTCCTTTAATCCAGCAGACTCCTAGGAATTTAACCTCTTGTGCTGGCCCTTGACATTTGGATGGTGGAATGTGCAGTTCCAGTGCTGTCAATCTTTGCTGTATATTTTCCATGGCATGCCTGACTATGTCAGGGTTTTTCCCTCCTCTTAGTATATCATCAATGTATTGATACACTGTAACACTTGGCGGATAAGAGATATCTTGCTATAATTTTCGCCAAGGCATTGTGAGCAATGGTGGGGGAATGTGTGTACCCCTGAGGTAACCTGTTAAAGGTGTACTGTATTCCTTTCCAAGTAAATGCAAACTGATCCTTATCTTGTTCCCGAAGTGGGATCATGAAAAACATATCTTTAATATCTAGGGTTGCCATCCAGGAATGACATGTTCCCTGTATCTGAGCACTAATTCTGCTATATTGGGCACAGCTGCTGTCAGCGGAGCAGTGTTAGCGTTCAGTCGTCTGTAATCCGTGGTAAGTCACCACTGTCCGTTCGTTTTTTTCACTGGCCGCACTGGAGAGTTGTAGGGGGAATGAGTGCAGGTAATAATATCTCTTTTTTCTAAGTCTGCAACCACGTCGACAATATCAGAGTGTGTAGCTGACAGCAGGGGCTATTGTTTGACATTAGTAATTTTTGATGGGGGCAGAGGTATAGCTATTTCTAATAAATTGATACTTTTAGGTTTACCTTGCCCTGCAAAACTCCACACTGTTCCATCAGGGAGTTTCCACACTGCCATACAATAGGTTGAATCCCAAAATATTATTGCTGGCAGCTCCTACTAGCATTTCAGTTCAGGTCAGTCTTTTTTCCTCGGGAGGCCACAGAGTAATTTTTGCAGTGGGACATTTCTTTATGATGCCATCAATTCCTGAAATAGCTACTTTATGATGGCAAGGCTTCACATTTAAATATTTTGCAGTTTCTTTATTAATTACTGACACTTGTGCACCTGTGTCAAGAAGAAAATCTACACAAATCTTCCTTGGGCCAATCTGGTTACTAATACTAGGGTCCTGATATTTGTTCGAGAGCCACTGTAAAGCTAAAACCTGCCGGGGAGGGTGTCTCACTGTCCTCCCTGGGGATGCACGTTTTTTGCTGGGGAATCTTTTAAATCAGTCAACTCCTGCTGCAGGGCTGAAGGTAGAGCTCTGGCAGGTGTGGACCTGTGTTCAGTCTGATGGTTAGAATTATTCCGTTCTGATTTTTGTTCTAATACTTGGACCAGAGCTCAGAGGCCAGCTGTGGTCATGCCATTTAAAAGATAGCGCGGTGCTCCTAAGGTTAGAGCTTGTCGCCATAAAGCATTCCGATCTGGATCGAATTGCCTCTTAAAGCCTGACCTATGTGTATTAGCCTGAATTTGCAGACTCGTCCGGGGACCCTTGGGAGGTTTCCCTGAGGTCAGTCCAATCCATCCCATGCGGCGCCCGTAGCTCACCAATTCCTGAACAAATTCACTCCAAGTAGGTATGTGAAGTTGCTTTCTAGGGGGCTGGGCGGCTGCAGCCACAGCATTCATAGCCTGATGTGCCTGAATAGGATCTTGGGCATTTGATAGATATATTTTCAAACTGTCTGGAAGGCCACGAATGAGAGGGGTCAATCTAGCCAGATCAATAGGAGCCAGCATTGGGGATCAACGTAATACATTCCTCTCATACATTGCTTGTATGCATGCTGCCTTCTGCACAGAGCCTGCCAGATCTGAAAATCCTGAACTTGCAGTCCTGAGAGGATCTCCCCTCTCCTGCGGGTCTGTGCCGCCAGCTCAATAAGCAGCTCGAGTAGTTATTGAATAATTATGATTGCCTGGAGTGGTAGTTAGGAAAACTCCAGGTCCCCAGTAGCCTTCTGCCTCTTCCTCACTCAACAGGACCCGATCTCCACCCGTGATGGAAACTTGCCACACATACTGTTTCCGTCTCATCTGGGCATCTAGAATATTTTTCTTGTAATGTAGATATTTCTGCAGGGGACCAAGGTATGGTATGGGTGGCGGTCTGTGGCTCCCCATCTCCATCATTAATTAACTCAGTCTCAGTTACTGGCTAAATATTTATAGACTCTGAAATAAAGTCAGCGTCTTCTCCTAAATCACTGTCATCACACCAATTGTCCCAAGTCTCAGTATCATCACAGAGTGCTATTTTGTGAATGTGTTGGACTGAATTGAAATATGTCTGATCCAGCAATTTATCAAACCTTTCCTGCATCCGTTGCTCTCGCTTCCCAGCCTCAGCCAATAGCTTATCCAGCAGTTCTGTTTTACTTAAAAGTTCATCTATTTGTTTTTTCCAGTTTTCCCCATGTCTCTCTCTCAAAAGCCAGTGATGCTTTAAGCACCTTGTTTTCTGATTCCATAGTCTCATATTCTACATTTGCAGTCTGTCTGGGGTGTGTGTGTGACTTCTTGATTTGCTGTTGCATGCATGACAAACAAGCCCCCAAGATGGCACAAATAATTTTTTTTTTACCTTTTCCTAGTTTTATTTTTCATTGGTGCTTACACCGCGGTATTCGCTCTACTTTATCCTCATCCTTCCAAAATTTCTGGTCCCATTCCACCCCTGCCAGGGAGGGAGTACACTTACGATCCTGCAGCAGTTTATCTATGGCAATCCTGTCTGTGATCCAATTTAATGTTGCATTTAGGGTGAGAATAAATTTGGTAAGAGATAAATCCCCTTGCGTTCTAGCTGGTCCTCTGAGATTAGAGGGGTTAGGGGCAGCTGGATTTATCCCTTAACAGGTATGCCAATTGGGGCTGTAACTATAGGTCTGACCTGGACACACAAACAGCCCCTATGCTGTAGGTCTGGCTGTGTTCAAAAGAAGCCAACAGACTCACGAACAGTGCAGATTGGTGGCTGTCACTATAGGTCTGACCCAGCTCAAACAGCCCATACGCTGTAAGTCTGGTTGCATTCAAAAGAAGCAGTCAGATTCATGAAAAGTACAGTTTATTTTTATGCAACATCTACAGATTCTTTAAGATTGCCTACGATAAATGCACAAACTGCAGGTTGGCTCTATAGCACTACACAAAAGAAAAATGATTGCAATCACACACACTAAGTTCCTGGGTATACACTCTGTGTAGCTGAGGAAATCTCACCAAAAGGCGTCCCTTCGGGGATGAGGGGGGGAGGCGAGAGCACAAACCCATCAATCTGTCCCTCCGATTTGGTGTTGGATTATCGTCCCTCCAAATTAGGTAGAAACTTGAGGTAGTATTTATCTTAGTTTGTATGTGTGAGTGGGTTGGACTGTAGTAAAGCCATTATCTTCTGAGTAACGACACAGTACATTATTTGGTGCCGGGGTACAGCTGGTTTTTGTGGGAGAAAAGGGAGGATGAGAAACAAGGGCCACGCGATGTGAGGGGTGCAGCTGTGCTTGGTGAGAAAAAAAGGGACGATGGGGAGCAAGGCCAACAGGCTATTGCAAAGAGCAGGAGATAAATCTGTCCTTGAAATGAAAGAATGGGACCGCGCAGCCTATGTCCCGCTTTGCATTCCTCCTTGGAGTCACGACAAACACAAATCACTGGACCTCCATCCCATCCTGTGCTTGCTCTGGGCACCCTGTATCAAGGAAATGTGTGTTTTGTGTGTTTCTCACTGTTTTGCTTTTCTCACGTTTCCAACAGCTAACAGCTCCATTTATACACTTCTGTTTCTTTGAGAGAAAACAATGGGTAATTATTACTAAGCATATACAAAAATTATGTGCTTTATACACTATGTGAAAAATATAGAAGTTTGATGGACAAATTCTGTTGAATCAAAGGTCTTCCCCATCCCCACAACAGAAAGGAAACTTGTCAAGTACTTATTTTATTCTAAACTTTGAAATATTTTCAGTTCTGAAATTAAAAAAAACCCAAAACAACCCCCCTGAAAATCCATCCCATTAAACATATCTGAATTTTGATGTGAAATACTTGGAAAATATTTCTACTGATTTCTTCCATAGCTTCATTGTATCATATAGCCAGTGATTAATTAAGGAATATGCAGTTATTTGGCAGCTACAGACTGGTGGTGTCAGCCTGGTTTACACACTGGACGCCATGTGCAGTCACTGTAATATATCACAAGAATTCTTTTTTAAGTTTCAAATTCGATGTTGGCTTAAAAGACCACAGACATTTTGAAGTAGCTGCAATGTTGTTGTTTTCATCAGCAACTAGTTTGGCCTTATGACCACTGAAAAAATCCTCAGGATCATAAGCTTTATTTCAAGGTCACAAATGGAGCAAAACTGCATGTCCTAGTTGAACATCTTTCTTTCACCTGCTCTGATTCTGTCCTCCATTCTTCTTAAATAATCACTGTAATGGAAGCAGAGCTGCTCTGGAATAATAAATTATAAATGGTGTGCTGCAGCGTGCTTATTGGGATGTGACTGTATACATAATTTAATATAGTTCTTACAGATGACTATGGAACAAAGAACCAGCAGTGGCTCAAAATAACCCATTTCCCAGTAAAGTTTTGAGGGCAGTGGAAAGATAATGCCAAATGCTCTCTCTTTGAAGGCTAAGGTAGGATCGCAGAGCAATAAAACCTCTGGCTGTGTGAAAAGAGCTGCTCTTTCTAGGTGAAAATGGGGCTAAGTGAAAGACCCAGAGAAGTGGGTTCCTGCTGCAGCATCTGAAGAGAGTAGCCTGTGGGGCATCTGCAGGTAAGGTTCCCTAGGTAACACCCAGAAAGCCTGTTTGTTCCTGAGTTCTGAATCTCCAAATGATGTTATTCCTACTGATAAAAAAGTGGGGTGGTGAGGAGGAGGCTGGCTGCTCACCACTCACCTGAGCTGCAGGCTCTTGCTGGAAACATGGAGGTTGCAAAGCTGCTGGGAAAACGTATTTGATACCCAGATTTTTGTAGCCTGAGATCCAATCTGAGAGCAGATAAAATAGATTAAGAGCAAAAGGATGAAGTTTGGGTGATGTGCTCTGAGACTGGAAAAGAGTTAAAAAAGAGGAGAAACCTGTAAATGTGATAGAGATGGTCCTGAAAGCCAAACCTGGGGCAGGTTACGTGGTTCTGTGGGAAAGTATGGACCTCTGCCTGTTTCTGCTAGCCAGGAACAGGATTTCAGCTGCAGAGGGGCTGTGCCACCCTGTGGGGTCTCCTGAAGTGAAGCTGCCCACATGTCTGCTCTCAACTCATCTTCGCTTTTGTTATTCTCAACATGCTCATAGCAATGCTTTGGTTAAAATAAAACAGTGATTTAATTCTTGGTTTAACTTCTAACAGTCCAGCAAAATTTTCAGTATTACAAGGACATTACAAGTCCTATTAAGCAAAGCAAAATAAGTTTTAGCCTGAACATTAGTCTAGCCACAGTGAGTTACCATATAAAGGCATTGTTCTTAAATGTGCCCAGCTCTTCAACTTGATTCATGTTTCAGCATAGTATCACACCATAGATTCAACAATCATAAATCATTTTAAATGGACAGCTATGTACAAAACTATGATACAGTGTTATTACAAAACTTGAGAAATAAAGCTCTGAATTTTGAAAACACAATACTGCACATTCCCAGTTTTAAAGCAAAAGTAACATGAATCTACACGTTCTGCAGCTTGAACACAAAGACTTCGGAGTGCAAGCAGCTGACAACGGCATTCAAACCCAGAGATTTACTAAAGGATAAGCTGAAAATGTGTCCAACTGGAAAACCTCTTTTTGTTGCTTTAATAAGAGAATTCTCCAAATGCTGATGGATGCATCTGTGTGTGCAAGAAGACTACTGCAAGACTACTGACGTGCTTCAACTTAATTGCTCATAATCATCACTTAGGAACCAGACACTGTTTATATGGCCATATGCTTACTAAAATACATACTTTTTTTTTTTTTTTCTTTTTTTTCCCTGTACCCAATTTCCCTTGCTTTAAATGACTGAGAGTAAAAATAAGTTTGTCTGATCCAGGTCTTGGACCTGGTCCAATATAAATTGTCAGTGGGCGATGAGAAGAGGGAGTTAACACGCTTCCACCTGTGATGGTACCGCCACTGCTTAATTTATACCCTTAATTTAGTTGAGGCACTACTATTTTAAAAATTTCTCTGAGGGCTAAACACTGCAGTCCTTTCTTGGGCCACACTCAGCAGTTGTTTCCAGAGGAGTTTGGCCTAAGAGCAGGTTGAAAGACTTGGCTTCCAGGACAGTGGATGCGAGGCCTGAACCTTGCACCCTGCCATGCACAGAACTGGCCCCCATCCCTGTGGGCCCCTGGCATAAGGCATGGGCCAAGGGGGCCAAAGTCTCCAGGGAGGCTCCTTGGATCTTGGGGAGTGGAAGGCTGCACGAGGAGAAGCAGTGTGTCCTGGTGGGGCAGAGGTGGCGTTTCGGCAATGCAGAACCCGGTTCTGAAAAGCTGGCAGCACTCTGGGGATATGAGAGCAGTTCACTGGGTCTCTGTTATTTCTTCTGCCTTGCCGTGACACCTGCAGGAGGAGGGGGAAATGCAAATTATTTGCAGCTGAAATGAAAGCAGTATGTTTTTGCATGTGTGTGCATCTAATGCTTGGGGTGCTACTAGGGAAACCAGTTTCAGATAAGCTAAACCCAGGCAGAGTTAAATCTTTATGTACTTAATGAAAAACTCAGGTTTCTAAAACTGATCCTGATGTTCAAGAGTTTGGGCAACTTTGCTTTTTATCTGGGCACTAGTTCAGTCCAACAACTTGAGTCTTGCATTTTCCAAGCAGAATATTGGAAAATGCTTCTAGATATTAAATTGCTGAACTTAGTAAATCTAGAGGATTTAGCAGGACTGTCAGAAGGATGAGGTGGCAGACAGACATTTTTAAGAGCCTGTCTCACTCCATAACCAAAGCAAGTACCATTTCTAACGATGGATGTGAAGGCAAAGGACATATAGAAAGATGAGCATTAGCTTCATTACATTTTCGTGGTCCATTAGGAACCTGCCCACAGAGTCTGCAGAAGGGGAGGTGAAGCACTAGAATTAAAGGAAAATAATTTTTTTAAAAAGGGAAAACTTTCTCTCTCAAACCCCGCTGTCTTTGCTGGGGGAGGCTGATGTCCCGCTGTGCATATTGTAGCTGCTGCATCCCCGTTCTGCCCCTTCCCTCCCTCCTCACTAGGCTGGGGTCTTTGGGCACTGGCCTATGTTCCCAGTTTGGTTTGTTCTTTTATTTTCTAGGCTTTAAATCAAGTAGATTTGTGAGCAAGGAAGTTGTCAAAGCCTAGTTGCTTATGGACTTGTGCTTTCAAGACTTTTGTTTCCCCTAACCTTTCCAAGTGACATAAAGATGGGAGGAGAGGAAAAAGAGAGCTGCACAAACAGACACGAGCGTTTGTCTGTAGCAATTCTCTAGAGTCTAAGACAAGGGAACTCAAAGAGCACCTCCCCTGAGTCCAGGCACTTGTATAGTCCCTCCTCAGTCAAACAGACTGACAGCTTTTGTTAAATGGTCCTTCTTCAAGCTCCTTTCAGATTTGGTTGGAAATGAGTTCAGACGTTACCTGGGTGCACACAAGCACAGTGTGACCACCAGTGCCTTGATTCTACAGGAAAACCATCTAGACTGTTTATTTCAGGAACATGGATATAATCAGGGATACCACTCTTTGGGTGTAAAAGCTGACATTTAAAGAACATTAACATTAATACAGAAATTGCTGCACAAGATATAGTCAAGGTGAGGGAAGAGCTCAGTAGCTGATGACAGTCTTTTACTGCTCTGAAATGTTATTTCATAGAGTCACAGGCTGTTCCTGTCACTCTGCTGCTGTTACAGAAGCTCTAAAAACTGATAAGGGAATCGAGTCTTGATCCCTGTGGCTGGATCTGCACTAGAAGGAAGAAGGTTTCTGTGGCTTCACTGAGACCCAGAAACTTCCACATCCAGCAAAGCCACCAGAGAGAGGAATATCCTGAACCAAAAGAGAACTGGTGCTGTGACCTCAACACGCCATGTGCACTTGGGACAATAAATAAAAGAAAAAAAAAATAGGTGGAACTTGCTAGTTAAAATATTGATGGGGAGCACTGTAGGCTTGTTGAGTCTGTCATATCAAGAGGGATGGAACTGAGCTGCGTTTGGGTGAGGAAGCACTGTGGCTGGACGCTGAGAGAAGCAGATGGATTTTTGTTTCCTCTAACCTTTCAAGTGACATAAAGATGGGAGCGGAGGAAAATGAGAACTGCAGGTTTCAAGGTGCAGCTTGTCGCTGCCCTCCTGGCACTGAAGCACAGCCGGGCACTGCTGGTGCCATGCGACTGTGCCCGGCACTGTATTTTGAGGCTGCACTTAAAGCTCCTGCCTGGCTCTGTCACTTCATAAAGGTACTGTTTGTCCCTGCATTCCTCCACATTGCTTTTCTGTGTCTTCTAAGGGGAATCCAAAGTTGTCTGTGTCTCTATTTTTTTCAAATAATCCTGTTTTGAAGCCTGCATGCTGGAATCCCTGTGCTTTATGTTAAAAAACCATAAATAATACATAATCCAAGTTATGATTAACTCATGGTTTCAGCTGTTGTGCAGCACGACCACTGGTCCTGACATACTTCTTACCTATGCTTTGCTGCTACTATTTTCTGCTCTTACAGTAAATCTTCCTTAGGACTTTTAAACCAACAGAGCTATTTCCCTTTTCCACTTGATGTAATCCTGCGCTACAGCATGGAAAGGGCCAAGAGGAGGGCAGGAGTAGTCAGGACTGTAACTACCCAATTTATAACTTATTTTCTCTTGCTAGCAGGGATGCTCCAGGTGCAGGAACAAAAGCAACCCTGTGTGGAAATCCTGCAGAGATTTCTCTGTTCTACTACCCCAGGGGCTGGGGCTACTGGGCTGTGTGGGAGCAGAGCTCCCAGCTGGGCTTCCAGCCCTGGGCACTGGGGATGCTGGAGAATAAATACATTCCTTTCAGGAAATGAGATAGAGAGAGATTGGACATTATTGATTGAGTTCATAAGAGATGCTCATCAGCATGGAAAGGACAATGTGTAACTATGCAATTTCAGTACAGCAGGTATTTTGATTATTTCTTTTTCTTGATTTTCTTTCCACTTGCTATAAAAACAGGCAAAATTTTGCAAATGAAAGTCTCTTCCTGAAACTCCTTAAGTTTTCTTTTGAGGGGCAACTGTATGTTGCCAGCATCAGTGAAGGATGCAGGGAACTTGGTATACAGTTTCACTAGAAATTTGGTTTACCTGTATTATTTTTGGGGCAGACAAAAGCCAAATTACAACACCAACCTGTCCTCATCCCAGTAAGCCACATGAATGCACTTAAAAAAACTTGTACAATCCATTTGCTCTAATGGACTACTCTGCGTGCAACTCTGGAATTGAATTTGGCTTTGAGTTTGAGCTGGTATCTTGCCCCAACTAGTACTTCTCCCCAGGTTCAGTGTTTTATTCCCTTTTCCAGATACCCATATTTAAACAGTGCTGTAGGAAGTGGCTACCTGCAAACAAAGCAAACATTGTTCTTCACTGGAGGTAGGTACTGAAATTGCATTTTTACATTTTTTTGAGAAAATAATTGGATAAAAGCAAGGACTTTGTTTATCACATGAAGCTGGATTCACTTGGTTAGAATAATGACTTTTAATTAACTGCAGGGAAAGGTTTGGCTGCTACTGACACAGAGGACAGACATGTGGGCTGTGACCCTGTGTCGAGGGGAGATCAGCACTGACTCCATTCAACATAAGATCAACACCCTGGAGAGTAAAAATCAGAGCAACAAATTTATTTTACATGTATTTGTGATTAGACACAAAGACAAAAAGCTTAGCTGATATGCTGAATACTGATTAGGTCTGTAAAGTCCCAATGCTGTGGTTAGTTCACACAGAAACACCTTTGTGAGTTTACATACCTCATTGAACCACACAACCTTTTTTTGTTTTATTAGCTCCAGTATCAGTCTCAACCTCTGCTTTTAAACAAAAGAGAGACACTAAATATATCTGATCATGGTAAGGCAAATGCAACAACAGGGAACTTTTTATGATGAAAACATTTTCTAGTAGCAGAGAGGTTCCTAAGATGCCATCCCTGGATACCCAGGGAGCCCCATGGGTTTTGGGGGGGACAGTTCCTTGAGGCAGAAGTACTAATTTCAGACATCAGGAAAGCATTGCCATGGCTGGGAGTGTGGGATGCTCCTGTTGCTGCAGCTCCTCAGGCTGCCTCCTGGGAAGCAAGTTTGGGAACCACTGTTCTGGGAAATCACTTCTGGTTTATGGCTTCTTTTTTAAGTAGGGAAAAGTAGCATGTTTAGAAACATAAATAACTACAGCCCCAGGGCATGCTGGTATTATAAAGGTAAGTCCCTCTGTGGTAAAAGCTCAACCCATGCCGTCTTCCTCAGCAGTGGGTATTCAAACTCTCCTTTCTTCTCCACCTTTCTCGGAAGGAAAAACATTAAACGTTGATAAAAAGAGACTTCTACCACTTTCCTGCCCATTTGTTTGACCCCAGGATCTTGCAGAAAACAGGCTTTGGACAGTACACGGCCTCTTTCTAAAGGCTGACAGACCCATGTGTCTCCCCTATAAGGCACCTCTAATTTGGGACTAATTACCCACCCAAAGGTGGCTTCAGATCGGTAGAGTCTGAGGGACCTGGATGCACTTCCCAGGTTTGGGACCGGCTGTGGATGTTCGCCATGAGGGGAAGACCTGGGTGGCTCCACACCTCCAGCGACCGAGCTCTCTCCCGGCACCGGTGGGGCCGCCCGGTGCGAGGGACCAATTCTGCCAGCCAAACACCATCTTTCAGGGAAGCATCAGCAAGATGCTCTTTTTTAATAGTTGACTTTCTTCCCTCACCCTAAAGTGATGGCTTGAGGGCCTGACGTTCAGGAGCCACCCAATGTACCCCTTGGACAGGCTGTCAAGTCCATTGCAGGCAAAGTGCTCTTGCAACGGGGCTTAGGAGAGGAAAAACCAAACCACCCCAGGCAGCACTGATGTTGCTGCCTTTATGTGTTTATAAGTAGTTGAGAGGGGGCGATCGCTGATTAAGTACCCAGTATTAACTGCTCTTAATCACTGCTCTGGAGTCTAATGGAGCTCTTGTTTGCATACAACCATGCCTTGTAGCTGTCTTTAGCACACTTGACAGATGTGCTTATTGCCATCTTTACTGCGTATGTGTAATGGGCTTTTTAATTATTGATTCATCATCACCTCTTTATAAACTACTTATAAATGTCAAGAGAATGAACTATGCTTGTGTTTTTCTTTTTAAATCTCTCTCAGGTTTAAAAAAATAACAGCTTCATGAAACTGCATGGCTCTAGGGGCAGAGGGCATTGAACCTCGAAGTGGGGAGGAGGAGATATATACAAATATATGAAGAAGTGTCCCCAGTTTAACTCAGTCCCCAAGGACTATATATGAAATAGGTACCTGAGTAGTTTTTACTATGCCTCTTCTTCTTCCTCCGTTTCCCAGGTGGCCTCTGTTTTTCCCTGTCAGTGTGAGTTTGCCCTGAGGGGAGCGTTGCTGAACAAGAAGAGTCAGTGGCTGGCTCCTCTGAGAAGGATTTCTCTTGAGAGGTGTCCAACAGCGAGTCTGTACCAGGGTCTTCATTTTCCTTTGCCATCTCTTTTGAATATGCCTGATGAGCCTCATCACAGGTTGCAGACTGAGTGCTGCCAGGGTCGACCCTGGTCTTTCCCAGCTGGGTTTCTGGCTCCTCTGACAGCCTGGAGCTCTCCAGGCCATCAGCTGGGCATTCCTTGTCCCGGCCTTCTGAGATGGACCCACTGAGTTGGTCTCTCAGAGCAGTGCCTGAACTGCTGCTCACAAACCTTATCCCCGTGCCTATGTTAGCAGCAGAGAAGGCAATGGAGCCACTCTTTGTGCTCAGCTGGAGGCTTGCCCAGCTGTCTGCCTGCTCCATCCTGCTATCTGACATGGGCTGATCACCCCAAGCAGCTTCCATCAAGCTTACTGAGGGGCTTTCCATCTGGAAGTCTGGTGGCAAATTTCCTCCAGCATTGTTTTTAGATAATGCCTGGTTTGAAGCTGAGGCATCTGTAACATCTCCGCCCATCTCCATCAGGGCAGGGGTTGAGGGAGGCGTGCTTTCTGAGGGATGACTGTTTTGCTTCGTCTCTTCATCAATCTGCTTTCCTGCTGCTTGTGGATGCTTCATGCTCTTTCCTTTAAACAAAAAACATGCAATCAGCTGTGGCTGCTGCAGAGTTGTACCTGTGACCAACCAAGGTGGTTCTGCCACTCAGAGAGGTTACAAGCTAGCAGCTGCCTGTGGAGGGTGTGCTGACCCTAAAGCAGCTATGCAGAGGCAGCACCATTCTACCCTCTCTATACCTCCCACTCATGACCCCATATGGTCACCCTAGTTGGACTCCAAGGTTCCAGCTCAACATATGTCTTTGCTGCCAACTGGCTAATTTCCAAGGAACCCCTGGACTCACAAGGTTGCCTGAAAGCCTACAGCAGAAGGAGCGAACCCATCTGCAAGGACCTGAACCAGGTGGGACTGCTGGCTTGGCTGCACGAGGACTTCAAAAGTGTCCATCAGCCAGCCTAATCCTGCTCTTGCAGAGCAGGTTCAGGAAAGCTACAGTGCACAAGTCAGGCTTTATGGTAGGCCAGTGTCCTTGGACTTAATCTAACATGCACTGACACCAAGGTCAAGAGACCAAAGGGAAGTTAAACCCATGGGCTATCTCCTAACAAGCACTTAAAGGACTTGGGTCCTTCTGCAAATAGGGTTTTCTAATCTTAAGTGCTTCTTTAGACTCCCAAGTGTAGACTAAGACAAAGCGTAGCAGTCTCTAATGCTGAGCTACTGAGACTCAATAGCATGGAGGGGACTCATGTGGGGATGACACCAGCGCTTCATCAGCGTGGTTCTCTAGCTGACCTGTGGGCTGTGCCTCTCAGAGGGTTTATCAGCATGGGTTCAAAGCCATGCTGCTCCAAACTGCTGCTAATTCTGGGACAGACCTGGCTGGCAACAGCTCAGGGCTCTCTGCTCTTCTCCATGGCACTGGCTGCAAAAACCTCCTTAAATAAAATGCCCCAAATGCAAATGCAAGAGTTTCTTGCTTGTGTGCTTGGCTCAGGCTCCAAGGCAGATGGAAACGAATAGCTGTAGGTACAGTCAGGTCTGTGTCCTTACCAGACTGGCTCTCCTCCAGGCTCTCTGCCGGCAAGGTTTTAGGAATTGCATCCGACTCATGTCTGTTCTTTGTCTTTCTCAGCGTGAACCCTTTCCTTATGTCGGCTAGCAGTGCATCGATGATGCACACCTCCTCCTGCTTCACCACCCCCTTCTTAACTGGGATAGAGAGAGAGAGAGAGATGGGTGTTAAATCTGCCCATGAGATGGGGCAGAAGGAGACTTGCAGCGATGCTATTGCTTGAGGTGGGTACTGCTGTCCCAGTACAAGCAACCATTGGGCAAAAGCAATGCCCTGATGCCAGGCCTGGGAGAGCCCATGCTCTGTGCCCCCAAGGCAGCGTGTCCTGGCTGAAGTCAAAGGGCTGACCCCAAAGTCTGGGTGCTACCGTCTGGCACCAGTGGCACCAGCTCTGCCTGGACTTGCGCCTGCTTGTACCATGACCTTGAAATACCTCCTGTTTGCTATCTGTGCCAGTGAGGGAGGGCTCTTTATTGGTGGGGGAGAAGGGAGGATGGAGGCAAAATAATCTTGATTTTTGTTTCCTCTCAGCTTCTTCCAATTGTACTTTTCAGTTGTGCCTTTCATTTTCATCCAGAGAAAGGCAGACTTACCTGCAAGATTTTTGGGATGTCAGTAGTCTGTGGTAAAGAGAGACTATTCAAGCATCTGAGGGGATTTTGGAGGGGGAAGAAGTCAAATGTTTCTTGTTAGATTTAGGATTCAGAAGTTGTGATTAGAAACTGAAAAAGTTAACCGAAATGTTTCAATTTGATTTTTTTTTCCCTCTGCTGTTCAGTCAGCAAACCTAAAATTAACTTTTCTGCCCAGCTACGACTGTGAAATGTCAATTCTTATCCATGGCTGTAAGACACCTAAAAGCCTTTAGTCAGTCAGCATCTGGAAACCCCCAAAATAAATTACCACTACTGCTTCATTAAAGCAGGACCAGCAAATAACTCCTATTAGCTCCATCTCTTTTTGAAGCGCTTTCAGGTACTCACTGACTTTTCCATTTTCTCCCTTCTGTCTCTTCCCCTCTTCCTCTTCCAGCTGTTTCTTCCTCTTTTCTGCTTTGGCAGCTTGCTCCTTTCTGTCCTTGTTTTCCTGCAGTGAGGTAACAGGGGCATGAGAAGGTTGGATAAATGTCTGCTAGAAAAGCTAATGAAGAGAAAGAAGATCTGCAGATGGTTGCAAAGGAGGAAGAGAAATTCTGGCCTTATCGCATGCATGGGAAATAAAGACTGTCTTGCCAAGAGGGTGAGAGGGAGACTGCTGGCTTGCCTGGGACTGCCACATCCCAGTAGGAGGTGGCAGCAGCGATCTGCCTAACGCAGCTACCTACCCCTGTACATATCTTCTCTCTTACCTTGAGCTGAGGCAAAAGTGGAAGACACTGAAACCACAATTTCCTCCAAACTGGTGGCTTTTTTTACTACACATCCCCTTTCTGAGTCTGTTTGCTCAGGCTGGAGCAAAGGGTTGAGTTTCATAAGCCCCTTCCTCTAAAACTTACACACTTGACTCCAAAGCATCTTTGTGACTCTGAAGCTGAAGCTGCACCAAAACCACAAATCACCAGGGTCTGGGCCAGGCCAGGAGCACCAGCTCTGCATGAGGATGCAGTGGAGTAAGGATCAGACACCTTTTCACCAGGTGATCTCATGTCAAGTGCCAAAAGGAGGAGGCTGTAACTAGCATCTTCTCCTCATGGGATTTGGGTGGCCATCCCACCCCTGTCTGTCGGAGCACCAGTACTAGAGATGCCCAGCATCATGTGTGCAGATGCCAACCTTCAGGGCTCGGATGAAGAGATCTCTGAAGGTCTTCATGGTGCTAAATATATCCTCTAATGACAACTTGCTTGGGTCTTCACAGAGGTAATTTGCAAGTTCTTCTCTCTTCTTTTCAATGGTTTCAAATTCTTCTTCCAGCTTTCTGGAGGCATCAATACTATCCTGAAATGCATTTAATATATACAGTAAAACATGATCCAGAGGACATGCACTTAAAGAAAAAAGGATGTCAATGTAAGAGCTTGGAGCAGGACTCTGGGCCCTGGCTTTTAACTGCATCAGTTTATAAGGTGGGAAGAAACTAAGATTTGCAGATGATCTTTGCTCCTGACAACTGTGCTGTGCCAGTTTACAGGGGTGGCTTGAGCAAAACATGGAAAACTCAATGCAATGTTTAATCCCAAGAGAAGGCCTTTACTCCAGTGATCCACACAGAGGGTGAATATCTTCACTCAAAGTGAGGAGTCACACAACAGAGTGGAGAGAACAGCTGGAGCAAGGGCATTAAGAAATGGCCTCACCAAAGGTATCTAGGTTTGGGGTGGAGCTGGCAAACAGACACTGAGGGGTTGTGTGGCAGCCTATTTCCAAATCTGAGATCATGTCTTGTGGCACTATTTTTCACACCCTCATGAGCCTCCTCAGATGCATATGTACTGTGCACTGGCTGCGTCTGTGTAATGGGGGAGATTATAAGAGAGCTTCATTACTGACCTGGATGGGTTTCTCATACTGTTGTTTCACATCGTCGTTTGATGATAAGACTTTTCGCTGGAGCTCCAGCAACTTCTTTAAATTGGTACTGGACTCAGTGCGTATAATATCAAGATTAATTCTGAAATCACACAGAACCTCCCCATTAGTTGACACTCCAGCATCTTGCACTGACCAAAGAGCGGACAAGTCTGAGCTGGTGGTTTGGTTGTCCCTCTGCTTCCCACCACTTCACTGAACTGAAACCTGAGCTCTGAACTCTCTGTACAGTCTGAGTTCATGGAAAAGAGCTTCCCTCCACAGCACTTACGAAAAGGCTGCCAGGCCTACCTAAAACTCTGTGTATTGACTAGATGGATGCCAGAAAAAGTCCACCCACTCAAAGGGCTGTTCTCCATGCTCAGAGCTCGGTATTAGCTCACTTCCCCAGGTTGAAGATGCTTCAGAAATGCTTCTGGGTAGCTGGCCTTCACAATCTCCTGCTACCACAAAGGCAGTGCAGATTTTGGAAGGGCCTGGGAGGCAACATTAACTGAATGCTCTGCAAATTTCAACCCTAAGTGTTGCCAGCTGTAGTAGAACTATTATATATTAAAGGGGTTTCAACATTCATCAACCAAATCTTTCGGTTAAAACTAAATAAGATGCCATCTTGTTAATGTGCTATACCAGCTGCATGTGTCCTAATTTCTGGTACATTGTTGATGTGTATAGGATTTATTTTTGTTTTTAATTTGAAGGAAGTGACACACAATCTTACCCTGCTGCTTTTGAAACATATTCAAGATCCTTTGGAAGTTCCAGTAGGTCCGTGTGGCTGTTTTCTACTTCCTGAAGTGGAAGAGAAAAAGAAGTGTTATTTGCTGTGTGGCAGGACCTGAGAGAGGAAGCTGGGGGGAAGAGACATGGGCAGAAATGCCCGGGAAGGATGAATGCACCACATCCTGCTGCTGCCCTGCTTCTCCAGTTTGCTTTGCCTCTCAGAGCCAAGCTACATTCAAAACAGGACAGCACGTTCAGAGAGGAAAGGCATTGCTCCTGGGCTACAGAGACATACAAGAGGGCTGAATGTTGAGAAATACTCATAATTCAAAGCAAAGCTGGCCTCCCACTGAAGTCTTCTTCTACCCTCTTCTGAGACACTCACTCTTGACTAATGAAGAGGGCAGGACTGTGGTTTGATGCAGTCTGACACTTTCTGTGGTCCCAGGAGTGTACCGGGAGGGCTTGAATCTTATTTGCATAATTTACCTTCATGGCTGTGTTTGCTGAAGCTATAGCCAGCTAAAGCAGACCTTAAACATGCATAACAGGAACGGAGGGACCTTGATGAATAAAGGTGGTGAGCAGACCATGGAGAAAAAAGGAAAAAAACAGTATTGCAGGGAATAACAAAGCCATGGGGGTTTGGAAAGGAGCATGAAAAGGTCAAGCATAGTCTGATGGAAAAGGGAGAGGTTGTGGAAAGGCAGAAGGGCTAAATGGGTACAGACCAGCCAGGATAGCTTTGGTAGCCATGTGCTCTGTGGTTTGCAGCTGATGATGTGCTGCACAATTTGTGCACAGATTGCACAAATATGAAAAAGGAAGTTCCAGCCATCATGGGGAAAGATGCTGTAGGAAAGCAGAACAAGTCTTAAAATAAGGAGCTTCCTGAGTAGTACCCACAAGCAGCCTCCACCAGCCTATGTGATTTGAATGCTCTCAACTTGTGACACACTGTGGCTAGCCAGGGAGGATACGAATACGAGTGTGTGGCATTAACTGAAAGTAGAGTAGGAGAAATGGTTCCTCCGTGATAAAATCATCCCTCTTCCCTACCGCAGAGGATTTGGCAGTGGTACCTCCAGAATATGGTGGAGCAGCGTAATGCGGGTTTGGTTTGCTTTGGTTTCTGTTAGTTTGAGTAAAGTGCTGATTTTAAACCCATCGGCATCGCCCGTGTGACTTCCCTACGAGACAGAAAGAAAGAAGGTGTAACTCCTGTGTCCACCCAAATCAGAACCCTAAATAAGATCATCCCCATACTGTAACAGGGGGAGGACAAGACAAAAGAAGTCCTTACATAGTTCAGAAAGTTTCCAACTTTGAGAATCAGTTGACAAAAGAGTGGCAGGCGATGGCTGTTCAGAAGATCTGAAAAACATAAAGGACTTATAAACAAAAGTCTCTGTTACACCAGAACATTTCCTAAACTGCACTGAAATTGGGATGCTGAGTTCCACCCAACCAAATCTGGTATTTCCACTTTGCAGCCCAATGGCCCAACCTGCAGAGAAACTGACTTTACATATACTCAATTCCACAAGCTGTAAAAGCTTTTGTTGGCTTACATTTCTTTCTTTCTTTACATCTGGTCTCTCACTCCTAATAGGAAATAATTTGCAGCTGAACCCTCCTCACTAACAGCCATCAACTCGCTGCCTTCCTTGGAAGTACCCTGATTTACCCTCGTGTAGGCGGGGGTAACTGGGCTTCAATATTATCCTGCAGACTCATTCAACTGTGCAGCAAGGCCAGTTCTGACAGCTCTGCGATTATCTGCCAGCTGCTAAAACCAGACACGTTCGTCCTGTTCTTGGTCATGCATGGTGGAGGTGATTATCAGGGCATGAAGGGTACAGTCCCTGTCCTTGCTCTTACAACAGGGTGCTGCAGGGGTGTGTTTTCTGAAGCACTCAGCTTTGAGGCGGGATCAGCTCCAGAAGGACAACTGGGATGCTGGGAAGACACTTTTTTGGGGAAGCTTCAATTCATCCCAGCAGGCAGCTCTAATGCCAGCTGGAGAAACTCCCGGCAGGAGTTGGGGGAACCAGCTCTGTAGGACAGGCAGCACTTGACAATGCCAGGAAGAGCATCCTGCTCTCAGCAGAGTGGGACCAGAGGTTTCTGCCATGGAAAGCCAAAATCTATTGCATAATCTCTCCATATACTCACAAAATTGGAGTATCAGCAATTTATAGCCCAAAATAACAACCATTATCTTCTGGTTCCATTTGTAGTCAGGGAAAAACTGATGCATCACTACTTTCTGGGGGAAGTTTGGGGTGTGCTTTTCTGGCATCAGGGAAAATTGCCATGTGAAGATCTTAATGTGGCAAATAATGCTGGATGAATTAGCTGTAAATGGGCCCAGCTCCACGGTCTAAATTCAGCTCATTTGAAAGGGCTGACAAGCTTCCAGTGTTTTACTGTTGAACGTGTTTCAGAGGAATGTATCTGCTGCAGAAAAAGAGGGCTGAGGGTGAGGGAAAATGACCTCTGGTTCTATTAAGGGCTTTGACCATCAGTGGAGATACCTAAAGCTGCATCCTGTATTCTGCAGCCAACCAGTGAATGGACCACAGGGGAGTTTGTTTGGGGCTGGGTAGTATCATTGCAGAACTCCAGGGGAATTTTGGGGGGTTTAAAACTTCTTGTCATAAATGATCCAGAAATAAGGTCAGGTCATTTACCTTCACAGGCTCTCCGGATGGCTTCAGCTTTTGGCTGAATCATGTCTAGTACAACAGTGGTCTCTTCACAGATCAGCATACATTCAATGCGCAGCTGGTAGCTAAGGATGGAGATTCAAAGTTTAAAGGCACTGTGATCTTGGCCAGCACAGCAACCCTCTTCCCACGTCACCATTTAGTCTGGCAACCCCACAAAATCGCTGTTAACCACATCCACATTAAAACAGTGTCTGTGGCTTATAGAGAGGGAAGCAAGGGGCTGCTGCTTGCTTTGGGGACCAGTGTCTGCTAACGCACTGCGATCAGCAAAGAAAGACCGACCACCGTGTGACATACGGGTTCCCCCTTCTCAGCACTGCATTTGGCACTGCCTTTCAGTAAGTAATGGGGCCTTCTTGGGCAGGTCTGACCCTGGGTCTGGGCCAGCTTCTGCTATTTCAGAGGGAGAGGAGGTGCTGGAGCAGCAACAGCCCTTCATCTAGGGTTAACAGGGAAAGGGATGGCTCGAAGGTGAAAGGGGGAATCCACCAGCCATATCCATCAGTGTCGGTCTGTGGGGATCCTATCAAGAAACTTGAACTCCCCAGAGGCAAACCAAGAAAAAGATTGGGCTGAAATTCATGACCAACACCCTTACCTGGGAATCTGAAGGAGAAGAAGATAAAACTGATCTGCGTTTGCTAGCTTTGATTTCTCTTCTTTGAAGGTTTTCAGGTTTTCTATCTAATGAGAAATAAAGAATCAAGACTGCAGGACTGCACTGCATGTTCAGCTCTGTGAACTAAGGGGAACATTTTTCCTCCTGACCTCATGCTTTTCAGGCAGAAGCTTCAGCAACTGCTTCAGAACCTCAACATCGAATTTGGTTCGGTCCCCATTCCGGACCATGGCAGCCACCTCTTCATTGGAGCTGCAGGGAGGAGGAGCAGAGTCAGGCATCACCCAAAGACCCCTCTTTCACAGTCACACACTACTGACATATGTACCTGTGCAAACACTCCGTGCTTTCCATAGTCAGAGCCACAAGAATCCAAAAGGAAAGATATATCCCCATGATTAACTCGGAATTGGGATCTGGATCCCTGCTATGCCCCAAATTTTGTTTCTGGCTCTGGTCAAATGACTCCAGGCCAAAGATTAATCCTGCAACTCAGATCTCTGCCTCTGGGTATTTGATTACCTTAAAAGAAAATGTAATTCTTAACTTCTCCATTGGCCCTGTTTTGAGGAGGGATTTGACTTCCAGAGGTGTCTCACAGCCTAAGTCACCCTAAGAGTCTGCACCACAACTTTATCTGTAACATGGAGATGTAATGCCTTTGATAACATACGGTGATGTCCTATGTAGAAACATAATTAAACCCCTAAACTCAATATTTTAAAGACAATGTGGGACAAACTGGGAAATGTTCAGATGTTTCAGTAAGTCAGTCACCAAAGCACACTGGCTAGAATAGACTTCATGAGGATCTTCCAGATACTATGCAAAACCTGCGCAAAGTTTTGTCAACTGCCACAAATATTAGCCGTATCTTACCATTTAAATTGCTTCAAAAATATGTTCAAATTGAGACTTTTCTTGGAGTCCAAAAATGTGATCTTCATTAAAGAAAAAGAAGATATCTCATATTAGATGCGCTGTCTGCAGTGATCTTTATTCGAAAGAACGAGAGGGATCTCCTCACCTCCTTCGGTTCTGCTTTCACTGGTGCAGCCGTTTTCTCCTTGGGGGTTGGTTGTGGAAAGCAAAACAGCTGCTCTATGCTTGTGTAATTGGGCTCTATAGTTTCCTCGCTGCTGCTGCTCACTGAAGCCCACATTGAGTGACTTTCTGAAAAAAGACAAGGTGTTCAGACTGGCTACAGGGACAGCTGAAAGCTGCTGGCTTTTGGGCAATGTGAGTTGCTAGAAAGGACACTTCTCAGAAGGTGAATGAAATAAGAGGAGACACATTAGTCCTGGAAAAATGCTAATAATTGAGGAGGGGCAAGTCCCACAGGCACTGCAGGGTACTTAGACACCCCAAAGATGGGCTGGTGCAGTGTTGCAGCACTGGGCACACAGAGCCCTCCCTATACAGCTGCATTCTCCTCCACAGGAGGCAAACTAGATCAGCATGAGAAGAACCTTGACCATTTCTTTTCTAGTCCCATGGCTGATGTCATATTTGCTTCCTTGCATGCTAGCTGAGGACACAACCTGGACATTTTGTGACTGTGGTCTTCCTCCATTTTTCGTTTTATAATCAAGCCTCCTTGTATAATGCTGGCTGTAGGACTGCTTGAATTAATTCCCACTGCACTTCCTTAAAAATCTTTTTTTAAAAAAAAAAAAACAAATGGCCAAACGTGCCTGTAGAAGTCTCTACTGAAATAATCCCAACAATTAACTGCTCCTGTGATTGAAAACATGCCTTATTTAGACTTAATCTATGCCAACTTCCATGCAGTGTATGCCTTGCTTATCTAGGACAAAGCTGACGTTGCCTGTCTTGGCTTCTTCTCACATTTGATGCTTCTCTTTGGATCCACTAGGAGAGGGAAATGTAACCCAAAAAATCAAGAGGCAAGTCAATGATTCTCATGGCTCTCCAATTCTTTCAATGTCCTTCTTGAACTGTGATGTAAACCTTACCTGCACTCTTACTCATTAATATACCCAGATAGAAGTATAGATGAACTGGGGAACAAAAGTCTGGGGAGCCAAGATCAGAGCCTGTTGAGAACTCAAGCCTAAAGTGTGTCATCGTGGATGAGGGAAATATTCCCATCTCTCCCGCTCCTTTTAATTTTGAAGTATTTTAGCTATAAGCAAGCTATTCCAACCTATAGATTTAATTGGAATGGTTATTATATAATATCAGTAGTTTCATGCTACTTTTATTTATTTAAGCTCTGCAGGTCAACTGCAAAGGAAATCAGGGAAGTTCTGTATCTAAATGGAGTCAACTACATTAAACAAACTCAAAGATAGTGGTTTTTTCTCTGTGTGACTCCTAAAGCAGCAGTAGATTTATGCCAGAATCACCCACCTCTCACGACATTGGAGGGCAGCTTCTGCCAGTTTAGCTTCTTCATTCTCAATGTTGGTGTCTTCACCGTCTTGTGGGGAGGCCTGCCTGAGCCAAGAAGGCAGCTGGACTGGGAGGCCACTATGGCTTCTATATGATCTCCTGCCATGCCAGGCAGGAGGGGTGGGGGTGGAGGGATGCCCCCCATGCCAGGCAATGGGGGTGGAGGTGGTGGGATACCCCCCATGCCAGGCAATGGGGGTGGGGGTGGAGGGATGCCCGCCACGCCAGGCAATGGGGGTGGAGGTGGGGGTGGAGGGATGCCCCCCATGCCAGGTAATGGGGGTGGAGGTGGTGGGATGCCCCCCATGCCAGGCAATGGGGGTGGAGGTGGGGGTGGAGGGATGCCCCCCATGCCCGGCAATGGGGGTGGGGGTGGAGGGATGCCCCCCATGCCAGGCAATGGGGGTGGGGGTGGAGGGATGCCCCCCATGCCAGGCAATGGGGGTGGGGGTGGAGGGATGCCCCCCATGCCAGGCAATGGGGGTGGGGGTGGAGGGATGCCAGGTAGTGGAGGAGCTGGAGGTGCATTCATCATGGGGGACGTGGGGGTTACAGTTGCCATGCCAGAGGGTGGGGGTGGGGGGGGTGGAGGTACTGGGGTGGGAGCAGTGTTGGGTGGAGGGTTAAATGTCTCTGGTGAAGCAAAGCAGGCTGTGAGCTGGGAGGATGAGATCTTTTCATTGGTGGGTGGTCCTGAGGGAACTGCTGGTGCCTTGGAGGAGGGGTTTGATGATCCTGCTGAGCTCCGAGCTGCATGTACACATGGCTCTAGCTCAGCCTGGACGCCTTCATTTGCACTCCCAGACAGACTTTTTTCAGCTCGCTTTTGCTTGTTTGGATGTTTCTTGATAGATAGCAGCCTCTCGATGACTTCTTCAACTGTGTTCCCTTGGACTAGAGAGACAAGTCACAGTCAGAGGAGGGGATGGGGCCCAAAGGTTGTTCATGCTATTCAACCCTCACCAAGCAGCAGATGTGGAGCCACAGAGCCACTCCCTGGTGTCACTTTACACAACTGCAGTTTCAGCTTCCAGGCAATTTCCTTCCCATGATCCTGGCCCACAAACACTGTTTGAGCATGCCTGCCAGCAAGACTAGCCAGCACCAGTGGCAGGATGCCAATGAGGAGAGATTCGCACTGACTGCCATGACCCAAAGCTCAGGTCTTAACCATCAAAGCAAGACTGTGAATCCTGAGCCCACTGCTAAACGTGACCAGCTCCCCCTGACATCCACACGGCTGGGGCTTTGCATCAAGACTTGACCCTATGCAGGACATGCAGCTCTGTCCCAGCTTCTGTTCAGCTCTTAGCAAGTCCCATAGATTCTTTCCTGTGCATTTGGGAAGGAATTTTGTGGGTGGGACAAGGGAAGACAAGAGGAGAGAGCAAGGCTGGATAGATATTCTTACTGTCATTTGCGAGCAAAAGGGCTCTGTTCACTACTGCATCCAAGGACTCCCACAGCAGGAGGCTGGAGTGATGAGAAGGTTCCAGGTGGAGCAGGCTCTGGAGGATGGACAGCAGCTGGATGGAGACTGGAGAGCGGCTCACCTGGAAGACAGGGCAGCTTTCCATCACAGCAAGGCTGGTTCTAAGCAAAGGGTGTTAACTTTGCCATTGCATGACTTTGTGCCTCACGAGAGGCCCTACTTACTTTATTGAAGAGAGATGAAAAGACCTCATGATGATCGTTCATGTTTATCCCATCACATATCTTTAATAATTCCTCATCATCTTCTATCTTGAACTCCTCAAATGTATCGCACTGGATAAGCAGATCCTCCTCCTCTATGTCTCTGCAATATTACAGCATTCATTTTCACTGGAGAGCCCTTCACTGATTTTCAGATGATTGTTTTTGTTCAAATGGCTTTTATCTCTGCCTCTCAGACTCAGACAGTTGATGCTAAAAGTACCAACCTCTACCTTATTTATAAAGGATCAAATGCCATCAGTGTGTTTCTTGAACTGAATGTACCTCTTTCTACAGTCAACACATTCAAATGAATGGGACTTTTCTTGGCATAACCTGGCCCAGTGTAGGCTTTGTATGCACTTCTCCTTGGAGCTGTAACAACAGAGTGGCATTTCTACCTTTTTGAAACTGGACCACCTTCTTTTTTTTTTTTTTTTAAAGTCAAGACAAATTGAAAATATTCTAGTGACATTTCTATTTGAAAAACTTCCGTCTCTGTTACTCAAAATCGGATTAAAAAACCCCCAAACACTCTTGGGGCCAACTTTTTCATCACTCTGGAGACCACTCAACGCAGGAACTCTACCCTTGCTAGTTGGCATTATTGAAAGATCTTCTCGTCTCTAATTTTTATGGAGTTGGATGAAGCAATTCCAGTTACATGGGTAACTGCAACTCACATATAATGCATTCTAGAATTTATCATGGGTGTTTCTGACAACATAATTTTTAAACTAAGAAACTGCAAAGACAGGTATGTCCAGATACGCTTTAGTAAATTATTTTAGCTGGATGCTTCTGGGACCAACACCATCAGTGAATGGGTTTTGAATACAGCAAGATGCTCAGTGAGCCCACAGCACTGCTTTAGATTCAGTCTGAAATGCAGCCTCAGTGAGGACATTGCTGAGCCTTGCTCCATCTGTGCCAGAGCCTCTGTTAATGCCATCTGCACCAACAGCTGTCCCTGTGACACTGTGGCTGGCAAAAGCATCTTAAAACTGGCCTAATATCTCCGTTTCCCAGGTAATGGGTGCACACAAGCATGGTCCACTCCACTCGAGTACACTTCACACAGCTGAAGGCTGATAAGTATTTAGCTTCCACAACTATGTTACTGCGAATCTCATTTACAAAACAGTGATCCTTACCGTAGCTTGTCTAAAATATCCAACAGCTGAAGCCCTGGGAGAACAAAAAAATAGATATATTGGTATTATGACCTACTTGGTACTTATCTATTATGATCTTTATATAATGTTATGCTCATAAACACTTTTTGCAGAGAGAAAAAGTGAAAATATCTTCAGATGGATCTGCCAAAGTGAGTAGGGTCATATGTTAAATGAAGAGACTCATGGTACACATGTTAGCAGCTACATGAACCACTGCAGAATCTCCCTGGAGTTACTGAGGGACACAGGTACTTCTGCAGCATGAGTCATCTCCTTCCAAATTAGACATCTAAAATCAGTCAGGTGAATGGTGTGGTCAAATATCCCTTGCTCTCCACAGAGAGGAATGGAGCCCACTAGCTCAGATGCATGCATTAAATGAGGTGAATTCTAACAATGGTACCTAGGATCCCAATATTCAATCAGCTGGAAACTATTTCTGAATCACAGGACAGCTTCTGTGTCTCAGCTGAGTAGACACAGGGCAAAGAAACCTTACCTACTCTTATGAGGAGTTGCAATATTTGGAAATGTGGTTATATAAGATGGTTGGTTATAGAATCAAAGAATTATAGTATTGAAGAAGCTCAAGTGATACAATGCTGCTAGGGTTCCAGAAAAGATCAAAGCTATGGGAGGCCAAAAGACAAATATTAAAGGAGTCTGCCTTGAATATTTGCAGTTTTTCTCCCCAGCCCTCTTTAGTGACCTTATGGATACATCTGAAATAAAACTGCTTGGCAACTGATTTTCTCCACAGAAAGTTAGGTGCAACAAACACCCTTACCTATGAACTCATTTCTGATTTGTGTCCTTGTTCTTAGCTCTTCTTTGCCCAATATGATGGCGTTGATAGCACTCAGCAGTGTCACCATGTATGGCACATTATCTGTGTTGGAGAGCTCATTCATTATGACGCTGAATCGATACTGCTGGTTCTTCACACTCTGTTAACACAAGGGATATTTTTGTTCAGACAGTTCAGAAACGTCTACCACTTTGGTGCAGGCTCTCAAATAGAATTAGCATCCTAAAACCTCTCAGTTTATCCTGCTGTGCACAAGACAGGAAGATACAGGTAAAAGCAGCACTCCTCCATCACGGAGCAGGGTCTGGTCAGCAGGAAAAGTCAGTGAAACTCCTCTTGGATCCCTTTATGCTTTCTAATAACTCATGCGCCTACCTGGGCTTGTGGCTAGTGAAACCCATGGATGCAGCACTATCTATTTTGCTAATCTGACAGTGCTTTGCCTGCCAGAAAGGACCTTGTGGTTGGCAATCATCTGTCCAGACAAATCACTGAGCAGCACCGTGGACTTCCACCAACCAGGCCAAATTTCCTACAGTTTTCACCTTATAGATCCCTACCTCTCTTACAAAAATGATGCAAAATGACCTTAATTATCAGCCCTTTTCTGTGGGACATGGATCTACCTGCATGGATCAGAGCAGAGCCGTACCTCCTGCTGCAGCCCAATACTTGCCTTGTAATGGTCCAGGGCATCCAAAGCCAAAGCGTGGCCATCTGATGAGTAAATACACAGTGCAGCCAAGAGCTCAAATACTTGCTTTTTGACCATGACATTAGTTGTGTCAAGTGCTGGAGAAAAAACCAAACAAAACAAAAAAGAATTTATGATTAAATTAATGCTCTGAATCTCAGTGTCTTCTGCTACATGGCTTGTGAACAGTGGTAGAAAAAAGACTAAAAGGAGTGGATACAGCATGTGGAAGATGGGAAGAAAAATATCTCAACATATAGATATTCCATCCCAATAGCAATATCTGGTAGTAACTTCTAGTGAGAACAGCAAATGCTAGTTCAGGTACACTATTGGTATTCTGGTGCTTCTTGTAGGTGTTCAGTTCTCCCATGTACCAGTGGTGCACTGCAACAGCAGCCAAGATCTCAGCACCCGTAATCACATATTTTTTTTCCCATTTTCACATATGGGTATTTTCTAGAACAGCAGATGAACCATTTTCCTCAATTAATGAGTCTTATTTTTAGTGCAGAAACACCCAGTATGCATATCAAGCAGGCCAATTGTTCTAACGAGTCCCCACGTATTCCCTTTTTACCACTGTTCTTTCTTTGTGAGCCCTTGGGGTAGGATTAGTCCATCTTATTTTTTCTTTACTAGTGCACAAAGAAGCTTGACTGCTGCAAAGTCCAGGGAACCCCCCTGTTTTTCACAGCACAAAAATGCCAGCTCTATATTTCACACTGGTTAAGAAAATACAGGGTGGAGAGGAAGGAAGAGATCGTCAAAACTGAAGAGGGGAACAAGCTAGCTTTCAGACTGAATGTATTTTAAAGAGCTATTGATAAGGGTTTCTGGGCACAGCTGTGATCTCAGTTCTGTGAAGCAGCACGGAAGTTATCCTCCCAGCACCCGTCATTAGGTGCTACACAATAAGACCTAGGAGATACCCTGACAAGTTTCATACCTAACGCCAAGCCAAGTGAATGGCAGAATAAAGTGAGTGGTATTACATATCATTTTCTAGAAGGAACAGACTGAGTAGGGCAGAGAACAAGCTCTCTCAAGTCTAAACCATGCCACCTTTCTTCTTTTTAACAGGCTACAAGTCTTCAGGCCCTGTCAATTCCTCTCCCCCTGCCCTTGGGGCTCACAAAGACTAAATAGCAAATGTCTGCTGACAACTGAAGGGTCAAGGACTTCTCATGCCTGTGTACAGCTAAGGCTGGGTTTATCCCTGGCTTTTCAGTAAACTATGAAGATATTTGTGTGGAAATAGTATTGGGTGGCAAAGGCAATGTGATTTCAAAGCAGTATTATTATCTGAAAGAAGAAAACGATCTCATTAATCAGTTGTGACCAACAAGTTGCAAGAAACCTGGTGCAGGAGAGGAGGATAATCAACAGGAAAATCCCCACTGCCATCCCATATGTGATGGATGAAGCAGGAAGACGTTTTCTCACCTTGGAAGAGTTTTCTGACGTAGCCCTCATTGCTCACAATGTATTCGATGCCTTTGTGGGAGTTCATGACCGCTCGCACACAGTTAATGCAGGTGAGCTGAAGCAAGGCATCAGAAATCCTGGCCACTCCTCGCCCGGACAGCCTGTCCAGAGCCTCCAGGAGGAGGTCCAGCCCACACAGCTCCAGGAACTGGACCATCCAGGCATCATCGCTGTTCTCCAGCCGCTTCTTCAGCCCAGAGTAGTTCACCACCGATGGCATTTGCAGGAGACGGATGCACAACTCAGGCTCTGCATTTTCCAGGTTGGCCTCCGAGTGGTCAGTCTCCTGGGGTCCGAGTTTCTCCTTTAGGGCAGCCCACTTCTTGTGGGCACCCTCCTTTTTGATTGACATGGTGAACAGTTTGTTCTGAAGGAAAAGAAAAAACAAAGTGAGAAGTTTGTCTGGACTGACCAACAACTCTCCAGCAGCCCTAGTTTTTCTCCTAGTGATCGGGATGTAAAGCTCAACTGCAGCAGGTCTCCAGCTCTCCAGCACATAGGGCACACACTGGAACCAGTCCTCTGCTGAAGAAACTCAATATAACAACCCTCTTTAACCACATACATTACATTCAGGCCCTGAAAACTCTGTAGAGAGACTCTTAGCACATCTAAGCCAGCAAATACAGCTTTAAAAGCAGCCAATTTACACCAGTCAACTGTCATTACCTATTTTCATGCAGCAAAAGGATAAGGTTGGAGGAGGCATTATCAGCTCTGAACTCCTTATTCCCATTAAACCACTTTAAAATCTCACTGCACTGGAGAGGCTGTGTAGTTTCTAAGCATTTGTAATGGGATGGAGAAATAATTTTGAGCATATCCTGCTCATAAGAGCATCCGATTACCCTGTTATTTTTTGCTTTTGTTTCTTCTGACTGATGCGGAGGTTAGTTTCATAGCACTCACTTAATCTCTTCCTGTCTGCTGTAATAGCAAATATGTTTGCAAAACATGGTGCTTGCACGTGATAATGTGAAAGCCCAACAGGTTGCAAGCAAAGGGATGGCAGCGGGAGGCTGTGAAAACAGCAGTGTGACTTTTCGGAGATGGGGAGCATCTCTTCAAGGCCCATCTCCCTGGAGGACATGGCCTGTCTCAGCCACACTGTTAGTAGCAAGGAGGGTGAGGAGCTGATTCAGTGCAGAGAGACAGCAAAACCAAGTCTAATTAACTCTTAAGTGTCCAATTTTATGTTTTTAGGCAGGATTATTATTTTTCAGACTCACATCGATTAAATTATACAATACAAGTCCTTTTTAAAGCTGAATGCAATCATTTTAAAGCTGAATTGCTCCCAGAGAGGACAGTTTGTCCCACAAAAGGGGGATAAACCTGCCGGACCCAAAGCCAGCTACTAACGCTGGGACCTCTGTTACTCTGGACTGGTGAGCCTGCATGGGGCTTAAAACAACTTGGGAGCACTTGGCACCCAAAACCCAGCACTTGGGGAACTGAAGGGATTATAGGAGAGTCTAGGTTTCCTTTATCAGCTCCAGCACAAGGGTTTCTAGCCCTGCAGCGTGTAGGAAAAAGGCTTGAAAAATCTAACCCGAGAAATCTCTGAAAGGCCTTATTTTCCAGAAAGCTAAGATAAAGGATGGACCATTTACAACAGTTAGTAATAACCTCATTATTTTAAAGCCTGCCTTGTGATTTCTCCTGGGGACTGCACTGTTGAGAAAGGTCCTGGCTGCTTCGCTGCAGCTGAGCTTCTGCTTTACCCCAAAATCTCATTTTGGCAGTCATCCCTTGGAAAATACACAGCCAAAAAGTTTGCTCAATAATTTGTTGTAGGCATAGCATTATAGGCCTAAACATGCCCCTAGAAAGATGCAGAGTGTGATGGAATAGGATACCCAAGAGAGTCTGAACAGCTCCCCTGGGAAAAGGTGCTGATGGGACTCTCTGGCAGGGGCACTCAGCTCATAGCCTCAAAGGCTGTATTGAGTGAGGGTTAGAGGGGTGGGGGAGTTAGCAGGATATGGTCACAGAAAATCCTTTCAGAGAGCTCTTGGAGAAACTCTCTTACAGAGTTTCCCTTTGGAAACTGGGAAAAGAGCTGGCCAAGTGCTCAGTTGTTCACAGCTCTTATGTGAAAAAACTGATGGTCATGATCGAAAAACATGAAGTTGCGAATATACCACCTGAAAACTCACTGTACAGCTGAAAAGTAATAAAAAGGACCATATAAAAAAATCTGAAAACCCCAAAAACAAACCCTCTTGCCAAAATAAAGGCTTGAGTTTCAAAGACTTGTCGTCACTGTCTGCAGCCCAGAGCCCTTACTCACTCTTGGTAAAATTCTTCTTGGAGTTAGTCATCCCCAGTCACTCCTCTGTACCCAAGCCCAGGAATTTGGGTTAGGCTCAATGCAAAGGAGAAAAGAAATCCTCCCTCCCTGGAGGGAAAGAAGTGGGAGTGTCCTACCTCAGGGTCACAGCCCTGTTGATAGGGCAGTGTCCTACACTTCTCTTGGAAGCATATTTCCAGGCATGGGGCTGGAGAGGCGCTCCTAAGGACCTGTGGTCAAATCCTGCCTCGTGCTGTGCATCAAGCCCAGCAGCCCTCTTCTAGTGCCCGGGGTCAAGGCCAGACCTTCAGCGTGGGGCAGCAGTGAGGACCATCCAACCTGGGTGGAGCACAGCCCATCCTGCCCAGCTCCATTCTTTGGTGGCTTCCCCAAAGACCCAAGATCCCTCAGCCTCCTACCTGGAAGGAGGAATCAACTGTCCTGGATTTTATCCTTCTGCACAAGAGATGGGCACAAACCCAAATGCTGGCAGTGGGGGCTGAGCCTTGGCTCACTGGGTGGGACTCCCTCCTCTGGACTCTGCTGTAACCCAGACTCTTTCTTGTCCCCAAAATGAAAGTGTGCACCAAGCAGAGGATCCGGTTTTGGGCCCTGTGTGTGCATGAATAGCCTCGTGGTCCCACCGGGTGGGAAAGCCTGCAGGAGCAGCCGTTGGAGGAGGATGGCCCTGCTGGCTCATGCTCGGGCTCTGCCCTGCCCAGAGCTGTGCTGGGGCTCGTGCTGCTCAGCCAAGGGGCTGCAGAAGTGGCTGCCAACTGCAAGCTTCCCTCTCTCTCAGTGTGACTTCCTTTTATACTCAGCAAATAATTTTTTAAATTTGCATATGACTGAATGTTTCTTATCAAACCAGGTAAGTGGGCTGGCTTTTTGCTCCCAGTTGTACAAATACTTCATTATATATTGTATCAGCTACAGAAAGTCAGAGAAATTATAATAGCATTATTGACCTTAGGTTTAGCTGATTTCTGAAAATTAAGCTCAATCAGTACAACAGGAGGAAGGAAATACTGACAGAGCATCCTGTTTACCAGCGGATTTGTTCTGAATTATCCTTTCCTCCCCACCTGCTCTGCACAGATGTGAAGAGATGAGAAACAAACCCAGGCAGGTACCTCTAAACAGTACTGACTTGTGCTTTTATGCACTAAACTGAACAAATTGGATCGATTAAATATTCTTTCCCACAGAATATGTACTCTTTTTGTAGGGAATTAAAAAAGATGGCTAATGTATCTAATCATAAAAAGGGAATAAAATAAAGAGGAGCTGTACTATATAAATGGAAAGAAAATAAATATGGAGGAGACTGCAGTATGATTCTGCAGATGGTGTGATAAATCTGTTTACAAACACAGATATGAGTGATATATTATGAATGCAACATCTTTCCATATTTTCCATAAAGCACAGTGTTTCAAAGCCACTCAGAAACATCCTTAAGGGGCTGGTAGTTTCACCCTTTATCTCTGACCACAGGAGCTTATTAGCAGGTAAATGATCTCAGTAGAGTGAGACAGATAAGGGATTAGAATGGAACATATCTATCTGGCTGTCTCACAGAGGCTACTTAGACTGTGTTGGCTGAGGGAAGGAAAGTGCCCTGACAAAAAGAGACAAGGCACTATATTTAAAAGGCTGAATACATCTCACCTCTCACCTCCTACCAGTAGAAGGGCATGGGGACTTTGCTTTTTTGCTGCCTGGGCCACTGAGGAGGATGCGATGGTAGAAGCAACGTCCCCAGCCTCTGTGTCTGACTGTGCCTGCAGCACCCTCCCCAGTTATAGGCTCAGCATCAGTGCTGGGTGCTGCTCCCTAGGGCACATTCTGATGGCCCATGTGTGCTTTCTGCCATGGGGACACCCACAGCATTCACCGTGATAAATGCAACGCTCTCCTCATCTTGCTTCTCACCCTCAGAGGTTAGTTAGGCCTTATGGGGAATGATAACTAAAGAAACTTCAACGCAAATACACTCTTAATTTGAAGAGATTCCTTTCGGAAACATAAGGGCATCATAAAGGCTTGTCTTTTTGCACCCAGTCACAGCAACACCATGGTTCATGGTGCTAACTTTTTGGATCACTGGGTTTGCAAAGCTGTGATGTTCCCTGCATCCATACAACCCAGCTCATAAAATTGCCTCCTTTCCTTTTGAATCGGGTGTTTCCCAGATTCAGTTTTCTGTGCCCCTCTGTCCTTCAAGTCAGCTCCTAGGGAGATGACATCTGTGGGAGATAAATCAGGGCATGTCAATACTTTCTCCATCGTGCAAAGCTGTGGAGAACAGAGCTGCACAGCACAGCTTTCAGTCTAAATTATTGCATGCCACCAGGATGACATGGATCACAGCAAGGACCTGGGAGGACATGTAAAAACAGATTTATCAGGGCAGCTAAGTATAATTGAGTGAAAACAAAAGGGAGAAAAATTACAGGTCAAAACCATTCCGATTTTTTGGGAGCAGACCTCCTGCCCATGCTGCAGGATGGGGGGTGTGAGGGGGAACAGCAGCTCCTTGCTGCCCTTTGAAGAAGTCTGAGAGCATCCCATCCCCATGTGCTGCCCTTGCAGCCCTCTGCTTCCCTCCACAAGGCCGCTGGAGCACACCACCAGCCCTAAGAAAAGCTCTTTTTTGCTGCTCAGCCCCTCCTCCCTTCTGTGCCTGTTCCTGGTGCTCAGGAGCCTGTTCTGCATGGCTGACTGCTAATGATAGGTTTTGCTTCTGGATAGTTCCAGTTTTCACTCTGCCGCTGGGAATATGTCGAGCCTTTTTATTTTGAAACATGTCAGACTACTCAGTCACTAAAAAGGAACAACATCCTGGCTTTCTGCTTTCTAAAACCACTTCAAGAAGCATGATGGGTTTATTCTTCCTCTCCTCTTGCTTTCATTTGTACTACTGTGCTTGCCTGTGCAGCATCTGAACAGCTTGTGTACATACAGGCTAATGAAATCGCCCTCCCATGCACCAAAAGAAGTGGGGGAGGCCCCATAAATCTCTCTTTTAGAAACCAACCTGACCCCTTGGTGTGGGTCCATTAGCATCAGTAGGAACTGGCAGCATACAGAGTCTCCCAGAGGAGCTGATGGTGAGGTTATGGTGGGAAATGGATGGGGGCAAACATAGTTTGCCCAACAGACTCTGCCTCAGCACGCAAACCAACTGCTGCTCCATCCTTTTTCTGCCATAACCAGTAGCCTCAGTCACCTTTAGATCTATATATTCTTGATCCTCACCTGTATCAGAGGGCAGAATGAGTGACTTATGCTTAAAAAATTAAAACGTCTTGGAATGAGTTCCCAATCTTGTTCTGCATTGCTAAAGAAATTAATGAAGTCTCCAGCATACTATGCTTTGCTTTGGCACAGCCCATGTGTGAGGCAAACAGGAGCTCTCACAAAGCATCCTGAGCCAGCTGGGTCTTCAGAGGCACCACACCAATACACGGAGGGTTTTGTCTTTAGCAAATGAGGGAGCATGACCACGCAGCCCACTGCAGCTGGCAGGCAGGAGCTGTGCCATCCCCACACTGACTGGGGGTGGCAGGGGGCTGGCAACAGCTTCTTCTGGTAGCAAACTCCCAGAAAAGGACTTCAGTGCATAGACAAGAAGGACCATGGCCATACTGGTATAAATGTATATGTATTTTGCCAGTATAGCTTATTAGCTTATTCTTTTACAAAGAGAGGAAAACCATACTGTCCTGACTCAGTCCCATCCACCACTATTAGGACGCTGTGTGCCAGCACATTCTCTCTCCTGGACAAATATAAGCTATGATCTCGTGTTATGTCTCATACAAGGGGTAAATGTGTCTGTTCAATATGTATTCATAGTCGTGGGGTTACACCAGGATTACCCACACCGGCAAAAATAATCACCAGTGCCTTCTTCCTTGCCAGTAAATAAGTAAGTAAACAAATCATCAGGCTGCTACAGGTACCACATACAAATCAAGCTCAAGTAAGATGCTCAAGAATGTTTATGTTAGGATCTTCAGTGGCATCTAAAGCCTTATTTATATTTAAAGGTTGCACTAGCTTAGCTTTAAATGGGTTTAAAAGCACTCTTCGTTACAGCAGTAACAGTCTGAAGACACTCAGTAACCAATTCACCTTAACTTGGTAAGCCAGATTTAAATCAGGTTGGTGCAGCTGTCAGACCTTCACTATGGAAATGGCCACTGCCACTGGGGAGAAGCAAGGCACCAGCCTTCCCTGTCTGTCTGAGTGCCAAGTCAGCCGAAACAATTTAAAAGCTTTCCACAGTGAATGTGAGCCCTGAGGCAGCCTCGCATGCTCCCACAGGCCCTCGGAGGCCCGGCGGATTTCGGGTTGGTGGGATGCCAGGTGGTAGCCAGCACTCGCCCCATGCAGAGGGTGCCCCCAGCTGCGCTGCAGCAAATGGGCCTGCAAACACTTCACCCTGGTCTCACCAGGGCTTCCTCCCCGCTGCCGTTAGCAGACCCACGGGAGCCGGCGAGGTGTCCCAACCCCAGCCAGAAATGAACTGGACTCAGGTCAGGTTTCCACAACAATCCTGACAGAGTGTAAGGCGGGTCTGGCGGCTCCCCATGCTCCCTGTCCCAGTGCTTGGGTAGAGGCAGCACCTCCACCTACCAGTGTGATTCCAGCATCATTCAGCATTTTGGGATGCAATTTATTATTATAATTTGGGGGTCACGTGAGAAGCAGAAACTGTTACCCAGCAACACGGACAGTGCAGTGGTAACTTTCTAAGACTCTCCTGGCTCCCACTCAGTGGGAAGCTGTCACACAAACACATTATGAGAGCCAAAAACCTTTACTGCTTTTTTGTTTTCGTTTTAAACACCTTCACAAGATGCCAAGAGGACGAGAAAACAGGCAGAGGGAAGATTTCCTACCTCAGAGCTGGAAGCCAAATTATTCCCTTGTCTCTCTCACACGGAAGGATCCTTCTTGACTGGCTGTGCAAGCCCTCGCTTCCCCAGCCAGCTCATTTTCCCCTTCTCTGCCAAGAA
The DNA here is from genome assembly GCF_965140245.1 of Athene noctua. NCBI lineage: Eukaryota > Metazoa > Chordata > Aves > Strigiformes > Strigidae > Athene > Athene noctua. Next base: position 43,040,170 of record NC_134042.1, on the reverse strand, counting down.
ACCTTCAGTCAATAAAGTCTAAATCCCCAAACAAGCGTGTCTGCAAATCACACGCTCTAAGAAAGTTCAACTGAATATCGGTGTCTAATAGTATGTAAATACCAGTCTTCCGAAAGGTGCAAGGAAGTGACTTTTCTGTAGCCTCCAGGGAAGGCATTTGCATGACATTTCTCATCCGCCTCATTCACTCTGTGCTGTGTGACACTTCTCCATGGGCTGGAAAGGAGGAAGGCTTGCACCGAAGTGCACCTCCATCCGTCAGCATGAGAATGCAGTCCTGGCATGGGGTGACTCAGAGCAGGGAAATGATCAAAGCAGGGAAATGATCTGGCAAAGGAAAGGGAGGGGGGAAAAATAAAAAAAGAGGAAGAAGTATGGCCGGGTTGGGTGGGATGGAGAGTGGGGGGGTGGCAGGCAGCAGGAACAGTCCCCTGCACTTTGCATCAGCTGTTCAGGGTCTTGTCCGTGGCACTGGGGCTTTAAACACTGCAAGATCTCAGAGGTCTGTGAAATGCTGGGAGAGCCAGGACAGCTTAAAATAACAAGGGAGTCCGACCCAAGGCTGCTCACCCCAGGATGGGCACCTAGGAGAGGGGTGGCACAGCAAAGGTCGGAGGCTCAGGCAGTGTCCCTCTGGTCAGGGGCTCGAGGATGAGAATCCTGCTCTCACTGGGGCACCCCTAAGGTCCCGCTGAGCTCCAGTCCAGCCCCGCGTTTATGGGCTGAGCAGGCTCTGAAGATTTAAAAAACCTCTTTTTAATGTCTCTCTGCCTTTCTGGTTGAGATTTGACATGGACACTAGTTTGTGAGACACAGTTGTAAAATGCATCCTTTTCACCTCTTGGGAGGTGTTAACTGAAAGCCAGTTATTATTAAATTGTGAATTTTTCAACATGGCCCATTTTAGCAGAGACCTGCCTGGCTCAGGGTAGCAGTTAGACTTCAAATGCTGGGTTTTTTTTTTTCTTACTCTGTGTGGTCTCTACGCTGAATCGAACCCTCTAGATCAAAAGCTGGAGCCCACAAGAGTTTTCCTGCCTTAGTGGGGAAACTCAACCCTTATGTACACAAACACAGCTTCACCAATATTAGAAATACACTGATCTATCTGCTCTTTGGTCCAAATTCAGCTAGCCTTTACCAGATGAACTTGCCCACGTGCTTTCTAATTAAGGCAGTTTCATCATAACAATTCAGCATCCAGGGAAATGACTCTGCACAGCTCCCCATCCTGCTGTAGGAAGCACTCTGAGGGTATGTTTATACCATTCAAGACAAACGTTAATTCACGATGGGTTTTACAACAGCAAATGAATGTCACTTTATAGTACATGCACTCCTGAAGTGTAATCTGCAAGTCCTCAAAAGATTAGTCACTAATCTGGTTCTTGGGAGAAGGATGGGGCTCACAGCAGGTTTCAGGGAAAAAATAGGAAGTTAGGAGAAAAAAAAATTCATGCAAAGAAAAGATTGTTGGTGTTGCAAAATCTTCTCCTTGCAACCATGAAGAAATTTAAAGGGCTATCAGCTCCCATCAGGTTTCATCTGAAGCCTGGACCTATGAGAAATACCAGAAATGTTTGTGTCCACATAAAAAATAAGCAGAAGCAAAGAAAATGAGCTAAAAAGCACAAAACCCAGCTTTAGGGCTGCAGTGTCCCTCTGCAGGCCCCATGGCACGTGAACAGCAGCAGCAATGGGCAGTAACTGAGAAAAATAAGGGGGTTTGGATCCCAGCTCCTGCTCCCAGCTCGTGCATCACTTGTGCTGCTTCCAAGTGTTCGCAACCCTGCCCAGCTGCTGCAGGCAGCTGCCCGTGCCCTCACCACACTCTAACACCAGCCTGCGCGGGGGCAGCCCACGGACAGACAGACGCTGCTGCACCCTGCCGAGCTCAGCCCCCAGCCGAGGTCCGTAACTCAGCCCCAGCAAAGGCGTTTGCTTTTCACGGCACAACCAGAAAGAGTCCATGCGTGGGGTCGTGTCTCTGACTGAATGCTCTGGGCACTGCCTGGGGACTGAGGGTTCCCTCAGCACCCCTGGGCTCCTCTTCCTCTGGAGGAAGCAGCAGGAGCCCCATGCTGATGTGCCTGAAGAGTGGTGCTGGTTGGGAGTCTGAAGGCTTATCTCTCAGGAGAGCAGAGTGCTGTCATGGGGATCAAAGCTTTGCCCCCAGACCACAAGGATGTAGGGTGTTAAGGACATAAAACCTTTAATGGATCCATCCCCTCATGTCCGAGCTTCGGTCCCAGCAACTTTGCTTTCAGGTTGCTCAGAGAGAGGGCTAATGGTTTTCCCTCAACAAATCAATCCAATTTTACCCCGATTTTCTAGCAGATGATTTTGTGGGCCTCTGAACAGTAATTATATCTAACCCAGACAGATTAAATCAAGAACTAAGAGTTTAGTCCCACATCAGGTAAAGAAGAGCCAAAACCCTCTCCAGCTCCAGTGTCTCTCTGCTGTCTCTGGATCGTGGTATGGTGGCTCCCCTGCCTACATGGCAGGTCCACAAAAAGCAGGAATCCAATTAAACAGCAATAAATACATCCCATTTGCCCTTAGGAATTAAGATTATTCCTAATTACAGCAATCAGTGTCTTCTTGCTGCTCTATGTTTATGTGACAAATAAGCTCCTGTGCCAGTAGCTTTTCTTGTAAGTTGTGTCAAGGATTTTGGAAAGGAGACACCCAGCTCATTTCTGCTGGCAGGGAGAGATGCCAGCCAGAGGTCTGCTGCAATGGCTCTTTTTAGGTGATCTTGCCTAAAATGCCTAGCATCACCTGCTACTAAATTACTAAAGATCAGCACAGACAGCATTCAAGAATTACAGGTGTAATATTTGCCTCCACATCTCTGTGACTGGCTTGTTGGGTACTGCGGCTCATATGGAGCCAGTGAAGACAACCACGTTTATAGGGGAAAAATTAGGGTACTGGAAAGAAATATGGATAATTCAACAACACACCTTTGTCAATCCGAGAGCTGAACTCTCCGTTAAGCAACCAGAACAACCGGCGTCAAAAAAAGTGCTGAAAGGGCACTGAAAGGGGGGTTGGCCAGGTGAAGACATACAAATTTAGGAGGAAAGCCCATTCCTCCCGCTGCCCACAAGGAAGGGAACGCGTCTGGCCTTTGCAGGCTGACCCTGTGCCATGGAGACAGCAGGAGATGCCAGAGGAGCTGCTGGGGAGCAGATGGGGTAAGTCAGTGATGACCTTCACAGGCACTGGGAGAGCACAGTGAAAGCAGCCTGTTTGACCCTCCTTGGAGAGCAGAGACATCTGAGCATCCTCCGGAAGTCACGGGAGCAAGACAGGAGCTGCAAAGCTGACTGCTGGCCCTTCTGGTCACTGAATTTCTCTAACCTTCTTGGAGACAGAGACCCCTCCAGCCCTCCTGTCACAGACCAGCTCTCTGACTGCTTTTCTGCTGAATACATTCACTTTAGATGATGCTATAAGGAGAAAAAAAAAAAAAAAGCCTTCTGAAGTACTCTTTATTTGATGGATACTTCTGATAATGAAAATAAAGGACTCTGCTACTGCCAGCACATGCATATTTCCGGGAACTTTGTATTTAATGGGGTTGATCTGCTTTAAACATCCGAAATATTTTCTCCACAGTTCTTTTAGGAAGCTTCTGCAACAAAAACCCATCCTGTTTTGGGGAGGGTGCTTCCACCCTGGGAGATTAAACCATTAACCCTGGGGAACCTGGTGTTTCTTTGGACAGGCAATGACAAAATTTTCTGTACAAATCCCAAACTGCACCAGGAGTTCTACCCAGAGCAGAGGGCATAGACCCATGCAAGAGTTTCTAAAGGATGTATGTGCTCCTAAGTACAGGCTGAGTAAAGAGCCTGATACTTATTTAGTTTATTTATCCTTCATATAGATATTACACCCATGGTAAGGCTACAGGGGAACTGCCAGGATGAAGGCTACCAAGGCGGCTGAACTCTGCTCCCTTGCACACACACTGGTGCTGCAGTAGTGAGAAGATGTAATTACAAAAAAAAAATGACCTTTCAAGCCCTGCCCGACAGGGAAGAGGCAGGCAGGTCCTGTGCAAGTTTTAGCCATGCTCCTCTGGCGCAGGCACAAACTCTCCTCCCTTGCACAAGGATTAAGATCTTCAGGCAGGGAATAGCTCTTCCCTGAAAACCAGTATGATGCAGAAGGATCACAGGGGAAAGGGTTGTCATCACACTAAAGGCAAAGAGCTACCCAGATCCATATTAACATTTATGGACACGCCTGCTGAAAACAGCTACTGAGACACCAGAATAGTGCATGAAGAAGCAGTGTTTTTCCAGCTGTTCTCCAAACAGGCTGCAAATGAGACTCACTTCTATCGAGATCAGCTTTTCCATTCAACTGCTGATGAATCATGGTGCCTGGCATCTCACCTGGTGAACAGCCCAAAACCAAACATCCTGAACATTTTTGTTCAGATAAGGCTGACCGTAGCCAGGATTCCTAATGGCACAGGCAAAGTACATACTGCACATGTTAAGAACAGACCCAGATACTGCCAGATAATCTTCTGTGAGTTTGTCTGAATATGAACATTACTAAGAGTAACCAGAGAACGTGCTCAGCTGCTAATTCAAGAAGTTAAGCATTTGAGCTGTTTAAAATAAATTCTTGTTGAAGAGTGGCTTAGCATGATTTCAAAACTAATCCACCCCAAAGACATCTTCTGAATATTTTCTCTACTGTTGGATGAAAAAGTTTGAAGTCCTTACTTTATAACACAGTAATCCTAGAACACTGACTGGCTTAACCCTTCACTTTGCTACATACAGTACTTGGTCCAGCTGTTTTGAGAAGACCTAAAGTTGCCCTCCTAGATATTATCTTTTCAGTTCTAGCTCAGTTGTGGAATTAATGTGAAGGGATTTTAATATAGCCCAGCGCTTTGGAGGCTTATGATGGGAAATTTTCATGCTGGGGCAAAATGGTCTCACTATATATAGGCCTAACTTACATGCAGGACATCTTACACGATCACTTTGATCTCTTAGGTTTTCCTGCATAATAATTTAAATCACTTTAGAAACAAGTAGTTGGTATTGTTTTTCTCTTTGCAAAGAAATTAGTTGTTCAGTTATATCCTCAGGTTTGCATAGTCCAAAGAGCTGCACTGCCTTAGGCCAGCTAAGCATGTGGCTGTCATTGATCTTCAAGAGGAAAATAACTATATTTATCTGATAAATAAATATACAACCAATATTAAGGATATAATTTTATAAGTGATTCATCTCTACACATATGGCTTGCTCCAGCACTTGCCTACCAGAACAGGGGTTTGGAGATTATAGGCCTGTAAATCAATTTAGCTTTGTGATAGTGCTTTCCCCTACCTTTCTTCTAGATAAATGAGGCCATATTTACGGCTTGGTAACGGTTGTGGAGATTCAGCCCATTTCCAGCAATGGAAATAACAAAACTCAGAATTTATCCCCCAGCTTATAAAAGAAGCCTCAGGACTCAGTAAATACAAAATAACTCATGAATATTGGACAGCTTGTTCTGAAATGTGGAACTACAGCCCATCAGTGCATAAACAAGTGAACAGAGCCAAGCAGGCTGGAAAGCAGCCTTCCGAGGAAGAAATGGAGCAGCTCAGCCAGGCTTCAGATGCAAGCTAATCGGGGAGCCGGGTGCCACATCAGCATGATGTAAACCAGAAGGGAAATAAGTTATAAAACATATCAGGGAATAAAAATATTTGTTTCCCAATTCACCTTCATGACAGGCTCAAATTTGCACCACTTGTCACAGAAGACAAGAACAAGACATGTTCCTGAATACTTCCTAAATTGCAGAGCCCACTGCTGAAGCACCAGGTAAATAGCAACCCACAGTTTCTTTTTCCATGCAAACTTTTTTTGCTCTGGCTCAGAGCACATTTGCTTTACTGCATTGTACATGCAGCTGAAAGTTAAGCCAACCAACTCTAAAGGATTTTCTTTTTTTTTTTTTTTTTTTTTTTAAATAGCAGAAGTAATTAATCTGCTTCAGAGAATGAATCAGCCTTTTCTGAGCTAGAAACTCACAAAGGAGGAGATTGTGGCTGTTTCTTGGGCGGGAGGGAAGCTTACTCACACAGCCAACACAGTGGAGACAGCCGCCCAGGGTACACAGCTATGGGCAGCAAAGGGGCCAAACCCCCAAAGCTGGACCCTGGAACCCCCCGGTGCCACCCCATGCCCCTGAGAGACCATCTCCCTGGAGGGGATGAGCCTGGTGTTGGGCAGCAGTGAGGCTGGAAGTCAGGCCAGTGCAAAACTAATAGTACAAGGGGGGCTGTGTGGCTTCGCCTCTCCTCCCACAGCCTCCGTGGGTGGCACACCCAGCCTGTGAGGGCCTGCACCCACTCCTCAGAGTAAACTCTTTGGCAGCAGGGACCATCCTTTTATTTAGGTGAACTACCTTCATCTGGGCCAGGCGGTGGAGAGAGTTGATGTGCCATGGCTTGGTTCCTTGGCAGGCTGTGGGAAGAAAACCATTGCTCGCAAAAAGCTACTACCCTGTACTATGGGAACTTCTGTTTCCACCTGAGGCCTCTGTCAGAAAATAACACTACTGCTTAGCTCGCTGCTTTCAGCTAACGCCGTGCAATGACTTAACAGAAAAGCAGAATGGACGAGGAGTAGACAGTTCCCAGATAGGGGAAACCAGCACAACAGAAGCAGCATGGAGATAGCTGCCTTATTAAAGATAATGCAATTTAACTGACAGAGTGGAGGGTAACAAAGTTATTCCTTAGCTACACTGACACAAACAGAGCTGCTCACCACGGTTATAAATAAATAAATAGAAGCGATGCCATCCTCATTCATCAATCTGGAGAGCGGAAAGGGGCTCTGCTGCTGCTGCTGCTTCCCTCCTTCATCCCCTCCACCTGCTGGGGCAGGCTGGGGACGGACTGTGTCTCCAGCAAGGGACGAGCTCCCTGTGCAGCCCCTGGGATGGGGAGGGGCTGGCACATCCCCCTATGGGGCACTGGCCCTGCTGGGGGGCAAGGGGGGAGGTCAGGCAGCCCCAACTCCGCGAGGAGAGTGGGCTGGAGCGAAGTAGACCTGTGAGTCTCCAAATTAATTTGACCTCCACAGGGGCAAAATCACCAATATTTTCCATTTTAAACGACAACTAAATTTAGAGGTTTTATGGTTGCAGCGTGCCTCCTTTCCCACACTTTCCTGGAGTGATCTCCAAATTCCTCTCCTGTCCTTGCTCATTAAAACATGACTCAGCTCTCCCAGCTGGAAAACTGGAGACCCACGCAGTCCCGAGGTGGCCTGCTGCCATTAGTGATGTCCTGCATCGGCATTAACCATAAACTTGGGAGCAGCAGTGGCAACAGAAGGCTTTGCAAGTCGGATATGGGGAGAAATCAGTGTTACTGAACCTGTGAGTACTCTGTGAGCAGCTGTGAAACCTATCAACTGGAGTTTCTCTCATGTCCCTTTTGGGAAAGTTCTCCCAGCACCACGGATTGACCAAGGACACCTGCACAACAGACTCTAATGGAGCAGCAATGCAAAGAGCGAATTCCCTCTCTGCCCTTAAACATTCCCCCAAATTAATACCATATACATCTCAGCCAAGGCAAAATAATGGTCATGGAAAGAAAAACAAATGCAAAGTCAATGCAAAATAGCACCACCTGGTGACACCTACTATAACAATGCCAAGTTCAACATTGTGCCCTACCAACTACAAAATTTGGCAGCTCTTCATTTGCCTTTACTTTTTCTACTGGACATAGTGCTGGAGCAATGTCTCCTCTGAAGTGAGTTGCTACTTTTAAGGGTATTTAAACATTTTGGAGAATCGGCTGAGTGTCTCCAATGCTGGGATGAGTACTCCATCCACTGGCTCTCACTCCTCCTTCTGGCTTTGTCCTGTCTCCTTTATCAGCTCAGGAGGTTTCTCAGAACACCTTGAAATACACCACCATCAATGCTACAGAGCTTTTTGCAAACGCTTGCTTCAGATTTTCATTGATCTGTGGCTTCAGCATTCCTGGCACTTTGAAATGTCAGCTCAGATATCAAACTAGTAGAAACAGTTGAATCTGTGAACAATTCTTGTTCATTACATCAAACAGAAAAACCATCATGCTGTTAGACCCTCTCCTGATGCTTTCCACAGATGTGAAAGGCTAGGTTGACAAAACAGCAACAACTGTTCATTTGCCACATCATATAACTGCTTACTTTTATCTGCAGCCACTCTTGTAGATGTCAGGCTATGACTCAGGGGCTCATGAACCCCACACACCCTCTTCCTATTTTTTTCTACATTCAGTTCCATAAAATCAGCTTCTAGTCTACCCCCAGTGAAATCTAGTAGCAACCATAAGGCTTGGCTGTTACTCACTAGTTATTTTTTCCTAGGAATAAGAAACCAGACAATACTTGTCCTTGACAAGGATCTAAGTGGCACTGAGAAGTCACATAAACGTAGCACAAACCCTTTTTTTAAGCATTCCTGTCTTGCACTTTGCTCCACTTCATACAGCATGCTTGCAGAACTGGAACCACTGGAATGCCATGACAACTCCACACCAGACCTGCCAGCACGATGCTGCTCTCCATTAGAAGGAGAAAGCCAAGGCTCAAAATCTGACATAACTTTTTCCCTTCTCCCAATTTGGTCTTAGCATCTTGGTTGACAGCATGGGACCCAAGAGCTCTCTTTATAATTAAAATACAGATTGTTTGCCCGCTCTGTTGCGGCACTAGGTGCTCTCAGTGCTTTTTCTGGCCACTGGGAGATGAAGGCAGCCTCTGCAGCACAATGCTTACAAGCACTGTATGATAAACTGCTGCACACGCAATGCTGAGAAACACTGGAATAAACTTAAGTTTGGTGGTTAATACCAAAGGGATTATAATATATTAGGTCAGAAGCACAAAGGCATTCTCAAGCCTCCCTCCTGCACTGAACACAGGGGGTATCACACTGCAGGGCTGTATCCAGCTTCTGCAATACGTTTGGCTATTTTTCACCTAGTTAGATAAAAAGCAATTACAACGTTAACGAATGGAACAGGGATAACTCCTTGTGATATGTTTGTTTGCACCTATCGACTGTGATATTTTGCATTGAGCAGAGCTGGATTAGTTCAGGGCTACTGTGTGATCCTAAGAGTTGACTTTGTGGATTCAGTGGTATTTCCTCTGAATCATTATTGATAGACCTTACTGCAAATATTAAGAGCAAGTATATTCAACTAGGAGTTAAATCTGAGCTCAGATACAAGCACTGGGTTTGTCTGAAGTTCCCCCAACTGTTTCAGCTCTATGAACATTGTTTGCTGCCTAAACTACGGCATTGTGTTACTCCCCATTGCTGAATTACACCCATCTTCTACTCATGGCTGATTATGGCACAATGGTGGGATTAAAAATCCCTCATCAACAGAATAACTGTTGGAGAAAAAAAAAAAAATTATTGAAGACATGGAAGTAAATGGGTGGAAGGAGGGACAAAATGCAACTTACTTTGCTTTGATAAGAACAATTTTCTACGCAGTTGCTCTGGGAAACCTATCTGGCACACCAGGCACACAAGAAAGGAGTAGAGTTCAGCTTCCAACACATCTGAAGTGCAGCCACTTGCTATGCAGGTCAGTGAAACCAGGAGTTAAGACACAAAAGACAAAAATTTGTAATAAACAGGGCACAGACCTAAAAGGATCAGACAGCCAGTCCCATGGAAGGAGTCAGTCTGAGTTTGGCAGGGGTCACTAGTGAAAGTGAGTGAGTAGAAGAAAACTGGGAGAACACTGCACCAACACAGAGCATGGGGATATGGGATAAAAATGATTAATCAGTAATAAAAAAGGATTAATAAGAGGGCTGGAATAAGATCAGAGCTGAGAGCAGAAAACAGAAGTCAGATGGACACCTGGAGGTGAAAATCCCAGTTTCCCACCCCCATCACAGGACAGGAGGAGCCTGAGGAGGAGGTTAATTGCAGTACCTACCAGGTGAGGTATTTATTTCTAGATGAGATGTCAAAGCACGAGAGGCACCAGATGGACCTCTGAGCCTTGAAGCTCTACTCAGCCACGGGGAAGTCAGAGAGCGAGAAGCCCAGCATAGAACTGCTGGAGATCAGCAGAAGCCGGAGCCTGCTTCATGAAAACAGACAGCAAGTTCTAGCTTGTTTGGCATTGCACAGCGAAGAGAAAAGCATGCAACTCCTATACTGATGAGAAAAGCATCAGACTGGGAGAACTAAGCAATCATAGTGCACATACAAAGTAAAAGACATGCATATACTAGGAAAAAAAAAAAATATCGGTGCAACGAAGTTCTGAAACTTCCCCTTCCCGGGAGACTGGGAACAAATGAATTACAGTGGTATGCAATAAGGCATAATATCATTCAGAGTTTAGATTTGCTGACCTGCCAGGTCCCTTCCTGTCCTACATTTAGATTATCTTTTATACAATGGGTCTTGTACACTGCTTGCATTTTTGAAGCAAAAATCTTGGATGACAGCCTAGAATGGGATTATTAACTTATAACAGGACAAAAAAAAATCACATATCCTCGTAGGTTCCTGCAATCCCCTCTCACCCTCCAATTTTGGCAGCCACTGTCCCTGTAGTGGAAAAACAAGCTTAAGTGGATCGAAGATAAATGAGATTAGTAGCCAGACAGCCCAAATTCTGAGCAAGTTCAGTAGGACGATTGCAACGTTACTGTAACTCTGCTGACTCCAACTTTTCTTTCAACTGATTTAGGCCAGAAGTTTCCTTGCTGCAGGCTGCGAAACATGTCAGGCTGCATGTTTACTCGGAGAAATTCCTCAGTCTTAGGAATCTGGGAAAAACGACCAACAGTTCACAATGGTGATCTAGTACAGGGAGGAAGGACCATGAACGCCGTCTGGGGGTACCTCTAAGATCAGCGTACCCAAGCACTCCTTCCCCACCCCCAAGCTCTGGAATTCAGCTCCTGGTGCTGATGTTGCAAGAAGCCACTTCATCATCGCAGAGCTATTGAGCAAAAGGGAGGACGAGGCACGAGAGAAGTATGTGAATAAACCCAAGCAGAACTTGGAAGACCTCATCCCAAAACCACCGGATAACAGCATCTTTCAAAATAAAAGCCCGAAACCGGCCCAGCGCCGGGCGCTGCCACGGCAGCCCTTCGCTACACCCCGGCGGATGCAGGGTCACGGCCAGGCACGGCGGGGCCACGGCCTGCTGCCACCCGGGACACCTCGCACCTGCCACCCGGGACACCTCGCACCTCCGCGTCACACCGCCACACGGGACCAGGCGGCACCTCCACGCGCGTCGCCGCACCTGCGATCCGAGCCCCCCCCAGCCCCTACTCGGGATCTCCGCAGCTGCCGTCCGGGCCGGCTCCCACCTGTACGTGGCAGGGATGCCCCCGCCGCCGGGCCCTCGTCCCGCCTCTGCGCTGCACTGTCGCACCTGCAATCCGGGCCGGCTCCCGCCGGTCCCACGTAGCTCACAGCGGCAGCGGGGGTCACTGTCACACCCGCAGCCCAGCCCGGGTCCCACCTACGCCTCCCGCCCCTCCTCCCCTCGCCGTACCTGCAATCCCCCCGCCGCTCCGAGCAGCCCGCGGAGCCGGCCGCCGTCCTTCCTCCCTCGCCACCAGCCTCGTCTCACCGGCCGGGACCGGGGGAGGGCCGGGGGGGAGGATGCCCGGCCGGGCTGCAATCCCAGAGGGGAGGAGGAAGGTGATGGTGGTGGTGATTCAGCCCAACTTCTCCCCGCCGAGAGGCGCGCCCCCCGTTCCCACGATCGCCCCCGGCGGGGCTCGGCCTTACCGCGGCGGCCTCCTGCGGGCAAGGGGCGGCACGGCGGGGCGGGCAGGGACCCTCCGCCGGCGCCCGCAGCCGCCGGGCTCTGCCCGCCGGCGGGAGCCGCGCCCGGTTCCGGGGCGGAGCGCGGGCGGGGCGGCGGGGCGGGGGGTCCGGGCCGGCCCCGCCGGGGAAGTTTCTCCCGGCCGGGAGGGGAGGTCCTGCCCAGCCGGGGGTATCCCCGGCGGCAGCCCTGCTGCCCTCCCCCGGGCTCGCCGAGGTCCGGGCAGAGCCTCCCCGGCGCCAACCTGCTGCGTCTCCCCCCCAGCACCGAGGGGTCCTGATCCGCCCCCCCGGGAGTTGTCCCCCAGTGTCCCCCCTTCTTCCTGTCGCCCGTGGGCATCCTGGAGACAAGCTCTGCCTCCCGCCCCGGCGAGAGGCGTTTTACAGCCCCAGCTGCTCCCTGCCCCGGCGTGGGGTCCCTCTCCGCCCGGCCACGGGGGCCTGAACGCACGGCCCCGGCTGGGAGGGGAGCGGGGCTCACGGGCGCTGGGGACAGGCCACCCAGGCGGGCAGAGAGCCAAGGGACCCTGCGCCTTGGTCTCTGCAGTTTAAGTGTTTCACCATCAACATCGTGAAAGGAGGGGAGGGATGCCTGTTCCTTTGGTAAAACACGTCAGCTCTATAGATGAACAGTGAAACCGGGGTTAAGCTAAATATCAGCCAAGTGGGGAGAGTTTGGTGGAAAAGTTTGTTTTCCTCCGTGGGTCAGGAGTGCTGTCTCCTATAGGTGTTAGAGGCCAGACTTGGTTCTGGTTTCAGGCAGAGACACTCAGCTTCACCATCCGGAGAGAAAACCTGGCAGAGAAAATCATGGGTGGGGGAGACAGGGATAGCTGGTATAAAAATCATCGTATTTTGCAAAGGGCTGCTGCAAGCCAGTGAGAGCCGAGCTAAGACCATTGAGTGTGATTACAGGAGACTGGAGGATAGTTACAGGGTAAGAACACAGTGCTGAGCATCTCTGAGACTTCAAATTGGAAAATGAGACCTGAGGTTTTACCGTTTGCTCATAAAACACTCCTCTGTTTTTAGTGGGAGAGACATGGAAGAAGCCTGCATCGTTCAGGGATGGCAGTTAACCGGCATGGCTCATCAGTTTTTCTTTTACTCAAAATAAATGTTTATAATTGGTGTCTTATGCAATACTCAGGTGGGTACCTAATTTGTTTTACAAATCTACACAGCAGGAAAAAAGAATGTGTCCCCTGGAATCTTTCTCTGAGCTATAAACCTGATTTTGAAAGAGCTGTTTGTTATTTAGGAAATAGTAATTGTATTTTGCTGCTGCTGCTGTTTTTGCTTTAGACTTTTTCCATTCTCTGCAAGTTTTTGCTACTTCGGTGTGTGAAGAGGAACAGGGAAAACAAATCTTTCATACTCGAGTACGTTTTTCTTCTTCTTTGCCTTTGTCTGTTCCCTTTTCATCTTGGGGCAGCCCTGGCACATGAGCAGGGTTGGCCACGCAGAAGGCAGGCAGGACATCTTGCTCCTGGCCACGATGGGACCCGTGGGGCTTCCCCTCATGCTGCCTCATGCATAAGCCCATTTTGGGTCTTTTCCGCATCAGGTTTGTGGCCTCTCTTCCACATGGTGACTGTGTGTGCTGGGGGCAGTTGTCCAGTGAATCCTTTAATCCATTTATCAGCTATGTCCATACGACCATGGGGTAGCAGGGAGGCTGGGGAGGTATGTTACCTGCAGCTCTTCCTCTTCCCCTTCATGTCACTGATTTACTCATCTTTACCCTAATACTTGACGCTTGTCAATCATGCTTTCTGACTTGAACATGAGTGGGGCAGTACACATAGCCCTAAAAATTACTTATGGAAGATAAATTATAACTGCTGGGCTATAAAGGCTCTCACCATCATGTAGAAGTGAGGAGCAAAGCTCAGCAAAGACAAGACAAGACAAGAAGAGAAAAAGAAATTCCGTGTAAATGACCCTAATTTTCACCAAAATCCTTTTGACCAGAGTAGATACGAGTGTGGGTGTGAACAGTGAACACACAAATGTTTCATTGTTGGGATAATGCCACATTGTACATGTGTGTCCAGAGCTGGAGGTGCACATGATGTGGCTGAGGGGATGCAGGAGCTGATTTGCTTCCCTGGAGCTGTATCTTCAGTGTGCTTTGCACCTTTAAACCTTGCAACCTTGAAAAGCAGGCTGAACTCTCCCTGGGCTCTTCATCTGCCGACCTGGAGGGGGTGTGATCACTGAAGGTGCTGTTGAAGGTCTGTCTGAATTGCCACTTCTGTTTGGTGCTACCACTGCCAATTAGATCAGAAATGTGTAAATAGAAGTCCACCACATGGACTAGCTTCATTGGTTACACCATGAGCCACTTTTTCTCTTGTAATCCACAGCTGGCCACTTCTTTGCTTTGGTTTAGGCAGAAGAGCTGATGGCACGTTTATTTTTTGTTCAACAGCACCTTCATGCTGGTCCTTGGTTGCTCAGTCCACAGTAAAGGGGATGGAAAGAAACACCACTGCAGCTGGAAGATGGGGCTTTGAAGCTTAGGGGGATTGTTGCCCTGGCTGGATTGTGCTCTTAAAAAGCAACTTTTTCAGTGGACCAGGCTTCTTCCAAATCACTCTTAGCTTGTATTGCTCTGTGTTCATACTACCTACACTAATATCTGATCTAATCAAATCGAATTGAATATTTCAGTTGGAAGGGACCTATGATGATGATCTAGTCCAAATATTTGGATCAAAGTCTTTTTCCTCTGGTCTCTTTTTTCTTGCTGTCCCAGGATCCAGGTCAGATTTCTGATATTTTACCTATGGTTGTGCCCTGCTTGTCAGGAGGGCTGAAACATTTATTTGGGGCTTATGACATGAAGTCAGGGCTGCAGTAGAGCTCAGGAATGTCTGAGACATGAATGTTTGTGCAGACATTCCTCTTCGTACCAATTAGCAGAGCTTTAGATAGAGATCTGCCATGCTGAGAATGTCATTACTGCACAGCTGTGGGAATTATTGTCCCAAGGTCTGATGACGCGAGCTTGTTTTGTGTTTGTCCTTGCTTGGATTAAAGCAGGACTTGTTGCCAGCAATGGTGGAGGATAAGAGCATGTACTGTGCAGAAGGATTCCTGATCTTTTATTTCTTCAGTTCAGCCCTTTGCAATGCTTACCGCGAAGGTCAGAACGCAGAAGAAAAGTGCTTTTCGGTTTTGAGTCACAAAGTAGTGGCAGTGGTTGAATTTTCCTGAGGAAGGGGCCCCAGGAGGGTTAAGAACCTTAGAGATGAAGATATTATCTGTAATATCAAATGCGTGATAATCTTTGTGTTTTAGTGTTCCCTGAACCACAGGAGATTAAGAAAGAACACTGGGGAGAAATCTAGTGTTTGTAAGTCAGTAATGGATTTAGACACACATTTTCAGTTGTAAAGGGAAGAATAAAAAAGCAACTTATGAAGCCTAGAGACACAGAATGGGTGAAATGCCTCAGACTCTAGATAAAGAGTTGCTGATGTCCTATTATATAATGTAGCTAAGCACAGTCAAATTTTCTAAGGTGTTTTCAGTCACTCTGCCTCATGTTTTGTTTTGTTACAGATGACACTTGGAGAGCAAGAGAGTCCTTTGTTACATAAGGGCTTATCTGCTCCTCTTGCCTACTCCCCTTTGAGAGCGGTATTTTCTTCATGTGCCATCATGTTTATTTCCCCAGCAACAGTGTTTGCTATCAAACATCATTTCAAAGAGGTTAAAAGCTTCCAGAACAATCGTCCACTACAGTTAAAGAAGAGGCTAAAGTCTTCATCCCCTCACCCCCAAATTTCTACCTAATACACATTACTGCAATTTAGGATTAATGGCTGTGTTTCCCATGTAATGGATTTTTAAGGCACTGTAGTTCTGGCGCTGATGTATTCAGGCACACTCAAAGCATGAACTAACGGGACATAATTTTGTACTGATTCAGTGCTCTGGCCTTCCTATAAATCTCTTACTCCTTGGTCTGCCTGGTACTCTTCCAGGTACACAGCAAAGCCATGCTTGCTGGCACTTGCCATGGGAAGGAACTGGTTACAAACTCAGGAAAGAATATGTATCCAGGTATCCCATTCAGTGGGGGGGATACGCATCTGTGAGCCAAACTGGAGGTACAGGTAATGTGTGGCTCCCTGCCCCTATCTCTTATCCAGATGGCGTAGATTTCTAAGTCTGCCAGAGCTTGGAAATGTTTTCAGCTCTGGCAGGAAAGCCTTCTGCTTTTATGTCCGGCTTGCTGGAGTTCAGGTCCCTACTGCTAATAACTCAGCAAGGAGTGTTCTTTGAAATGCTATGTGTAATTCTCAATAATTCCCAAAATGGTGAATTTAAAGCGGAACAGATGCTGAGAAGGGGAATGCTAGTGGTGGTTTACAGCATAAGATTAAAAGACTTTGGCTGATATAGCGTAACAAAATGAGGGTTGATAGGGGATGTGATCATCTCTGAGTATTTCAAGAAAGGTGTCAGTGTCACGCAGGAGCAAAATCCCCCCCAGCTATTCAAGTATGTGAACTATACTGGCATAAGAACAAATGGGTGTTAATGAGAAATGAACACATTTACACTGGAGAAGAGAACAGGTGTTTTAATGGTCACAAAAGTGATAACTCTCTCAGGAGATGAAAGGCCAAAAATCCTAGGCTGAGTTAAAAGAGAGCTTCATTGCTTTATAAAAAGTGATTGAAGTGGGGTTTGTCTGCAATAGCAGACTCCAGTTTCAGTGACCACAAAGGGGTTTGGTCCTAAATTCTCCTTTCCTGTTACTTAAGCATCTTTCTGTAGCCCGAAGGAATGAAGAAAGTCTGTGATATACAGTTTTGCCCTCCCATTTTGGGTAGTGATCAAGGACAGCCAGTCTCGCAACGTGGGGTGAGGTTCTTTTGGATAGGTCACCCCTCCTTTTGTTCCCTCCTCGTTCTTGAGATACTCACGTCAGGCTCAGCCTACATCTCATGCCTTGGTTGTGGTCCACTGGTAACTTCCTTTCTCCCTTCGCATCCTGTATGCCTGGTGTGTTTCATACACTTTGAGACAGAAGGAGAAGGTTCATGGGCTATGTAAGTTTTACTGTCTCTTGTAATGGAAACTCCCTCCATCAACCTTTGGATGACCCATCCACAGCCACAGGAAGAAAGACCAACCAGCTGAAGATGTGTGTTGCAGGGAATAGTTATAGCCAAATTACTACATTAATGACACAACTCCTACCTCTTTGCCCTCCCCAGAATTCTGGAGGTGCAGATATAGCAAAAATTATGTTAGATTTCTGGGAAAGGATTTTTACAAATGCTTGGGCCATACAAGTTTTTGGGCACTGTGGTTGGATCTAGCAAAAAACAACACAGCTATTTAACATCTTCTCCAGAAAAAGAATTAGAACTTCCAAAAAAACTAGTAGAAGAAAAGTTCAAGGAGAATAACAAGATGACTCCTCCCACAACATGACATAAATTGTGATACTCCCAGCTGCAGGATGTTGTGGACATTAAAAATCATTGAAGATCAATTCATGGAAGAAAAATAGACTGAGGGCTATTAAAATAATAGTTCTGGCTCTAGAAGTCCCTAAGGTGTAAAATGCTGGAGGCTGAGGAGGTGTTATGGCTGGTATCATTATATGCTGTACTTAGGACTAGCAACAGACAGGGATCTGATTTGGCCATTTACAGAGACTAAATGTGGGGCTGGTTGGATGGAGACTCTGGTGTTGCCCAGTACATCCGATCTTATGTTTTTAGGCTTTCTTCCACCCTGCTCGTCATAGGTGAAGGTAGTCCCCCACCATCTGCAAAGCCTGGTTCATTATTCATTCTTTGAAACAATGTCTGCAAAAGTCTTAGCTAAATGACTGATTAAAAGGATATGATGTCTGCAGAAGGCTGTCTCACTTCTTCCCCAGAAGGTCTTTGTTCTGGTTTTGAGCAAGGCATGGGATTTTTTTGTTTCCAGAGATAGCTCAGTGCTAAGCTGGGGCTGACTTAGCCAGGCTGCCTGAGCTGGTGGAAGGATGGAAGTACCATGGCAGGGCAAGGCATGGTTCCTTCTCCTTTAAGATCACTATTGCCACTGTCCTAGCTTGCCCAGAAGCAGCATGTTCTGCATGTTAAGTATCAACATGTCACCGAATTTCATGCGCAGTTTTGATAAATAAAATCTGTGTTCTAAGTGAAGGCACCCAGACAGAGCCCCTTTGTGAGAGAGAGACTTAGACCTAGTGTGTGTCTTTGGGAGAAATGCAGAATTCATTTTGGGGAGGGAAACTGATACAAACAGCAGGCCATTTTCCTTTACAAAGGCTCTCTTTCAAAACTGGTGCATGCAGCTGAACAAAGGCTGACCCCATAATCTGTACTCAACAATAGCTTGGAATATTTGATAATTTGGCTATTGTACATGCATACATCATGCTTGGCTGTAAATAAATAGGGCCATGGTTGGATCCACTGTGAGGATATAGTCAGCCTCTTTTCCATGACCATTCTTATTTCAAGGAAATGCTTATTTTGTGTCTCTGCCTTCTCCTGGCCAAACTAAATCCATTTTGCCACTGAGGCCAAGGGATCTCAATTTCAAGCCCAATATCAAAGACACAAAAGATTTTGCAACCATTTTAGAGAAAAATTCTTTACTGATGATAAACTTGTTCATCACTTCTGTCTCCCATCACTGTAACTTCTGTGTCTCTGAAGGGCCTTTTCCTGGCTGAATTCATGTCCAGCAAGTACCCCAAGAAGAACTTGGTCCTTACAGGTAACTTGAGGCTCATGCTATGGTAAATATATAGACTAACTCACTGCACTTCTGTTCCCCATGCAGAAGGAGGAAGATGACAGATAAAACTTCTAAACCTATCCTTGGATGCCTGAGATACTCCAACAATAGAATAGAGGCATTTGCCCAAACACCTAAAGCAGTGGTGGTATGCAAATTAGTGACCTTTTTATAAGTTATCCACAAAGTTCTGTGAGGATGTAACATACTTGCTCAGTTCATTTTGTGGTTATACTCATAATGCAAGGAAAATTTTTGTTGCTGTACTGGAAACAGAAAATCACTGGCTTAAGACACAGTGTGTTTGCAGTGTAAACATTTGAGCCTTTATTAATACAGCTGTCTATAACTGGAGAACAAAGCAACCAGAGTAAGATTTGTGAAATCATCAGTTGTTTTACTGGGTGAAACATTTTTACTTGGACATTTTAATCACATTCAGTTCATTGATTAGCATTAGGCAAGAGTTTTTGCAGTGGCAGTTGTCAGAGTTTGGCATGAATGACTCGTCTCCTATGGCATAACATCACATGGCATAACAACACATAAACATTTTCTAATAACGTCAAAATCTTTGTGTATGTTTCAGTATTCAGGCCAAGAACACAGAGATCTGTTCCAGAAGAAGAGCTGATGGCATGTATGACTCAGTACATGGCATTGCCTCTAAACACATAAACACTTGACTAACATCAGCATTATCAGCATTTACGCTGAGGCTTTGTGACATTCCCATAAATTAGACTTTTTTGTTTTGTTTTGTTTTTACTATTTGCATTCATTAAATACTGTGATATTGTGAAGACAGTGATGATAAAGGGGCTGATTTTATGGAGAACTCAACAGCTGGGTCCCTTAGGATGAAGGTCTACAAAAGTATAGGAAAACTACATGGGAAACTTTAGATTGTCCTTGGAAAATTAGTAGAAAAGAATAACAGAGGATTAAATTAGTGGTTAAAGGGGTAAATATAAAAGGCACAATCTATCAACCTTTTAAAGGAAGCCTCTTGCATAGATTAATGACTGGTTAAAGCATATGAAGCAAAAAGTTTTCACAACTGAGAATGAATGGACTGGTAGGCTGCTACAGTGATTTATTTTGGGTTGCTTTTCTGTACATTCATAAGTACTCTGGGAGGAGTGAATAAGGAAGTGACAGCAATTCCTGATGATCCAGTTTACTGAGAATAATAAAAATTAAAATTGACAGTAAAGATTAACAGAAGGATCTCATAATGGTTATTGGCTGAATGGTAGAATAGCAGATGCAATTCATGTACTTAAGGAAAACAAAACAATCCTAACCATGCACAGTGGTAGGGTCTAAAATTAGCTATTGCCACTCAGAAGGAAGAGCTTAGACTCATCATGTATAACCCTGCGAAAATGTCAACTCAATGCTCAGCAGAGGGAAAATGGCAAATCAGATGTTAGGTGTCGTTCAAACAGGAAAAGAGCACAAAAGAGAAAACATAACAAGCTACTTTAGAAATGTTTTGCACTCACAGCTGGCATGCTGCAAACCCAGAGCAGTGCCTGCAGTTCTAACTCCCTTGCTGAAAAAAAAAAAAAAAAAAAGCTGAAAACAAGTAGAAAGGATGTGGAGAAATGCAACAGGAATGGCAAAAGGAATAGGACTGCTTCTCATGACAAGACTTTTTACTGACTAGGAAGACAGATGATTGAAAGGGTCTGTGGTTGAGGCTGCAATGTCCTAAATGCAATAGAGAAGGTGAATAGAGAACAAAATTATTCACTTCTTTTCCCCAAATGAGAACCTGGGGTCATAAAATGAACTCATTTTTACAGTAACACAGTTTTTAAATGAGCAAAAGAAAGTACTTCTTTACACAGTCTGGCGTTAAACCGTAGAGCTCACTGTTCTGGTGTAGGTGCTGAAGAATAAAGGGCTTCCAAAAGTGCTTAGAGAAATTCAAGGAAGAAAAATCCATTGAGGCTATTAATCGTAAAGATCCAATAGAAACTGTAGACCAGAAAGCCTGTAAACTGCACACGGATTAGGAAAATTTTGGGATTAGCATGTCATGTCCTTATTGCCTAAGTGTTCACTGCTATCAAAGACAGGATACTGTGCATGGGGCATGTGTGGTCCTGCAGTAAACGTTCTTTCCTTTTCCCCCTGATCTGCAAAGAGCTCAGCAAACTGCGTGCCAAGCTTCTTTTAAAAACTGACCTTCAGACTGGTGCTAGACCTTGAAACTCTGACTTTTCTGAGGTTACAGAGGAAAATGGCAACAGAGTCTGGAAGAGCGCTCGGATCTTCTGTGTCTCCATGGGTTTACTTATGATGGGACAAAGCAAACCAATCTGCCTCCCCATGTGCTGATCTGCTTCTGTCCTCTGCAGTTAAGGTACCATTTAATTATTTGCTAACATTTTCAAAACATTTATCCCCTGCCACTGACAGGTTTTGAGCTGATTGTGGTACAGAGAAGCTGCCTTTTCAGAAACATCTGAAGATGGCAGTCACAAAGCTGATGCGACAGGGAGTTTCCATAGCTTGCTCTCGCCACACAAAGGTTCGCTTCTTATGACTCAGCTACTGATGTGACTTGGTTACTCATCAGAAAACTGCTTGAAGAAAAGACTAATTTTGAGTTGAATTTGATTAAGATCTGAATGGTTGAGCTGGGGCAGTGGCTTAGAGCTTGGGGTTAGTGGTAGGATGGGGTAAGGAGGACAGACAGCTTTCTGCATCTCACCAGTGTGGACTTTTGCTTTCATAATAAATCCTTCCTTGCTTCTGCACAACAGCTGCACTGAGCCCCAGGGGTTTGTGTTAACCTCAGAAAACAGCGTATTTAGCCTTGGAGCCTGCTCAAGGGACCTGTCTGCTTGTGCTCTAGGCCACGTACGGACTGACGTGTCCCCTGATGCAGGTAGGTGGGATGTGTGGGGAATATGCCACATCTCCACCCCATGTTTATGGGACCAGGCAGCTAAGCCAGCATGAGAAAGGCTGTTATTTAACATTGCCGTGGGCCAGCAGTAAATTCTTCTTTTGGTTGCAGGAGGAAACCAGAAAGGAGTGGTGATTCACAGTGAACTGAGTCATAAGGCTTACAACGGTTATATTAGGGTAGGGCAGGATATACCTACCCCTTACTTGATGGCAAACCTTCAAGTCACTGTCTAGCTCCTTGTTTCCCTGCTGGTAGAGGTCTGTGCTGCCTTGTGCTTATTTCATTCGTACTCTTATGCCTTGCCCTTCGCCTGACTGTTTTGATGAGTGAAAATCATGTGTGTGGCCTTGGCATTGTGCAGTGAATTGCTTCAGGCTGGACAAATCAGTCCTCTCACCGCAAGGCCAGGCTCAGAATGAAGGATGGGTCACTGAAGGTGGCTTTCGTCAGCAGCTGCAAAGCCAAAGCAGTGCTGTCGCTTGTGTGCCCAGAGAAACTTATTGCAGATGCAATACAGATCTGTGGATCTGGCCCTCCTGTTCTCTTTTTAAAATTTTAAGTGCTCCCTGTCTCCTAAGTGTCAAGCAGACAGGGAGCAGAGGGGACCTGAAGCTGGTGAAAATGAGAGAGAAGAGTAGCTGCAGGGTTTGGGGGAGCTTTGCCCCTTGCCTTGCCAGCAGCAGAAGCTGGCCCTAGACAGAAAGCTGGAAAGGCATTTTCAGTGTCACCTTTCTGTGCTTGGGTCTCACACAGATTTCAGAGGAATCATGCCTGCTGAGGGATCACAGGTGGGCTGGCAGCACATGGGTCTGCCAACCCCAACAGAGCTTCTTGGTGTGGCTGGAATAAACACTAAATATGGCTTATTTCAGGCTGCCAAATCTTAAGGATTGGCAGTCCATGTTGCAGCTTATGATTGCACAGCACAGATCCTACAAACCACAGTAGTGCTGGCTGCTCTTGGCTGCAGACCCATAACTCTTCCCCAGAGCAAAGGAAGACCTGAATTCCAAAGGCCATCCTGTAGGAAGTCAGATCAGATTCTGCCAATGCTTCTGAAAGCTGCCATGGACTGCCTGAATATTCATGCAGCCAAGTATTGCTGTAGCTGTGATGCTCAAAGGATGTAAGCAGTGTGAGACATGCAGGGAGAGAGATCTTTTGTTAGACTCACTTCAGTTTTCTTTTATTTATTGAGAAATCTGTGTAAGGTTTAGGAATACTGGTCTTTAAATCTGTCATCGGCTTTTAAAAAGATGAGCCCAAAAGCTTCAGCTTGGCATTATCTGACAAATTTGCAAGACAAAAGCTGGGGAGGTGTGTAGGTGCTGAGCTCTATTTTCCAACTCCATGAATGGAGCTGTAAGTGAATGGGGAATAGATAGTTCACATATCCTAGCTGCATCAACAGCTCTGCCAGAAAAGGGCATTTCTCCACTGAGCTCACCATACTAAAGGTAGTTATGCCGGTGTAAGACACTACCAAGTCAGAACAGCAGATTTGTCCAATCTCACATGCTGGCCATGGGGTTTACTCATTTGGCTTATTCTTTCCATTCCCTCCCTGCCGATGAAGCGTGTTCATGAGCAGTATCGTACTGTGGTAGCTCCTCTGGGCTGGGATCCCATGTTTCTGGTGCAGCTGCTCCGCTTGGTCTGTGAATCAAACGTGTAGAGGAGATCCCAGATGGGAAGATGGAGGCAGGGTCCCTTACAAACACCTTGCACTTATTTTCACTCCAGAAGTCCAGGCAAGTAAACATCAGCCTTGAAGTGGTTTCTTATAGGAACAGCATGCTGTTTGCCCTGAAAATGAAGAGCCTTTTCTCATTTCCAGAAGCAGTATGATAAATATTTTCATTTCAATATGTTTTTTGTTGGGAATCACTTTCGTTTAGCTTCTTACCACAGTGACTTGGGGGCTAAGAATAACTAGTCTAGCAGCTCCTAGCTGGTGAGACATGTATTTTGAGAACTGAGTTCAAACTTGTATTACTCATAAGTAAAGAAGCAAAAGCTGCTCCTGCACTGAGCTCAGCTTCCTATGGGCTTGAGAGAAAGAAGGGAAAGATCAATTTTCTGTTACTTTATCAAAATGAAGACCATTAGGAATATGCAACTACTCCAGTCTCTTTGCACTGAAAGAGCTTAATAACAAGCAGGACAGCAATAGCTGCCTTCAGCCCTCTTCCTGGAAATAGCTGATATTTCTCAGATAGCCGCTGCGGGAAATACCCACACAAAGCTTAGC
The DNA here is from genome assembly GCF_965140245.1 of Athene noctua. Classification (NCBI taxonomy): domain Eukaryota; kingdom Metazoa; phylum Chordata; class Aves; order Strigiformes; family Strigidae; genus Athene; species Athene noctua. The sequence continues at coordinate 43,016,342 of NC_134042.1, read as the reverse complement.
AGTGAGGTGCTGGCTTTTGTTCTGAAGGTTTGTGAAGATGCTCTGTGCACAGACCTCTATGTGTTTGAGTGCAGAGAAGCCCTTTGCAGGTGGCAGGTTTGCAGTTCACAGCGGGCATGGCCTCATCCACTGCTCAAGCAACGCGCCTGGAGCCTTTCCCCAGCAAGGGGGCTGCCTTGGACCCTTGGAGAGCCACCGTACACCGATGCAGCAGTGTGCAAATGTGCCTGTCTACACTGGCCAGCTTTTATCATCTAGCAGTGGTCAAGTGAGTTGTGAAGACACAGCAGGGCACTGTCCACAGAGCACAAGTCAGATGAAGCATGTGATCTTGTGGCTTGGCTGTGGGGTGAGCAGCTTCCTCAGATTAAGGCTGGCGCAGATCTCTGGGATGTTGTCTCACTTCTGCTTTACAAGGGTGATTTCTAAATTGCTATCTTTGATTGGTCTTGGAGGTTTGTGGGGGATCTTCTGATGGTCAGAGGAGGGAGAAGAGAGATAAGGCTAGTGCTTTTCAATTAGAGGAGCTCAGCAGGGCTCTGTGTGCTCCAGCTGCTCTGGGTACCCAGTGTGGGGACAATGGCCTTTCAGCCCGCCAGTGTTATGCGTGCCCTGGAGTTCCACTGCTGAGATATCTGCAAAGCCCTGGCACCAGAGGTGAAATCTGTTCTTTCTGAAGGAGAGTCTTGCCTTTCCTCTGAGAGCAGATGAGGACAGTGTGGAAAGGTCTGGGTCGCCTGTAACGTGGGAGGTGAGCAGAAATGCCGGAGGAGTCAAGCACTTGGAATGAGAGGGGCAGATAAAACCCACGGGACTGCCCGGGAGGAGCGGGAGGCAATGTGGGAGGCTTCACAGCCATGCCAGGGGCAGGGGAATTGTGGAGGTCTCCAGTTTCTGGCTTGGAAATGGGATTGTGAACCTCAATCCTTTTTGTGTTCTTCAGGCCAAAACAAGTTTCTTTTATTTTTTTTTTTTAATTTTTTTTTTTCTGAGACACACATTTTAGTGTGAACAGGACGTGGAAAAGGATTCATTTGTGTTGAATGAAAAAAAAGGAAGTAGAAACAAAGATGTGTGCTGAAGTATCTGGAACATGGTGTGAAATGAACGACCTGTTGCTGTTCGGAGTTACAACTGGGTAAAGGCAGTGTCATTGCACTGAGGTTGATGAGGTTTATTAGATTTCTCTACTGAGGATGAGATTACACCCCCGAGAAGCCAAAAAGGAAGCTGTGAATCTCGGGCACTTTTAGAATCACAAATCAGTATCAGGGGGAGGAAATTTGGGCTCTGATTAAAAACAGAGAATCGCAGAGCTTCTGGGAGTGGGGACTCATGCAAAGCAACACTCAGCTACACAACACTCTGGTGACCCGGGTATGACAGGATGCTCTTGAGATGGGAGCACTGCCAGCAAGCTGTGGAGCTCTCCGAGACGGTGCAGGAAGATGCTGATAGTGATCAAAAGCAGAGAAACCTAAGAAGGTTTTCAAGGTTTTCACCTTGTGTGGAGGAATTGCTATCACACTCCCTCCTGTAGTAGATATTAGTGTGGTGCAGCCACTGGGGAAATGATGGGGGCAACAAGGAAACAACGAGGAGAGCCAACATCTGGCCATACTTCTGTACCTGGATGGTGGAAGGACTCTGGTTTCAAAGACCACAAGGTGCCTGAAGGCCTTTGGGCTTGTGTATCTTTGTCCCCATGCCCTTCCTTTAAACAGAGACATCCTATTTGCCTTGGTGCTCTGAGATCTGTTGGGCTGTTAAGCTCTAGGTTGTGATCCCTGCCAGCTTCATTGTGGGATGTGAAAGGGGCTTGCTCACAGACTCTGTCATCACTTCACTCAAGCTATCACTGGCCCTGAGATGGTCTGGGCATCCACACCTGCCAAACTAGGCACCAGGCACGGATCTAAAGATCACAGAGGGTGATGCACTTTGGACAAATGACTGACTATTGTTTCCAGGAAGATACAAAAGGATTGCTGGCGGTTACAATATAAACAGCTATGAACTGTGGTATCAGGAGGCCTGAGAGGATGCTTGCACACTTTCTTCTATTTTTTTTCTCAGATTTAGTAGGGACAGCCTAAGCAGTGTCTTCAGTCTCTGCACTGTGAAGGTCAGATATGGGGTCAGTGGAATCAGCAGAGACTCCCCTAAATTCCCCTCTGAGGATCAATCTGAAAACAGCAGTAACTCCAGCCATGCTAGATAGTTGCAGGCCAGGTAGGAATTTCTTGCCACAGATGGAAAAGTGAATGTGGGAAGAGCTGGGCCATCATTTCTACCTGTCATGGTTTAATCCCAGGCATCAACTAAGCACACACAGCCGCTTGCTCACTCTCTCCCAGTGGGATGGGGGAGAGAACTGGAAGGGCAAAACTGAGAAAACTTGTGGGTTGAGATAAAGACAGTTTCACAGGTAAAGCAAAAGCCACACATGCAAGCAAAGCAAAACAAATAACTCATTCACCGCTTCCCATCAGCAGGCAGGTGCTCAGCCGTCTCCAGGAAAGCAGGGCTCCATCACGTATAATGGTTACTTGGGAAGACAAACGCCATCACCCTAAACATCCTCCCCTTCTCTCTTCTTCCCTCAGCTTTATATCCTGAGCACGATGCCATATGGTGTGGGACATCCCTCTGGTCAGCTGGGGTCAGCTGTCCTGGCTGTGTCCCCTCCCAGCTTCTTGTGCACCCCCAGGCTACTCTCCGGTGGGGTGGGGTGAGGAGCAGAAAAGGCCTTGACTCTGTGTGAGCACTGCGCAGCAAAAATGAAATCACCCCTGTGTTATCAACACTGTTTTCAGCAGGAATCCAAAACATAGCCCATACTAGCTACTATGAAGAAAATTAACTCTATCCCAGCCGAAACCAGCACACTAGCCAAGATGCAAGCACATGTACTTATTGTGCCTGTAACTGGATGTAAACTCCCTTCCTGAATTCATGCTGATTTAGAGGGAAAAAGACTTTCTTCTAGCTGTCCTTGATGAACAAGATGAAAACATGCCTTGCCAGCTGATTTAGCTCTTGCATGGGGTTGGAGGTGAGCAGAAAGCCATGTTCTCCCTGCTTCCAGGTCTCGCTGCTCTGCAGAGCCCCACAAGTACTGCAGGCAGCTGGGGAGCCAGGGGAACTGTAGGACAGCCCCAGGGTTTGGGGAACGGAGCCCAGCACTGTGCCTGCAGGAGAGGCAGGCAGGAGGAAAATCAATAGCACTGAAATTGGGAGAGGATGGTTAGTGCCAGGCTTGTAGGGAGAGAGGTGTCACTGGCTGCCAGGCTCCTTCCTTCTCATTGTAGCCGTGGTGCAGAGCCAGTAACGCTGCAAATGGGCACTGAAGCAGTGAGACGTGGTCTGTAGTGAGCATGTCCAGGTGTGCAAGGAACATGTATGGTCAAACCCTGCAGGACATTGCTGTGCCAGAGCAAAGAGACTAAAGGAGAGAGCTGGGCATCAGTAACCTTCCTCAGCTACTGACTTATACTGCGAGTTCAAGTAGCTCCTGTCCACCAGTACTTTGTATGTATGTGTGTGTGTGTGTGTCTCTGTGTGTGTGCATGCACCCAGTGACGCAAAGGCAGAGCAACTTTGCTTTGAAGGACACTATTCATGCACAGGCTTGGGTACTTTGCTGGAAGGGATCGTGGCTGAGTGATTCACACCAAATGGTGCCTCTCTCAGGGGTGCTAACTGTCCAGGGCTATGCTTTTCCTGAGGCTGGATCCAGTGTGTAGAGGGCTGAGCTGGAGGTGAGGTCACTGCAGCGCCTGTGTAGGCTGGCATGGTACACTCAGAGCTCTTGTTCAGCACAGGTAAACCCAGTTCTGGGCTCAGAAACCTCCAGGCAGAGACATGCAGGTTCTCATTCCCCATTCTCATACCCATCTGCGCTATACTGACCACAGACTGAGTGGTTTCTTTCTACTTCCCATTTTTGCAGCTGTGATTTTATTTCTTATGCAGGGCTGTGCTGGGAGCTACAGCCACCCTGACAAGCTCCAGCTGCCATTTAGGAAGGCACTTGGAGCCAGAGCTGCAGGAGGAGGCCATGCTTATGTAGTTGGTGGGAGGGTGTTTGAGCCCTCTCTCTCACTCTTGGGTGAAAGCTCTTCCTCCCCCGAGGATGGGTATGAAGGACCAAGTATCTTAGGCCTGAACAAGAATGACTGAATACTTGCCTGTGATGCTGACAGCGTGACAGCCCCTTCTACTTTGCCTGGTTAGAACCATGCATCTTTCTCATGAAAATTATGTTGCGTGGGACAATTAATCTGCATGGAGAGGGAGAGTCTCAGACATTCAACTAGGTAAGAGGAAAGCCTGGGCCTTTGGGACCCTTGATGCTGCTCTGGGTCAGCACTGTCACCCTGGAGCAATACAGGACACACCAGCCACAGCCCTATTTCTTTTCTCCATGTTTTGAGAAAAGACAAGTGTGGTCCCTAACCCCGGGCAACAACATAAAAAGCACTCCTTTTCTCTGCCGCTGGCCTGCTGGGGCAGCTCTCTGCAGGTCAGGCTGGATTTTGGTTTGACTGTCTTCCCTGATATCTGTAGCAATGTGGCTGTGCAGCTGTGAGGAGACCAGGGTAATGCCCAGAGGGACAGGATCCCCAACCCCACTAACCAAGAGTTGCCCAAATGCCTACAGCAAAGGAGAGGTGGATGGCCCTTGTAACAGTGGTCAGGATGAATCCTGGACTAAAGGGGTCATGCAACTGCTGTCTAAATCCCTCCATCCGCCATTTAGGGCACACACAGGGCTCCAGGAAGAAGCTGGGGCCAGGACACTGCGCTGCATGGAGAGACATGGGGGGTTTCAGGATTGCACCTTCAGCCGATTTTCTGTCATCAGGAAACAGCCCCACTTCCAAAATATTCATCCAGATCCTGAAAATCACCTAAGTCCCCTTGGGGTCCCCGAGCCAGTAAAACATGTTGGCCTTAGCTTAAGTTCTACTTCATGGCTCAACATACCTGTGAGTTGGAGTGTTTTGCTGATGGTAAGTGGCAACTAATTAAGCCTTCTTCTAAAATATGGCAGTTTGGCACAAATTGTGACATCTGGTAAACATCCCTTCCAGGGACATTACTGAGTAGAGTTGTCAAATGAAGACCTGCCTATATTAAGTGTGCCTCAACTTGTCCATCCCTCCTCTATGTCAACATATGAGAGCCCACACCATTTTCCGTACTGCTGATGTCCCCGTTGATGTAGTGTAGCTCTCTGGGTACCACACTGGAGTACATCTTCCTCTTTCTCATTTGAAAAAGCATTATTTATTGCCCCCAGACTGCAAGATGGTGAAGTGGCTCAGGGCAGCCATGTAAAATGGCTTACAGATCATTGATTGCCACAGATGAGAAGACAGCAATTACACTATTTACACCACAGTTGTTTTGTTTTACAGCCTAATTCACATTCATTTCCCTGTAACAAACTCGAAAAAAGCCCACTCGTTCATTGGTGTTACTCATCTGTATAATTAAACTGTAAGTGCCTGATCTGTCACATAGATGGAGGCTCATTCAGGTTTTGCTTGTGGTGTGTTCCCTCAGTGGAAGGGTGGAGCTTCTCAGAATTGGCACAGCTCCATTAAAATCAGCTCTGTTAAAGTGCTGAATGAAGGTCTAGATAGTTACCCAGGCTGCTCTTACAATGGGTAAGAGTGCTGATTTCAGACAACAAGGTACTTGCTTAGGTTTTTGGACTATATTAGCACCCCAAAGCTTCCCAGGTTGAGTGGGCTGAGCATTCAAACCACTTCAGAAAAAAAAAGAACCAAGCGTGTCCCCCATCTCCAAACCGTCTCCCTTTCCCAGGGTACTGGAGAGCATGTGAGCACGACCTCTCCTTTTCTTAAATCATAACCTGACACTTTCAAAAGGGGCATATCTTGTAACAGCTCTTTACCATCTATATCCTTTGAACTTGGATTGTGCACAGGGAGTGAATGAGACTGATCACACCAGATGGAACAGCTACTTGATTTTTTGCTTTATTATTGAGTTGCATTTCCTAGTTGCTATGTGCTCGTTGCTCTTTACAGGGAACCAACACAGTGGAGCCATGTGATCACAGCTCTGTCCCAGACCACCCTGCCTCTGATACAACCCTGTGGGAGACTGCATTGTCCTGCTTTGACTATGTCTTTCTGGCTTAATTTGAATCCCAAGGAGATGCCGCTATGCTGCTCTAACCCTTGCTAGCCTGACTTGTAGGGGCTGACTTATAAGTGTTGGACAAGCTTTGCCTGCCTATGTTGCATTCCTTTAGGGGGTCTGCAAGGTTCTGTGTCTGCATCCCCAGCTGAGACTGCAGTCCCTTTTGAGCAAGGCTTGTAACTATTATTCTGCCTCTTCTCACATCATTTGGGTGCCAGTGAATTCATCACAACCGTGAAAGACTATATAAACTCCTTATAATGACCAGAGCAGTGCTCCTTTACAGTACTTTGTCCAACCACTGCTGCCTGTGTCTCCCTTTTCTGCACTTCATTGTGTTGCTGGTTTCACCAGACCAAATACCCTGAAGGGATAAAAATCAAGCTACACTGAAGAATGTTTGTGCTGGCAGAAGATGAAGTTTTCAGTGGAGGATGCTTCATATGAGCCTTTCAAGGGAGGCTTATGGAACAGGCAATGTCTATCTGATGCAAAGGCTGTGCCTTCTGCGGATGAGAGCAGGAGCTGTGTTTACTGCATGTGTCATTTTGCATTTATCCAGAAATACTAAATAAATATGCACTGAATATGTGGGCCTCTGGAAAAGAAGGTTTCCCTCATAGAATGAGGACAGGCATATTCCAGGTTTTTCCAAAGGATCCTCAATTCTTGCAGCTCAAGCTTCAGACTTTTTTATGCTTAGGCATTGACAGTGCAAATGCCCTTGACATGTATGAAAGAGAGGGCTGTAGATCTGTGCTGGGTTCTGCTCTGGGACCTGTGTGAGTGGGCTTGTTGGCCAGCCTTTGCTGTGAGTCAGACTGGTGTCAACGTGCCACCTTCGATTTCATGATTCTGGTTCCACGAGTTGGGGATTTTTAATGATTATTTATTTATTTTTAATCATGTATCTAGTTCTGTGTTCTTTTATGGTTTTTAGAGAAGTGATACCTTCAGACTGAATGCTCTTCCTGTGCAGGCAGCACTGGGGGCAATGGGTAGTGACTTGAAATAGGTATGAATCAGATTTGCTCTGCACTGCTGTGAATTTAGAAAGAGGAAGTAAAGCCATCCAAAATGGATCAGTCCTCCCCACATTACCCACACACATCTTCCAAACTTCTGGCACCTTGGCATACGTTTCTTACCATGGGTACTGCTGGTGAGTCAGGCACAAGAATGCAGTGCTTTCCCCCATTTAGGTGCATGTACCCTTAGTACAACAAATATGTACTTCAGTAAGGATGTATTTTACATACGCATATCTTTTTACATTTCTGTCATTTCTACCAGCACTTAACTGGCATCAACAAGGTGTATGATCAGATTTTAGATTAGATTCCTAATAAAAGATTATCTTGGGTGCCCAGCTTGGGAAAACTAAGCTCTTAGTTGCTTGGGGAGATACTTTTCTACTCAGAAATGTGGATTAATTGGGTAAATAAACTGTATTTTGCTGAAGGGAGAAAAGAAAAAAATGCTGGTAGTTCATTCTGTTCTTGCTAATGGACTCCACTTTGTAGACTTCCCTCTTTGCTTCTTTGGCACCCCAAACCTCCCAGAGCTGCTTTAGGTGAGGGTGACAGCTCACCAGGAGTTCTTGGGTGATTAATTCAGATTCTCCTCTCTGGCTGCAGTAATAACATTTCCCCAGTTTTCTGCCATGTTTTCTCCTCCAACAGAAATATCTCATAAATGTATGGAGATTACAGAAGTTTCAGGTCTTTAATCTCTTTTCTTTCTTCCAGATGCCCACAAAGCCTCTTCCCAATTTGCTTTTTTTTTTTTTTTCCGGGAACTTAGGTTTCATCCAAACAGCAGTGTCTGCAGCTTCAGTTAGGGTTTAAGAAGCTCTAAGGGTAAACAAGGAATGGTGCCAGCATAAGGCCAGTGATCTTGAGGCTTTCTCCAGGGAAGCAAGAAACCTGCTGAGAGGCAGAGCAGGACTTCACTAACATTACACTACAAGGTCAGCCTAGTCTTTCTTTTCTTGCTGATTTTCCCTTAATAACCCAGGCCACTCCGTGGTCAACTTGTGAGTCTGGGAGCTTAATGTAGGCTGAAATTCCCTCTCCTCCTGCAGTCTCTTTGTCCCTCTTCAAGCAGCAGAAAAGTCAGGAGGCAACTTGTGAACTGTCTAATCTGGACAGGTTTTCACGGGCTTGGGGAAAACCCATGCTCATGACCCAGAAGTTACTCCATTGCTTACTTCCACGTCTTGTCCCTAAACCATGTAAGAAAGGAAGTTTTGGGTTTTGCGTAGGCAAAGCAATGTTTCCTCCACCTTAACCCTGTTGTTGGAAAGAGATAAATTCCTTTATACTGTGTTTCTCCAGATATTCAGCCTGAGATAGTACACAGTGGATAAAACTTCAGCCCAAACAACAGACATTTGAAAGGTTATAGGGAAGAAAAGCAAGGTAAGCATAGAGTAACCCTCAAACTAGTCCTACCAAGCTGATCAGTCCATAACAAAGTGTTGTTTGGTGTTCTTCTGTCTGGTGTTCTAGTGGGTAGGCACCACTCCACCTATGTGATTAGATAGTGTATATCTGCAAAACCTACTAAGCACACATTGAATCAGCAGGCATCTTAAGAGGAGGAGGTTTATCTCAGTTCTCAGGCAACCTCTTTCTTTGGGCTCTTATCCCCTTTGATTTAAGACGTGACAACAGGAAAATAAACCACCAGAGTTATTAAATTTAAACGTAAGTATTACTTCTGTGCTATGATTCTTGAGTAGAGGAAACCTGAAAAGATGGGTCTGTCCCTAAGAAAACACTTCCTTAAAAACTAAAACTAAGGAAGTAGAAATTAGGATCTTTGTAAAATATACTATCTCTCTGATGATCTCAGTATTTCTATTGTTGACAAAGTTTACTGTAGTGGACTCAGTTCCCACTGAAATCACCAAAAAGTTTTCCATTGACCTGAGGGGGATTTGATCCAGGCCCCACACAGAAAATCAACCGAAGTAGTCCAACAGTCAGACTGTCACACAACGTATTTTGTGTCTCAGCCCCAGAGAGGTGTCTGAGGCTGCACGTACTCTGACCATTTCATTGCTCCAGAGACTTGGGCCACTTGTCCACACTTGCTCTCTCTTGCAGCTTGTTCTGTCCTACTCACTGGCATATTTTTCTTGTGGAAGTGAAGAGTGTTGGTAAAGGGTGGGAAGGGCTGACACACACCCATGTCCAGCTCTGATAGCAAACTGGGAAGTGGCTGCAATCTGGGAGCTCCCAGATACCTCAGTTTAGGTTTATCATAAAAATATGTATATAAGTCAGTTTATGGAATGCACTGCTGCTCTGGACCTGGAAGTAAGCCAGTGCAGCCATGCTGATTTGTACACCTTAAAAACAAGAGAAAGCAAACAGAGAACTCAACCAGAAACTTGCCTTGCACTAACTCTGAAAGGAGCAGATTATTACACTTGGTACTGCTAAAACAGGAGATCTTAACTTGGAGCTGTGATTGTTTCAGCATCCCTTGGGCTCCTTAAATCATGGGAAGATCATTTTGAGGAAGACCTGCTATAGCTCGCACAGCAGCAACAGATGTTTGGGTGTGATGTTACCTGTAAGAGTCCAGGAGTTTATAAGAATAACTAAATAATCTTCTCTGAAGGAATTTCAGACAGGCATGATTTCGTTCAGACTGTTCCTAAAGTGCATTTTTGAGGCACACCTGAGCAAAAGAGATTTTTGGTGACCACATCCTTCTCTGTGACCTGCTCATGCCTTAACCAAGACCCAGGCCTGGCTGTGTCACAGCCTCCAGGAGCCTCCTGTCCCGAGGAGCTCATACAAGGGGGACAGACACTGTCAGGGGAACGGGACAGCGGGATGTCCTGCCAGAAGCAGCAGAGCAGTGCCCTGCTTTTGTGTCTCAACTTGATGCGTCCTGCCATGTGGGCCTCCCTCTTGGCTTCTCCAGCAGAGAAGAAGCGTTTCAGGGCAAGCAGCTGGACTGGACCAGTGCAATGCCCAGGTCGTGTTGGCAAAAAGATGTGAGGAGGAAGTTCACTTTGCTTCCTTGGCTGCACACTGTGAGCGCTAGGCTGTTGTAGGTACCCAAACCTCCTCTGTGGCCACTCTTAGGCAGCTGTGCCCACAGGCTGGGAAGATGGGAGCTCTGCCTGCTCGAGCATACAAGCCAACAGCTCTGCTGCTGAGCCTGCTCTGGCATTGCTGAGTGAAACTCTGGGTTGCTCAATCCTGGCAAGCCCAGGCACTGAGGGTGAGAGCTAGTGCCTTAGAAGTGCTAAAGAAGAAAGTTTGGGTGTTTCTGTGGTCAGGTAGTAACTGAATGAAGACTTTCATGATCTGAGACCTTGGCTTTGCACTGAAATTTAGCTTAAATCCTTTGTTGCATCAATTCCTCATTCTAACTAATTGCCTTGGCATTATTTCTGTTCCTTGTTTGGGACCTCCCCCTTGTCCTCTCCTATTACAGTGTGATGACAGCATGAATACTTCTGATGTGAATGTTTCTGTGAATACAAATTCTCACCAGCTTTTTCAATGCTTCATGTGTGCCAACACCCAGGGATAGTGTAAAGCTGAGGCAGCAAATGCTGCCACACAGTCTTCCTTTGAATGAAATCTCGTGAAAAAGGTTATGGGAGATGTCTGTATCTGCCTCTAGTTTATGCAAACATCTGCTAGGAGAATGGGACTGTCCAAAAGCGGTCATGATTACTAATGAAACTCAGGATTTGTATGTGTTAGCTGAATTTCATTCCTCCCTCCAAGTAATGGGGAAAAATATTTAGGCCTGACAATAATAAGTAATGAATCCAGATGTTTTTAAGAAGGTGAATGCATAGCCACAGGTTGTAAATCAATCCCCCTTTTTTAACAAGGCATTTTAAAGAAGGGTACAAACTATTTGAGTAGTTCAGGACTACTGCATGCTGTATGAAATTCCCATTCATCTGTCCTCCAGCAAGGCTTTTGCTTAGAGCATGCAAGAAGCAGCATCCAATGTTTGTTTTTTCTCTGACCTACTGCTGAGTAATTGAATCATCCCAAGCTAATGTTTTTCCTCCCTAGGAGAACATAGTGTTACCAGGGAAAGGAGAGGAGGAAAAAATTAAAAAGGCAGCTGCAGGTGTTTACTCCAAATGCCATACAGTGTGTATCTGAGACCAGGAAAGAGCGTTTTTGTAGCTGAAGAAAATACTCAAAAAGCCAAATGAGCATGATGCTGGGTGGTGTTGAGCCCCTGCCACCAGTGGGGTCTAGGAGGGTACGGCAGACCTGGCTGACATCATGTAAATGCAGATAGACAAAGATGAAAATGTAGGACTGATTTCTGGAGTATTTTTCAATGCTTCCAGGGTAGATACCTGAATTATAGATGCTCAGAGCTGCCAGAGCACCAGCCCAACAGACTGGGCATTCCCATACAGCAACCAAGATGCTGAGAGGGGAAAACCTGGGCTCATTTTGACTCTTAGTGAGTAGCCAAACAAGTATCCATCTTCTAGTGGTGTGGGTGGGCTAACTACTTTGGGCCAGAACCTGCTGTTTTAAAGTTTTGAATTCACTGTCCTGTGGGCAGGCAGAGAAATTGGGCAGAGGCTCCCAGTCCACTGTTTTGGACAGAGGCTGGTGAACTCATTACAGCTATTGCTGCTCTCACCTAGAATATGTGAAGGTATCCAAGAGCATTTCTTTGTCATTCTGTGTTTTGGCCTGTGTGCCCTTAGAAGGATATGAGCACTTACTGAAAGCAAATAATTTTTTCCTAGTAGTGTCACATAAGAGGAACAACATCGGGGAGAAGGATGGAGAGGAAGCTACCAAACCATGTTGGGCTGCATTAGCAAGAACAGAGGCAGTACGGTTCCCCTTGTGCATGAGATCCAGAGATGATACTGTTACACAGAGAGACTTCAGTTGTCCAGGAGACCACAGAGTGCAGAGAAACAACACTAACAGACAGGAAGCCTTGTGACTTCTAATTCACAGATAGGACATGTCTGTGGCTTTTGAAGCCTATCACAAGCACGTTCTCCCTTGGAGAATATAGAAGGAAGAGGCAAAAAATTAAGTTATTTAAATTAAGCAAGTGTTTCCTGCATGTCTGCTGTTTGCTGCTTCCATGGACAAGGTGCTGGAGCTGCCTGAAAACTTCCAGCCAAGCATTTTTTATTTTGCAAAGGGAAAGTGGGTTTTGCACAGAATAGGTGTCTTTTGAATGTCTGGTTTCTGTAAAACGATTAAATGTTGGGTTTTTTTCATGGATGAAATGTGTCCATGGGGTTTTATTGAAGTGCTGCTTTTAGTTTTCCTTTTTCTTTCTAGCTCTACAAAAGCTTCTTTTTTCCAGAAGAAAAAGACATTTTATCTGTATTTAACCTGCTCTCCAGAGCACTAAGACAGGCAGATCAATGGCTGCATTTCACCCCCTCATTATGATCGGTATTGCTGTTATCAGTGGCCACATCAGTGGTGACTGGAATGTGTCCCTGTTCAAAGCCCCATCCAGGAGGAGCCACCTCAGTCACTCAGCTCCTCCACCCCAAGCGGTGTTTGGAGGTGATCCAGGTGGGCACGTGTTTGCCCTACTCTGCTGTACCTGCTTTGCAAAGGGAGGATTTTGGCTCTCAGATGAGATCTCTGCCTTGTTTGTGAGTGCTCGACTCAGCTAAAAATATTAGACTGTCATCTCAGAAGTTGTATTGCTGTGGCCACCTGTGATTTCAGCTCAGCTGCAGCATCCCAAGAAAGCTGACTTGTCTGGGTTTCCAATCATATTAGAGCACCAGCACAGAGTGCATATGGTAGCTGCGATGTGGGGGTGCAGATTACTGTCTCCATTATGTGGGTGTGGAGCAGAAGCAGCTCAGCTGAGGCTGGTGCAATTATACATGCACAGCTTGGATCAGAATCCAACCCTTGACATTAAACAGCCCTCAGTGATATTTTTTTTTTCCCCAAACCCCAAGATTTATTTTAGAATAATGAGATCAGTGTTGTAAATATAGAGTTTTAATGGAAAGACTTTTCAAAGGGTCAATCTCCTGCTACCCCTTTGCACTGCAGGTACAGTTCAGGAGCATCTCTGCTTTGTCAGGGGTCCAGCCGTAATTTGTTCACTGGGTTGACAACCTCTCAGCATTCCTGGCAGGGACATGGGGACTTCCCAGTTCTTCAGGCCTCTTGTGTACTGTAATTTGATGATGCAGTCAATCTAGCTTTAGGGTTCCCGGTACCAGAACAAAAATATCAGAATCCCATGCCACAAAGTGCTGATATTGCATAAACTCCCTCTGCCTGTCCAAGCGTGTGCTGAAGGCACTGCTGGTGTAGCACTGCGTGGACAAGCTTTATGTCACATCGGCTGTCACCTGCCTTCCTGTAGCTGGAGAATCACCAGCCCGGATTCTGACTTGTGGTTTTTTGGCTAGCTGGAGAGATCAGGTGCCTCTGCCTGATGCAGATCTAATTTACACTGCTGAGACTGGGATGCAGCCCGGCTGCCTGGGGAGCTGCATCCAGAGCTGCACAGTTGGTCTCGGTTGTGGCTTGCCTAAAAACAGGCAGCACAGCTCCACTCTGTGGGGAAGGAGGGAAGCAGACGGGGAGCTGGCACGGGCGATTTCTTCATGCTCACAGGGACCCAGGGGCTTCATCTGCTGGGATGCTGAGGGGGATTCGCCGGCTCCCCCCACCCCCGGGTCTCCCCTCATCCCTTTTGTGGTGCAGGGCTGGGAGCCCCAGCCGTCCTCAGGCTGCTTTGGAAATTTCCCGAGATGTGCTGGCGACTCCTTCCTCTTCACATTTTTTTCCACTTACAGGCTTGGAAAGCAACAGCAGGTGACTTTGGGCGGATATTGGCCATGGGACCAGCAAAGCCCCGTGCTTTCCATCTTCAGAGGTGTGTTCCTGCCCGCAGGGGATGTCCGTGGCAAAATTCCCCGTGCTTCCATGGGGATGGGCCCTGAGCGGGGGTTAATCTTCAACTGCATCACCTGCTGCTGCCAAACCACCTCTCCAGGTGATGGGCCCAGCCTTTACAAGGGAGTGCCCACTTGCCCGTGTGGTACACAGAAATCTCTAGTACCATGGTGCTAGGCCTGGCTCTCCACTGATTATTTTAATATTATTATTATTAAAATTTAATAATTTAATATTATATTATAAATTTTAACTCATTAGGTGCGGATAAGGTCCTCAACATCCCTGGTCCTGAGCATTGCTGGCCCTGGCAGAGGGTCAGCTGAGCTGGGGTGAACCCTTTTCTTAGGGACTAACTGCTGGTGGCAAGGCCAGTCCATGGTGCGGCAAGAAAGGCTAGTGATGAATCCAGGCTGCCTCGGACGGGGCTGCCAGCTCTCCGTTATGGGGATGAGAGGGCCGAGTACTGCCAAAACACCTGCCTGATGCACTATTCTTGGTGAGCTAGGGAATGCAGCAAAGACACATTTGTTTTGGGGTGGTTCAGGCTTGGCTCCAGCCAGGATAACTCGCAAGGCTGATCTGCACAAGTCACTGCTCCACCTGCCCCCTTGAGTAGCAAGTGCTGAGGGTGTTTTGGAGCATCCAGCAATGGTAAGTCAATGACCTTTAGCAGCTGATTTTTTCTTGAGTAGTTTTGCTCTGGGTTGAACTTCTCCTAGGCTGCCCTCGGAAGGTCACCAAGTGAATAGTGCAGCAATGTACAGTTTCAGCTTGATATTACCAAATGGGTCCAGTTGCTTTGCTATTATTTTGGGTGACAAATCCAGTTGTACCGTTTAACTGTCACAGCTTCCAGCAAGCTGTCTGCTCATCTCTGCCCCTAAATGTCATCAGCAGTGACATGGATCCCTGAGAGTCTTGTTAGTGTGTCTTGCTGGCGGCATCTCTACTTTTGATCCCAAATGACAGTCTCAGCCATCTGTACTTCGATCCTGGTGCTCAAAACAAGGCAAGGAGGCTGCTTTCCTTGCCTAGTAGCTCATGCCAATCTCCCGCATTGGCATTCAACACTGGGCATATCTTTCTTTTCCTTTTGCCAAGTCAGGCAAGGTTTCTCTGGTGGTAGGCACTTGGATGGAGGTGTGATCAGTGCACTATTTAACTTGCTTGGATCTGTTCAAATGCACAGCTTGTTTGCTGCCTTGATAACTGTGCCATGGCTGGAGACTCTGCCTTGAGCTGCCTTTTGCCATTCATTGCGTTGCGCTCATTATATTTTCTCTTACCACGCCGTGTAGTCACGGAGGTACCTGCTGACTGCTCATGTGTTTGAAGACTGGAGTCTTTTAGCAGCTTGGATCTGAGGAGATTGGGGATTTAGTCGGCTTTGGTTGCATGTTTTCATTCTGCTCGTGTTTTTACCATATGAATATTTCATCCCAGGTTTGGCCTCACCTGGATTACAAAATTACACATTTTTATTGAAGCTGCTGTATCCAATACCAATGGTAGCCTTATTGCTTCTTCTTCCCTTCTCAGGCTTGTCATATCCCAAACCTGGAACTTGGTCATTCAGCTTTCACTTGGTGCCATGTGGCAGCTGTCTCTCAGGCATGTTGTGACACCTTTCCAGCCCCTCTCACCCGTGGTGTTATATCCAGTTGTCTCACGTGCTGCCAAAGAAGGTACTTGAGTGTCTGAACATCTTGTGTGCAATTTAGAATCTCCTCAGGGGTGTTTGGATCCTGCCAAGCTTTAATTTTGCTTTGTTTAATTGCAGGTTTGGCTTCTTTTCTGTGTGATGCTGAGAAATGCCTGGGAACCCAACCTGCTTACCGTTGGTCCCTTTGCCTGTTTACCTTCTGCTTTCTTCTTAATCCATATCACTTAAAATCAGTAATGCTTTTTTCTTCCTTTTTCCTGAAGCTTTGACATAATGATTTCTCTTGCAATAATTACTGTTGATGACCTTTTGTGGCATTTGCTGATATTCTCTGCCCTTCACTGTTCAGAAGTAAAGCATTTGCAGTACATTTTTTTTACACCAGATTTTCCTCCTCTGCTTTGTCCTTTGTCCTCCTCTTCATTTCCTTGTAAATAGCTTCTGGTACTGTTTTTCCATGTGTTTCTGGGCTTTTCCGGGCCTGCTTAGCAAACCAGTTCTGTGTCTGCTTCACACAGGTTGCCTTTGGAGGGGCTCTACTTAATTATATCTGTTCACATCTCCAGCTCTTGGGTGGCAAATGGAGTTTCTTTGAGCATTTCTGGGCACTGCCCTGGCATCTTGGTATTATCTCTGCTGCCTGTCAATGATGGGCTGTTTCCCCTGAGTGCACAGACCCTAGAATTCTCTTTGAAAAAAGTGACTGAATTTGTCCTGGCTGTGGCTTGTGTCCCTGCCTTACCCAGGAGGTCCCAGGGGCATGTTTTCATGGTGCTTTTGTGCAGGTGCTGGTTGTCTGTGTGCAGCAGAGGACCTGCAGCATGTCCCTCTGCACGTAGCCATGTGCAGCTGGCAGCTGCTCCCCCTTCTCCTAGATGTGACTCCAAGCAGGGGCTTTGGTCACTGGCCTCAGGAGAGAGCAGGGCTGGCTAGAGAGTGGCACAAAGCTCTTCACAGCATCAGAATGCTGTAGGACCAGCATTCAGGGTGGACCAGTGCTGGAAAGTGACTGTGAACACGATGGTGGTTGCAGTGCTCCTGAGATGTACAGAGCAGAGCTACCAGTGAGCTAGACCCGAATGCAGATCCAAATGCCTCTGCTCACTCTTGGAGGTTATGGAAGGCTGTGTTATGTTGTGGGCAGAACAGCGTGATGGGACTTTGAGTCAACTCTGTACCACCTTTCTGAGGGCCCTTAGTCTTGTCACTATGCTCTCCAGACTGGGATTTCTCTGTCTGTTACATGAGGTTTTTGTGGCTTTGTGGTATATTTTAAGTTCAGCACATTGACAGCTGTACAAAAGATAAGATTTAGTCTCATATCAACATGTTTCCTTCAGCAGGGCTAACCCTAAACTAACCACTGATCCAGACACTCTTGAAATCAGCTGGGAGTTTATACATCAGTTCCTTGCTGACATGGCATCACATCCAAATTGTGATTTATGATGCTAACACTCTCTCAACACCTTTCTAATTTTTTAATAAAGATACTTTTGTGAAGTATTCCTCTTCAAGCCTAACCTTATTAATGTGTTTAAGGTATAAACAGAGTAACTGGTGAAGCAACAACTCCATTTAGTTCAACAGTTTTACAGACTGGCATGCCTGAGAAAGAAAAACTGCCTCCTCCACAGCTACCTGCAGGTGGGGGAGTCAGGAAGGCAGAACAGCAGATTAGTAACTGCTCTGCTGATGCCTTCTTACTACATCAACATTATATTGGCAAGGAAATTGCAGGCTTCCCACTTTGACATAGTTATGGTGATAAATTAGGTATACAGAAGAGCTAATGATGAAATTAAATTGAGTTATGAATATATATTAGATCTCTTTCCCAAGGTCAACTCTAGATGACACAGCAAAGGTATTGTAATAACAGGTAAGCGTCAGTCAGTGATGGGCAGCATGTTGCTGAAGACTGGACACTAACGGTTGTTGAGGGTGTACAAAGAGAAGGAAGAAGATAGGAGCTTTCAAGTTCACGGTATCTTCCTCTGCTCTTGGTGAAGCCCTGCTTTTAGTAGGTAGGTTTGCTTTTTGCCATCCTGATGATTAACTCCAGCACCCCTCACACTAATGTGCTTTGCTAGGAAGCTGCACAGGTGCAGGACTTGGATGCTGAGCTCTGGGTGCTGGGTGCCACAGGCTCATATCTTGTGGGGACGTCCAGTGTCCCAAAGGATGGAGATGGGCTTTTTGGATGCTACTTAGCAATTCAGGAGGCAGTTTAATTTACTTGGCTCCATCCCAGTCTCCCCTGTATAACCCGGGGCAAGTCATTTGGGCCAACATTTCAACAGTGACTGGTGATTTTTTATTCTTTTTTAAGCACCTTCATTGTGATCGTTTAGCTTGGGGCAACTAAACTGGCTTCAAGCCAAAGCTGCCAGCCTCATCACTACAAGCAGCATATCCCAAATACGGAATTCAGAATTGCCAGTGTCTTCTGAAAAGATTGTGCTTACAATCTCTGTCTCCCAGTTCTCTGTGGTGCCCACAGAGATAACAGCGCTGCCTTTGCCTCCAGGAATGCTGAGGGCATGGACACAGTAAAAGCAGAAGGGCACTCTCAGACTCAAGGGGATCAAAAAACTGTCTTAAATAGATTATTTTTTTTATTAAAGATTTGATTCCGTTTCCAAAGTCTTTGTAATTACTACCATTTGGAGTCATAGAGCTCTGCAGGCTTTGCCCTGCAAGTGGCTGCTACGTCATTCCAAGAGGAGCTGCACACCCTGCAGGGAAACTCTTTGTGAAGTGGTTCTTGAGAGACCTCCCTGTGCCTTCTAAATGATATGAGAAGTTTTATTCATGTTTCGCCAGGTGACCTTGCCCAGAGCTGCTGCTCTGAAGCAAAGTCTCTACAACTCTGCAAGTTGTGTGGATGCAGCAGATTTTTGTCTCTACTATTTTTCAGGTGAGGATGTCCTTTCTAAGGTGAGGGTATTAAACTGATCAGCTTTCATTCCACTCTTGTTTGCAGTTCGTAGAATAAATGGAAACGAGCCGGATTTGCTTTTAATTGGTGACCGAGTGTGCCTGGCTTCTAGTCGAATAGCAAAGAGGGGGGATGTATGCTCTCGGAGGGGGGATGTAGGGGGATGTACGCTCTCAGAGGAGTGCCTGCGCTGTCCCAGGGTGTCTCAGCTCTGTAGGAACTGAGTGCTGCCGCTTCTCATGAAGGAAACATTAAAAGCCTGTGTCCTCTTGTGTCAGGGCACCGCGGTCCAGCGGTGAGGGTGTCAGGGTGGGGTGTGCTGGCGGTGGTGCGGGACAGCCCTGTGTGCGTGCCCTTGCAGCGCAGCTCTGCTGCTCCGGCTGAGCCCCCGCTGGGGTCACGCAGCCACAAAGACATCGCAGGTCCCTGTGCCAAACCAGACACTGACCCCTATTTGTCTCTTCGTCATCCTCCCGAGTGCTCTCTGGCAAATAATCTAATGTATGGGGTTTTTTGCTCCTCTTAATTTCCAACCCTCGGAAAGGCGCTTGGAAAACCCTTCCCGGTGGGAATGCGGCTCTCCCCGTTCCCCTCTGTCGCCTGAGGATGCCTGTGCTGAAAACCTCCGTTTCCCTGCCAAAACCGCGGTTGTAGCAGTAGCCGGTTTGTGACAGCAGAGGGAGACGAAAGCCCGGCGAGGCGCTGGGGCTCCGGTGCCGGGGTGCGGAGTCCGCGCCTGCGGGAGCAGCTGCTGCCCGGGGGAGCCCCTCAGCGGCTCCCACTCGGGCCCTGGCTCGGGGGTGGGGGGGGTGGGGTGGGGTTTAGGGGGGGCATGGCAGAGGTGCAGGGGTCCCCAGCTCGCCTTTGGGGAAACTGAGGCACTGAGACGGCTGGGATTGCCCAGGGCATGAGGCAGGACAGGCTGAGTGTCCCGCTGGGGCTGTCATGTGGTTTTTAGTCCTTCTCAGCTCTCCCAACAGCACATCACAGTTATGGGAACTCCTCTCAGGTTGTGTGAGCCCCCTTCTAAGTGCTGGCTCTACACGGACACGGGACATACCTGCTCGGTTCCCTATCCCCGCTGGACACACCGAGGTGGGGGTGGTCCCCAGCACTAAACGCAGGCATCAAAGTATTCACCTGTTAGGGTAGCACAAGTTGCCCTAATAGTCATTTCTGTCCCCTGTCGAGCACCAGAGATCAACCAGAGAAATAATGTGCTGCGTCAAATCTGACCCACAAACTATCAGCTGGATGAAGTGGGGAGGTGTACTTGGGAAGATGTAACCATTTTTTCAGACAAGAATTGCCCTCAAGTTGTCTCTAGTGCCAAGCACCATCTACCTGAAAATTTTATCAGGTAGGGAAATATAATGTTTACAATGTTATATAAAATACTGACATTCCCAGCCCAGTGGGAGCCAAATTCTGAGGTAGAACAGATTTCCAGCCTGCTTTATCCAGGAGGCAGCATCCCCTGAAAAAAAAAAAAAAAAAAAAAAAAAAAAAAAAAGAAGATGAAGGAGCAAGAAGCTAGTAGCTGCTGATTAAGGATCACAGCACAGTCAGCAAAACTGAGAAAGCACAGCCTGCAGGTCTGGCATTGGACTCAAGAAGGGAAGAGGTACCTTGGTGCTCTCTACATAGTCTTCCATCCCCTAGAAAGTTTTGCAGCCCCACCGAAACTCCAGCTAGCAGGTGCATGCTGCTGCAGGCTGCTGCCTTCACATCCCTTGTCTCTGGACCACGTTGCTCATGTGAGGTGGAGTGAAGCTAGAACCATTGTCAGCCCACATGAAATGCCAGATGAATGTGGGCTCTCTGCAGTAATGGGGGATATTGCTTTAAATGGCTCAATAATGCTACAGCTTTGCCATCTCCTTCTCCATAATATATAAACTCTTTTACAGACCTAGATGGAATTTCTTTGGCATCTCCTCGAATTGCATTGTTTTAAAGTACTTTTGCATTTTTATTGGCAACCCAATTGTAATAGAGGGAATCCATATAGCATTGATGTTGCTTTCTAGCAGATGCCTGATAGCTGTGAAATATAAACCAATAAGGTCTCGGACTATAGCTTAATCTTATCAGTAGAATTCAGGTAGTGTGAGACAGAAATTGTGCTACTAAGAAGTGTTTCCAGCCATCACTGCCTTGATGAAATGGGATGGAAAAATCAGAAAATAGAGCTGTGTCTGGATCCACACAACTCCTGAATACAGCAGCACAGAGAGAGGAGAGGGCTGTGCCAGGCAGCAGCCTTGTGATTAAAATAAACAGTTCTGTGCTTCTCATATACTGTAACATTAACACTACTCTGGTGAACCTCCCAAGCCAGGAGACATCAATCCTCTTCAACTACAGAGACAAAAGGCAAGTGATCACAAGAAAATGTAGATAGTTTGCTGATATTTTGAGGGACTCCTCTCCCACTAGCTTAAGAAAGAAGTGAGGGCTGTCAGTGCCTTGGGGATTGCTGTGGGTGTAAGTCAGCACCTTGATTTATTTCCATGCCCTTAGGAGCAGAGATGTAGGTGAGGCATCATTTTAGCTGCTGGGATTTTGATCTCTGCAGGCTTTTTGAATGGCTGACTGGGTTTTAATATCCACTTCAGAAGATGCGCAAAATTCACCCTAAAAGCTTGCCAGTACTGTCTCTTAATGCACCCCATCTCTCCTGTCTAATGTCCTACCCTGTGGTGCTGTGTGATTATTAGTCAGTTTACACAGCATAGTTTAAACTGGAAGAATCTCTTTTTCTTAACAATTTATAGCCCCCAATTATTGGGGTCTTAAGGTCGCACAAGCCTATGTTCATAAGGTAGCTCTTTGGAGAGCAGGAGTGACTACTCAGAAATTACTGCATCTAGCTCAGAAATTTTGCTCAGAAAGAACAGTGAGAGATGCTTAAAGGGGTCAGTCCTTGGGGTGGGACAGCTGGAGAAATTTAAGATGTATGTAGACTCTTTACTTCCTGTGATCTTAAAAGGGCTGAGCTGCGTTCACCCCCCTTCTGTGGCTGCAAAGGGCTGCCGTAATGGTCACGGTCCGTGACCAGATATCCATGCTAAGGAAAGACAAATCTGCCGGTTTTCAGTACCTAGAGGGCTGATTCTTCCTGCCTGACTTTGGTGCATCTCAGACCCTAAGGTTTCCTCACATCCCAGCCCTGAAGAGCCAGCCTGAAGCAGTCCTTCAACCCCAAATCCAACCGAGGAAGGAGGCAATGCACACACTTGTGCAAACACACTCATAGTCTCCCAGGTATCTGGCCTTCTTGTCCAAGTCTTTTGGTGCTGCATTGCTGTGAAGCAGACATCCCCAGCACCCATATGTACATGCCATAGCGCTGTTCCTCTCCACCTCTGCTCCTCACATGATCCTGGAGCTGTGAGATAAACCCAGCAGCGTCACTGAGGCACTTGTACATCCTTGCACCACTATTTGTTCCCAGGGTGTGTTCTCTAACTGTTTAATTAGTCCCTGCAGTAATTAACTGTGTACCACTTGTTGTTCCCTTTCAGTTGATATTTACCCTGTGGGAACTGGGGGCTCCTGAGAGCTATCACACATCAGAGTGCTACAGGGACCCCAGGGGAGAGGAATCACGTGTGACTTGTCCTTTGGTAATGGCCCAGGCAAGAGAGGGAAGAAACCAGCCCCAACCCTCTGCTTTTAAATAGTGAGCCAGGGAGACTAGAGCTGGTCTATAGTGATACTTTTTATCTGGTGCTCCTCTCTATCTCTTCAGTGTTTGTGGGACCTGTCCATGCACATTCCTTCAGCATTCCGGTTGCAGGGACCCAGGCAAAGCTTATCAAGAGTTATTTGCCAAAATGGGTCTGGCCAGAGATATAGGGGTGATAGAGAGGTGATTCCCAGGGCCCCTCCACCAGCAGCAATCCTGCCCTGTGAGCGATGGCTGAGGCTGGGCTGTAAGTGCACGTGTGACACGGGATGGTGTGCTCAGCCAGGCCACCCGCATGGCCATGGCCATGGTGTGCTCCCGCCAGCCAAACTTCCCAGTTGGGTGCTTCTGGGGTGAGAAGCCCTGGAAATTTTTGATGGCATGTTAAAAATTAACAGCAAAATAACCCCCCTAAAGTTGCTCCTTTTGACATTTTCATTGCTCAAATTCATAAGCTTGCTGTAGCCTCAGTCCTTGAGTTTTCCTCTAACCCATATGTTGGAGCAGGTGAAGGACCCACTGGCCTTGGTGGGAATTTGGATGCAAGGACTCCTTCACTGGCCAAAAGCAGAATATAAAAAGTGGCCTTTCTGTTCAGGTGCTGCATATTGCTCTCAACTTGTACCATTACATACCTAAAGAAACACCAGTTCTCGCAGACTGACGGATTTGAACATGTCAGCATCACTAAACACTCTGTTTAGAATTTTTAAATGCTTAATTTCTAGTGATGGAGACTAAATTGAGAATTAAAGCCATGCACATCAGTCCCAAGGGAGTTCCCCCTTTCCCTCCCACTCCATCTGGAATGAAGAAAAGCTGGAATTATACATGAATTAATGAATAAGTAATAGACAGTCACACAAATAAATTTCAGATGCAAGGATTATTTTTTTTTAAATCATCCACAAGTTAATATTTATTTATGTAACTTGCAGAATTCCAGCCAATGGCTGCATAAATATTAATTACGAATTAAACTTTAATAGCAAAGCAAAACCTTGCATTTGCTCAATGTATGTATTAAAGTCATCAGCGTTTGTTTGGAGAATTGGGTTTGTTTGGGACTTTGGTCAAGCAGTGACAAGAACAATTTTGGAGCAGGAGACAACCTGGGTTAATCTTGCTTTTTGCTTTGATTGCAATTGCTCAAAGAGAGGATGAATTAATTTCTTTTTCGTTTTCCTCCCATGAGAAGATGATAACAGATTTTAAAAGAGCCTTCAGCAAAACCAGAGCATCGCTGTACTCCCAGTTGTGCATCCCCGCTACATTTTTGGCTGATTTCCAACACAAAGAGGGGAAGGATGGCTTCTCAGCTAGTCAGCACAGCTCGGCTGGCTGCAGTATCTGTACTCATTTAGACCAGCTGATTCTCTGGCCTGTGGTGGGAGTTTAGTGTTTACATGGCTTTTGTAGCCTGAAGGTTCCTGAAATTGACATTTTTGCAGGCTACTGTGAGTCCTTTTATATTAATGCCTTGGGTCTGTAAGTCCGTAATATCCCTGTTTATCACCTTTTGGTGCGTGTTGCTAAATTCACCTGGGAAGAAGGTTTACACAGATGAGCTTTCCTCTTCTGAAAGGAGAGGTGAAAAGCTGGTGAGTCCCTACAGAGCCATGGCTCAGCTCTGAGTCTTCCCTGCGGTGTCTTGCACCGCTTTGCTGGCTGCTCTGGCCGCTGCCAGTTTTTGCTGCATGTCATCTTACTGCTCTGGGGCGCTGGCAAGTATTTCTCAATGCTATGGTTAAACCAGGCAGGGACAGGGAAGGGATCTCACCCCTGTACTTGGCACTGGTGAGGCTGCGTCTCAGTTCCTGTGTTCAGTTTTGGGCCCCTCACTGCAAAAGGGACATTGAATGACTCGAGCGTGTCCAGAGAAGGGCAGCGGGGCTGGTGCAGGGTCTGGAGCACAGGTCTGCTGGGGAGCGGCTGAGGGAACTGGGGGGGTTTAGTCTGGAGAAGAGGAGGCTGAGGGGAGACCTCATCGCCCTCTACAGCTACCTGAAAGGAGGGTGCAGAGAGCTGGGGATGAGCCTCTTTAACCAAGTAATAGCAATAGGACAAGAGGCAATGACCTCAAGTTGCGCCAGGGAAGGTTTAGACTGGATATTAGGAAGCATTTCTTTACAGAATGGGTTGTTAGGGTTTGGAATGGGCTGCCCAGGGAGGTGGTGGAGTCCCCATCCCTGGAGGGGTTGAAGAGTTGGGTTGACATAATGCTGAGGGATCTGGTGTAGTTGGGAACTGTCAGTGTTAGTTTAATGGTTGGACTAGGTGATCTTCATGGTCCTTTCCAACCTATACGGTTCTGTGATTCTGTGATCCTGGCTGGCTGCTGCTCTCCTGTTCCCAAGCGGCTCTTGCTGGAGCCTTGCTGTGATTTGGGGCTCCTGGGCTGTGGGTCCCTTGGGCTCAGAAGACGAAAGCAGGCGAAGCATCTCTCACTGTCCAAGACCTGTGACTAAAGAACACGGCTGGTGGTACAGCTGGGAAACGGGTAATTTTGCTGAGCTGTGGCTTCAGCAGCACTCAAGCTTGGGTGGTCTACCATGAGGTGAAATTGCCAGGTGGTGCAGCAAACATCAAAGGGGTAAATACACCTAAGATGCTCTAAGAAGTGAATGTACTTTTAGGTAGAATGTGGTTTATAGGTATCTATGAGTTTTTAACGGGGGAAAAAAAAAAAAAAGATTCCAGCCAAAAGGAGGGCTCTGGCATTTGCACTGTAATCTCATGCAAAGAGTTGGTGGTACTGCCTGTAGTGCATCTCTGTTCTGGGGGAGTCAGGGAGGTCCAGTAGCACTGTGGTTTGGGTTTGGATTTATGCTTCGCAGCTTTCTTCTTTTAAGCCAGTAATTACAGACTTAAACTGGTGAGACAAACCCTGAGTAAAGCACATCAGGCCATTTCATCCTTTCAAGGAGTCAAGGTCTGCCTCCTGGTATGGTGCCACTGTGACCCCCTGGCCCCATGGTCTGTTGTAACTACAGTCTTGGAAGTCAGTGAGTTGAGGCCCAGTGCTCACTGGGACATGCCTGTGTAAGCTTTTGAAGGCTCAGGGCTTTAATAAGGATGGGGAGCAGATAAAACATTTGTTGCTGCATTTTTTTCTTGGGCCTCATTTAATTGCAGGGACATTACTGGTTAAAGAATTTAATAAGCGATTTTCTTAGAGAGCATAAAAAGACATGAGTTTATTAAAACCAGCCAGGCCTCACCCAAAATTCAGAGATTAGTAATCTGTAAGATCTGAAAAGACAAGTACATGGCTCAGGCTTCTATGCAATAACCCCAGATGTCTCCCCAGAGAACTCCCCTGGATGATGTGTGCTCTTTGATTCAGTAAAGTGGATGGCCTTTGAGTGTGTCCATTTTAACTAGAAGGAAGAAACAGAGACAGAAAATAAATTAAAATGGTTGCAAGCACAATAAAACTAAGTGCACAAATTTAAATGTAAAACATTGAAAATGTACCAGAAGTAATAAAGACAAACCAGTGATAAGACTCTGAGCAGGAGCCCTGGCTAATTCTGTACTGCAAAGATATAAAAGAAAATCAATATTAAAAAAATGGAACCTTTAGCACAGAATCTGTTAAATGGTCTATGCGACAATTTAAAAGAAATAACTTGGAAGTTAGAAGTGCAGCATAGAACATCTGAATAATTGACATTTAAAGAATTAACATAAAATTACTCCAAGAGAGCAAGGTAAGTAGTCAAGCGCTCTTCTAATGCCCATGTAAAATCGGGCAGCTTTTACAGTGCACCCTCAACCTTGAATGCATCTGCTTAATGATTAGCCCTGTGTCCCAGCTCTCTATAGGCAATAAAAGCATTCTGTAATGTGTGGACCAGCCTATTTAGATCAGATATTTTTTCCTTGTCCTTGGCCTCACTATTAGGTCATGAAATGGCAGGCCAGCATGGAGATTGCTGTATCTCTGCTCTTCCTGATATTATGGGCAAAACTCTAGATGGACAGAGAATTAAATCAGGATTCCCTGAGTAAGTCATCACTCCTTTGGAGAATGGCTTTTTCTGTCAGTGGTTGACATAAACAAATAGAAAAAGCCACAGTATAGCAAGGCATTCTTCATTGATCCAAATCTTTATTTCAGTACAGTGCTATCCTTTTAATTATGTCACAGATCTTAATTAAACAAATAGTCATTATTTAAGCAAAGGCAAAGTTAAAGTCTGTCCTTAATTTCTCTTCAGTTAATTGTTCCTTTTCCATTTACAGCAGGTACAAATTGGGAGACAGTATCAATGCTGATGTGCAAAGTTCAAAAGATTCCTGTGTTTTAATGACTCTGCAATGATCTTGAGTTGTCTTTCAGACTCCCCAGGCAGTTTTGGACGGGCACAGCCCAACACCGGATTGATTGGCAAGGACTTTTAAATATGCAATATTTATGCCCAAACTGATGCCTGTGCAGCCAGGCCAGTGGTGAGCTGGTGTTCACAGAACCAAGAGCCTCCATCCTTCAGGCATGAGATTAAGGCTCTCTCTTTACCATGTGACTCTCCACAAGGCTCAGAGCAATGAGCCCCTGTGCTGCCAGCTGCTGCTGTCTCCTCTCCTGCATGCACAAGGAGCAGTTGGCTCTGGGTGATGCGGGCAGTCCAGGGATCAGAGGATGGAAACATCTTTTAACTGCTTTGACCAGTGCAAAAGTGTTTTGTCCCTCACTCAGATAAAGATTTGCAAGTGGCTGAGGCTTAGCATCTATCAGATCATTTCTCTCTTTAATGGAATATACACCATGCACCTAAATCCCATCCCATAATTGTTGAGCTGGCTTTCTGTTGTGTAGCGGTGCAGGCAGCGTGGCATCTGAGCAAGGAGGTGTGCTGGTTTTGGCTGACATTAAGTTAATTTTCTTCACAGTAGCTAGTATGGGCTATGTTTTGGATTTCTGCTGAAAACAGTGTTGATAACACAGGGGTGATTTCATTTTTGCTGCGCAGTGCTCACACAGAGTCAAGGCCTTTTCTGCTCCTCACCCCACCCCACCGGAGAGTAGCCTGGGGGTGCATGGAAGCTGGGAGGGGACACAGCCAGGACAGCTGACCCCAGCTGACCAGAGGGATGTCCCACACCATAAGGCATCATGCTCAGCATATAAAGCTGCGGGAAGAAGAAGGAAGGGGTGTATGTTTGGAGTGATGGTGTTTGTCTTCCCTAGTAGCCATTACGCGTGATGGAGCCCTGCTTTCCTGGAGATGGCTGAGCACCTGCCTGTCCATGGGAAGTGGTGAATGAATTCCTTGTCTTCTTTTGCTTTTGCTTTGCCTGTGAAACTGTCTTTATCTCAACCCACAAGTTTTCTCACTTTTACCCTTCCAATTCTCTCCCTCATCCCACCAGGGGGGAGAGATCGAGTGGCTGTGTGGTGCTCAGTTGCTGACTGGAATTAAAGCAAGACAGAAGGCTACTGAAAACCAGTGTCCCTATGTTTGGGACTCAGCCTATTTGCAAGCTCTGGCATGTCTCAAGGACTCCTTTGCAGAGGCTTCACATTCCCAGGGTTGTCTTCATAACTAGTGGGATGTTACTAACCAGGAGACGGGTTTTTCATTACAGATCTGTGGAAGAAGGCTGACAGCTGATGCGGTTGATATCTGATATGAGCCCCACACCAAGTCATGCCTAAACTAGAGTCCCTCTCTCACATGGACTATTCGGCTTCTCCATGGGCTCAAACTTCAGCCTTTGCATTTAGGGAACATTGCCTCCCTTGTCTTTGCTTGACCTCTTATTTTTCATGACACTTGCAGGAACTTGCATGAAACTCTATGAAATTTAGCCTTGCCCCCTGGGTTTAGAGACCACCAGGAGAAGGCCTATATGCAGTAGTAGGATTGCAATCATCTTGTTTCTGTAAGAAACCAGCTGAAAAAGAAAGCCAGGAGCACCATGATGCATGGAGGATTCAGGAATGGTCCCACGTCTTTGCTTATGTGGGGAAGAGAGTTAAAGCCAGGAAAGAGCAGCATACCTTGAGCCTGGGTGTGTGCTGCTGCTGTAAGCTCAGGCTGCACAGCAAAGTGCTTGCAAAGCCCGGGTACAAACCTGATGCCATGGATGGAGCTGGGAAATCCTGAACCGTGAGTGTTGTACTTCATTTTCCATTTCTTAGAACTCAGACAACATATTCAAAGAGGTTTACATGAACATTTTTGTCTGCTTCCATCTTGCTTTTTTCTATTTGCAACTACTATATACATCCAGGGCTATTTTTTACTAGGCATGATATTTTTCTCCCCTTTTTCCCTTTTTCATAAGCACAGTTTTTCTAATTATATTTTTTATAATAAGATGTATTTCTCCATGTCTTAAGTTATACTCTTTTTTACTTGAAGTTTTGTGAGTGCTAGATCTCCATTTCACAGTTTGGCTGACTTGGGGGCTGGGATGTGTTAATTATTCAATGATTTAAATGAAATATCAAAGGAATTTTTATTGATTTGCATATAAAAGTTATGAAACCCAATATATGGCACAACAGACAAATTAGTAGGCCATAAAAAGCATGAGTGAATTACTGTTTTATTAAAGCTTTAAGATAACATGCTGTAGTATCTGAAAAGAAAGGTCAAAAGGGAAAAAAAAAGGAAAATTTAAATGTGTGCACATTAATAGACTGGGGAATGTGGCTTTACTAATAACTTCTGTGCATAAAAATTTATATTTTTCAACACAGCAATCATTTCTTTTACCCTGTTGGGTATTTTAAATGTGCTCCTGTGTATATAATATTAATTTAGTCGTAAAATAAAAGGCAGTAATTCAGACAGTAGCCCATGTGAGCTATTAAATTCAAAGTACCGTATGAAGTATTTGTGGTTATGGTTCCTTGCAGTTCTGGATAAGACACAAACAAACCACTCCTGACAAGATGAAAGTGTTTGCTTTCACAGTACCTGCCCATGCTTAGCTCTGGTTTCTGCATTTCCTTCTTCAGCTGACACTATCTCTGATTAGGTTGTTTGAGTATAAATTATGGGAATGTTCCTTGACAAAAAAAAAGCACAAAATGAGGATTTGTGCATTAGCCAGGCTTTTAAAGGGGGATTGCACATTCTCCAAGTCTATCTAAACTAGCTAATGTTATAGTCCACTTCTTTTCATGCTAGATCAGTGAGCTTCGCTGCCTTAGGAAGTGAAAAGATGTTTTCGCTTGTCCTGTTCATTCACTAACACAGGGCTGAGCGTTAACCAACAGCAAATGGGCTTGACTGCAAAGCCAGTCAGCTGTGTAAAACATTTTCATGTTGTCTCTGAAAAGCTTGAAGCAAATATTCCATCTGCTGCAGTGACAAATTAATATGCAGCAATTAATCAAAATTCTTCTCACTTGCTTTCTCTGTACATGTACTCTTGCATTAAGTCTTGGAGTGCCTGGTTGTTCTCCTGTTAAATGCGTCTATTCTAAGACTCAACACAAGCACTTCTCAGCAAGAAATTAAGCCTGGACTCAGGCTGAATTCTTCAGAGACCTGGCTCAGTGCCTGCAGCTCAGCTAATACATATCTGTCAGCATCCAGCCCTTAATGGCACCGGTGCAAAGACTCAGAGACTCCTTGTAAAACCTTCTCTACGGATTCTCTCTATATTAGGATATATTATCACGTAGCATTTCAGAGCCATCTCTCACCTTTTAATATGAGCGCCTTGGAGAGAGATCTCCTTCTTGCCCCCTCCCCCTCCCCTCCCACCTCTCTGTACAGAGAATTCAGGCTCAAATCTGCTGCTGGGAATAGCGCCCGGTATGGGGGAGTTTTCAAGGGAAAAAGGATTTCCATGGATCCTTTTTCCTGCAACACACAAACAACTCAGAGGCCACACGGCAGAGTATCTTCTAAAGCCATGTCTAGACAGAGTACCCTCTTGTGGGGCGGAGGATGTGCATTTGCCATAGCTGAGACACAGTGGTGTTACTTACACAGCTCCTCAGTGCCATAGTTCCCCAAAATAATTCTGTGGCATGAATCAAAGACAGCTGGTAACACAGTAGAAATGATTTCATTCCTCCAACTCTTCCTCTTGCCAGTTAGGGGCAATTTAAAAGCAGTTGGTGTGTTCGGTGCAGCTTTGCATGCTTGATCCTTAGTCAAGACACAGCTCCAGCAAAAAGTCAATAGCAACTGCTTGCTTGCTACCATCTCTGTCTGCTGGCTGTGAAAGAGGGGATGAGTGGGTTCCTGCAGGTGTCACAGCAGGATGGATAATCATGACCCTGCCAGCAGACCTCAGAAAAGCCCCAGTCATGTGTGCAACTTGTTTTTCACAGCCATATGGCAGGGCTCGTGGCTTGGCCCAGGGTCCTTCTAGTGGTGCCAGCCCAGTTTGACCTCCTCAGTGCCCGAGGCTCAGCCTGGGAGCCTCTGCTCCACCCTGCCTGGAGTTCTTGTGGTAAGAGCCACTTGGACCAGTCTGCATCTACCATCATAGCTGTCTTCATGTCCCCTGCACCTCACTGTCTCTTTCCAGGACATCAAATGGCCTTGCAGGATATGAGAAATATCTCCATCCAAATTCAGCCCTCCTGTCAACCAGAGAGGATAAAGATGGATGGTTGTCCATGCCAGTACCCTAGGGACACCTCTGTCAGCAGGCTTCCCAGACAGCTGGTTCTGTTTGCCCTGAGACTCCTATCCCACAGAGAAACATGGGAGAGCCATGGGAAAGCATCCTGGAGGTGGTCTGAGCGCAGGTGGTTTTGGTATTTGTTGGTTTCAGTGAGGAAGAGATCACAGCTTGGCTGAGGAAATCAGTACAGGCCAGCCCCATACCTAAAATGGTTAATTCTCTACCAAGAGAGAAGAGATATGTGTGGGCAGGCACAGCATCCCCACATCTGTGGTGAGTCAGATACCCCAGAGATTCATCCGGCAGACGATTAAAGGGAGAAGTAGGTCAGAGCAGACAAAGACACCGAGGGATCCATCTGCCGGATCAGACAAATCGGGAGACGGCAGCCGGGGGGGTATCTGACCTGTGCATGGTTGTTATGCAGAGCGGTCGGGAGAGCATTCATCATCCCACGGCCTGGGAGAGGGGTGACGTTGAATGACTGGCAGCTGGAAAAGCAGGTAGCAGGCTGAGAGGAAGGTGCTCCACCTGGACAAATAGCTGGATAAGATTGCAAAGCGATGGGGAGTCCTTTAATTATGTGCTTGCTGCATCAATTAGTAAAGGCAAAAGCACTGGCCTGTCTAGTTTAATTGGCAGAGCCAGTGAGGAGGGCATCTGACATGGGCACCCTCAGCCTCCCTGGGGGCAAGGCAAGCCCAAATGACTCCGAAGTTGCAGGAGAGGAGCTGCGGCACAGCCTGCCACCTTCACGCCGATGTGTTACTGCACTTAAAAGCAGCTCCTGTGGTGGAAGCAGCTGAGCTCCACACAGTCCTTGACCATGGGCTCTGGGAAGGCTCACTTGAAGCTGGTGAATATGCAGAAAGTGAAATATATGTTTTAGAAATCAAGGCTCCAGAAGAGAAAGGTCAGACTTTTAAATGAAAGGCACTTCCCTTTCCTCGGCAATGCTAATGCAAGGTGTAAGTTGTTGTATCACTGGTTTATTTACTTTCTTTGCCTTCTTGGCAGGCTTGGGGTTTTCCAAGCCTCAAAGGGAAACAGGCACTTCTCTGTGGAGGATGCATGTCTGGGGTCTGTCAGGGCTCAGCAAAGTGAAGATGAGTCAGGTCTGTAACAGGTGCACATCATTTCAGGCCAGTTAAATTCCTGCAGGGAAGTTCTCAGTCAGGCTTCAAGTGACATTTTTTTGCCTCTTCATTTTCTTCACAGGATTAAAGTAATTCCTGGTGATGATTTGTCTTGATTCTTCTGGCGGTTCACAGAGCCACTGCCTTAAACTGCAGGAGGAAGGTCTGGTTGCTCTAGGCACGTCTAAGTCTGGATCTTCACCCGGCACCCAGGCAGAATGGGATTGATGGATAATTATATCCTCCTCTCTCTGGTAAGCAAAAAACCAGCACAGGCATTTGAAGATGGTCCCAACGGCAGGATGGGTGGGAGTTTGGTACAGGAGTCAGTGTTTGGAAGAACCAGGAGGAAAGCAGGGGCTGGGTGAGGAACTGCCCATCAGACAGATCAGGGTTGGACATGGCAGTGGGGTCAAGCAACAAGCCTGGCATCTTCCATCAGAATATCACACCAGCAAAGTGACAAGTAGGAGAGTATGTATTTCAGGAATCCTGACTATATGGAAAGGGAATTAAATCAGTGAGCAAGAAGAAGTTACTATAGCCATACCTTGTGTCCAGTGGGGACTGGGAAATATGCATGGGCTTAGGAAGGAGATTGAGATACTTCTTTCATCCCAGGGTCATGAAGTTTAACTAGAAGAAGTCCTTATGAGACCTTTTGCAGGGTTCAAGTCCACTGGTGATTTCTGCCTCTTCTGTGAAACTCTGACTCTGTCACTTTGGATAAATTGTGATCAAAAATTATGTCAGTGAAGTTTTCAGCCTGTGTAGAAATGCTCACTGATGAAGAGCCATGAGAAAACTGCTTGGCTGTATTGATCATTGTGCACCTAAAATTATGCAGATCCCTAAAGGATCTGTCCAGCCATGATCTCATCTGACACCAGGGTTTTGGCAACAATAAGTTTGTCTCAACTCTGGGACTTATATTCTCAGCTGCTTTGCATATGTTATATTTGAGTACCAGAGGAAAAAGAGTGTAAAATGCAGCTTTTCCCACTTGAGAAGGGCTACTTGCCCATTTCATGTAGATTTAAAATGATGGTGTGCAATGCAGCACAGTGGAGGATGCTCTGAAAACCCGTCACCCCAAGAAGTGGATCTCTAAGCAAGAGAGTGAAAATTAAAGTGTATTTTCTAAGTACAGAGACTTCTCAGGAGAGCAAACAGCAGTGGATGAGAGACAGCTCATGCCAGTGAGAGTGAGATTGGTGCTAGCTGCTCTGAAAAATCCTGACCAAAGAAAATGGGAACCTCAACATATCCCCTGAAGCAGGAATCAGGGTTTCACCTGTATGCTCCTGAAAAATAGAGAAAACAACAGGTTTGATGAATGATGCTGTATTTACAGCTCCAGGAGACTTCATGTGCTTGGGGATGGGTTGTTAAGACTTTCCATTCAGCCTGTCCACTCTGTGTGCCCCAGTGCAGGATGTGCCACCAGCACAGCAGCATCTGACTGGAGCTGAGGGAAGCCGTGGTGACAGCTCAGCATCTCCATGAACAAAAAAGAGAGACGCTGTTCTGCAGGGTGCCACAGAAACCTGGCAGATGAAATGTCCATTTCCTATCCCTCTCCTAGGTATTGAGCTTGCTGATACGTGTACAACAACACAACAACAACAAAAAGCAGCCAAAATTTACTGGTGGCTTTGTTTGCATAAACTTTCTAGCTCTGCCTGGAGCCAACTGAATCCAACTAATTGTGTTGTGTGCCTTTTCCTGAAGGTCCTCAGATACTGGGGTGACAGGTATCTTCTCTGGGGTAGGCTGGTAGGCTGGAGATGGTGGGGAGGGCTGCTGTGGGCTAGGAGCAGCAGAGGAGCCCATCAAGCAGCTTGCAGCTCTTAGGTAACCACATCACACAGTGCCCATCTCGCATCTGCATAATCCATCACTTTTAAAGACATTTCCTTATACGGGTTAATATAAAATGTTGTTCATTGTGTCAGCCAGCAGGAGGTTTCATAGGTCCTTTAGGCAACTTAAACAGTGATTAATCAAAAAAAGCCTCCACCTTCTTCGTGCTGTTAATGCTGTTGTTAGGTTGCAGGCAGCATAATTTATGGCATTTCCTGATCCTGTTAGCTAGGATGTCTGATTAATTTTGGCTCTGGGATTAAGTCAGCAAAAGAAATTTGACTTCCACAAGCAAGTGATATATATCATCCACCCAAGTGCAGGAGGGACAGAACACTATCTTTCTGCCAACGTTTTTATTGTGTCCTCGACTATAGCCAGAAGGTGGCATTATGTACTCATTTTATTACTGCTGCTGGCTGGGGGCTGAATTGATTTTAAAGTCCAGGACATGGTCAGCTTCTTGATCTTTACACAGAAGAGAGACCACTAGCATATGATGCTCGAGACCCTGCCCCTGCTTCCCCACATGGACCACAGTGTGCAAGTTGGCACATTTCTCATTCTTTTGGCTCCCAGATAATTCAGAAAATTACATATTAAAGCCAGGAGTTTGCTTTTTACATGTTTTTCATTCCTGATACTCAGGTGGCTTTTTGATGCTGTTGTTTCATTTTGTCCTGCCGCTTATCTCTTACCTGTGCTTCTTGGGGCTAGAGAGCAAAATTCGCAAATAATATGGATTTTTAAGTTCTTTCCTGCCTTTTCTTCATATAGAGACCTCTTTCATTTTTCTTTTTTTCTTATTATGGAACCTTTTATCAAGCAGGCAAAAGATCCATTAGTAGCTCAAGGAATTTGTCAGCTGATGAAACAATCTGTCTAAGTGTGTTTCTATCAGGTAATCTGAGCGACTTTCAAGTACACAGATACAACATGTGTGTCTTTATCCCATAGCATAACATCGGTCTTGTTACGTGGGTTACTTACTCTGGGACGCCTGGCAATACCCATGCTACTCTCCATGGGCGCAAACAAGGCATGGCCACGCAAAGCACCGTGCTCCTTTCCCTTTCTGTGCCAGTCACCTCCATGCCTTCAGTTTGGGTAGCAATGTGCGGTTTACAGACCAAAGAGCTCTCTTTGCTACATTTCTGCAGGATGATAGGAAAGGGGGAAAGTCATGCAGACTTCAGGCTGCTGCAACAGGTTCAGCCTTTTAATGGAAAGTTCAAGAGGAAATCTCTGTCCCGTCTTGATCCTGCAGGCCATAAGGAAAGGCATTTCCACACCACAGCTGGAGGAGTGACTGCAGCCTGGACAAACGGAGCAGAGATCTGGATCTGAAACTGTCAGGAGGATGCTACCGAGGTGACTGTAACCCTAAGATGCTGTAGTTTATATTCTTGCTCCATTAACTCTGACAACAGACTTCTGAGACCAGAGTTTTTCTAAACCTGGCTTATAAATCATGCTGGTAAAAATGCACTGGGATTTACTTGCGCATAGTGCGGAGCTCTGCAAATAAAATTAACCCTTTGTGCAAGGACTGCAGCTAGTATGAAGCAGATGCTGGGCACGTAGTGCTAGAGTGCTCAAATTTTGGCCTGATATTTTGGATCTAACAGCTGATATTGCACATCTTAGGCTTCAGATATTCATCTGCTCCCCAGCTGGACCCAGATTGCTGAGAGACCAGCCCCAACCTGGAAGCCGTTCTAGGCACATCAGTGCTGGACTATGAACCATCCACTTTGCTTCCTAGCAAACTAATTATGCTTAACAGCTTCCAGACTCAAACTGGGTTTACACCTGCCTGCTGAGTGTGGTGGAGTTCAGTAGTGTTTGTACCCAAAGGTTTACTCTGACCTTAACTACTTTCCAGAAGCTACCAAATAAATACTCTTCAGTTCTTTGTGAAAATATGAGCCTTTAAAAATATCTCAGCTAGTCACCCAGAAAGAGACCCACTTGAAATCATAAACTGTTTTTCCAAACCTTGACCTTAATGTGTGAAAGGATGCTACGTTCTGCTTAACTCAGGCAATCCCACCAGACATACGTAACTTGAAGCCAAGCCTGTGCAGGTCTCTGATGCATCCAAGGCTTTTGTAGCACCTGCATGGCAGAGCCACAGCAGCTCTGCAATAGTGAACTGTGTTACCTCCCACCTTGTTCATCCACAGCAAAATTGGGAGCTCAGTTCTGGTGGCAGGACCTTTATCAGTGGTGATGAATGGCAGAGAGGATTTTCATCTCTTTGATTAATTTTGCAGGGCTGACAGTTAGAAAGATCACATCTTGACTCCCGCACCAGAAGGTTTGAGTAAGAGAGTCCTTGGGAGGTCTGGGTGAAGTGACTTTACTTCTGCAATCCCCAGACCTTGAGCTCTCGCAGCTCCTGCATGCCCGAGGCTGGAAAGGGGGCATGCAGCTAAGATGACAGGCTTGGGGAAACCACACTTGTGCTGTCAGGCTGGAAAGAGAAACACTGATGGATCTGAAGTAATTGCCTTTGTAAAGGAAATACTGAGGCAGGAACAATCATTTTTTCTCCTTTCCTTCCGTGGGATATCTGTAAAAAAAGAAAAGCAGGATGAATTCGACCTCTCTTCTGCTAGGGGCATGAACCTGGTATGAAGTGGAGCAATGACTGGACAAAGCCTCAGTGTGAGAGTTTTAAGCAGACGTGAGCTTTTCTTCTGCTCCTCACCTGCTCCCTGCTGCTGTGTCTCACCCATTCTCGCTGCCTTTCCCCCACACTCACTCCTGAGCATCTCTGTCCTCAGCGACCCAGGTTGCCTACGTAACTCAGGTCACCTATACAGGGCATTTCCTTGCTTTTTTGACTAGAACCAGTTATTCCTCATTCAGCTCATTCCTCTCTTGCCCTCATGCCCTCCTCTACAATCACAATAAGGAGCTGGCTATCTCCTCGTGAGATATCTACTTATGGTCTGTGTCTGAACATTTTTTATTAGGGCAATGCAAATCTAACGTTGCTCCACTGCCTAAGAGGAACTTCTTTCTGCCTCTCCTTAGGGCACTGTGATCTTCTTCCTTGTGCTCCATAGGGCATAATATGTGATATTTCAGCTGGGATCACGAACTCAAGAGATGAAGGAGCCTTCCACAAACACAGAATATTTTTCTCCCCCTTTTGGCAAAAAAAATCATCTTAACTAGGTGACAAGCTGTGTAGCATGATGAGCAAAAGGAAGGAATATGCCATTTTTTTCCAGTCCCATGGGATGCTCTGCACTCCCTATGGGACTTCAGACACAGTGATCTTGCACTTAGTTTCTTATTAGACTGGGGAGTCCCAGGCACAAGTCCTAAAGAGGGCAGCAGAATCAAACCCAGACCTCTTGCCTATGGCTGGCTGAAGCAATGCTGGTGCTGCTAATTGAATGTGCTTTATGTACGAGTGCAGTTCAGCACATACATCCAGAACATGCTGCGTATCGTTTGGTGATATACAAACCGACTGGGACAATTTACAATGGTGATTTTTCCACTGACGGGTAAATTAATGCTCTCTATTATAGGCATT
The DNA here is from genome assembly GCF_965140245.1 of Athene noctua. Lineage (NCBI taxonomy): Eukaryota > Metazoa > Chordata > Aves > Strigiformes > Strigidae > Athene > Athene noctua. The sequence goes on along the minus strand of NC_134042.1, from coordinate 42,978,804 downwards.
TAATCAATGCCAGCTCCCTAAGTCTCTAAACAGGCCACCAAGATAGAAGATTGATTGGTCTGAATGCATCATATATAAAACAGGAATACTTCATACGAACATAAATGACGTGTTTGCTTCCCAAAGCCACAAAGACAGCTCTGTGGTAAGGAGGAGTGTTGACAGCCTCCTACTGAGACACAGTGAAGGGACAAGATTTGGGTTTGTTGTGGGGTTTTTGTCTTGGTTTCTGTTTGGTTTTTTTTTCAAGGCAAGACTGAAATTACCTAGAGATGGGGAAGAAGATCCTTATAGCTCTGCACATGGGCATGTCTATTTGTTTGGAAGGGATCCTGGTGATCCCTGTGCTGCCGGTGTGGCTCACGGAGATGCTGCTCCCACACTGTGCTTTGCAGCAAAATTAGCAGATCACCACAGAGCTCTGAAATTTGTCTTTGTAGTTAAACAGGTGGCCAAAACTCCAAAGGTGCCAATGCCCCACCCCATCCCCTTGGTTAATGCTATTTCTCTTTTTATTTCGAACAATATTATGCTTTGCTGCCTGGCTCAGCCAGGAGGCTAAATCTCATTTCCAAGCTGTGTTTTGGGCACCCAGGTGATTTTGGTGGAGAGGATTTGCTGGGGCCATGGGAAGCCAGGGTGTCCCTGAATTTCCGCATGCTCTTAACGGGGACAAATGCAAAGTACCTCTGAAACACAAGTACTTCTGAAAGAGGTATAAACTGACTCATTTTATCTCATGTGAGTAATGGGCTAAAGTACACAGGGGGTCAGTTTGCATTGCTTCCCAACCTTTGAAAAGTCATTAAGTTGAAGTACTGAGCACTGATTTAATTTTGAAACTGAGACCCATCTTCCTAAAGCAGTGGGATAAAGTATATCTTTTATTATTATAGCTAAACACACCTGCAGTTGCATAAATAAAAGGGAACATAAAGTGATGGTCGCTCTGTCAGGATCCTGAACCCAAACTGTCTGTGAAAGCCAGGGAGGCCAGGGAAGGCTCAGGTACTTAAACCTTAATCATGCTTTAAATGGGATTGAAGTGTCCACGTGCCTCAGAAATTTATTTCCTTTGGCTTTTCTCAGGTCTGTGAGATTGTGATTAGGAAATCAGGCTAACTTCACAGCTGGAAAGATTGTCGCCATATTTCTCCCAATTGGATGGCCAGAGCCACACGTGGTTTCTGCTGATGGAAAGCCAGAGCTCAATAAATAAGACCTGGTGTCTTGAAACTTCACTACTTTACACCCATAGAGTGTCTTGTGTATGCCACTGAAATTAAGGAGAAAACATGAGTTTGTGGTAGTGTTTCTGGGGCAGCAGGGAAGTAGTAGCATCCTTTTAATATATTCTGACTTTGTTCATGCAGTGCTCCTGACTTTACTTCAGGGATCAGTGCAGGTTTTTATCCTTAGTCCTGCAATCCTCTGCTTTGTGAGCTGGTTTACCTTCTCAGTAAGGCACACGAGGGGATCATTTACAGTCCAGTAAATTCATACCTCCTGCATTCAGTGGCATGCGGCCTTCGGGCTCCTGGTTAACAACACACAAGCATGACTTGCTGCACTGTAACTCATTCTTTGTCACAGCTTCTGGCTTAATTACAAAGCACTAAAAAATGTGAAATAACAAAAATAATTACTGTAATAAACTAATGATATAAAATATGTTTTGCTGAAATGAAAAAAGTCTCTGTCCTGACTGAAAGGTCCAAGTATTAACCTATGTGTAGGGACTAATTACAGTCTGAGGTACATGATGGTAATGATTATTTCTGCTGGAAGGCTCCGCTTCTAAGATCAGACCTTAGTTGTATGGGGAATATGTCCTTACATTTGCATAACATTTCCAGCAGATTTATTTGTCACCGTGAAAAACTGAACTGTACTCCCCAGTTCCATGCTGCTGATATTCTCAGTGTCACTGTAAGGCCATAGGAGGTGGTCTGTGCAGAGAACTGTATCATCCACCTCGCAATAAGGACTTTGTCATGTAGTACTCACATGGAGCTTTTGAGTTGTTCTGTGCTGCCACTGCCATAGCACGAACAGGAATGGAAGATATTCAGGTGTGTTTGGGGATGGTGATAATTTCTGTAGGTAAATACTGAAGTGCAGTTCCCTTCTAGGTTTTAGTTTCCTGTTTTTTGAAGGAGACACTACGTGAGTTGCTTTGTTCCACATCCTACACCCCCACCAAAAGACTGGAGAACTGGCAAAAGGAGGGAGTGAGGAATGTGCCTGTGTATGCAAAGAAAACATGGACACCCAGGCACCTGAAACGGGCAAAGCTTTAATTCAATTGCTTTTTTCTGGCTGTGGAATGCGGGCTTTAATCCATCAGGCACATGCATTTGACTTCTAAAATCAGCTAGTTCTGAAATTGGCACCTGTTTGTTTCATCGGAGCAACTAAATATGAGGCTTGGTGTCTTTTTTGCATCAACTGGATGTATATTAAATGTTGCAAGGACAGTAGTTTTCATTAACAATGCAGCCAGGCAGGGACAAATTTGCCTTGTTGACAGGAGCTAAGGTGTTTGGGGAAAAAAAGCCACTAGTTGTCAGGGCACTAGCAGTCTCCATCCAAGAGGTGTGTCAATGAAAAAACATAAATTGGATCTGTAACACACAAATTGTGTCTTTAAAACCAAACTTAAAAGTGACTGAAGCATCAACCTGTTTGCTAAAGTTGCATTTGGAGCAATATCCCATGAGTCACCACTGGCAAATCCAAAATCTAAAGGACTGTGGGAACATGCAGCACCACAGAACTGTGTCCTTAACTGACAAAACATGGAGAGTAGAAATATTCCCACTATCTGCTCATCCGACAGACCTGCTATGACAGTTCTTGGTAATGTTTAACTGTTTTTCACAGAGATTAAATATTTTTCTTTAGAAAGATCTTTTCTTTGTGTTTTAAAGGATTACACATGATTCTAGTTTTCAGGCAGGGCCCAGTTCACCCACCACAGAAGGAACTTCTGCTTCTCCCTCAGTGTTACCTGGCCATGAAATGGCATCTGGGCATAGCAGCTACTCACTAATCTGTGAAACCAAGAATGAGAATTGTGTTTAATGGGCCTCTTGAATAATGCATGTACTCAGGATTTCACACTTTCTGGCGTTATCACTGATTGTGGGCTGCCATGCAGATAACTGCGATTTGCAAAAACGCACAATTGTTATTAGGATTGACTCTTGCTATTATCCGTGTTTGTGTGTCATTTATGGTAAGAGCAGGTTTTAAAAGGTAGTTAAGGGAAAAGCTTCACAGTCTTGGCCTGTTTCCATTCTTAACCACTGAAGCTAAAATAAGTTATAGTCACCAAGTATTATAGCCAGGTCTTAGCATAGGACTGGGCTCATTAGAAAATGAGTGCGTGACAGCACTACTGCCCTGCTAAACTCCATCAGCATATCTCTGCTAAACCTAGACTGGGGACAGCAGAATTCAGTCTTCACACAGCTCTGTGCCTGGTTTCTGTCCCTGCTTACATGCATCCTCTGAGTGCCTGCAGCAGCAGGTCTTCATTGCAAAATAAACCCAGCTATAGGTTTGTGCTAAACACCACTGTCCCTTACAGGCTGAGTGCACACCAGTTCATCAAGCAGAGAGCACAGGAGTGCAGTGGCTCATTTTCCACCCAGGCTAAGTGGGACCCAGTGAAGGGAAAGGTTTTGTACTTATTTCACAGTCTTTAGAACTTTTATGGAGTCTCCACACCAGTCATGTCCTTCCTAAGCTCATTTTGGCAGTGGGTGGACCCTGTTTGAAGCTGCCAATAGAATTAAACCATGGAGTAAGAAAAACACCCCTTGGGGACCAAATGTGCCTCCTTGTGTGTCACCTTGTGGGAGGCAGCCCTGGTGCAGCTGTGACCAGCTGTGTGTTCTCAGGAGGTGCTGAAGGGGATGTCCAAGTGTGGCTGGCAGCATTTACTCAAATCTGAAGATTGTCCTTTAGGGTCATATTAGAGGCTGGCACTTGCCTTTGCAAAGATAACAAGAAATTTCATGTTTAGGATTATCAGATTTTCCATCTACTCTGTAGAAACAGCTGTCAACAAATCTGTGACAGCAGATGTTGGGACGTTGTTCAGTGTACTGTGTGCTAATCTGCTTCTCTGCCCTCCCCAATTAGACAGTCTTTTTTTGCTACCACGGAATGAAATTTGGACAAATACTGCTATAAGAATGTTCAGCAAAGTAGTCTGGGTCCTTCCAGAGTAAGGAGCCTTAGGCAGATGCTCACTTTTGCAGTCAATGGACCTTATTGAAAGACTACTGTCAAGACAACTATCTTGTGCTTTGCTTTCCCACTGCTCCATGGGCATTGTCAGGGTGGACTGTCTCAAAAGATCAGGGAAGAAACCTGTGGGGACAGGGACTGTTTGGAGGTGACAGCAAAAGCAACACGGTGCCTGACCTGCACTCCAGTAATCTCCAGCTACCTGGTCCTGATCCAGCTTGGCGGCAGATTGGTGTAAACTGTGATATACCTTGCAAATACCATCTCCTTTGTATGTGAGATGTACATTATGCCTTTGGGTATATGTGAAAGGATCCACCAGCCAATCCACAGGGCTAATTGCTAATGAAATCCAAACCTGTGCTGTCCTTTGACATCCCAGCTGGAGCTTTGGACACAGCATTTTTTAGTGCTCACCCACTAAAGCTCAAACTCAGAAGCATCATCTAATGCAGTCCAGTTTCATATGACTCTTTATCAGCAGCAGTGCTGGTTTGAGCAGATCTCCCAACTCAGTCTTTGAAAATTAAAATCTCAGAATTCCCCACCTTGAACAGCACCTTCCCTCTTTATGATGTGGAAACATCCAGAACTGGTCTTACTGGGTGAAACTCACTGGCTGAACTCCTGCTGGTGATCTTTGGGACTATGTTATGATGTCCACTTGTTTCTCTGTTAGATGAATTTAACTCCTGAGTGAATTCGTACATGGACAAATCCAAGACATAATTTCTGTGTGCTTACCTGTAACTGTGACAAGGGACAGCCTGAATTTCAAAATGTCATACAGTTTGTACAGTCTGGCAAACCTCCTTAGAAATCTCAGATTATTTTTTGTCTCTGCAACTTTTTAATAAAATCCAAAACTAGCAGAAAGAAAAATAGAGATTTATTTTTAGCCAACTAATTTCCTGTATTATGGGAAACCCAGTCATTAGAGAACTGAGATTACAAATTTGAAATTAGAAACAAAAATGAGGTTGCTTTCCTGGATTTTCTCTATCCAATAAAGACTTCTAGAAAAAGCTGCCTGTCACCTGGCTTGTAACATCTATGTCTACCTCAGAGCTGGTCATGCAAAGCCCCTGCTACAGTGAATGGAAAGAAAGTATTTAAGGCCATGGTTCATCTCATCTATTTTAGAATTAGATGAATGATGCTTTGGAAGTGCTCCCATGCCTGTAGACAGAGTCAAGGTGACTTGCTTAGATACAGAAGTCACATTGCTGACTTCTTTTTGTAAGAAAAATCCTGCCTGTGGTGATGATGCAACTGGGTTTAGAAATATACTGTAGAAAAACACAAAAGAGAGAAGGAAAGGCTGTATTTATATTGCACTGCGTTTTGTACTCAGTTATTATTAAAGGCAAATGCACATTTTTAAAAACAACTCAGGTCTCTCAATAGAATCATCTGTGTGAGCTGACAGGAAAGGTCTACAAAGCGGTGTTTCATAACGTCTGGTGAGGATGCTGTGCAAACTCATTGTTTGACTTGATCTGGAAAGGACTGCCCCTGGAGAGGAAGGGGAGGAAGCAAGATACAATAACCATGGTTTCTGAGAACCTTTGCAAGGAAATGAAACAATAACAGAGTAGAAGATCAACAATTCCAGGTAAACAACATGACAATATGTTGATTTTATATGTATGGGAATTTTCATCCTTATATTATTAAACTCCCATGGCTAATGCTGTGATTAATGTCCTTCCAAAACAAGTCAAAGGTTAGCTGCAGTGTCTGTGGAAGGGATTGATAAGAATTCCTATATTATATATATATTAAAAAAAAATATTTCCATGGTGACATTCTGATAGAAAGTTCACTTCTTTTCAATTTCTATGTGAAAATGCATCATGTCTTTGTTACAGCAACAGCTGGAGTAAGTCTATACCACAGAGCAAGGCTGTTGCTATCCCAAAACGAATTGCACATGCTCCTCGTGGTAACTACTGCACTTCTGCTCACTCTTGCAGTTTTATGCCACATTCACATTTGCATTGGTTCAAAAAGCTTTCCATGCCAGTGAAAAAAACCACTGGTTTCAGCTTCCATCCCCTTCCTTCCTTGCGATCATTGTGACCAAACTGCTGATTTCCTGCTTAGTTTCTTCCCTGGCAGAATTTAGGTTTAGAAAAATAGTCTTGCTGAGGCCATAACCAGATGTTGTCCTGCTGAAACACAGCTCCTCACTGTTTCTGGTCCTGACAACCTCCTATTTCAGAGATGGCCATTGAGTCCCAATCCCATCTCTCTTTAACATAAGCTGTGAGCCTACAGCAAATGATGATCACAACCCATAAATGCACAAGGCGCTCATAAAATCACAGCTGAAATTCATGAATTGGCCATAGGTCGTCCCCAAACTGCCATAATGTGCTGGTCTGTCTGCCTTCATGGATGCACTCTCTAACACTCTCTCTCTCCCTTGACCAAATGCTGGCCAGACAATTATTTCAGGATCTATAATGCAGTACTTCTTACACTGAGATTTGTTTTATTTTATTCTTGTAAGATCACTTGCTGCTCTCTCTTGCACAGAATACAAGATTACCCTGAAGAATAAAATAAAGGAATTAATTGACATTTTAATTAATTACAACTTTTAATTAATATTCACCAGGGTGACAAGTGTTCTGGAATGCAAAACAGGAGTAATTCCTGAGGAAAAAAGGAAAAGGCCCTGCAGTTTGTGTTCAGGTTAAATGAAGATCTTGTAGCTACATATATGATTATATCAGGTATCTGCTGACTCTGTTCAATGCCTGAAATTTTGCTCATTTTGAAAGAGCATGGGCAGTTCTTTATTATCAATATCAGAGGCTGTGAGCAGGGCTCAGAGGCAGAGTACACTGACTGAGTAGAAGGCATGGTCCATAACCTGAACAACTGAATATCTAAAAGTCTTAGTTGAGCTCAGGCACTCTACCACAGGGAGAGAGAGGTCAAGGGATGGACATGACAGGTGCCATTTCCTTCTCTTGCTGTTTTCAGCCTACCTGCTCCCATGTGCTGAAGAAACCAGTGTAGGAACACACAGGATCCTCTTGATGACTCTGCAGGACCTGAAGGACTCCCCACAGTCACTCACCACCCATCCTCCCTATGAAATACTGAGCAAGGCTGTCGTGAAGCTTCGCATGGATGTGCTGCATTTTATTTACATAGCAGGGATCCCTTGCCTGAATTGCTATAAAAAGTGTCCTGTAATTTTCTCCCAGGCATGAACTATAGCTCTTTGACATGCCTATGAAAGATGGGGTCCTGTTACTCACTGGTGGTAAGGAGGGGAAAAGGGAAATTCTCCTTGTATATAATTTAGTATTCTCTTTATAATGCAGTTTATGTGTTAGTAATACTCCACTAATTGCAAGCAATACTTGGTGCTTACAGGCTGTGATCCTGAAGGATGGGACAGGGCTGTACTACAGGCAGGATCAGGTGCTTGGTAAAAGAAACCACTGGTTTTTTTCTGGGTTTAAACAACCGTAGCTGCTTGTGGAAAGAGATGAGCTAAGAGTGGTGGAGAGTTCCCTGTCCTGCCTTTTCAGCATGAATATCTGTACCTTCTGCAGAGACAATTAATAAAACACAGTAGTGCCAAAAATTATCTTACAGCCCAGAAATAGTTCTTAGCTCATTTGACCTTGCAGTAAATTTGAAAGGATGAAGGTAGAAGAGACTTGCATCCCTTGGTCAGCTTCTAAAACACAGATATTTCCCTTCATCAGTGGAGGGCATGATTGTGCAACAGTCCAGCTGACCCAACAATTGATAACAGGAAAAAGAGCTCTTCTGTCTTCCCCTCTCTTCCTTCCCTCCTCACCCTCACCTGCACTCCAGCAGCAGCCCTGTCCTGACCCTTCCATGAGACAACTCAGCTCTTTTGCTAGGTTAGTTGTCTGCCAGGCTAATGAGTTCAATCAGTTCAGCAAGGACCAGGAAAAACACCCCAGTCACAAAGACAGAAGTAGAAACACAGAGCTGGGAGCAGGGGAAAGCATGGAGGCAGGAGGGACAAGGACTGGGACTGCTCTCTCTCACCAGCAGTGACCATTAGACTGGCTCAAATATGTGATCCAAAGGTCCCAGAGAATGTTTCACTGAGAAGGTAACTTTCTGATAGCATAGCAGTCAGGATACTCCTTTACCAGTTCAGATAAAGTATTATTATCTTGGATAATGTTTTCATCTGTTGGGGTGCCACACAAAAGTTAGACTGAAATCCTTTCTCAGACAAAACTCCCCTGGGCTGCAAATGAGCTGCTGCAACACCAGAGTAGTCCATGACAGAGGCTGAACATGCTCCTTTGGAGATCATAGTTCGGTTATGTTCACTTATTGATGGTGGTGATGAGTTCCAAGCTGCCTTAGATGTTAGCCCATGACTTGTCCCAATCTTTGGTGACCTCCAGGTAGAAAGAACAATTTTTGACACAAAAGTTAGGATTACACACATGTGCTTTGGAAGTGGCTTGAAGGGAGCTGGGGACCGTTCTTGGGCCTCTCTGCTGATATTGGTTGCATGATATTATCACAGTGGAGCAGGAATAGATGGAGACGGACTTATCTGTCCATCTAGCAGCTAAGCTGTAGGCTGTGCTCTGAGACACAGAAAACTTGACTCCTACACCAGGAGGAGAAGATTAAGCTGAAATGACTCAGGAGGTGAACAGGGAAGAGTCACCAGACCTGGTCTTGGGGACAATCCAGCACTCCAAAAGTCAAGAAAGCCAGCTGACTTCAGGAAATACAGACCTTTCTGTGCATCAGCTACGCAGAATCAGACCCTAAACAGCAAAGGAATTTTTACTGCAATCCCATTTTTGCCAATTAAATGTCTTCTGCTTCTAAATCGAAGGAAGCTTCAATGTTAATTTTAAAATATTGCTGGCATTTATCACAGTAATTACCTTAGCCATGTAAAACTCCAGACGCCATAAATAGTGTTGATACTATAGATTAAATGCTCCCAGGGTATGTATTACTGATGCTACAAAACACACATGCAGACAAGGATATTCTTTTCCAAGATCAACATTTGTTGGGCTCACGCAAAACCATTTGAGCACACAGTTGCCTCATCAGATTTCTGAAAATGACTGATATTCCTTGTCAAAAGCCATCCATCTTTATCAGCGATCATATTTTGGAGGAGCAAAAGAAGTATACCTGGGCAAACACACTCACAAGCTGTAATATGAAAACATAGAATCAGAATCATAGAATGGTTTGGGTCGGAAGGGACCTTAAAGATCGTCTAGTTCCAGCACCCCTGCCATGGGCAGGGACACCTTCCACTAGCCCAGGTTGCTCAAAGCCCCGTCCAGCCTGGCCTTGAACACTGCCAGGGAGGGGCCAGTCACAAAATCTCTTGACAACTTGTTCCAGTGTCTCACCACCCTCACAGTAAAGAATTTCTTCCTTAAACCTAATCTACATGTACTCTCTTTCAGTTTAAAACTGTTATTCCTCATCATATCCCTACACTCCCTGATAAATAGTCCCTCCCCACCTTTCCTGTAGAACCATTTAAGTACTGGGAGGCTGCTATAAAATCTCTGCGGGGTCTTTTCCAGGCTGAACAACCCCAACTCTCTCAGGCTGTCCTCACAGGGGAGGTGCTCCAGCCCCTGAGCATCTTCATGGCCTCCTCTGGACCACTCAAGCAGGTCCATGTCCTTCTTATATTGGGGACCCCAGAGCTGGACATAGGACTCCAGGTGGGGTCTTATGAGAGTGGAGTAGAGGGTGAAAATCCCCTCCTTTGACCTGCTGGCCACACTTCTGATGCAGCTCAGGATGGTTTTGGCTTTCTGGGCTGTGAACGCACATTGCTGGGTCATGCTGAGCTTCTCATCAGCCAACACCCCCAAGTGCTTTTCCTCAAAGCTGCTCCCAATCCGTTCTCTGCCCATCCTGTATTTGTGTCTGGAATTGCCTTGACCCATGTGCAGGACATTGCACTTGGTCTTACTGAACTTCATGAGGTTTGCACGGGCCCACCCCTCAAGCCTGTCCAGGTCCCTCTGGATGGCACATCCCTTCCCTCCAGTGTGTTGACCACACCACACAGCTTGGTTTAATCAGCAAACTTGCTGAGGGTGCGTTCAATCCCACTGTCCATTATGCCAACAATGATGTTAAACAACACTGGTCCCAACACCAAGGAATTGTACTGGCGTACACCACTCGTCACTGCTCTCCACTTGGACATCAAGCTGTTGACCGCAATTCTTTGAGCGTGACCATCCATCCAATTCCTTATCCACTGAGTGTTCCATCAGTCAAATCCATGTCTCTCCAATTTAGAGACAAGGATTTTGTGCAGGGCAGTGTCAAAGGCTTTGCACAAGTCCAGGTAGATGACATCAGTTGCTCTTCCCTTATCCACCAACACTGTAACTCCATCATCGAAGACCACCAGATTTGTCAGGCATGATTTGCCCTCAGTGAAGCCATGTTGGCTGTCACCAATCACCTCCTTGTTTTCCATGTGCCCTAGGATATTTTCCAGGAGGATCTGCTCCATGATCTTGCCAGGCACAGAAGTGAGACTGACTGGCTTGTAGTTCCCCAAGTCTTTTTTTTTCCTCTTTTTATAAATGGGAGTTATGTTTTTCCCTTTTCCAGCCAGCAGGAACTTCAATGGACTGCCATGACTTCTCAACTATGATGGATAGTGGCTTTGCCAGTTCATCTGCCAGCTGCCTCAGGACCTGTGGATGCATCTTATCAGGTCCCATGGACTTGTGCACCTTCAGGTTCCTTAGATGGTCTCAGACCTGATCTTCTCCTACAGTGGGTGGTTCTTCATTCTCTTAGTCCCTGCCTTTGCCTTCTGCTACTTGGGAAGTGTGGCTGGAACACTTGCTGGTGAACACTAAGGCAAAAAAGTAATTGAGTACCTCAGTCTTCTCTATATTGCAGGTAATCAGGTCTTCCATCTCCTTCCAGAGAGGGCCCACATTTTCCCTAGTCTTCCTTTATCACTGATGTATCTATAGAAGCTTTTCTTGTTGCCCTTGATATCCCTGGCCAGATTTATTTCTATCAGGGCTTTAGCTTTCCTAACCTGATCCTTGGCTGCTCAGACAATTTCTTTGTATTTCTCCCAGGCTACCTGTCCTTTCTTCCACCCTCTGTGGGCTTCCTTTTTGTGTTTGAGTTTGTCCACGATCTCCTTGTTCATCCATGCAGGCCTCTTGGCATTTTTGTCTGACATGCTCTTTTTTGGGATGCGTTGCTCCTGAGCTTGAAGGAGGTGACCCTTGAATACTAACCAGCTTTCTTGGGCACCTCTTCCTTCGAGGGCTTTATCTCATGGTACTCTACCAAACAGATCCCTGAAGAGACCAGTCTGTTCTCTTGATGTCTAGGGTAGTGAGCTTGCTGTGTGCAATTGCAATAATTTCTTCATTGCAATTATGTTTTTCGATTAGTAACTTTAAAGGTGGGAAAAGTTTATCTCAGGGACTTTGAATTTCCACGTTCTTCAGTTTCCAAATACTTAGTCTCTGAAAATAAGACTGCTTTGATCTCTTAAAGATATTGTGGGTATATAACCCATAAATGAGTCATTCTGAATTACTAATCAGCTTACAAAATGTTCATCTTTATTATTATGGACCTCTGTACTCAAAACCAATGAAAGGTGTCTGTGTAGGTAGGAAAAAACAGAGCCTTTATCAGACACCCTTCCCTAGTATGGAAAGGCATGTGCAGACAGGTATGAAAAGGTGGATAGTGCAAGTGTGTAGGGACATCAGTAATAAGCTAGAAACTGATAAGATAGCAAGCTGTGGGGTACTTGAAACCAGATATTACATATTGGCCAAGTTTACACATGTACATTGTGACCATTAGTATAATCAGCTGATGTCAATACTATCTATAATATTATTGATTATAATCACGCCTGACAGGGAAATATATTCTGCACTTCTGTGAATATTAGTAAAGGGCATTGTTGCCAAAGAAGGCAAAGAGATTTCTCTTTACATTTGGCTCTGAGCGCTCCCTGCAGACAGCCTGCCCCATCACCTGGCTGATGATGCTGATGAAAGGCTCCCTAGGTGTATGCTTTCTGTAGGTTTGACTGTTTACAAGAGGAGGCTGTATAGAGCCTGCATACAGTGGGAGGTGGCTGCACCATTGGAAGCAGCAATATACATATATAGTGATGTGTATTGTGTAAAATACACATTTATCACTCCATTGCTCTTTATTAATAGGAGGCAAGATACTAAAAAATAACTCAACCCCAAGACACAGAATGGAGATAAAGCTGTTTTATAGCATCTGAAAGCATGTGGAAAAATTGTTGCAGAGCTGGAACTTATTTGGCACTAGGGAAACCATTTGTTGAGCTGCCAGTAAAACTGTAGAAGAGGAAATACTTATAAGAAGACATCCAAACAAGCACTGAGCTTCCTTCCCATGAAAATCAAGGTCAAATAGAGCGCTTGAAATCATTAGGAACACATGAAAAATGAACCCATATTGCCACTGGGAATGACTTGGACAACGGTTGGAAATACGTGTTTGTAAGGACCCAATAGCTTCCTATCACTCAGGGAACTTCTCAAAATTTATTTCTTGAGCACAGTGACGGGCATAACTTGGGCAAAGTTCCCAAAATTCAGCTTTTGTGGCCTGAAGGGTGAGCTCTGTCTGTAATGCCATCACTCTTGCTCATGTTTAACCCAAGGGGAGATTTCATTGCTCCTTAACTTCCAACTGGGAGATGTGGCTGCATGCTCTGGCACAAACCTGGTCAACTTATGCAATGCAGTGCTTTGAAAAGCTGTATGGCTAATCCAACTTCTATAAAGGATGCATATTTTGCTGTGGAAAACTGCATCTAATTTGCTTTCATATGGAAACATTGGCTTAATGTTAATATTTGGTGTCCTGTGGTCACAGTGACATGGTCATAAATATATGTACAAGTATTGTTGCTTTATAATCTTTATATAGGAAATATTCAGTGGCAGTAAGAAATCACAGGCAGTCAGCACACTGGAAAGTTTATTGTTGTAGGATTTTTTTTATTTTCACTGAAACTATGTTGGCTTTTTCCAGATTACAAACTGACTTCAAAAAAGAGAAATAAAACTGTCTATTTTTACATTATATAAAATCTTCTTTTACTTTATATTGCATTTCACATGAGAAAGAAGGTTTGGTATTTTTTTTTGTTTATAAAGTAAAATATATCAATATATATCTTGCTTTGTTTTAATGCGCTGTAACTAAGAGTCTTCTGTGATCATCTTTTGCAGCCAGTATGTTGCTGGTTGTTTAAGAACTTGTGGTCATTATGGAAGATAAATGACAGTCCTTGGAGCCTGTGGCGGAAGCACACATTAGTCACTAGTAAATGATGTATAAAAAATATTCAGCTTGCAAAAAGATAATGGTGGTTCCTATTTGAAAATGCAGAAAAATGCACATATCTGGAACACAAAAGCGTCTCATCAATATCTCTGTGGGTAGAAAACTAACCTGTCAAGAAGGAAATGTTGAAGAGATGGAGATATTTATGCACTCACAGCACTGATCATAATGATGTAAAGGACTATTAAAGTAAACTTAAAGTATTAGATAGTACAAGTGTATCCCTTAATTGTTTTTTCTGAGCAACCTAGGAATGCTCTAAAAAAATTCAATTAGGAATTGTTCATTCCACATCCCTGACCTCCAGTGATCCATTTCACTGCTATCCATAAATTTAATAGTCATTCCTGGTTTAACCTTTTACTAATGGCAAAAAGTCCTTCGGCCCCTCCAGTGCTGTAGCTGAGGAGTGAGACTCACAGGGGGGTGAGCACAGAAGACAGAATCTGTCTTGGTGACTTTGGCATTGCTAGGGCTGTAGTAGCATCCACAATGTGGGGATGTGGTGACCTCATGGCTGAATTCTTCTTTGGCCCTCTTCTCCCAGATGATGACTCCCACAGGAGACATCACCCCTGCATTACACAGAAAATTTCATTGCCTTCCCAGAAGAGGGCATTTCTGCCATTTCCTTGCTCTGGAAATTGTGTGCAATTAACACATTTCAGGGCTCCAGCCCCCAGGCTTTCATTAGGACCAGACCTTGCTGAGTGAGCCACATTGCAGGGCCAGGCTGTTGGTGTGCGATGGTTGAAGATCTGTGGTGGAGAAGGCAGCTGCCTGCCAAGAGAGGGGCATCTATTTCTAGCCAGTGGCTTCGGTCCTTATGGGCCTCTTTTCCTTGCCTTTCATTCCTGGCTCTGTTAGCTTACCTAGCAAAGGACCTTTTCTGCATGGCTCGTCAGTTGGGCTGAACTGACCTAAAGACTGGCAGAGCCAATCCTCCTCCACTTCCTTTACCCTCAGGCTTAGTGCTATGGCCTTGCCTCCTCCTTTATGCTACATCTAGTGCTTCTCTGACTCTACACTGAACCAACTCAACTCTCATCTGGAAGAAAACAAAGGTTATATATACATAAATTAACTGGAGTTTTAACTACCTTAATTTTCTGCCAGTTGTGTAAGATCAGCAAGACATCCTCCAAGGACCAGGGCAAGTGAAGGGAAACAGCTGGAGAATGGAAAGGACAATAGGGGAAAAGAAGTGATCACTTCCCAAGGCAGTGAACCATTAAAGAGGCCCAGCTGTGTCTTTGAACAGTCATTGAAGGATACGGGTACAACATGGGGAAACTTAACAGGAAGCTGAGAGTGAGGACAGGAAGCAGTTTGCTGTTGCTGTAATGGGCAATTCAGTACCCAAGTGGAGGGTTGGTACTTAGACCTAGAGGGGAAAATCAATTAATCGGACTCATTTAAATTTTATTTTTCATTGGGGACTACAAATTCAGCTGTAAAGGATAAAAGTAGCAAAGTGACACCTGTTGAATGTTAGAGATGCCAGAGAAAGATACTTGTACCTACTCCCTATCAACACATAGAGGCAGTGCAAACTCCTTCATGGGAGGCCTTTCTGCATGTGCAATGCTCTCTGTCACTCTGTGCAGCTACTGAATGATTTTATAGATAATTATTCACCTTTGGTTCTTTCCTGGCACTCTTTGCTTTGGACGGGACGGTATGACACCACAACCTGAAAGGTTATATAGTCATTTTACAGTAAAAGCCTGTAAGATGCAAAAGGGAAAATTTGTTCTGTAGATCTGGACATCAGTAAATGGTGTATTGTGGGAGTGTCAGCCCTGCACAGCTGTGGGAGATTCAGTGCTTAAGAGCCAAATTGGCATCAGCTGGTCAGCTCTGTTCAGGAGCTCTGTTTTGTGCAGGCTCGGAGAAGTGCTGGTCAGTCCTGCACTGGCTTGGAGAAATGCCAGCTCTGCTCTGCGCAGGCCTGGAGGAACAGCTAAGGCTTTGAGGAGAAACAGGCCTTGGAAGAAAGATAAGTCAGCAGTGTGTAGGCCAGGAGAAAGAGAAATGTTTTGAGGAGAAACAGGCCTTGGAAGAGAGATGAGAAACTGCCAGGCTGTGCTAAGGTGGATGGAACTGTTTGTAGGAAAGAGGGTTGATGACTGTCTAGTTGCTGACTTGCTTATTATGAAGTAAGAGCTTGAATGAGAGTATAAGTATGTATTATTGCATGAGTATGTATTACTATAAGAAGAGAAAGAGAGATTAAAGAAAATAAACAGCCCCTGCCCTGCAGAAAGAAAGAAGAACACTGACATGTGAATTATTTTGGCCGCTACGACTTAATACAACTTAGTACAACTTAGTATAATTTATTACGGTGTATGTCGGTCAGATGCTGCCTAACTGCTCAAAACAGTACCTGGGGTCTTCAGCTGCTCTCAGCTACACTTGAACGGCTGGTTGAAGCTGTCCTGTTGTAGCAAAGATGTCCTTGCTTCTGAGTACGTTTCTTCATCCTGTAAAGATGCCGCAGCTCTTAGTGTACTGAAATTTTGATATTCAGTCCCTTTTGCAACTTCTATAACCCATGAAAATAGGGAAATATTTTGCAGAAAAGGAAGCCTGGAGAATTTGCCTGTCTTCTGTTAAACCTTGCCTGTGTGGTCTGCACTTACGGGAGGTCAAAGGTTAGTTTAACTCCCTCAGCATAACAGAAAGATGTTTGGTACTTGTATACTGAGCCAACAAATTGAACCTGCCCACACTCTGACCCGTTCAGCTCTTCTATAATGAAAAGCAGTCAAATTCAGCATGTTGCAACTTTATTATCAGAAAAGAGAGAGAAATCTCTTTAGCAACACTTTATTTACTTCAGAAGTAACCTTGAGTTGTCAGCTGGAGAGTAATATGTTCCCTTTCTGTATCCACTTCACATTTCCCTCACTTCCAAGGTTCCAATTTGAGGCAGTTTCTGCTGCTGCGGGAGAAACAACAGCATGTTTCTGAGTGCTTGGTTAAGCTATTTATAGGTGCACATTTAGAGTCAAAGACTGCACTGTAGCATTATGTTTTCTAGACACAAAGAATAGTTACATGTTTCCAGCTAAAATGTTTTTTATTTGAAATGAAGACACTCAGTGCCATAAAAAGTACAAAATCAAACTCAGCCAGAGGCAGCCTGCTGCACATTTCTTACATGAACTCTCTGCAGAAACAATGAGAGCAAAATTGCTGCTTTTCCAGGAGTACGAGAAGGGACTTCAGAAAGTCAGTCCTCCACTAGCAGAGGTAATTACTTACCTCGCAGCTGCTTGTTAGAGCAGGTTGGGGAAAGGTGCTCACTCTTATTCACTATGTTCTGAAACAGCGTGTAACCAAAGTCTCTGAAATTTTCATTTAAAATGGGGAAGGTGAAGGAGATTCTGGAAATGCAAAGTTCTTGTTCATCTCTCCATTTTCTCTGTCTCCTGGCCAGGGACTTTTACTGCTATACTGCTGGGGAATCTGGGGGAAAATCAGCTTCAAGGCTGTCTTACTTTGCATGAAAGCTTTTTATATTTGTGCCCTTCATCCTGTGAAGCAAGGAAGATGGATACAAAAAAAGGGTGAATAGAAGAACAATTGAATAGACTGGAACTCTTTAGCATGAAAACAGATGACTGACTGAAATCTACCTACCCAGATTGCCTTATATAAAACAAAAAAAAACCCCATATGTGTCAATTGGGAGATGTTTTTAATTGAATAAAACTTTGTGGTTTGAGTAATGTGGTATCTTTCACAAGCAGCTGACTATGGAGATTAAGAAAATTATTCAACTATTCAATTATTAAAATTGAGCCAACAGAAATCATGACGGATATTGTTTTAAATGTTTCATACGTGGGTGTGAAGTGCAGCTATGTACTGTTATAGGGAAAATAAAAATGCAGAATCAGACAGGATGCTAAGAGAAGTTCAGTAAGTTTTCAAAGTTTATGTCTATGGCCAATATGATTTTATAAGGCAAATTATCTATTACACATCCCTACAACTTGGCCTTTAGTCATTGAGAGTCCTTTTAGTTTATGTATTTTGCCCTCCTTTCACTTTCTTCCCCTCTAAAGAGGAGGAAAGGTGACATCTGAAAAGTTTGGTTGAGGAGACAGCACCTGGGTCCTGTGGTGGAGTTGATTTGATGGCCAAGGTAGTACTCTGGGAAGAGATGCTCTACTGAGGTTTCTGGTCCTTGTCAGTCACAGTGAAACTCTCCTGGAAGTGCTTGGAAAAGAAGAACAAACTCTCCTCTAAAGGAACAATATGGGACCCTACCCAAGCTTCACTAAATACACTAGGAAAAAGACAAAGTTTATGAGCAAATGGTTTAGCCTGTGATCATTGGCTGGAAATTAAACTTGAAAGGTTACAAGAGAGACAGTGGCTTTTGGAAAATGATGTCCTGTAAAACGTTAGAAGTTGAGGTTAATTAAAGCTACATCTTCCTTTGGAAATGAGTCATTTGTATGTTTGTTCTAGGACTAAAACCAAGGCTAGATTTGGCTTTTGGTGAATGTTTGTGAACAGTGATGAATAGTTTATATATTTGTTTTAAAACATCTCCAGGATTACAGTTTAGAAATGGAAATGGAGACAAGAGGCAGACTTTACTGGAATAAATAAGACCCTGCAGTCTAATTTGTCATTTGAATAAATTATATTAATTATAATTACACAGTGTCTTGGAATTTTACATGCTGGGTTTTGACAGGGTTGACCCTCAAATTCTATCCTGCACTGGAGAATTTATCACTAGATTGAAGACCCTGAGTCAAACCAGCAAAGCAGCACTCCTTGTAACACATTTTTGTTAATAATTTCTGTTGCAAAGGCAAATAAAGCAATACAATTGCAGCCTGACAGGGCAAAGAAAGGCAACGCAAACAGCCTCTGCAGCACCCGCACTATCCATTAAGCACAAACCCGATCAGGGAGACAGGAGGTTTCTACCCGTTAGATAATTCTTCTCCCAGTGGTCAGGAATTAACACAACAGCAACCAAATGCAGGGCATTTTCTTTTCGTTCATTCAGACAGCTTCTCACTCAGTGCTCTCAGCTATCAGGAATCCCATTCCTCCCTGCTTAATTATCCCCCGGCTCTGAGCACGGGCTATTCCATGGAGTAAGTAATCCCATCGCTGTCTGGGCAGCTAACACCTCCCTTGCAATGCCTGGGTCACTAGGGCACTGCTTCTTTAGAACTAGTGCCTTCGCTCGATTTTTTTTTTTTTTAAATATTGATAACCTGAAAGCCTGAATCACTTTAACAAAACAAGAAAAAGTGAGGCTGCTTTGGTTTGAAGATGCTGTTCTGGTGTACTGGAGGGAGCAGATGACAATTCATGTGAGGGAGAGCACCCTCGCCCAGGTAGCCCTCAGAGAGCAAAGAGAAAGTAAATTAGGGAATTTTAACTGTAAAGCACCATCAAATATCCTCTAGAGTGGACCTGTTTTATGCTCCCCCATCTCTGAGACCTTTCCTGTCTCCACACTGGAGGTTTGCAGCAGCAGGGTGATGATGCTGATTGCTGGCATATGCTGGGACACTGACAGCCAAGCTCTGTGAGTGGAGCTGGCAGCATCCTCACTGCTCCAGGGTGATGAGAATGGAGGCCTTGTCATGGGATAATAAAATATTAACGTGTTTGAGAAACATGTATTTCCTTCACACGTGGGTACTGTGGGTCAGAGCTTGTTCTCAGTGACTGTGGAGCAAATCCCAAATAGCTGCTTTAGCACTGGGATATGTCTGTATATGTGTGTGAGACTGTTTTTACACCAGTGTGAGAGGTATTAGGGAATCTGACACCTTCTATTATTTGGAATTATTTGGAAGCTGATAGTTCAGGAGGATACTAGCATTAGCAGGCTCTAGGGATTGCTATTTATACATATATTTTAAACTGCAGTGGTACTCAGAAAATCCCCTTTAAAAATAGCAATATGCCTTTGTTATTCCCCTGGTTGCCATATGAGATGCCGTGTGTTCCCAAGGATATGTTTGGGTTTTTTCCTCCCTAACTGCCAGCACTAGAAATTCAATCTCAGGTCTGAGAGCAAATAACATTCTTGTCTTCTCACATATCATCACCAGTAATAAAAACCTGAAGATCAAAGTGTGCCCTTGGTGACACCTCTACAACCACTTTGTCTGCAAGGGATCAGCCCTTGGTAGAAAACCTGCCATTCTGTCCTGGGTGCCTGAGAAAGGGCTGAACCTAGATTGCTCTTTGTGTTGTGTCTTCCTTGACAGCAAAAGAAAAACAAGAGTAAAACAATTACTTTCAAAATGGAAGAGATGAGGGTGTGATTACATGTAGTATTACCTCACTGTTACTAGATGTAATATTGCATCAATGTTATTCATCTGTTGAGAAGGTGCTGATTTAACATTTGTGGACAAGATGTGCACTCAATGCACCTGGCCTGACACATGCCAAAGTCTGATGTTGCTGTTACTGCCCCTGACAAATCTCTTTTATGTATGGTGAGCAAGAGGAAGCTAACTGTGAAGCCTCTAAGCCATGGCTTTAAGCACAAGGACTTTAAACTCCAGTGACTCTTCCTCAGGCTGCAACTCATTCTTTGCTTCTCATGCCGCTTTCCTGGCCCAAAGAGGACATAACCATGCAGAAAACAGGCTAAAACACCCCGATTATACAGAGTGCTTAGAGCAGCTGATGAACATTTGACACATGACATGCTCAGATTTAAGCATTTATTGAAAAGGGTCCTACAGGCAGACAGAGCTGTGCTTCCTACACCAGGGGTTCCAGTCCGGGCTCGTGGTGCCCTGGAGCTCTGGTCCACGCTCGGAGAGCCCTGCAGCTCAAATGGATGCACGTGCTGTGCTGGCTGCGGGTCCCAACCCTCATCTCGCTGGCACCAAAGCTGCACCCAGCCTTGGATGTAAATTTAATCTTGTTGGGAGCTAATGGAGCGAGGAACTTGACACACCTTTTCCCTCTCTGTAGATGGGAGCCATATGGCTGCCGACTCTCACAACGTTCCTCAATCTGAAGATGAATGATCATTAACATATGTTCTCTAGAGTAATTAAAAATGTGATCATAAACATAGTCTGACTCACTGAAGGTAGAATCAGTTACCAGGGGACCCACCTCCAGTGGCGGGGCAAGATCTTTGGAGAAAATTAAGGAAATGGGAATGGTTGCCAAGCCCATTCCAAGTGTGAGTTAAACTGCAGCATTTTAGCCCTTTTTTTTTTTTTTCATATTCATGCAAGATAAGCTTGATGAGATGCAGGGAAGTCTGTTTACACTTTGTCACTATGAAGAACCTGTGCAGATTGGTTTTGCTGGAGGCAGCTACCAAAAATTCAAACCAAGCCAGTGCTAAAGAGGCATCTACCTGTGCCCCCAAATGCAGACAAAAGTGTGGCAGTTTGTGTTCAGCATCAGAAAGAAGAGCACCAGGAAGAAGAAAGGAGACTTGTTTTGTGCAAACCACATCATCTTAAAGGTCTCTCAAGAGATTTAGAATTAAAACATTTTAAGTTGTTTGAATTAAGACATTTTATGGTGTGGACAGAAACAGCTGTTGCAGCTCAGCTGAGGAACTCTGTTACATATCCGAGCCTCAAGAAACTCCGATTGCTGAGTACAGTGAAATTTGAGGGATATTTGAGAATTTCCCTGGAAAGTACCTGAGGAATGGATAGTCCTGGAGACAGAGAAGCAATCTCTAAGGCTGGAAGAGAGGTTTTATGTGTCTTTTACGTGAGCTGTATTTCACAGACTACCAGCAACATAGCAAAAGACACAATATTTCCTTAGGGAAGTTCATGTAACCCACCCTGGAAAGCTCTGCAAAAAAGGAATAAGATTGCTGTTTCCCGTGTCTCTTGAGAGAAATAAGTGACTGGGCATGAAAGCACTCACAGAGGGAAAGCTTTTCCAAATGAGAAACCTTCAGAGATGCTTCAAAAAGAAAAGCCAAAAGCCAACCACTTACATTGGGTTGTGCCTCACACATCCTCACCGTTTCAAAGAACTCTCCCAAAATTAAAAGCAGACTGATGTCTGGCTTTGGAGTTTTGCACTGTTTTCTTAATTTTCTTTTTTTTCTTCTGTCCTGTGAGACAGGGTTTCATGACTTGCTACTGCTTTGCCCTGCCCTTGGCACAGAAAGCTGAGTCTCACTGACAACCCATTGCAGGGAGAGCAGCTCCCCCAGGGTTAGTGGGTCTGGGGTGAACCCTAAGGCCATGAGATGCATCACAGCCTGTCAGTGCTACCAAAGAAGGAAGGATTTCACATTTTGTCCTGTGGACTGAGTGATATGGCTGCTCTCAGAGCCAGGAATAGCAGTACCCCGTAATCCAGGTCACCAGGTCGTGCCTGGGGAAGGCAGCTTGCCCACTTCTGGAGAGCAATAAGAGCTAATTCCTTCAATTTGTGAGAGTCATGGCCAGTTTGCCCAAGCATATTTTTTTCCATTCTTCCATCAATATTTATTTTAAAATTGCATGGAGTTTGACTCCTCAGTGCTATGGTGGTATGTCCTATTCATTCAACCTGAAAAAAAGCAAACCCAACTCCTTCCACTGAATTTTGGCCTTCTATTTTTGGGACCATGTTGCCAACAATGTTGAGATCTTGAAGTTCTTGTAGTCAATAAAAAAAGCAACATAAAATGAAAAAAAAAATGGTTTATATCAAATAATATATTTTAGGAAACTAAACTATGAAAGGCTAATCTGAATGCCACTGAAGTTGGTGGGAAAATTAATAATATGAAGTGTAGAAGGATTTCACCTCAGGAAATAAAATATTGATAATTGTACAGGGAATTTTCAAGGTTTCAAGATGAAAATTTCCAGTCGATGTTCATGAATATTACCAAAAAGATATTTTTTTAAGTGATTAAAGGCTCTTCTTTCTTGGGAAATTCTAGACAAGGTGTGTTGACATCTCTGAATTAATGACACATTAATGGGGAAAAAAAAAGAAGAAAGGAACAAACTCTTAAAACTAGGTTAATATCAGTAAAAAAAACCCCAACAAATTTAAAATATATCCATTTGAATTCAATGTTTGGTCTGATGGTGTCTGCTACTTTAGGTTATTCTTTACATTTTTTTGAGAGCAGAGGGTTTTTTTAAATAGATTTTCTACAGAATTTCCCAACATATCATAGGTCAAAAGGCAAACAGAATAAAAGGCAAATTTTATATAAATCATTTATTGCAAATACTTTGCTTAGTGAATCATGAACCAGAATAATAGAACAGATTTAGATCTTCTGCTCCCATAGGTCATGATATATTACTGTCTGCAGGTCCTTTCCCATTCTTCACCCATTCACATCTCCATAAAATCTCTTGAAAAGAAAGTGAGTAATAGCCTAAGTCCTGATGTCCAGACACTGTCAAATGGGTGGAGAAAAACATGAGACAAATGTAAATGTAAACTCCTCACTGCTATGTAATAGTAGGGCATAATTTGCATAAATATTGTTTGCAAAGAGCAATTAGCACTTCATTTACATTCAGTGAAGTAGCAATTTGCACATTTTCAGGAAACAATTTCTTTACCCATATGTGCAAATTTTGTGCACCGCAATTGACACGCTAATAAAAAGATGTTAATAGACCAATTTTTTTTTACTTTATATCACAGTGTACTGAAATATTGATTCACTCTTCTGAAATATTGATTTGGTGGGCTATTTGTAAAACCTGAAAAATGCAGATTTGAATTTTTAAAACTTGCTTTCTTAAAAAAAAAAAATCAGAATTAATTTCAGATGTCTGCAGCCTTCATGCACTTTAAGTGGTATTTTAATGGGTATTTTTGTCAGAGAAATATAATAAACACTATTAAAAAACATTAGCAAATTCAGTCTCCTAATCTGCAATAACAATGAGTATATTTGCATATTGCAGTATAAAAATAATACAGTCCATTTTCTAGTGTCAATATAGCACTCAATTCTCCATTAAATGCTAATAAAAATATTTCACATTTATATAGCATTTTTTTTCAGAATGCAGAAACTTCCTAATTAAGAGACAGATTTTATGCTTGTTGGGGGTACAGACCATTTTCTTAAACGACAAGAATTTATATGGGAGTTGGTCAGGAAAAGAACAGACCTGTGAGTTCAGCCAGCTATTGTCAATGGATGTTTTTGTGCTTAGAAGAATTCTGTGCTGCAGAAGAATGAAGTGAATTTTTTAGACCTCCGTCAGCACTGTCACTAATGTTTATTCTGTTTGGTGTGTTTTCCTCACTATTTTGTCATTTCTACCATGACGTTCATTTGGGGAGAGTTAGGGGTGGCAGATCACACAGAATTTGGGCTGTACTGTGGTTAGTAGCTATTGAAGGAGTGGAGAGAAAACTTTTAGGTAAAACCTGTTGGTTTTTGGAGTGTTGCATTTTTCCATTCTCAATCTGAGTTTCCTAGAAGGGGCTGTTTGTGGAGCTTGTTCAGGTGCCCGTGCTGAAGAGGGGTAGGCATTAGGACGAAGCAGCAGAGAAGGATGCAGACAGGCATGAACTCCCCTGCCGAGCAGCCTGTGCCCCCTGCCCCTGGACACGGTCTGCCACAGAACACGCAAGCCATGGAACAACGTGTCCTGGCTAGTAGGTCCTGCATCTCTTAGCGGGAGACTCTCAAATGAACATATTAGCTAAATTTGTCCCTGTTATGGCAAGCTCAGAGTACAGACACAGTCGAATGGGCCTGTCTGTTACTGTCTGTGCAGAGACAGTGTTAGCGGGACATCCAAAGACACCTCTGAAAATTTTGCTCATACTGTGCATTTTAATAAAAGGCATTATTTATCAATCACTGATCCATCACAAGGGAAATGAATACCAAGTATGACAACAAACAGCAAAAGCCCCACCAAATCCCCTTTTTACATGCTTATTAAAGTAATTGTTGCAATAATGAGCTTGTATTCCTTGTCTTTTCATCTCTGCCACAAGATATGGTATTACTATGGTTGCACCCAGGAGTGTGACATTCAGATCTGTTCTGATGCCTTATTATTGCTGTTGTTGTCTTTTTACTTTGCAAATCACAGATCTATATTTCATCTCCTATGTCAAGTATTCAAAGCTTTGCTTTGATCAGTGAAAAAGCATGTGCCCCTGACACAAATTGGGACCTCTGTTTGAACCTACAAATTGTTAATTTTGAGCTCACATGTGAATCTCTAATTTGATAATCATTATTTTATTCTATTTTTATTTACCCTTTCTTCTTCTTCTTCTTCTTCTTCTTCTTTTTTTTTTTTTTTTTCCCTAGAACCTTGAGGCCCTTGGCAATAATGATGGAGAATACAGCTGCATCTCAGCTATGCAGTAACTTCTGGGGACCTCTGGATCTACCTAAGCAGTGGACATTATCCTCCCTATACAGACCTTTAAATACAAAGTCCACCACATAATTTTATAACTGATCCTTGAAGGTTACTAACAATGAGAAAGCGAATAAATAGTGAAACCTTTAATGTTTCTAAAGCCTCAGCAGGATTACATTTTGCAAACACCTTGTAACATTACAAGAGAGGCTAGTGCAATAATGACATGCTAAAGCAATAAAGGCATGAGATATTTGGAGTCATCTGACCTTCAGAAAACCCATGGATTAATTGTTTTCAAAACCAAATAGTTCTATCGAATTTTCTGTTGATTACCAATAACTAAATCCAGTGACGGCAACTGATGCGTACCTGACATCCATGCACTGGGGTCAGCCAGTGTGGGTTAGCTGGCACGTACTTTTGGCTTGGACTGAAATATGGAAATGGAGCTCTGCAAAACCACCTGGTTTATATGGTTTCATCTGCTGAGTAGAAAACTGCACCAAAACAGGAATATGATGGTCTGGGGCTCTTTTTTTAAAATTTATTTCCACTTCTTTCTCAGTAGCCTCAAGAGATGATGTCCCAGGTCAGACCTCCTGCTAGCTGTAACTAGGTTAGTACCAGCCTGTCAGCTGAGGAGCTGAGCTGAGGAGTATTTGTCCTTATCTCACCTATAAGCAATGTTACTAATGAGGCCACAGTACACTCCAGAGATATATGAGGGCCGTAGTCACCTCATTTCCCTCTAAGTCTTTGTGTCTCATGTTTTACTGGGACTGGCTCTCAGCTTTCACAGCTACCTGCCCAATGTGAATTTTTGTGGTGGGACTTTATTTGGGTTGGCAGTCTTTAGGATGCTGAGTGTGGGCTGGGACATGATCGTATGGTAAAGAAGTCACAAACCCCTTGTACTTCACCCTCAATCTATGGCTCCAGAAGCAGTTTAAATCCACTTTCCCCCATTACAGCTGCACTGTCTCATCCACAGACAGTAGCAAAATGTCTTAATGTTTTGGGTTCTTTTTTTGCTCATTGCCTCATCAGAGGTAAACAGTCACCATGAATCTTCTCCTGTCTCCAGGAGTTAAGGATGCGCCTCTCTGTCCTGATTTATTCACTTTTAAGACAGAGTTTAATTTTGCAAACTGGTTGTCTCTTCAGTCTTTGCATTTATTTTTGGCAGGAGCAGTTGCCTGCGGCAGGAGCACTGAAGACTAGCTCAGTGTTAATAGTTGTCAGGGAAAATGAAGAGGCTATTTCTCACATCAGACTTTCACCCTGCATGACAAATGCTAGTTTGAGCAGATTAAAAATCAATGCATGGTACAATATGTCACACATAAAGCAAGTACATGCTATTAATTGTCATGCTACTCATTAGTTGCTCTTAGTATATATGTCTATGTGAGTGGAACAGAAACTGGTGAAGATAGGTGGGTCAGAATCTTCTCTGGTGTAAAGTAGTGCAGCAGCATTGGAACTAGGAGAGATATGCTGATTTATAGCACCCATTTACTTGGACAAGGATTTGGGATAGGTTTTTTTATTCCTAAAATGTTATTCAACTTGTGTTTAATTAAAAGGAACAGCAGAGATATTCTGTGATACACCTTCCCCTGCAACCTAAAACCTTTTTAATCACACTGGTAACTCATTTAAAAGCATGATGTGGTTTACAGTAGGGATTTTTTTTTTTTTTTTCAGCTCTCTTTGTGGTGGATCATTGATTACTGACCTTGAGAATTTCCCAGGGAAATGACTTCATCTTAAGATACAAATTAGTTAGTGGCTCTACATAAAAATGGTTTTACAAAGAAAATGAAAAAAAAAAACAAAAAACAAACAACCAAAGGCTGAAGTTCTTTTTCAAAGCCATATTAAGACTGGTAAACAGTTGAGTGATTTTCAGGTAAAAAACCTGAGCATGATTTTCAGAAGGCTGAGTTGGAGCAGGAGAATTACGAGTGCTGGGTACCACCTACATCCAGCTCTGGGCACCAGACTGACTTCTCTGAAGTGTCAATCACTAGTAAAGTCAGTTTTGTCTTGAGGATAAAACAGTCCAGAGGTCACCCCCAAAATTGCTGCTACATATCTACATGTCATAAGAACTACCACTGTTAAATACACCCTCCCTCCTGCAAGAGGTAAAAACAGAGAAGGGGACGTGGACAACAGCAGGACTTTGCTGTTATGTGGCTGGTGATGCCACAACCTTGCCTGCAGGTTCTGCTTGGTACCTCTCATGCTACAGAGCCGGCAGGGGCATTAGAAAGAGGCACAAGACAGGCATTTTCTCAAGGGAAATAGTGTCTCCCAGTAACTGTCCAGGCAGAAGAAAGCAGTTGAAATAGAGCAGAGCACTGCAACAAAATGTTATGTGCATGCAAGGGGCTTTTGGATGCTGGAGGTCTGTAAGTACAGAAAGCACAAACTCTGAAGCGCAGAGTTGTGAGCGGATCCAGGGCTGTTCAGATGCACAAGACCTCAGTGACTTCTTGATTTCTGAATCTGGTGATAGAGAAGTCTTTGGCAGTCACAGATTAAGCTGCAGATGTAAGGTATTGATGTAATATGTAATGACCCCATTTAATCTAAAGTGGGGCAGAGTTACATTTATCCTCAGGCTAGGTTTTGATTGCTTGGACTCCATGGGTTCCTGATTTGCTGATCTCTCTTCTGTCATCTTTTTTTCCTCCCTTTCATTTCTTTTATTCTTTTAAGCAGTCTACAACTCTTCCATGTTTTTCTTACATCTTGTTGGTGCCAGAAGAAAATATGCATTCACTCCTGAAACTTGTTTTTTGATGCACTCTTCACCTGTGCAGAATATGGGATCAGAGCCTTGCTAGGGCTTGTTCTACACTTGTCATTGCTTCTATCCTCCTTGAAAGAGGGCAGGAGGGGCAGGTGAGCAAATAACGTGCTATTTCGGGACTGTGCCTCTACTAGATGATATAGCTCTCACAGGCTTAAAGGTGCTGTGTGGAGTTTAACATGCACTAGTCACCCATAGCTTAGGGTTAATGATGCTCTGAAAAGCTCAAGCATTCTTTGTTCGTTTTGTTTTTTTTGTGGGTTTTTGTTTGTTTGTTTGTTTTATTTTATTTTATTTTATTTTTAAATTTCTATTTTAGCCACATTCTGGCCTTGTTCAGTTCAGAATGGTTCGAATATATCTGTTTTTCTTTGGGTATCAAAATACAGAGGTTACTCTATTTGGACATATTAATGACATTCAGTTGCTTCCTGATAACTGCTGCATTATTGTCTGTCAGCACGGCATGTTCTCTGCCCATAACTTCCTTGCAGACAAGACAGCTTTCCTAGCAATATGGAGATACTTAAAAAAAAAATGCTTGCAAAAAAAAAAGGCAAAATGTCAAGACGTTCCCAGATGAGATGCCCTGAGAGATTTATGATGCAGTGGTATCTGTGAAGAGATGCAGATGTGACAGGTGGCTGACAGTTAGGTACTTTGTCTATAATCTCTCTGAACTAGTGGCAGACACCTTCGTAAAGATAGTGATTACCATGAGAAACCTCTCCAAAAAGTGGTATTTGCAGTAACTATCATTGAATGATATGTGGGATGCCTGGATCCTTTCTATTAGTTTCAGAGGACAAATACCATAGGTCAAGACTTGTGGAATAATAATAATAATGGATTAATATAATAATAAAACAGACCAGAGAGTCTGAATAAAACAGACTCCAGAGCCTGGGGCAAACTGCATTTGCTAAACCATTTGGTAAAATGGGATGAGGCAGCTGTTTGAACTCAAGTAAATCAGGGAGAAGTTGCCTTTGGGTGACTGAAGGGCTGGTTCAAAAGCAGCCATTTGGACTGTTTTTCTCTCCCTAGAATACAGACATATTGCACCACAAACATCCTTGTGCAGAGATACTGTCATGACTCTGTGCCTCCTCTCCAGAAATAAACAGCACATTACTGGTATCAAGATGGTAGCCACCTTCTAGACATGAAGCCATTATTTTTCTTGGACCACAGAAATTATATATTGAAGGTAAAAAATATATATAAATAAAGTTGCTCACAAAAATGTTTTTGCCTGAATAATTAATTCCTCAGCAAATTTTCCCATAATAAAACATGTCCTAATGAGCTATCAGGAGGAGAGGAAATTCATCACTTACCTCACAAATATCAACTTGAGAGCACTGCTCATGTCAGATGATATAATAAATGACTTGAGAGGGAGTGTGGAGCAGAACAGCCAAAACCACAGTCCCCATCAGTCATTCCACATCAGTCCCACTCATACAGTGTTACCTGATCTACAGAGTATTAACCAGGAGGCTAGAAGGAGATATGGGGCTGAAGGGAATACAGGCAAATATGGTATGTCTAATCTTGATTTATCCAGGCTGGTTTTCTGCTTATCACTGAGGTGCAATGGCAGTTGATTGTGCAGCCTGTTTTATTCTGGGGGCTTTTTTTCCCCGAGAAATAGAATTCATAAACTTTTTATTTACCCACCCTGATGCAGAGCAAGCCATCTCCAATCCCATGTATGCACATGGTCCCCCTGGGGTTTCTTCCCTGCAAGAGATGGGAGTTCAGTTCCTGTGCAGAAATCTTGGGTGGGTGCCCTGGAGCAGGCAAGCTCCCCCTGAGCTACAGGCAGGAGGTCTGGGATGTCGTGTTCAAGATGTTGTAGGCCACGGTGGGGCTGCAGTAGGAAGAAATGGCACCACTAGAGCTCGGGGAATGCGCAGCCTCCTTGGTACATGCCCATCTCTCTCTGCTGAGCAGTTGCAAGCATTACCCCACTGGCTTCCTCCACAGAGCAAAAGGGAACAAATGCTGACCACATATCTGCTCCAGTGGTAAACTCCTCGTAAAGACATTTAGAGAAGCTAAGGCATGGGGGGACACTTTGGAGAAACAGCTCTCCCTAATTGGATGGGAAAACTAAGACAGCAAGCTAGTACTGTCAGCTGTTGTAACGAAAACCTGAAATGGCCATAGTGGGTCAGACCAAAGGATCATCTCACCGGGGATCCCGTCTCCAAGGACAGCCAGTAGCAGATGCTTGGTTTAAGGAAGAGTGGACAATTCTGGCAAATGCAGAGTGATCATTTTGTGTCTCCACCTTCCCAGCAACCTGTTGTTCAGGAAATTCCTGAGCACAAGGTTACTTTCCCAGCAATGTGTTTAACAGCCTTGATAGGCTTTTTTTCCATTAGTTTCTCTAATCTCTTTTTGAACTGGCATTTATTTTTGGCCTCTGCAGTGTCCTGTGACGAGTGCCACAGAACAACTATGTGCTGTGTCAAATACGTGCAACTTTTCCTCTGTTTTAAAATTTCTGCCTGACCTGCATATTTAATGTCTTCATTCCCTGTGATATGAGGAAGAATGAATAATCATTCACTTTGCTTTTCTCCCTCAGTTTCACTATGTTAAGGAAAGTAAGCCCATTTAAGTCTTCTTTGTAAAACAACATCAAATTTACGCCACTAAAACAGCTGTATATTTCAGAGACTAAATTCCAGCCTAGTGTAATTTTTTTTTTTTTTTTTTTTAAGATTTACATAAGAGAAGAGCATAATAAATACAGGCAGCTGCCAAACGAGTGATGGCTGACAGGTTTGATTTCTACCTCTTTGATCACTCCAGTGTGTGGTCACTCCCTCTGACCAAGTACTGCAATTCAGTAGCTTTTAGTGTCTTACATGCATCTATCTGTTTTACATGTCTGTAAACATTTGCAAATGACTGAGTGTATTTTCCAAAATTCTTCGATAAATGCTCGCTTGAGTGTTTATCAGCAAAGACAATTTTATATGCTCTATAAGTGACCCTCATGTTTGACCTCTGCAATAACCCTCCTGCAACAGAACCCTGTGGTTGGTGGTGGTAAGATCTGAGCATTGGGCTTGCCCAAGGCAAAGCGCCTTTGGCATCTGCTGGCCCCTTTTGTGGGCTCCAGTATAAGGAATAACTGAGCTTTCATGTTGGTGTTGACCTCCCAAGTTAACTGCACAAAACATTATCTAGCATATCTGATGTGTCAGGTTTCAAAGAAGAGAGTTTTCCAGCTAAATCCAGGTCTGATTTCCTTCCAGATAAAGGGCAAAACCCTTCGGGAATCTGGTACTCCTTGGAAGCAAGGTTAAGAGCAATAAACTTTCCTCCTTACTACCAGACTGAAATATCAGCGAAATCTTTTCTGTTAGGAGTGCACGTCTATCCCCACAGGGTCAGGTCAGTGGTATATGAATCATCTTGCAAAACTGAAATACAGTTTTTGATGATCAGAGTTGGGTAAGGTTCAGAAAAAGTGGTCTGATGATTTTCATATATACTGACAAAAGTTCTTTATGCAAGAAGCAGGATCTGCACATGAAATACTTCCCTGTATGCATCTAACAAAATTATCACGAGATAATATGAATTACAAATGATTTACAATGAAGCTGAATTAACATCTTCTCTGAGAATGCCCCCAGCACCTGCCTCAGGACTATATCTGTAACCTCTTAGCCTAGAAAAAAATGTTTTACTGCCCAATGGAAAAACAATCTTGAAATCCCATGGGCAGTGTATTAGGGATCCCAGTCCCTCATCTGCTCCTCTAAAAACTACCTGGGAAATGGCACAGTGCCTGAAATGAGCGGAAACAGCCCTGGGATTAAGAAGTGATCTAAGACCTGCAGTTGATCTCAGACTGGATATAGCTGGGAAATTGGATTAGGAAATGACTTTACCTGGAACTGGAAATGAATTGCAGTGTCTTGTGTTGGAAAGAGGATTCCTGTTTAGATGGAAACATGAAATTGGGATTGCGCAGAAACTCTTATTTAGGGTCAATTTAATTTGGATTTTTTGTGCGGGGTGGGGTGGGGGGTGGGGAACTGAGCACAAGTCACATTCCTGTCTCTGATGCCTTTTGCTTTATTGCATCCCAGCCATGTAGTTTTGGGCCCTAGAGCTGAGGGCATGCTGTGATGTCTTTCCAAGAGTGGTGCAGGACAGGGGGCTGGTCCCTGGCAGTGCACAGTAGGGTGGATGCTCACCCCTGGGAACTGAGTGAGCAGTGACTGTCCCTGCCATGCACATACCATTACTGTTCTGGTCCGTTCTCAGACTGATGTTAAGCTGAAGTTTAGGGTTATTTTCTTGCACCCCTACTCTGTCTGCCAGACAGGGGACAATGCAGGTGATCCCAACCCGGGGCAGCCCCTAACTGACACCAAGGCTCAACAAAAATTATTCCACTTCTGGTGAGCCCTTGCTGCCACTTGCAATATCTTGTTGTGGGGATGACAAGCTGGGCTAGGAACAAAATCACTCAGTCTGCAGGTCTAGGGGGGCTGTGTGCCCTGTCCCTTATTGCCACCATCTGAGGCTAGTGGCCAGATTTTTAGAAACTGGGGCCAAAACTTGCTGGGATCCAGCAGCCAGGATGAGCTGGTTGGTTTGGTTTTGGTTGGTTTGTTTTTGGTGGTTTTTTTTTTGTTTTGTTTTTGTTTTTGTTTTGTTTTGTTGTGTTTTTTTTGTTTGTTTGGGGTTTTTTTTTTGTGGCAGAGGGGGGCATGTCACAGCCATGAACACGGGTGACATCAGTGTCTTATGTCATTAGGGGGATACCCCATTGAGAGCCAGTGGTACCCAGCCCTGCTGGGGAGGTACGGACTGATTTAACCCCCTGGTCGCAAGGGTGTATCAGCGTCCAGATTTTCCCTAAAACGAGAGATGTGCTGCAACAGCTTTTCCTCTCCATTCCCTTCCACAAGACCTGAAGTCATCAGTGGGGGCAGCTCTGGCTGCGGGAGAAGCAGCAGCTGTGCCCGGAGGAGGCATCGCATTGCATTGCACTGCGCATCCTCCCTCCCCACCCCCTACTGCTGCAGGCTTCCTCCCCTCATCCCCCCATCCTTCCCTGCCTCCTGCCCCGCATCCCTCCCTCCTGCATCCCTTCCTCCTGCATCCTTCCCTCCTGCATCCCTCCCTCTTGCATCCCTCCCTCTTGCATCTCTCCCTCCTGCCTGTCTCCCTCCCTCCCTCCCTCTCTCCCTCCCTCTGCCTGCGCAGAGACACGGACATGGCGCTCAGCAATTTCCTCTTCGCTCAGTGCATCTGCTACTTCTTGGCCTTCCTCTTCAGCTTCATCGTGGTGGTACCGCTCTCCGAGAATGGCAACGACTTCCACGGCCGGTGCCTGCTCTTCACCGAGGGCATGTGGCTCAACGCCAACCTGACAGTGGAGAGGCAGCGCTTCACCGTGCAGGAGTGGGGGCCCGAGGCTGCCTGCCGCTTCAGCATCTTCACCGGGCTCCTCTCCCTGCTGCTGGCCACAGTGCAGGCCTGGAGGACCCTCTTCTTCCTCTGTAAAGGGCACGAGGAGTAAGTATCCCCGGGGAGGGCAGGGGGTGCCCATCCCTCCTGCAGGCTGGGACAAGTGGGAGAAGCCTGGGAGTGAAGCACAGGGCTTTGCACCATCCAGGTCATCCTACTCCCTCGAGGGGTTTGGGGTGAGGCAGTGTATTGCCTGCGTCTGTCTGCACACACATCACGTCCAGCCCCACCTGTGTCCAGGACCCTCTCCAGAGGATGCCCCCCTGCAGGGGTTTGGGGTGGAGGCCAGATTCACCATTACGCACCCACTGCCCTCTGGCAGCCTGGGAACAGCATCTGGCCAGTTCAGCTGTGGTGGGCATGGAGGGTGCTGGGGGCCGTGGGGCGATGCTGGAGGTTGGGGCTCGCAGGTGCCTCCTGACCATGGTACCACTGCATGTCCCTGCAAAGGGGGCGTCTTCCCCAGGTGTACAGCAGGTGTATGAATAATCTTGAAACAACGTGGTTGTGCAAGGGGGAGCAGAATGAAGCAATTGGTGGTCCCCCTCTATTTTTTATCCTGCTTTTGTGGTGGACATGGTGACTATTGCAGGGAATAACTATTGCTTGGTTACAACATGAGAGCAACGCTGAGTGCTCCCTGCAGCAGCTGCAGAGCTGCACTGGCAGCTGGTTACTGAGCTCAGACAAACCAAGGGGCATCAGACACCAGCAGGTAGAGTGAGAGGCTTGGTGGTCCACACAGCAGCCTGGGAGTGCTGCGTTCTCTGCTTGTCTCTCTGGTGGCCTGTTCTGCCACCTTGGATAAAGCCTCCAACACAGATGACCCAGCCTGTGGGTGCTATGGGGCCAGGCCATCCAAACATCCAGCTGCACAGAGGTGGAAAAGCAGGAGCACATGCTGGTGGCTGGCTAGGCTAAAGAAAGACATTTTCCTATGGTCTAGGCACCATGCCAAGGGTAAATGACTCGTGTCCAGGTTTATTTGGACTGGAGGTTTCCTGAGTCAGTGGCTGTTACTCACATCTGGACCTGTACAACACCCTGATGTTGGTAATACTGGGGACTGTGTAGCAGTGTTGCCTCTCTAGCTCTTCCTGACCACTCTTAAGTTGCCTAATACTAAAATAAGCTGTAGGAAATATAGACTAGAAACTTATTTCCATAATAAACCTTACCTTACAAGTTCTAAGTATGACCATGTAATTTTTAATACATTCAAATTGAATTTCCTCAAGTGATCAGATACCTATAGACGATTAGCTGAAACTAGATGCTTTTTTTTTTTTTTTTTTTTTTTCCAGTTTTTCAGTTTAGAACTGGAAGAAACCAGCAGTAAAAAGCTTGTAATAGAAATTTGGATCAGATATTTGGCCTGCTTCCAAATGTGGTTATTTAGTTCAAAACTGTTGGGCAGGCCCTTGAAAATTGTCCCTTTAGGATTTGCTTTCAGGCTCCTTTGGACTGAGCATTAGCAGTTGTATAACACTGTTCATAGTTGTTCCAGGCAAGCAAGGAAGCAGAAGGCTGTGGGGTGGTGGGGAGCAAAGGTGGAGCAAGTTGGCATGATGAGATAACCACAGAGCATCACAGAAGGGTAAGATAAGACGAGAGGGAAGCTGCTTGAAAACAGCAGTTTTCTAGTAAGGAGGAAGGTCTGTCCTGTACCAGATCTGCTGCTGTCTGTCTGAGAAGCAGGGAGGACACATGCTGTTCTGATTTCAGACAGCCATTTGTTAACGCTTCAAATGGGCATGAAAACAGGTCTGTTTAGATGGAGAGATAAATGCGAGCTCCTCACCATGAATGATAATTGCCATTTCTGATTAGAGGCAGTTGATGAGGAACCAGAACGACATCACTGCTGATCCTATAGCAGTCAGGGTTAGCACCCTGTGCATCCTAGCGAGGTGGCCAGTCTTCATGTGCAATGGCTCTGAATGATTGCCAGCAGATAGTTAGGACTGTTAAAAATACTTCTTAAAAGGGTCTCAGCACCCCATGCCTCAGGGACAGACAGACTGAGCTTGAGTTGCCTGCAGGAGTAGGAAAAGCAAATGCTGGCTGCCAGCCATGCTCTGGGCCTGGGACTATTCAGCTCAGCTGAAAGGTAGAGACACAGCTCAGATACTTCACTACTAGGACTGCAAAGCAACTTCTACTTTGAGTGTAAGCATTTATCATTACAAGGCTTCCACTCGATCTGGAACATGTAGCTTGGAATTCTGACATAAGCAAAAAAATAGATGAGGCAGAGAGCCAGATTAACACAGTTCTCGACCAGGATGCCCTGGCCTGAGGAACCTCCAGCACATGGTGATGGTTACTGCTTGCCTGGTGCAAATCAAGTGCAACACTCAGCCCTGCTTTGCCAGTGGGAGGTCCAGTTCTGGACCTTGGCACTTCTGTGCTGCAGGGTAGGAAGCAGAGGGAGGATGAGAGGTCCTGGGCTGGCGATGATGCACTGAATACTCCTGGGAACTGTTCCTTTTCTAGAGATGTTACTAATTCTGGTGTTAACTCTGTTTTAATTCAGTGGACAACTCAAGTCTTTTCTGACTCTTAGGCCAGTGTACCATGCTAAGGTGTACCCAGTGGGTATGGCTTTAGCAACACTGAAATCTAGGCAAGGTGTGAAATCAAGGCAGGGACAGCGAACAGGCAAGACTGGTGTGCTTGTACCAACTTCCTCTGCTGTATGGGTGACCCTGGCATTCTGCAGAGGTGGTCTGATCTAGTCCACCAAGTCCAAAGGGTAGGAGTAGGATTCATCTCAACATTCATCATTCATCAGGTGTCCTGGCATCCAGCTCCCACTAGAGACTGTAAGAGAATTTCTGGAAGGTGATTGATTTCACTTATTTTCTATCAGTGTTGGGATGGGACGACCATCATGTTGGAGACAGCCTAGACAGCCCATCTAAAGCCATGTCAACCCAGAAACAGACATCTGAACCCTACTGGTAACTGTTTACCCATCTCATTTTGAAGAAATCCTACTGAGGTTGCATAGTCTCATCATGTACAGCCTGTATAAATTAGGAGTGACCAGCCAAGAACCTTCTCAGGATTCAAACATTGACTCAAAAAGCCTCTTGGCTTTTCATTTAATAAGCCACTAGGTAAAAGAAATGACTGGGTTTTTTTTGTTCTCTGGGATGAGCAGACTCCATTTATTCTCAGCATAATGAGTGGTACTGGCATTAAATTAATCATATTCATCCTTACCACCTAACCTGAATAGGATGACCTGTCTCCTGGAGTTACCAGTCTTTCTCCAACCTAGAGTAGATGTCCAGTTTTCAAATGATGAGACTTTCCAAGTGCCACCAAGAGCAGTTTCAAGTGGTGAAGTGCTTGACCAGATGAATGAGAAAAGGATTAGAAAATTTTCACTAACTAGAATTAAGGGGGAGAGTTAAGCAATGAGATTGGAAGATGAGTAGACAATTCCTTGGACTTATGGGACTACTTGAAAGTATTTCCCCCCCCTACCACTCCAAACACAGCACGTGCCTAAGGCTGGCCCTGGTTGGGCAGACTTAACAGGGCTGAAGTAAATTGACATTCAGCTGGCAGAAATAACATACTGACACCAAAGCCAGAGAAGTCCCAGGAGAAGCTGGCCTGCTCTGCAAATTGCCCATAAAACTGATATTCGTGTCCTATGATGGCAGTATCTTGTGTTACATTGCTTAAAATGATTATATCTATCAGTACTGTGTTGTTTTATTTTTAGTTTTCTTCTCCTAGGCAGTTTTGTCCCCAATTATCACTTTAGTCATGAAATAATTTTAGCTCCAGTTACTATATAATTTGAGCTAATGACATTTATTTTAACAATGGTGATTTTCATCATTACAGCTAATGAAAGCCATGCTGTGTATGAACAATTGCCACTTAGTATTTATGATTTAAAACCCCATCCTCTTATGGTGGAAAAAAATCAGAAGCACTTGGAAATAAAGATAATATGACTCAAAATCATAATCCATAGTTTTTCTATGTATTAGGTGTTCTTAATTAAAGCAGATGTGTTTCAAATGGAAACTGATATCTTTGTGCCCAGTGTATGCTGCTTAGAGAGACTGCTGATGTTGTGTTTCAGCTGTTTATGAGTTACATTTTTCTTCCTTTTTATTGCAGCTCTTTCTTTTATGCCTTCCTGAATCTGCTGATCAGCGCCTTTGTGGTGTTTATCACATTTATTGCTAGCACTATAGTGAGTGTAGGATTTAACATGTGGTGTGATGCAATTACTGAAAAAGGAAGCATGCCAAATAGGTTAGTATTGAAGAATACGTTTTCTTCCTTTTTTTTTTTTTTTTTTTCTTTCATATATGCACAAATGAACAGTGCTGTTACAAACTGTAGTCATTACATGTAAGGTGTGCAAGAGGGAGAAGGCATGTGTAATGTGGAGATCTAGATTTTTTTCATCTGGAACAAAAAAAGCAAATCAAACTTTTCTTGCATTTAGTTCCCCACAAAGAAAAGTACATCTCCATGGCATTTCATGGTCTCTTTAAGAGTCACAGTCATATGCAAAAGAAATCCATTAGTTTAAAATTTTTCATCTCCAAAGGAGAGCTAGATTGGGACGTGCTGTAAGAATGGGGGGACTGTGGCCTTGTGAGCAGGGCAGGGGACTGGGAGTCAGGGCTCCCGGCTTGCTGTCCTGGCTCTGCCACTGACCTGCTGTGTGACAGCGGGCAAGTCACTCATCCTGCCTGTGCCACAGTGCACCATCATCCAAGGTGCTGTGGACGGCTGAGAGCTGAAGAATGGAAAGTACTTTTTAAGTGCAAAGTAGAGAGGATTGATACTTTTTTACAGTGCACAAAATGTACAGCTCCTAAAATGGTCTACTGTATCCCACGATGCTTATGCTCCTAATAGGAAGCATGCTAAGCTGAGGTAGATTTTTTTCCTATCAAACAAATAACAATGAAGAGAGAGGAAAAGGTGACATTTTATGTCATATGATATTGAATAAACGTACTACTTAAAGCATACATTTCTGTTGCACATTGTCATATGTTGTAAAATGCCATAGTAAATGTTCTGTTTAGGGCTGCAACGATTAATCGAATTATTCGAATATTCGGTTAAAAATTCAATTACAAAAAACGTCTAATCGAATATTCGGATAAGAACCCAAGATGGCCGACAGCACTGAAAAGGAGAGAGAAGAGGCTGCAGAAATCAACCAAGAGATAGAAAGACAACCTCAAAATCCTGGAATTTTTTTCACACCAGTAAAAGTCCAAGTTATTTGTAAAATCTGTAGGCAGCCTCTATGTTACCATCAGAGTATCGTCTCCTTGCTGGAGCATCCGAAACAAAAACACCCACACAATCCCTTCTTCTGAGGCTTTTCCTGATGAAGTCAAAAGGTAATGGAGGCTCGTGCACTTTGTTTCATTGAGGGGTGAAGCAATCAGCCTGGGGTGATGCCAGATGTGTATATGTGGGAGGCTTGAGGGTAGTGGGAGAAGAGGGTTTTAAGTATACTGTTTTCATAATAACTATTACAGTTCCACTTACGAAGATTGGTGTTATTACTTACATAATTATATATATATATATATTTTAAAATAAAGTAATTACATGCCTTTTTTAGCCTAGTTTTAGAGAAGATTGGCAAGCAAGCTGGTTACTGCAATAACTTAAATATCTTTTGATAGAACATGCCATTGTGACTCTCTGAACCACTTTTAAGATGTTGCTTTCTTCCATAATTGGTTTGCCTGTTTGGAATCTCTGAAATAATTTTCTTTTTTCCCCTCCAAATGCCTTCCTTGGGTAGCTGTGAAGAATTACAGGATATAGATCTTGAGCTGAACTTAGAAAACTCTGCTTTCTACGACCAGTTTGCTATTGCACAGGTAGGTCAGACAAGGTCATGGTTTTATTCCAGTTCATTTGCCATTTGCTCATTGATCTGGGATTGCTGGCGCTGAACTACTACTCCTCTGAAATCAGTGGGAATATTTCCACTGACTTCAGTAAGTGGTGAATCAGGATGATAGTGATGGGAACATTTGCATTTTAAATTCAAAATGTATAGTTTTGAATGCAGACTTGTCAAAAACTGACTCTGCCACTGATCTTGTTACTCATGATGGAAAATGTATTGTTCCTCCAAAGGATGAGCTCTGCAAAAGTTGCAACACTCAGGTGTCCTGGAGCTCTTCATTGCTGTTCAGAATAATGCCTGACCTGCACCAGATCATGGGCCTATTAGCTTTGCCTTCCATGAATTTGTCTGAGATCGCCTGAGCTATATAAATATCAGACCACTAAAAATAAATAAAGACTACTGTCATTTAGATAGGGCTGTTTTCTGATGGATTTTTGAGAATCTGACCTCTAAGGCTGTCAGACCTTTCTATTGAATGTGTTAGCTCTAAGTCAACAATCAAAGTCTGTGAACACTGGAACTTGAGAACTGTGCAATTGAGCACATACTAGTTCTGCAAGGAGTACAGCCCCATCCATGGTGGGTTGCACCCATACACATGCTT
Source organism: Athene noctua (assembly GCF_965140245.1). NCBI lineage: Eukaryota > Metazoa > Chordata > Aves > Strigiformes > Strigidae > Athene > Athene noctua. Next base: position 42,938,947 of record NC_134042.1, on the reverse strand, counting down.
CTTATGTTGTCCAGCATGGGAAGAGGCATTAGCTTGCCTGGGGCACTCCTTGAAGGTAACCCTGCCTCTTGGACACAAGCTAGTTTTGTGTCTTCATTGCCAGCACTGTCATCTAGACACCCAACTCAGACATAGGACAGTAGGACAGAAATATGCCATAGAAGCGATTCCTTTATCTGCTAGTCCAAGGCCAAGCTGTATTTTGTAGCAGATTTTGCCTTTAGCTCCTAATTTGCCAGGTAGTGGTAGGGTAGCAGAAGTAAACCTGTTATCAGTCTATAGCTTTATGTTCATGGGAACTAAATGTCCATGTCCACCCTGTGATCTCAGGGTGGACAGTTGGCAATCTATGTGCAAGAGAAGACATTTCTCTAACAGGGAGCCATGCCTAAATGTCCAGATCCATGCACACAGCACTTCAGTTGCAGGAGGGTTAACACATCACAGTGTAGATGGATCAGCTCAAGCTGTTGGATGAGGCTCCCCAAACCAATCCATGTCCCTCCAGACATCCTTGAGTTAGCCTACAAAGTCCAGGCGCTAAGCTCTGCATCCAAGTATAAAGAGTCTGGCAGCATAACAGCTCCAGGGAAACACCGTTTGGCTTCAAAAGCTGGACGTGGTAGTGTCAAAGTGAATCCTGGTTGTGACTGTTTGAAGAAAGGACCAAGCAGGGAACACGATCCTACATTATTATCTTCTGATATCCAGGGTGTGGTAAGCAGAGATAGATGAAGGTACAAGGATCAATCTGTCTATGAAGGGCAGATAAGTTTCTGTGAAACAGTATAAAGAAAACCCCAAGAATATATTAGACTTACTGGCTAAAGCAAACATTTCCTTATAAGTCAAATAATTTCCTACAGTAGGCTTTACTTAGAAGCAGTCTCTGTCCCTGTCTCTGTCTGCTTTTCTCCATTCAGATCCTTCCAACACATCAGGATGGCGCTGGGAGTTTCACTGAATTAGGCTAAGTCCAAGTAGATTCTTTCATATCAAATATGCTGAGAAGACCACAGCAGTAGCAGATATCTGAATGCCTTTAAGATAATTATTTCATTAATGCAGTGGTGCTTAAGAAATGAATGCAAAACTTCCAGTTCTCTAGATATAGTCCTATAAAGCCAAATTAATTTCTCCTTATTTTCAAGGTTTGTAGAATAACTCAAAAATATTTTTTACTGGTGAACCGAGATAATTCTAAGTATGGGCAGAAATACTTAAGAGAATTTCCAAAGTGCATAAGATATTTATGAACATAAGCTCCCTTTAAAAAATAGTGGCCCATGCTTATCTAAATTGGCTATTAGAGTACACAGCTGTACTACTGTCTGGAAATGTTTAAGTTGTATTTTTTTAATTAAAAATTCAGTATGTCAAAACTGAAATACAGGGTTTCAATTAATGTTTCTTTGCTAAAGGCATCATAGAATTAAAACGGAATTTCTTCCAGAAAGCCTTACTACAAATGAGCCTCCAATGAGGCAGGGAGGCCAACATTCAAGTACCTGAACCAATCAAAGTGTAATTATTTATACAAAGTTAAGCAACAGAGACTAAGTTAGCGATGGGACTTATTGCAGATCTGAGGCTTTAAGCCCAGGCCTCTCATGCCAGGTATAAATAAGCCATCAAGCACTTGGATGCATTGTGGTGGGTTTCTCTTGCCCTCTGGATTCATGCTAATGTGAACCAGTTACCCCAGAAAGTGAAAGTTCAATTGATAAGATTTTCTCAACAATATTTTGAATAGAAATACCTTAAAATTAACACTTCTGAAGGGGTAGTGGAAGGCCTGAAGGACTTCGGAAGAAAGTTTTGGAAAATGTCATAAAACATATTGCAATTCTGGAGTATCAAAAATGAAATAATCCCAAGAATTTGGGGCTGGCCAGAATGTCAGAAATGTGAAGTTCAATGGATGCACCTGAATTATACATATTTCCTTTTAAAATTATAGATTTAGTACTTTTTTGCTTCGTTTTTTTCTAGTACATAAAGAGTCTTTCCTTTTAAGCTAGGAATAACTTGAGAGAGCTGAGGAACAGTGGGGCCAGGACCTCACTGCGTGTAACTTATCATGAGTCCATGGGTTTTGGTCCAGCTAAGATTTCAGTATTCACCTGGACAGCTGACTTTGTTTTTACAATACAGTACTGATCTCTTTATCATTTATTTTCTTCTCTAGTTTGGTCTCTGGGCTGCCTGGCTGACTTGGCTGGGAATTACCATTCTGGCTTTCCTGAAGGTTTATCACAACTACAGACAGGAGGACCTGCTAGATAGCCTGATCCATGAGAAGGAGCTGTTGCTAGGAAGATCTGCTTCACGAACCTCTTTGCAAGATGAGAAAAGTGGCATGATCTAAAGTGTAAGCAAATTTCCGGGGCAGGATCTAGGTTTTATTATTCAATAGTGTGAGCTGAAGTTGAGTCAGGGTATCGAGTGTGTGAGATCTTTTCTTTGCTGAAAAGAGATGTACTTGTGAATCACCCACCTCCTCCATGAGAAATTGTTGGCCGAAATACTTACAATTAGGATACAGAGAATGAACAGTCCCATGTGCCATTGGCACAGCAAACTTTCTGTCCTGCACAGGTGCAATCTGTAACCCACTCTTACTAGCAGAGCTCCTATGTGCTATCACTGGTTTTTGAGGCTGGGGACAGTTTTGAGGACTGAGCTGGCACGACCAGGCTACAGAGTCCAGGCTATTTCTTCAAAATATTCTGCAACAGCAGTTGTAACTGGTGCTGCGTCCAGTCCCTCTTCTCTCCCTCTCCTACCTTTTGCCAGTAAAGCTGCCCCTATTCTCACTTTATTCTGGGTAATTGCAGCTTCATTGCAGCTTTGTCTCTGCTTTTGCTATGTATGGACACAGTCATGACAAGCTTGTTGCTCCTGCTCTGATTTTGAGTTCATTTAGAACAGAGACCTGTGTTCCAGAATTGATATTTAATATTGGACAGTGTTAATGAATTTCATGAAACCACTGTATTATTACAGTATCTGTCAAAAACTGTGTATCATTTGGAAGGATGGTGGAGAATTTTTGTGGTTTTGTTTCTTCTTAGATTTTGGCATGACCAACCTTTATTATGACTCCTGAAGTGTAGTGTAGCTAGCAATTGCTGAAGCTTGCTTACTAAGAAATTAGGCTGAATAGATAGTATTAATGCTTGTGCATTTATAAATGTAACTTGGTCCCTAACATTGTATATTATTCAGTTTTGAGTATTAGAATTTACTTGTGATATTTATTTCATATAGGGTATGCAAAATTACTGCAAACATTTGCATTGTAGATACCTCTATATATCTATAAACATAGCAAAGAGGTCGAACAGCTCAGTTATTTTATAGGTAGTTCAGTGTTGAATCTGTCTGTTCTCCCCACTCACAGGCTGGAGTTCCAGGGCTGATGAATTTTACTGTGAAAGGGAGAAGAACTGTTAATTACACAAAGTTCACTAGTGGCTTCATTGTTGCTTTCAGTTTTGCTTGGCCAGTGCTTTAACAAATAAGGTGGATGGTTGAGATGAGAAGTAGATCTGTTAATTAAGAAGAGTCACTCAGATGAGTGTGGGATTTGCGTGGCAGAGAAGTAAAGTTATACTAAAATTTGGTAGTTTTTCCTGGGTACACATTACACAGAAGATCCTGATTCAGCAGAAAACTTAAGCAAGCCGTTAAGTTTAGTCTGAAGAAGATTTTTTAGGAGTACGCTGACACTGTCTGTGGCAGCCGTGTTTGAGTTGAGACTGAATTTACTGCAACACGAGTGCAAGCTGTGCACAACTATATTGCCTAGTAAATGGGAAGGAGGGGAGGAAGATAGCAGGCTTCTATCCCATCAGAACTCAAGCCTGAGGCTACCACAAACCAGACAGATTTACTGTTGCGTTCTGGGGGCTGTCTGATGCTTAAAGTTAAGTACTGGCTTAAGCGTTTGGTTGAAACAGAATTTGAAGTTATAACAAATCCCTGAATTGGTAAGCATTTTAGGGCAGAAAGTCTAACATTACGTTTAAAGTCCAAATTGTTCTCACAGGTTTAGGGAAAAAAACCCTCCGTGGGTTGTAAGCAATGAGCAGCCCTTTGAACACTGCCTATAGCCCCAGCTGTATGTAGAGAGATCTTGTTTTTTAGCATGATTTCTGCACACAAGGGAATGCAATTCCTTTGAAAGTTCTGCAGTGGTGGCTTTTTTGGAGCTGTGAATTGACATCAGAGAAGAAGCTTTTGAAGAGGGAACCAGAGATGAAGTTAGTTAATATCAATTGACTATTCAGAGATCAAGACTGTTGAAGTGCCTTTTTTTATTCAGTTGATCTAATAAGAGAGACACACTTGCAGGTACCTAAGCCCTTTGCCAGGGCATGACATTCCCCTTCATACCCTGAAGAAGAGCTTGGGTCCTGAAAGTTAGCCTGTTTCCCATGTTCCCCAGTTGCTTCAACTGTAAAAGACACTACTTTTCCTTCTACTCTCACTTTGAATTTAAGATAAGGTGTGATGTCTTTTCCCACAAATTACTTCAGTGTATGTCTTACTCTTCATTTGGAACCATGATACTGCTTTGTATATTTTATGTATTTGCCAAATCAGGATTAGGCTAAAGTAACTTTTGGGTTGGGACCACTATTGCCGGGTTTGTCTGGGGGTTTGAAGAACCAGGAGGCAGAAGATAACAAGTGTCTCCATCCTCATTCATTCAGTGCCTATGAATGCAAACATCTTGGCTGTTGGGGTTGGTGTGTAAACCAACTGGTCTCTTTCCACCAGCTCCCCTCACTTGGCCAGGTGGGGTGGGGCTGGCCCCCAGACTGCAAGCATCAGTGTTGCTTAAAGGCAAAGCTAGTTTTGAAGGAAGCCCCTGGGCAGCTGAGAAGGCAGAGCATGTAGTGAGAAGCTCTCTGGATGACTTGAGGGGAGGAACGGTATTGTGCAATGCCCAGCAATATTGGACCTGCTTGAGATTTTATGTTTGCATTTAGCTTTGAGCACCATCTTCTCCTAAAGCTTGGACACTTAGGCCAACTTGGTGATGCCAGGTTGAAAATGTGTTAGAACAGCAGTATTATTTATATACACATACCTACCTACCTATGCTCTCTTTCACACACCTGTCTCTTTTGTACATTTTTGACCTCTGCTTTTAGTCATCCATTGCCAACCAGCACAGAGCATGGCTGCAGGAGGAATTTCTCTGACTCTAATGTTGCGTTTCTGTAATATTTCAATGCCTTCTTTAATTTTCCATCTCCAAAAGCAGGCCTCTGAGAACACTCTAGCAAGAGGTGTATTCAAAGAACTAGAACCCCCTGTGGTATTTATACTTGTATTCATTTACTGTCACATGGTGGAAGGGGAAAAAGCTTTGTGGCCTTTGCCCATGCAGCCCCTGCTGCTGCTGACCATTGAAAAGCTGTGAGCCATTCTGGTGGAGAATGTGGGATGCGGTTGTTTAGTCACTATGTTCCCTGCGATGCTATAACCATAGTCAAAAGGTCTTTGTTTTGGCCTGTGAAAATTGCTCATAATGGCAAGGAGAGCCTTACTTGGTCAAATGCAAGTGGATGCTACTTTCTGAGGCACCAAGGTGTTGCCACACAATTATTCTTTTATACCAAATATATTCCTGATGTCCTGGCTACCATTTGTGGTTAACTTCCCTATCACTTTCCTGCCAGCAGTCCACATTGGGTTAGAAAAATCTGAGCTAACAAGTGTCACATGAGCTTTTTGGATCAATGTTGTTTATTATTATTTTTAAAATAGAGGAACAATTGGGGAATAGAATTTCCTCATGAGGGCGCAAATGCTCCTAACTTTTTATCCTACTAATACATGAGGCACCTTTCAGCTGTGAATTCAATAGGAATTGCAAAACTAAGAGCATGATGATTTACTTTAAAAACTGAAGGACTGGTTGTTATAATGACCAGTGATGGACACTTGAGTATACAGACTTTGTCATGAAAGTATTCCATGTCAGGGGGGTGGTATATGTGTGTATGTACAATGTACACAGATATATGCCAGAAATAACTCTGTTGCACTTCTGTAATATGGATATAAGCTCTTCTCTAACAGGCAGCTTAGATCAGAGTAGTTGTTAGGTTGCCTTATCTTTATATGCTGCCTTTTTCTTACTCAGTACTAGGATCTGTGCAATGATACATAGTCTATGATACCCAGAGGTGGATGTGGATGTGATGTGAGTGGAGTAGGAAAGCATTGGCCAGTGCACAACCTCCCAAGGACTGAGATGGGTTTCTAACGTAGGTTTGCAGATGTTTTAACTCCTACCCTATCTCTGGGTAATGTCCTGATGTTATCCTGTAGTAGTCCTATTAGGGATAGAGTCACATTTTCCTTCAAGGTCTTCCCTCACCAACATGAAACACTGTCAATTTAACCCATGTATTATCCAGGATGGAAGCAGAGCTGCAAGGAACAAGAGCACACACTTTACAGTTATGTTGCATAAGCGAGGGGTACTTGTCCCCCAATTCAGGAATTCTGCACCATGGACTCCTAAATGGCCAAGGACACTGTCATGAACATGGTCCTGTTATTAATTAATTTAAAATACAGACCAACAGGTGACAAACAGAACATATTTTGATTTGGTTGTCAAACCATACTCTTCTGCAACACAGTACAATATTCCGGCTCAAAACAGCCAGCATGACTTTTTGTAAACAGTCATTTAATTGCTTTTAGAAAAAATAAGGTGACAAAGGGGAAAAAAGATGAATTTATAACAGAGTTATATAGTAGTGGGAGAATGGAGGTGGGAGTAGATGGGAGAATTAATCTGAAAGCTTATTTATTGTCTTAACTGTTGAAAAAACTCAGGCAAATCTTTGGTGTAGCAAGTTTTTGTAGTTCCTGAGGGACAGAAAAGCTAAGCTGATTCATGGTGTCTGAGAATCTAACCAATCTAAACCACTGTATTTCAAGTAACCTGAAAACTCATCTTAAGAAAACAAATGTACTTGCTCTATTTCTTCCGAATCGCCAATGTAAACAGGGGGTTAGAATTCCCTAGTTTGTGTTATTCTCTGAAATGGAAGGCTAGACTGGATAAACTGATTCGTGGTTTGAGGGTTTGGGGTTTCTTGGTGCAATGACTGTTGCATGTGAAGTGCATGACTGGTTGGGAGAGGACACTCAGGATTCTCCTGGACACCTGAAGGCTCTCATCAGTGAGATATGAAGCCATGCTTCACCTTCATTTGTCCTCCAGAATCTTTCAGTCTTTGTTGCATATTGGTCCTATCTCAATTGTTAGCACTTCATGCAGCTTAGCCTTAGGTTGATGGTTGGAGACCATCACCTGAGAAATGGGGGATGTGCATAGGAGTCTCTTCAGGCTGATCTGGGTGCAGAGCGTGGGGTCCCCTTCCTAGGGAAGGGTGAGCTACAGGCCATTGTACAGGATTTAAGTGGGAAACAGGGTTTCTGCACAACCTCAAATCACACATTGATCTACGTGGTAGGTCTCCGAAAATGCAATATCAAATGTACAAATTCAGAATGGATGCCAGCTTCAAAATACTCTGTGCAAGAAAGTACATACAAACTTGGTGCTTGGGTGGATGTGGCTTTTATCATCTCCCTTCTCCAAAGCCCCCACCTCAAACATACTGCATGTAAATTATCTTTTGCTAATTAAATGGTAAATTTAACAAAAATCCAGACAGTTATTTATACCGGCAAGACTTACACTATATTGTGAGAAACCAATCTGGATTTTGACAAAACTTTTGTCCATTCTTCTAAATCAAATGGCCTGGGTGTGAACATCCTTCAGCTAATGGGAATCCTGTCTGTATCCAGGTCCTAAATTTGTGCCTCAGAGTGTTTCCTTTGCTGATGGAAAGAGCCCATTTTTATCTCATTGGAATGTTTGATTTGGAGATCACAAATGTCCTTTCCTTATGCTTAGGCAATCTGGGAAGAGAGGCAGGTTTTGCCTGTCTTGTTTCCACACCTGCATGCAGTCAGAAAATGCTCATATAACTTCATGAGCACTGAAATTGTTTTAAAATTATTTCTGTCCATGGTCCGAATGCCTTGAAGTGCATGTTTCTATTTTTGTCCTCCATAAGAAAGAGGAAAACTAATCTGAGCTGTGTCTTTCCATTTGGTTGTTGAGAAGAGTATTTGCATAGCAGTGCTTTCTCTTTAGTTTCTTTTGCCCATGCCAAAGAGTGTAACTAAACTGCTATTGCAAACATAGATTAACGTGAATGTATTCACCTGAGTGCTTAAACTTTTCTACCTCTCATAGCTACTATAACTGCTTGAACTGTTATTGCACACAGTAGTCAAAAGAACTGAATCCATGTGAGAGTCTAAATCCTGTTTTCATAGATAGCTAAAGGATTTAGGATTTAATGCTTATTAGCTTCCTGTCAGATCCTCATTCCTAAAAAGTGGTCATAGGCACCCAAGGGCTGTGTGAATAGCCCTTTTGATTGGACAAATAATGATTTGTTTGTTTGTTTGTTTTTTGATGTTTTTTATCTCACCAAAACAAAAAGCCAGCAACTGTGATTTGTTAGACATGGAAGCTTATACGTTACCTGAAAAGCTGCATTTCATAGGGGTGGCAGAAAGTGATGAGCTACTTGTTAAAATGCTTGTACTGGTCCTTCCCCAGCCCTCCCCACTGGCAGGTAACTGCAAGGCAGAGGTTTAATTTTCCCCTTTGTCTTGGGACACAAGCCTCCATCTACATGGCAAAAACTATTTCCATGGTGTTATCCTGGCTCCCCCTCAAATCCTCCTGTTGGAGCTCTTCTACTTGACTTGAAATTCCTAAATAACAATGTTTTAGCCTGGTGGTTCTGGTGTTTATCAAGGAGATAAAGTACCTGGCAGCAAGAGCTGCTCACTGAAATAACTTGAATTATTTGTATATGGTGGAAACCCAAATTGCAAAGTTTTTGTTCCTCCTTCCCACTTGACTATGTTGAAAAGTGAGGGTTGAGACAACCTGCCAGGAGGTGGGAATGAAGATTCATGGTTACTGTGACATCTTGGGTGAGTTCTCACACAAGTGAGTAAATGGTCCTGTGACAAAACTACTCTTTATCTCTCCTTACTTTCCCCTCATTTCCCCCTGGATCTGGGCAAGTTTGATTCCAGTTTTAGATTTTAAGGCAGGGAAATGTTTGAAAATCGTCTGTCATGGTATCCCACATAACACAGTCCAGAGCTTTTCACCTCCTCACTCCTGCAGCAGAGGAAATTATTTTTCCCTGTTAACACTGTGAAGTCCATTAGTTTGTGTCTGAAATACAGCACATCTTCCTGCAGCACACTGGATCTTGATTGCATCAGTTAACCCATTCTGCTTTCTAGGCTGCTGCAGCAGTTTTAACTGTCATGGTTACAACAATGTTCAACATTTGACTTCAAAAGGTGCTAACGGTCTCCTTATTAAATCACAGCCTTCTGGAGTTGCAAGCAGTCCTTTTGCTAAATGATGCCAAGAAGCTCTGTGCTGATCATTCCAGGGGGAGGACCATTGCATTGGCACCCACAGCCAGTGCAGACCAATGGTATCAGGGCAGTTCTGGTCAAATACTCTCTGAATAAAACTATTACTGTTTTTCAGCCCAGGCTACACAATTGAGAAATCAATATACGGTACACTTCTAAGATGTTTTTGAAGGTTTATAAATAAAACAACAACAAAAAAGCCCAGCAGTTCCACTGATACCTTCCCCTGGATCCTTTCATCTCCAAAAACATTCCTGCAAACTTCACAGAGGGTTTTATTGACATCAAGCTGATCTAATTTCTCGCATCTTTTCCTACTGGGGACAAGGACTACTGAGGGGGACAGGAGAGTGCCATAAATCAGAACAGAAATAGATAGTGAGGAAAAGTGTTAGTGTGTTTCTTATGAGGGATTTTTGGCTTTCGGGCTGCAATGTGAGGGATCCAGCATGGCAGTGCTTGTGCTGGCAGCGCTGACACCAGTTTCAGCCTTTGCTTGGCCTGCTCAGCTGCTGCTGGCTCATGTGGCTTCACAAACTGCAGAACATCTCTTTGAAGCATGTGTTGGCCTGAACTCAGCTTCTGGAGAGAGCCACCTGTCAGCTGTGCAGATATCTAGTGTAAAGGTGCTGGCATTGTCAGCGGGTTTGGAGGGGCTGCTTTGGAAACCTCTTCTTTCCGTACTGGCAGATCGTGATACCCTACAGCTGGCCCTTCGCCCTGTGCATCTCGAGGCTTGTGTGGGGAAGGAAAGACTTTTCCCAAATCTCTGTAGACTTGCCATTTTTGAAAGTAGCTCATTAACACCCGTAGTTTTAAAAAGTTTGGGTACAACCTCCAAAGATCTGAAGGAGATCTTGCTTATAGGTCACTGAAGAGCCTGAAAACATTTAAGCCTCTCTGAAATGTATGCCCTGTGACTTATGTATTCAAGAGCTACTGTCTCTTCTTATAGCCACATGGGAAAAGGTCCCCATGTAATGGGTATTTGGGAACAAAAACTGAACGCTTTTTCATAATTTGTTTAACTGTTGAAAGCAGTAGAGGGGCAGATCCTTTGCTGGTGCATATAGCTTAGCTTTGTGAGCTGTTCTGGAGCTACGCCAGTCCACACAAGCTGAGGGTAGAACCTGGTCTGTTTTCAATATTATCTCTCTTGATTTGTATGGTCTTTTGCAGTGTAATGACTGCTGATTTGTAGCTTTAATTGCATGCATTTGACAGAAACAGAATTGGAGGGAGGTTTATTATTGTTTTGATACAGTCTCAAGAGGGAAGCTTTTTACTAGCATTTTAATACAGCCCTTTGTAAACAGCCAGCAAATAAATATTCTAAGTCCAATCCTTCTGCTAATGGAGTCACCAATGAAGTTGCCTTTGGCTTTAGTAGGAGCTGGACTGGGTTCAGTATAAGTGGTACACTCTAGTGTTACTGATAATGAGTTAACGTGTTTTATATATTGATGCTTTTTGCTGGACAGTGCATTGGCTTTTTATGATTTGGTGATATATACAAATAAATAATTTGAAAAGTCAACATTTCTGTGCCTGTTTTTTGAAGGCAAATTTACATTGTTACAATGTAAGATAAAAAATTGTTCTCAAAGCCAGTGGTAGTGTTTTAGTTTGTGTACTCATTCTGCAGCATCTCCATGCCACAGCTTGTACAGTCAAGTATATGGCCAAACATCCTAAAATGCCTGAGCCCTTTTGGTACCATCTTCCAGCAGTGAATCCCAATGCCACAGCAGGCAAGGAGAAGATGCTCCCATGTCAGCATACAGCTGAAAGGCAGCTTGATACCAAATGTAAAGGACGACTACAGACTGCATGGGCAGGTTCATTTTCTAAACGCCAGATGGTTAATTTCCTTCATGTAGCATCAGCCTTTCTCTTCAGAGGTGGGCCTAAAGGTTCCCAACAGCTATCCTGGAGCAAAGAATTAATAACAAACAAGTCCATGCTATTATCTTAAAGTTTCATGAATTATTCCTTGAGGGCAGCTGGTAATACCCTTTTTCTAGTCACATGCTGCCAGCCCTTCTGCTTGCTTCAAAGTAGCAAAAGGCAGAAGTGACAATTAAAATTGCTGCTATGGGCTTCTCCTGCTCCATTAACTTGTTTGCAGACTAGTGGGGTTGGAGAGATGAAGGGAGGGAGTGGGACTAGAAGCAGTCTTTGGGGCTGCCTTTTACCAGCACTAATGCTGAATGCATTAAAAGGTTAATGTAAAAAAAATCCATTGTCATCTCACTGTGTCTTTTTCTATCTCCTCTAATCATATGGGTATAGATACGCCTGCTAGTGCAATCAGGTGCTGCTGATGTGGTGAGCCTGCATGAAGAGGGTTTTGGCAGCTGCCATCCGTTCATCCTGCAGGAATGTACCGAACACTTTCAACAAAACACTTACCCCATACTGTTGTGGTCTGCTGATTTCTGTTGTGGATTAATTTCATATTCATTGTATAAGGGATATGAGGCATAACTTCTACCCTTAGGCCCTGTCACTAGCCCATTTTCATGCACAGACTTCCTTTGACTCCTGCCGTCCTAGACATTGCTCCTGGGAAGCTCACCTATTCGCTGTCTGTGTCAAAATCTGCTGCAAGCGTCCTGTCCTCCACCATTCCTTCTTTCAGCCCTAAAACCTAAAACATAAAATCTAAAACATGACAATTTCCAAGCTGGATTAAATAATTGCTCAGAGCTGGTTGGCTGCAGGATTCTTGACTTAAAAGTGATTCACCACACTGGCACCAGCATGAATTCAGGTGAGCATCTCGACCATTTGTAATAAATGATGTACTCCCTCTCCTTTTTTGCCTCTTTATGGGCAATTCTCAGGAGTTATACTGAAGGGAAATATTACCCAGCATGGCCAGCAAAGGAATTACTACCCAACATGGCTGCTTTTGTGTAACTTTAGAGCTCCTATTAGCTCTTCTGAACTCACAAAAGTGTTACATCTAGAAAAGCAGCATTGAACAAGAATAAAGAGAAATACCATCTGGCTCACAGCAGTGAGGATAGATGCATGAAGGATAAAGAACAGAAAGAAGGGGCAGAGTGGGAAAAGGGTGTGTGTGTCTGTGTGTGAGCAGGATGGATGTATGGGAAAAGAGATTCAGTGTGAGAAGGAAATAAAACAGGTAATTTGACAGTGAAGCTGTGAAGCAGTAAATAAATGCAGGCCCAAGAGCTAGGATTTTTTCCTCCTGTTCCCAGCCATATTATTGACCCATTTCATTCACACACACAAATGCATTGGGTTTCTCAGTTTCAGTTTCTTCACCTGCAAAATGCCACCACTCTCCCAGGAAGGGGGTTTAGCTTTTATTTATTTCAAGCTTTCCGGCTTTGTAAGGAATTTACTTTGGCTTTCTGCAGCCTGACACATATCTGACTAACTGCAGTAAACAATCCTGATCCGGGAAGCATTGCAAGGCCATTGTGAGACCTCAACAGACAACATTGCTGCCTTTGACCATGTCCAAAACTGTTCCAACCAGAGCCTAGGCAGAAGCCAAAGATAGCCGTTCCTCTGCTTTATTTCCCTGACAGCCCAGATACGACAGTCATTCTCACCTACACCGATAAAGTTGGGGCCCAGCAAGGAGAACATGGCCATTTTCTGTTTAAAGCAGACCTGGTGGAAAGGTGGCCCCATGCCCATCTCCTAGGGAGCTGTGCAGGGAGGTGAGCACACATGTACTTCACACTGCCTCCACATTTTCCCTCACAGTCCTAAGAGGAGTTCCTGTTTTACCTTTACCCTTTGGCTTGTTTTAAAGTTACTGAAACTATAGTGGAAGGGTTCACTCTACCACTCTTGCTCTTGAGCTTGCTCGGTTGTTGCCAGGTCAGGCTTTGCTTTTGTGTTGCAATGTGTCGTGACTTGCAGTGAGGGAACTGTCCCTTCAGAAAAGGCTCCTGTTTTGAAGGGATTAGTTGCTATGTGCTGTGAGGACATGTCAACCTAGAGCCAAAAAAGGAATGCCACTGATTTGCCAAAGAGTTTCAACATGAACATTAAAAAGATCATGAACATTAAAAAGGTCATAAACGTTAAAAAATGCAAACATAAGTTGCAATGACCTCCTTGCCCCATGCAGATACCAATCCAAACATTTTCATCAGAGATTCATCAGCACACAAATTTAAAGCCTTTCTTCTTTATTACCTAAAGAGCAGGGCTGAGATGGGGAAGAGGGAAGGGAAGCAGTGGTGAAACTTACCCTCTGAGCTGGGGTACCCGAGCAGTTTGCACAAAGACCCCCTGAGCTAAACACTCCTCCTGAAGCAACCTCCTCTTCCCGGAGCAGCAGTGTGTTGAATGCAATTGTTGTGGCCTTTGACATCTTAGGAGGAGCATGACAACAGCCACTGAAGTCACTTCTTTCTGTCTTGGACTGCAATTTTTTTGACTCGTTCTCAATCAAGTTGCTGCCTACTCTTCTCTTGAGACAAGGCTGCATATGGTGTTTCTTTTTATCCTCTGCCTAGTTGAAGTCCTTGAGCTGTTTGGAATAAAGTTGTTGGAGCAGAGAGGTATGGCCCTCTTTTTTTAAAAAAAATCAATTAAAGCACCATTTTTCTTTTCGGTGGGTTGCAATGGCAGGGGAATTCAAGTCAAGGTCTTGCAGGCATGTATTCCATCTTCTCTGCAGTGTTTTCTTTCTCTTTTTTTTTTTTTTTTTCCTTCTTTTTCTTCTTTTTCCTTTTCTCCAGCTCTTACAGGTTGTGATGTCAGTATTATCATACCAAATAAACCCAAGCACACATCAGGTGCTATTTGACAAGAATCTAAGGACTAAAAAAGCTGGTTGTGCTGGCTTGGTCTAGGAAGAAAACATAGCTGAAGCTCATAGGCTTGTACTCACTTGTTTTCCTCTCAGACACCCAGAGCACCATACAGTATTTATTGCATGGTGTCCATTAAAAGGATTCCCTTCAGAAAGGTGCATACTGTGGTGGGGCAATGGAGGGATAAAGGGACTTAGTCTCCCATGCCTTTGTAAACAGTCCATATTACCATTATATAAGGCCTTAAACAGCCAGGCATAATCTCTGACTGAATACAAACACTATCATAAATCTTGTAAGCTCAGCTCCTGGGGTTTACGGACTGAATCAAACCCAGAGGATTAAACTACTGATTTGATAATTAGCCTGGGATTCAATGCTGCTATTTGTTATGTTAGACAAATAAACTACTTACAGTTTAAATGAGTTTTCATGTTCTTTTTCACACCTGGGAATCAAGTGAAACATTAAGAAACAGCTTTTGCCCATGGAAGAAAAAAACGCATGAAGGCAAACAAGAAAGCCATTTGCTGAGATATTACTAATAATAATTTCAGGTGTATACATATAGCAGCTTGCCAAGCCTTTGGCCACCAGGGCATTGTTTGTGTAATAGCCCAGCTTTACTTTAACTTTTGCAGAATAGCTCTTAGGAAACTTGAGGAGAAAGATGATTTAGTATTTAAAGCCTTGACCCAAGACTCAGGAGACTTTTCTTCAGAGCTTGCTGCTGCCTGCACAGATCAATGTATTTATCTCTCTACTTCTGCTCCACATATCAGTTTATAAGCTCTTTGGGGGACAAAATTCAAATACTTGTTTGCTGTTTAGAATGATGGAGCATGAGTTTGGTGGGACCTCAAAGTGCTAGTATGACCACTCACTAATGTGAAAAAAAAAACCAAGAAAAAAAAAGGAGAACAAGTGGCTGCTGGACAGTGCATAACAGGGGTGGTTTTCTTGCTCTTCAAGGTGGATGTTCATGTGTTCCCTGCATGTGACTGGAGTGGACTGGGAGCTCTGCTCTGCCATGTGCTGGTTAGCAGTGCTCTGAGATGTCTGTCAGGCTGGACGGCATTGCTACTGCCTCATAAACCAAGTCCAGCATTTCTGAGCAACATGTCTTATCTGAAGAAAGAAGATAACAAGTTGGGATTGAAATTCCTCCAGGACTTTGACATCTTGCTTCATGCTGGTGTAGTAGAGACTCACAGCTAGGATCAGCACTGCACAAAATGAGAGCCACAGGAGCACAGGCAATCCAGATGATGACCTGTCATCTACTGAATGGTGATGAGGAGAAAAAAGAAAGCAGCATTATTTTAGTGTCATCTCAAACACTTCCCAAATTTGATCCCCTGCTGATGCCTTTGTCCCACCTTTCTGAGAACAGCAGGGTACACAGAGCTCTGGTTGTGAGTACTTCTGTAGGCATCAGTTAAGTGATAGTGAGTCACACCTCCTGATGGAGAGTGGCGAGTATAAAATATCTCATCTAATGGAGCATTTAAAGAGTTTAATTATATACAAGAAGAACAGGATTACCATAGCTAATGCATGATCTCAAGTTTTCCTCCAGAAATTATTTTTTATACTTTTACACTAAATGTTGTTAAATACTAGGAGAATATTAAGCTACCTCATCTAATCATTTAATACTCAAACGTTACATAAAAGAGAGATCTATGTTTCTGTCCTCTTCCCCGGTAATTCAGCTTGTTTGGGGCTCCTGTTAATTACAGTAAAAGCCAAAACATGGCTCAGTTAAACAAGAGGCATATTTAGAAAGCCCCGGCAGGTTTAACCTCCCTTTAAGTGGTAGGTGTGCTAATTACACTCGAACATCCTTTGCACTTGCTTCTAAGCAGAGGGAGACTGCAAACATTTTTCTTGCCCTTAAAATAAAGTTCAAGTATGTTTAAAGTGTCATAGGTTGGGCACAGTACACATGTGGAAATCAATGGGCTACATTTAGCTTGCTGACATCGATACCCCAGCCCTTGCACATGTGTAGCCATCCACGGGCCTTGGGGACCCAGTGTGATTCAGATCTGGCTGCTCTGTTTGGCTGCATGGCCATTGCACAATTGGTATTATTTTATAAAGCACTTTGCCTATTAAACATGCAGTATAAAACCAAATTCATGCCTGAATAAAAACTCGTAGTGTGCAGCTATTTTCCTGCCATATGCACATAATCAATAAGGAGATAAAAATGTGGTGTGTATTATTATGGGTAAAGGGCCAACATTAGCTGTAACATATTTAAATTAGCTTCTACTATGAGCCCTGGAATACACACCAGTCAATTAAACTGTCATACAGATGTACAGAGAGGAAGGTAAAAGTCATAAAACCAAGCAAGAAACACATAATAATGTATCAAAAAGTGTATGGGGAAAAGCTAAAATGTTAATAGGCAGTCATTTTATAGCTAACCAGAAACCAAATCAATGTCCCATAATAGATCTGAGTGAATTATTTGCGGCAAATAATTTATTCATTTGAATTTAGTCCTTCTGTTTGTAAATTACCCATGAGCAGACTTCAATTTTATAAATTTGTTTATTTGGCATTATTCTATGAATGGTTTATATGAAGGTATTTAGCCAGGGAATTACTCACCACTTTCTGCTTTTGCAGTGATTTGTGATTTGGAAGTTGGTATTTCCCTTGTGTGATCTCCC
This sequence comes from Athene noctua, assembly GCF_965140245.1. Taxonomy (NCBI): domain Eukaryota; kingdom Metazoa; phylum Chordata; class Aves; order Strigiformes; family Strigidae; genus Athene; species Athene noctua. Next base: position 42,921,936 of record NC_134042.1, on the reverse strand, counting down.
ACACCACATGACACAGTTCTCAGCTGGGTGACTACCTGCCTTTCAAAGCATGGGGCCTGGCTGATGAGCATAACTGGTAACAGTGAATCTTTTCTGTGAAAGCTAAACTGTTTTTCACATCAGCTCTTTTCTATGAAGTGCTTATAACATTTTTCAGTCTTATCAAAGTTACTTTCATCTGAAATTTCTGGGTGATCTCGAATGCAAACTTAGCTTTTTCTTTTCCTTATAGCCTCTCAGTTAGGGAGTATGTTCAGTCCAGGAACAGAAAAAAAATAATGTGGAAGAATAATCCCACCCACAAAATAGTAATGAGCTATGCTCACAACAGGTTCAGCATATCACTACAATTCTGTGCTTAAATGTATGTTTGTTCTTTTCTAGATCACAAATAGAAAATGAATGCTTAAATTTGTTAGTTTGCTTGTTGGAACAGCACACTTAGCCCTAGCCATGTGCCCAGTCTAAGAAAAGGGGAGTTTATCTGAGAAAAACACTGGCCTGGGATACAGGAGATTTTGGTTCAGTTCCTGCCTTGGACGCACACTTTCACTGCCAGCTGAGGGATATTTGGCCTTTCCTTTTCCACCTGGCTCTTTCCTGCCTAGAGTACCTTGTTCCTAGCCCTATAATTGCTTTAGCTGATGCTGCCATATGCATGAGCATACAACCCCTCTTCCTGGGCAATAGGAAGAGCTAGGAGATATATGGACATTTGTTTGGGAGGCATATGGCCTCCCAAAACTATGGTTCCGTGTGTGTGTGTATACATACATGTATATATGTATCCCTCTCCCCTTACTGTCTTGTATACACCAGGGGCTGGATGTTGGCCAGGACCTCTAGAAATGGTCCCCATCATAAGAACATCCAGATACATACATTTGCTTAAGGGTCTGTGGGGCTGCCTGGCCTCAAACATCCTTGCAAATGAAGAAAGCAAAACCAGATTATTTTTATTATTTCTACCCCGCTGCCAGCATATAAATGGTCTCTTCCCCACACATGAATGTCAGCGGGGAGAACTATTGTTTCGCTTGGGGTGCTTTCCCTGCATATCTTAGTGAAAAACCTGTGCCTATTCTATTGCCATAAAATATATTAATTATATTTAAATTAAAAATAGCTTCAGGGATTTCGTTTTTGTTTCCACTATTTGTCTTACTAGATGTCTTGTTTAAAATACTGCACCAGGCCTCATCAACACCTTGTGCTTCATATGCTGAGAAGAAAAAACAACAACTACTGACAGTACAAAATGCATCGTACACGGAAGATATATTTGCACAGTGCATCCCAGCAGCCACAAAGCAAACCCAGGTTAGTGCCATTGGATGGCTCACAGTTATAATGTGAAAATTCAACTTACCCACTACGTAGTCACAGCAGGAAATGGCTAGAAAACAGAATGAAAATGTTCTTACATGCCTGGAAAAGCCTCTGCAGCAGATGAATAAGAAAGCAAGCACCAAGCGGGGTCTCTGAAATTGCCTGTCACCTTATAGTTGCTGAGCCACCTCTTACACCGCTTTTGGCTGTACAGATTTATGTCAGATGAGGACCTACCCACTCCATGCAAACATGCAGATGTAGATGCACTTCAGAGAAGTGAGAAAAAATTATTGTATGGGGGGAGTTCAGAGACAGATTGCTGCTGTTGCAGGGAGGTCGGTAGTCAGCTTTTGCAAAAAAGACCTCCCTATTCTGTTTTTTTATTTATTACTCCCTCTATTATCATTTCTAGAAATGGAAAGGAGATAGACCAGCAGGCTGAGAGAAGAATGAAAGTTAAGAAAGAAAAGCCCACTGTCAGATATAACTTTCATCCAACAATATCCTGGAACTGCCTTTGCTTGGCAGCTGGGGCCCAGAAACGATCCAAGATGAAAAGTCCAGAGAATGGAAAAATTTCGGTGGTGCCAACAACCTTCATCTTACCAGCCTCTATGTTAATAATGTTGTCTGGACAAACAGCAAATCATTAAATCACAGGCTGTTTGCAACACAGAATACTAATTATGGGTTGGGACATTTTTCATGTCTTCATGGAAAAGAGTCAGAGTCTTCTCCATCCTTGCAGCTCCCTGGAGCTCAAGCATGGCTGTGCTGAATTCAGAGCCAGTGGGAGATGAACCTGGTCTCCTGGGCTGGACTGCCTGCAGGATTACCAGCACTGATGTGGGACACGGACTCTGGCAGGGAGCTGAAGGAGGTATTAGCTCTCATCAAAATCCTGCTCTTGAGCAGTCAGATACGCTTTGAAGAACTTTGGGCTGACTCACTGAATCTTCCCAGGAGTTCAGTTTTGATGGGAAAGCCCAGGACATGTCAACAACCTTATCAAGCAGCAGCTTGTCCATCCTGCTTTAGGAGGTGCCACAAGCAACATATTGCAAAACCAATGAGAGGTCTGTTTATAGACACAGCAGCAGATGCCGAGCCTGGTTTTGAGAAGCTGAGTAGCAGTCCAAACAGGTGGCTGACATAGAAATGCTACTATTCCGTCACCTGTGTTTTCACTGACTGATGTATTGAAACCATACAATTTTAATTCCCTACCAATGAATACAATTATTTTTAGCTGAGTCAGTTTTCAAAAGTCAGAATGAAACAACAGTTCTTCTCTGGCCGTTAACTGTTTACAGCATATGCAGAAGTGCAAACTGGAGCTTTGTGCTAGACCTCTGCTTAAGGTCACTCCCAGTTGACCTACCTGCGAACTGTTATTTTAAGTTCATGAATGAAAGTCTAGAGGTTATGTTAGCTGTATCATTCACTGGCAGAAATGGTCACATCCGGCTGTTTTTAACCCCAGTGGGCCAGCTAGGCTCAGACCTTTACTATTGTATCTCGTGGCATGCATGCTGCTCAGAAACATGAAAGGGTTGGCTCCCTCCCAACCATTACGTCCTAGTTACTCAGAATGACATAAGCCTGTTTAAATTTGGTCCGAGACCCTTTTCTATGAGTGGAAGCATTGTTTTGGGGTAGGCCTGGGGCCAAACCCATGATCTACATAGATCCCCATGGGGGCTGACTCAGGAGTTCACCATGAGAACAGCCCTGAGGCTGCTCTAATGGGATGCAGGAACCTGTCTTCACAGAATCACAGAATTCTCCCGAGGCAGGCAGGCAAATGGACCAGACACAATTCTGCAGAGCACAGAATTCCATGCTGAGCTCAAACACACAAATAACATTATCAGAGGGGGAAACTGATGTGGACAGACAGGGTGGATGTTAAAAGCTAGAAAGGTAATGGCAAAAGTCTTAATAGCTTGAGCGTACCATGTTCAATGACTTCTGGCTCACGAAATCGAACCCTTCTCTCTGCTTTCCGCTTTTCCCCCACAGCTTCGTCCACAGGTGGCCTTTTCCTCAGTATTGAAGGAGGATAGCTACTGTCACCTGTCTAAAGAGTTGATCAAAACACAAAACACATGGCCATTCAAGCTGGAGTATTGCATTGGGTGAATCTTTGAGCTTTTGTGGCTAGGTTATTATGTCCCTCAAAGGACATGATATAAAAGACATCTGTTTTGACATGTATGGTCAGACCACTGTAATATTTATAGCAACACAATGTGGATATTCCTCCATTTACATAGATCTTCAGTACTCTAAAGTTGTCTTCTCAGGGAAAGTTTTGGTTAAAGTAATGGATAGTAAAGTGTTAGAAAGGATTTCTCTAAATTGGAGTGAGCAGTTACTGAGGGTGGCTGCTTAACAGCCCTGGGGGAGACAGACATAAATGTGATATGAAATATATGAACCATATCATCGGGAGCACCTTTGAAATGTTCTGAGCCAAGATCTCCATTCTGAATGCAGTGTTGCCATTTCAACAGCTGAGACTGTGCAGTAGTCTTGGGTTTGGACACTATCCTGATGGCTATGAGAAGGTAATTTGTTTGCATTTTGATATCACTATTATGTTGTTGCTCTGGTTTTTGTTTGGAAGCCACACTCAGCCTTTGATAACGGACTCAGATTGCTATGGATTCTGCCAAATGACAAGAAACAGAGATGCAATAATAGCAATAGGTCCTTCTGCCTAGGAATGCTCCCACAGTCAACTCCTCAAAGTGAATCCAAAGCATCTCAGTTCAGAGACACCCACTGTCCTCTGGAAGTGGAGACCAGATGGCAAATTTTCTACTTTCAAAGACCTAAGTGGGTGGCAGAGAGTCTCCACATTTTATTTTTACTTTAAGATCGAAGTAATCTTCTCTACCCCTTTGTCTCCCTTCCCTCTGTTCCTCTCTGGGTAAAGGTTATTATTTCTTAGATGGTTGGTTTGCTGCTTCTGATCACTGTCCCTGCTCTTTTTTTTCTTTTGTGTGTCATTTCCCCACTCAGTAATTGCACGGTCCTTCCTCCATGCTTTTCTTCCTGCTTTAATCTTTCTACTCCTCAATGCCTGTTACTTTTGCCAATTTTTAGACTCAAATACCCTGCCCTACACCTTTTCTCTTTGGATGCTTTCCCCACACTCACCATTTCACACACCCACTCTTTGGGTTGCAGAAGCAGGGTTAAGTCCCATTAACTACAGTCTGGGGGTGTCAGACCCCAGAGTACAGAGGATAAATAGGTTTTCCTTATGCATCACACACTGAATAATTTCAGAAAGGCACATAACGTAGTCAGCAGGAACTGCCATGCTGTGAGGAATGTCTTCAGCTTTGATATCTTCTCCTGAGGGATTTATAAACCAGATTTCAGTTTAACTTATCACTGATAAGGACGCTTTGTCTGATCTTGAGGTCATACAAGCATCCATATCACCTCTGTCTCATGACTGGGGACAGCGTATGTTCAAGATCTGTGTTTTATATTGAGCCGTTCAGAAGCTGGAAGACCCATCCAGGGTATGGAAAACCTGGATTCAACTTCTTCCTAAGTCCAAAGGAATATGAACCCACATCTCTTATATGCATGCCCTCATCATCAGAGCTATGGTGCACACATGGGAGCAGGGAATCTCAGTCTCTGCCACTGAAGCTGTGTTGTTTGGCCTCAAGTAATTAAATATTCATTGAGCTAAAGAAAGAACGAAAGAATGACTTTACAACCTGGTGTTTGGGTGCTCCCTTGGGGGTGGGAGAAGTCTGCTCCTATCCTTGCTCCAATGAATACTTAATATGAAATGCTTAAATATTCATTGGAGCAGTCACTGGGAACAGGGTCACTCATCTACCAGGTGAGTGCCCTAATCATTCTGCTATAGCCACACACACACACACTTTCTGGCATAATGAATATTTAATTATTCTGTGTAAAATGAAACCAGTTTAGGGAGACACTGCTCAGCTCAGACTAGAGGTGGCTATAGCTTTAGCTAGAAGGGCTCGTCCCACGGCACAGCCAAGGAAACTGAACCTTACATTTGAAAAGATTTATAACTCCAAGTGCGGCTTTTGTCCATATGAGTTTTTACTTAAATACTTAACAGCAACATCACAGCAGAAGAGAAAAACATTAAACAGCTAGCTGTTTGGGTAGCATCTAGCCAAGAAAGACCTTAAAAAGGAAGTAGTATTCACGATATTTACTAGACTTTAGTAACTTATGGAAATCAAAGATATACAGTGTCAGAAGAAATGATGCATTCTCCCCTCAGACACAAACCTGGTGTTAACATACCGTCACAAGAGCTGGAAACCTACTAAAGTGCTAGTTGGGAAATTATATGCCCTTAAAAACAATCCAGTTTTTAAAAGCTCCAGGCATTGGACACAAGGACTCTATCGCCCACCAAGAGATTACTTACCGGCAGCTCCTCTGTACTAGGATCAGAAGGTGGGGCTGGACATATCTGGGACATGTAATCTGCATGCCAACATGAAGCCTCCCACACGCAGCTTCAGTTGGAAAGCCACTTGCTCAAGAAAATGAGAAGGACGGGGAAAAACGTCTGGATATCCCTCTGCAGCAAGGACTGAGGAGGCAGTGCCACCGAGCAGATGGGAGCTGCAGCAAATGACAGAGGAGTGGAAAGAAGAGTTTCCGCCCTTCATACCAGTGTTGGCTTGGGAAGGATGACGTTACTTGAAATGTACTCGGTAGCCAAAAATAGCACATAGTGATAATACTGATTGTGCAGTGGGAAAACAGGGCTTTCCTGGCAACTGGAAAGGACCTGAATGGAGCAAATAACAGATAAACACCTACATATTTATATGCGTAAACATGAAGTCAAAGATGTTCTTTCCAAAATGATTGCTGCGTTTCCATGATCATGTTGTTCTCCTTTCCAGAAGCCATTCCCAATCTGAAAAATCTTTCAAGTGGGATTGCTTTTAATCCTTCTCCCATTCAAAATATGTGAATAAAGCTATCAGGAAATGATATAGATGTAGTGGGATCACATATATCTCCCTCCAGTACAGTTATGGCCTCACTTTATATGTTTTACAAATTAGATCCATTATTATAGTAATAAAATGAGATTTTAATATTAGACATTTCTACAGATATTATAATAAGATTATTGATAGGAAAAGAGGTGATTTACTGCTCAAGAGGCTTTAACAACCCCTTGTCAAATGCTGAAGGCTGGTCAGCATCAAATATACAGTTTCCAGTCAGAAATACCTGCCATGACTGCTGAAATATGGTGTTTACTGTGTCTACAAGCACAAGGTTGAGCTTTTTTTGCTGTTCTTTTCTCGGAGTTATTTATTTGCTGTGACATGTCTAAAGTACTCCACTTTTGTGTTATTTTTCCAGGTGGTTGGATGGATTGTCCCATGGCATGCTCAGACTGGCCCCTGTTTTGCACCTACCCATTGGAGCGAGGGTTGCAAGATGCTTACATTGGCACTAGGAACCAGAGGGCATAGCAGCTCTGTGGGCTTTACTGTTTTAATTCTTCCTTTCAGGAATTTAGAGAGTGGGTGAGAACATGGGAAGCACTGGGATCCTTCCTCAGGGAAAATTGGGCCAGCACAAACTGAGGAAGCACCTATGGTTGATGTGGGGTCAGCAGCCCCCTTGAGACTTGCTGCCCTCCTGCAGCTCAGCCTCTGCATGGATCTGCAGTGCTTGCAGGGGCTGCTTTGCTCAAGCCCTTCCCTTTCCAGTGGTGAAAGTAGTGTCAACATGGAGAAGAACAGATTTTGCTGGTCTGGGGCTCTTCACTGAATGCACCATATCTAAAAGCCACCTGGAGAGAGTCACCTTACCTTCTCTTTCCTGTACATTGGGGTGATGAAAGGCTTTTCCTCATGCTGCAACCGGCTCACAGCTGCAGGGCTTGTGAAATGCTCTCAAAATCCCCTCTTTGGTGTGTCCTGCAAGTGTTTCACAGCAGTTATTTTGGGATGTCTAAGCTGAGCTTTTTCTGGGGGAAAAGTAGTTCTTCAAAACTTTTCTCATAGTTGATCCCAGACAGAAAGGTGACAAAACCTTCCAAACGACGGTCCCTAGCTTCTTCTCTGGTTCCTCCTTCCTCCTATTGTGATAATCACTTGCTGCTAATTAATGTAAGAAGGAATTTACCTGCCTACTTTGGCCAGCAAAACTGATGGAGGTGAGAAGAGGGAAGTCAGACTCTAGTTTCATCTAGCTTTGACTTTCTCCATGTGAATTGTTTCATTTATTTTTATTAGTGTCATCCAGTAAGGCACATAAGAAGGTCTTGTGCAGCTTCTTATTCCTGCAGAGAACAGCAGTGACCTGAATGAAAAACTTTGTTCCTGTCTTTTTCACTGAATCTGGCTTTACTGAAAGAAAGGTCTCACATTTTTCTAATTGGTCAGAAACTTTTTAGTATTTTCCTTAAAAAAACCCTGCAGAAAATTTGAGGGGGTTGTTTTCAAGAAATGGACGTATGGAGACAACATTTATCACTTTCAATTCCAGAAACCATTTCTTTTCAGTTCTAGATTCCCCTTAAATATAAACAAATTTTCTGTTCCTTTGACTGAAAAATAATTGGGCAGCTTATAAATGTTTTCATGAAAGATTGCTATTCAAATGCTGGGAATGATCATTTCATAGTACCATTCTCACTTTTATCCCACATGTTAATTATATTGATAGTAATGGTTGTAAATGCTTGAATAATTAGTAGTTACCTGGGCACTCAAGTTCCAGTGGATATAGATGTCAGGAGTTCAAATCTCATAACAGGAACAGATCCATTCCTACTAAGTGCTTTTGATTGCAGTTTAACAACCTAAAATTGGATATACATTAGGAATAAAACACAGTTTAATGCATGAAGTGAAAGATTCCAGGAAAATAACTTGACTAGCCTCTGAAATCACTGGTAATAAATAATAGTTACAATAGTGGCATAATTTCTGCTTTAGAAGCTGGAAGAATTTCCTTTAACATTGCCCTTCTTTTTAAAAGTAATTTTTCATCTAAGCTTTGATCTCATTTCATGCAACATATGTCAGAAGCAAAGCTGGACAAAGAATTCATAAATGAATTATTTAGCTGATGAGTGTCACCTCTATTTCTTTCAGCTAATTGTTCACAAATAGATAGTGACTTTTGTGAACGCATTCATTATTCAGATTTATTCAGTGGATAATTGCTGGGAGTAATTCTTTGTCTGTAGATTGCTTGGAAGCATTTTGCTGTGAACATTTAATAGTAAAAATCTATCCAGGCTTTCAATATAAGACAAACTAAAAATATCTGTAATTACTGACGGAGTCCTTAAACACAATAGTATACTGCAGACTTAATGAGCAATGCCAGTTTTCAGGAAGAACACCATTACTTCCTATGGGAAGCAAAGGGAAAGCAAAGACATCTCAACTATCTGTGTGGTGCTGACTTTGGATGGTGCACGTTGCATATGTAAATAAGTTTTTACAAGAAAAGGGTTGCTTAAGTGTTTGCTCAGCAGAAAACCAAAACAAGTCTGAACAAAACATGATTGACTTCCCAGTGAATAAATATGAACAGTCCACACAAAGGAACTAAATGCACAGCCAGTGTTTTCCTGCAGTAGCCCAATGGAAGATGTCTAGGAAATAAACATAAGATGATAAAACAATTTTACACTCAGAGGATAGCTGTGTAACCATATGAACTCTTTTTCCATTTCCTTCTGCAGGAATAAATATTCTAGACAAGCAAAGTACTTTGTAAATGATGCCTTTGTGGGGATTCGTCTGGCCTGGTTCAATTATTTTGAAACCTAGCAATTTTCTCATATCATTGAATCTGGTTTTATTGCAAATAGGGTCATAGAAATAGTCACTCATTGTGATAATGGACTTAGTTTATCTTAACTATTAACACTTCCAGTAGGTTTACACACACGTATATATTCAATATTTATGGATATGCACAGTGCATATATATTAATGAAGCAACTTTATCTCCAACAATCTGAAAACAAAATCACGTAATACCATACAGTGCGGGGTGCAGTGGTAACTGGAAGCAGCATATCAGGATAACAGAACAGAAAAGGAATAAATAAATTAGAAGGGAGTCTTCCATATCTTCTTCAACTTCCAGAGTGTCAGTTGAGCCTTTGTTCAATATTCCACCTTTCGTGGTTCTATGTGCTCTTGATTAATAATTTAGAGATGCACCTTTTGGCAGCAAGGTAAGTTTTGTGTTTGCCAAGAGTGATTTTCCACCAGTCAGAGAATACATCAGGAAATAAAAAGGCAAATTGCCCCAGAGTATAATTATCTGTATGCTTTCTTCCTTTTTCTGCCTCTGGAGAAACAGATTTACTCCTGGAAGGTGTGGGACACCCATGAGGTGTCGTACAGGACTGTTTCTGCTCCTCAGACCTTTCACAGAGGAAAGCACTGTATAAATCCTGACCTCAAGACAAAAATCAGCCCTTTGGTCTGTGCGTTTCCATGCATATTCCACGACCAGAAGGGTCACGGTTAATGTCTCATCTGATGGTCACTCCGAAAGGAGGTGTTTCTGTGGAGTTGGGGAAAAAAAAAGATCAACACAAAGAATAATGGAGACAGAGTAATGAATGGGAAGATAGTCTGATAACATCTGGTGTGTGGGGCCAGCTGGGCTGAAAGCAATCAGTTCTCATTTCTGTATATTTAATTCTTGTGATGCCCAGAGATCTGTGTACTCATGTGCATTTGTCCCCAAGGAAGAGTAGTGTGGTCAGTGCAAAGCGCACATCATCAGTCCCTGGGGTGCTCCATGAAGGGCCCACAAGGTTATCCTCCCAGGGACACCTTCTTTTTGCCCTTTAGATAATACTACCCTGTGCTGGAAGTTTTCATGATCACAGATCTATAAGCTCCCCTTTGATGCAGGTAGGCAGACCTGAGGCCATTCATACAGGAACTGCAGGCTTTTGGAAAAAATAGATTAGGCATGGTAATATCACCATGCAGCCATCTGATCCAGCACAACAGAATTCATTTCTGAAAGCAGAACTCTGGCTTTATTTGTGGATGTAAGCAGGTCCTTCTGAGTGACAATCATCTTCCTAAAGCTGTGGCACCAGTTTCATATCCCCAGCGTGCAGAGATTTGTACCGGTTTTGAACTGAGCTCTTTTCTAAGGCAAAGACACAAGCACTGAGCAGGATGTGTAGTAGGGTTTTGCATTATGGTGAGAATATCCCCGCTGTGGGGCACAGTGATTTCTGCTCTGTTGGGACTGGCTGGAAATGATTTAACTCTGTTGAGGAACCTGGTCTCAATTCATCCCTGGCATGAATCCAGTGACTTATAAAAGGCATGGATCTGTCTCCATTTCTTAATATTGCCTCTCCTATTCATATGTCTTTCTGGGTAGATGTTACAAATGACCACAGAGTACTTGTGATGATACATAGTAAACATGGAGAGAATTTCTGGCTGCTGAAATGAACTTAAATAATTACAGAATGATTCCACATCCATTTCATAATTAGACTCCTGAGATTATATCCAAGCTATTGTTTGTGATTCAACATGCATTTTTATTTTGGAAATGTCCCATAAGCCATTAGGTTTATTCCACCTGAGGCTTTCTAATTTGATCTGTTCATCCTGCCACTGGGATCTAAATGTAAAGCATGTATTGATCGAATGAGAGTTACCAAGTAACCAAATGCTAATACCTGCTGTTGGCTCACTGATTCTGCATCACCCAGTCCTGTGGACGTGGGGTGTAGGGGATGGACGGGGCTGGAGTGAGTGAGGTCATTCTGAGTCAGCTTTTATCACACACTCATCATATTTTAGGAACAAAGAGGAGTTGAACTGAACCTCTGCTTAAAGCATCTGGGCTGCTGTTGATGGCAGGGCTGCCACCAGCCATGAAATGAATGAGAAGGGTGAACCCACTGCCAGCAGGAGGATGGCCGAGCTGGCATAAAACAGAAACAGAGGCAAAAAAGGCGTGAAAATAAAACACCTTAGAAAGAGCTAAAGCAGAATTATCTTCAGAGTTCTGTTTTAGTGGTAATCGATTTCTGCTCTCTGTTGTGTTGATTGCAGCTTTCTGTAACAATTCCCCATTTTCCCGGGTAAGAATTGGCCTGAGGAGAATTCAGGCTAGGATGACTGCAGGGTATAGCCTAAAAAGAGGATTAGCAGTCTTGTCTAAATCCCAGATATCAAAAGGCTCTTGTTGACTTCAGCGAGCCACTGTCTGTCCTTAATGGATTTTAGAAACCTGGTAGCCATTAATGCCAAACTGGTCCTGAGAGGGGCAGCAAGTGGGACTGACAGCAATGGGAAGAAGCCAAGGGAATCATAAAGCACCTAGATGCAGGCATCACTACATAAGATGATTTGAAGGCACTGATGTAAATGCTCTTGAGCTCCATTTGCAGTGTCACCTTTGAAGGGGATTAGATTAATGACATGAAAGAAGAACAGAAAAATGGAGAAAAGAGCAGATCGAAGCGTAAGAGAAGCCCAAATGAGTAAAATATGCATGAACTGGAAAGAGTTTGGATGGATATTGGATGATAAAGGATATAAAAAGCAAGTGGTAAATCCCTCTGTCATTGGCAGCCACTTTATATTAATGTTAAGTCTATTCATGCTGATATTTGTTCTGGATTTAATTTCTTGTAATTAGTATGTAAGTCTCTCTCCTCCACCTCTCCAAACCCAGGAGGCTGGTGTTTCAGACTAAAACAAGTAGGTTTAACAAAGAATAATTGGTACAATTTTCAAAACTGGCCAAGTGCTTCTGGAGCCCATATTAATTGCATCTCAATTTAAGCTGAGGTGGGGAAATTAAGTAAGGGAAAACTCAGGCAGCACATCAAAGAATGCTTGTGGACATCAGGATATACAGATAAGTCAGGCTGAAAGCCAGTTACGTTTTGCACAGGCAAGGTGAAGATTTAAGCTGTGTTTTTGTTCCAAAGCAGAACACCCTTTGGCATGCCTGCAGGAGTGTTGGAAGGTCCTGCTCACACTGAGACAATTTGTGTCTTACAGTGGGTATCTGAGAGCAGGATGGGCTATTACCGAAGAGTGTGGAACCAGGGTCCAGCTCTGATCCCTGTCAGGTTTGGATCAGATCCTTAAAATGTGATGTCCCTAGGAAGCAGCTTGTTAGTAGCTGCCTTGTAACAGTTACAGCCCTTTCTTTTCTCCCCCTTCTCTCTCTTTCATTCTTGTCAGAAATTTGGTCTGGGACCAGGAAATCTCTCAGCTTAAATTAATATATTGGTCAGAATCATCTCTGCTTCCACAAATGGGCTTTTTCTGATGTGGAGTGTTTTAATCAGCATATTTTTCATCATCTCAAATGTATGAGCCCTTCAATCAGTCTCCTCAATGAAACAATGGGAATTACATTACCTTTTTCCTTTAAAGCTAGACAAATGCAAAGGCAAGGAATAAGCTTCACAGGACAGCTATGGAGATGGTGAATTAATAGCGTCTGAAGGAAGGAGAACTGAAACTGAACTCTTAGTCTATCATATGATTCTGGCTATGTGGCTGTTCCCTGACAGAGGCAAAACTTCTGGGTACAGAGAACTGGTTCAATGTCTTGCATTCTCTCTTTCTTACATTATATCCACTCTAGCAAGAATTACTGGGAGAAGTATTGAGACTGGAGTGGTCTTTTTCTCTCTACCTAGTTAGTATTTCTTCCTGTGTATTGGAGAGCTGGAAAAAGTTAGATCCCCCTTGGGCATACTGGGGCAGAGTCTCTTTCCCACTCTAAAGTGAAGATGATGGAAGGGTGACGCCATCACTCCCCCTTCCCAGAAGAAGACGACCTCTCCTGCTTCTGTGACTCCTCTGAGACTGTAGAACTGAAACATCTTTTCCTGATACTCCTGGTTTTGGCAAGCTTTGTCACTTGCTACACGGATAGTGCCAGAGCTGGGAAATGGACATTTATCTCTGATGGACATATCTGACAGTCTAAATCAAAAAGTTATTAGCAAGGGATGCTATAAGACTTCTTCACAAAAAGTTGTCTTCTCTTTGACTGACATATTTTCTTTACAAGTCTTCTTTTGTGCAAAATTTCTAAAATAAAGTAGAAGGACACCTGGTTGTTCCCTGCTCCACAATCAGGAAGCACTGACTCCAGCGTAGAGTTCTGTATGTGGAACCCAGGCAGGATTTCTACCTTTGCTACTCACATCTATGGGACTGATAGATCTCCATTAAATGAGCAAAACTTATCTCTGTTAGGCCACTTTGGGTCAAGCTGCCTTTCTGCTTACACCCCTGAAAGTATATTGCTGTGAATGGAAATTTGTTAGTGGATGTGTAATGGCATTTGCTCTTTGGTTAAGTAAAGTAATATGAAACACAAAGACTGGGGCAAAGTAGTGTTGATCCCCAAACAATCTGACTGTAAGGTTGGCACTCTTCTCTCCTGAGCGATAGCTCTACTGGCTTTTGCCAAAAGACCAAATAATTTCATCTGTCACATTCCCACTGCCTGATCTACAATCACTAGCTTATTACAACTAGTGAATTTCCAGCATTTTGGCACTCCTGATGCAGCATAATCTTCTGAATATTTTGCTCTTCTTTCAGTACACACATGAAGAAAGTATATTTTCTGCTTCACACTTCCTTCTCTTTAAATGAATTTTCCTCACATCCACCCATCTCCACACAATGAGACCTAGTTCCCATTTCTAAGCCCAGCAGCCAGCCTGCTCCTCACCTGCTCCTCCAGCCTGGGTTCCTCTGAGCTGTGCTGGTGACTTTACCTGCCATTTGTCATGGTGGCAGCAAACCTGCAGACCTGGCTGCAGCCTGTACCAGAGAGTGATGGGTGGTGCAGGTGTTGGGTGCCTCTCCTATTTCAGATACGTGGGTATATCAAGAAAGGTGCTTTCTTGAAGACCGCAAATTTTCCTTGGATGCAAAACATGTCCCCCAGCTAAGGCACATACAAAAAAACTCATGAGAGATTAGAAGAGGAGAGGATTTCCTCAAACTAACCCATAGGAAGGTGGCTCCTGGAGCCACCACTCTGTCATGGCTTTCAGGAGGATCTGGTGTGAACCAGCAACAGTGTTGGAGAAGGAGACCAAGTAAGTACCAGACTAACCAAGGCTGGTGCGTTTTGGTGGGTTTGCGTGGCCAAGATACACTATCTGTTCTGTGCTCCCCATTGCTATATCAGAAAGGTCACCTTTGCCTTTACCAAACAGAAATCAAAAACCTGTAAGACAGCAAAATGGCACCACTTTTTTTTTTTTTTTTTTTTTTTCTCTCCTGGGGATGTGCAATATAAGGAGGCAATATAGACGAGGAAAAAGAAGGATAATTTGGAGAATTTGGAGCAGGTGGCACTGGTAGTTGTCACCTTTACTTGCCAGTTCAGAGTTGGATTTTGGGGCAGCTGTAGTAGTGAAATTGGGCTGGCTCTGCAGAGGAGAAGCTAGTGCTCCAGTGTATCAACCAGCTCTCAGTCCTTTGAGCCAACTGTTTACACAGGAGTCTCTTTTACAAAACCCAGGCTGGAGATGTCTTGGGAATGAACTCCCCCAAATCTTGGCTATGCCCAACAGCCCATGCAGTAGTAGCTCTGGCCCTAGGCATGTGCAACCAAACCCCTCCTGTCTGAAATCTTTATTTGCTCCCCAAAAAGTAAAGTAGCAGCTCTATAATGCATATATAGAACTTTGTACATTCAGATACTTGTCAAAAACTTTTATTGCAAAACATTCCTGTCTGAATAACGACCCATTTACTCTAGGTGCTTTATATGAACAAAATGGAGTTTAATTCCTGGGTCTGGGAATGTCATCAGGCAGGAAACATAGAGCTTTCCTGATCCACACAATGTTAAGCAGGTCAGACCTCCTTTCTGGAGGTAAAGTGGGTTGTTTGGGATCTGAAATGTTTTCTACCTTGTTTTGAACATTAGTTGCAAAACAGTCTCTAGAGGAACAAGTTGTCATATTGCTTTTATACTGATTGAATTCTAAAATTCTAAGAGATTTTATTGCAGCTCCTAGTAATGGTTACTACTGATCATAAATAATATGTTCATTTTCATAAGTCTTGTTTCAGACTAGGGCTGTATAAAAGCTACAGATACTGGTAAAGAGTCTGTTCCTGCCCTGAGTCTGTATAAACTGAAGGAGCTATGCCAGATTATACCAGACTAGAGATCTGGCCCACAGTTTCCAGAGAGGTTGAATATACAACATAAGGGAAAAGAAGCCAAGAAGCCACAACATTTTGACAGAAGCAGGTTAAGCAGATTTATGATAGAGGCTCTTTCCACACCGGCATATGCAGGCAAGAACACAAAACCTTTTTAGACGTACCTGTGGGTCATGATGAAAAACGTAGGCAGCATCTCATACTCACATGTCTAGTTTGGGAGGCCTGCTCAAAAAAATTGTTCATCAGAAGAGCAGCAGCTGTCTCCTTCCCCTGAGCAAATTCCTTTAAAGCTGTCAAAGATGCTGTAATCAGACTAGGTCATCAAAACCGGTCCTCCTGAGCACTGGAAATAAGATCCAGAGATGAGCATTCAGCTACATGGGCAAGGTCTAAAACACTAAAGTTTCCATTGAAATTAAATGAAGGGACTGTAATTGCTGTGAAAGAAAAGCAAAGCAATCATTGGAAGAGCCTGAAAGCTTTCAAACTACCTCCTGAAATGATGCTGGCTGTAAAGCAGGGATCTATGTACCGCATAACAGAATCTGATAACAGAGCAAAGCTTTTACTGGGAAACCAACTTAGAGAACTACTGGAGCATTTGCCTGTGTGTCTCCTGGAGCTAAGGCAAATTTTAATTGAGATTTCACCACGCAGTTGAGTAGTTTTATTACCAGGTTAAATAAAAAAGGTTAATAAAGTAATAAAAATGGATTCTTTGTCTTCTTGATTTCAAAACATGAAGCTGTGGTCAATATGTTTGATAATTTGTAAATAGAGTGGAACAAAGCAGAATAGCTGTGATGACCACCAGGATTGCTGTGGATTTTCACCCTCTCTTGAACTTGTGCTTGCATCAGCAGTTATGCAGTTCCATAAATCTTTTGTCAGTAAGGAAGAGAAGATGGACTGAGTTCCTCTCTAGTGCAATGTTTACTGCTGTTACTGGAGATACATCTGGGATAAATCTGTCCTGGATTTGACTAAACCCAGTCTTGGATAAAATTAAAGGGTATCAGTGTATTTGATTTTAGCTGTATTTACAGTATATTGGCTACAGTGTCTCTGATTTTAGGTGATTGATCCCAGCTTGAGGAATAGTAAAAAAATAGTGAAGTAAACAGATTGAAATGTGCCCTCACTGTTTCTCCAGTGCTTTAATGTTACACCAAATACCGGTTCCCAGCTCTTTCCTAATGCTCAGATTTAAAAAAAAGAACAGTGCATGGTGTAAATATTTGCATAACTACAAACACCCTCTCTCCTAGGTGGAATTAACTGGGGAAAGTCCCTAGTTGATCTGACACTTGATGAACCGATGGTCTAGCCAGCCCTCTGGTATCATTGGTCTTAGGGCTACCCTGCTCCTGCAGGCAGTGCCCTGACCACTGCAGTGGGCAACCAGCGAGGTGGGGAGAGAGCATGCCAGGCTGCCTGAACTGAAAACAGCAGGTAGTATTTAAGGGTAGGAATCTCAGGGGGGGGGAGAAAAAAAGTGAAGGTAACATGCTCCACTGAACTTCCAAAAAAAGATCATTGGAGGAGAGGTTGTTGGAGCACAGGAGAGGTGAAGTCCAGGAGAGGTCCTGGGGGCATGGGGATCTCTCAAGCTGTTAGGGAGACCCCAGAGCAGTAAGGCTTGGGGAAAGCTGGTGCAGGCAAGGAGTGGGCAGCAGTCCCAGGAGGAGGATCATTAATGATATTGAGGAACCCTTTTCCTATTTCGGATTGCTGTTCATCAAAGTCTCCAAGAGTATTTTACCCAACTACTCTGTGCTGCTTCTTCCATCTGCCAGAAAGGGAAACTGAGGGACCAGGTTGCAAAGTGACTCACCCAAGGCCACTCAGCAAGCCAACAGCAGACCTGACTTCTGGGGTCAACCAATTGCTCATACCACCTCCTACAAAATCCCCTGCTACCAGGGGCAGGTGACTGCTCTAAGATGCTTCAACCAAAGGCTTCTGCAGGCTGTGAAGCTCACAACTATCCAGGGAGAACATGCCAAGAATAATCAGAGCATAAAAACTGTGGGATATGCTGCTATAAATCCTGTAACACCAAAGAGCAACCCTGTAAAAGTTTTGCAGTGAGGCAGAGCAGAGTATGGAGCAGGTAGCAGAGAGGAATATCACAATAGATATAAAGCCATGTACTTGCTGGAACCCTCCTGAAGAGCAACACCCACCAAGGCACCGTGCTGGACTGAGCTGCAGGGCTTCCTCAGCTGTTCATCCTAGTGAAGGATATTTAACAGCTCAGTCAACTGGCTGAAGCTCAGCTGAAAAAATCACAGTGCCAAAAGCACAGGAGACAGAGCCAGTGCAATAAACACAAGCTGCCTTGATTTTTTTTTCTATGTCTAATTATATATATGTTCAGAATTCCTGGGACTCAATTATAACCTTAAAGTTGCTTTTCCTTCCTCAGAGGCTTTGTCTCTGAGTTAAGCAACCAAGAACAAAACAACAAGTGTCTTTACTCTGTAGCTCCTGTGCCACATTATTCCTGTATCAAACCTGGCAGCTTCCAGCCTTCCCAACACTATAATTAGAGCATCTTGCAGCCATCGAAATAGCACTGACCCTCACCACAACACTGACCTGCCTGTTTTTCAGCTCTTATCTGGCACTCACACCAGCTCCTCACTCACGCAAAGCAAGTGTACGGAGGGGATGGAGGTTTTGCATTTTGGCTGTGCCTGGCTGGGAGCCTGCGTCCACACATCACCCTGGCTCCTGCACACCCCACCCTGTGTTACTGGAGACTGGCTGTGCTCCAGTTTGCTGCTGGAATGAGGGAGCTGGGTAAAGTGGGGAGGTGGAAGAAGGAGTCACTTTAATTTGACATCCCTTCACCCAGGCTGCTTCTTGAATTAGTGCATGAAACTCGTCTCTTCTGTCAACATTTCATTTGGGTTTTATATATGCGAACATGCAGGCAGGCTGTGGCTGACTGTACAGACTGCTGATTTAGGGATAGCTGAGACCACAGGATAGATTAATACAGCCTGGTTTCCTTCAATCTGTGCTGTTTATTTGGGTTTCCAGCTCCAGAAACCCCTGACTCAATGCTGGGGAGCCCCTGTCACCTCCCAGACTCCCTCCAAGGGCTGGCATGGCAGGAAGGAGCAGAGGGTTTCCCTGCCAAGCAATGATTGTCATGTTGTGGGTTGATGGGCTAAATTTGCCCTCAATCTACTTTGAACAGCTAGGTGGATTCAAAGTGCTCTCTGTATTTTGCCAAGTTTCATTTAAAGGAATTTATTCTTAGTAAATGGGGTGAACAAACAGCCAGGAGAGGTGTAGGCAGTCACAGAGAGCAGTGGTACCATTCTAAGAGCTCTAAAACAGATGAGCTAATAACCCCCTGACAGGCTTTCTCCAGGGAGCCACAGTGGCTGCCTTGGATCAGCTATCTGAGTTTATGTGGCTGAGAAGACATATGGACCGAGTCCCCTTCTGAGTGGGACTGGGTTAGTGTAAGGAGCCAGTGTCTGTGGTGTCTTTGCTGCGTGCACATCGGATTTGGATGCCTTGGGAACCGCAGGCTGCGGGGGTTCAAGTGCTCTGCCACACAGGGAACTGGGCATGGACCAGGGCTTCTGTTTTATTCCCTGCCATCCTTGTCGCACATGGGCTATCTTGTTGTAAATGTAGCACCCCTTCCCTCCTCCTGCTCCTTCCCATGCTCACCAGTCTAAACTGGAAAAGCTGCAAAAAGTCCAGCTTCATTACAACTGCTCTTTGTGCCAGCCAACTGGCAAAAGTCAACAGCAGATTTAAACTTATCCAGATGGAGTAAAAGCATGAGCGCTTTTATCCTGTGTAGAATTTCCCCCATCCCAGAAAAGAGTTTCTCTCGCTAACTGCAAAGTCAGGATTCAGCTGCTCTGACATTTGCTGCCCTGCAGATACTGCCACCTCAGCACATCACCCAAGGCTACCATTACAGTCAAGGGTGACAAACAAGTGCTTTTAGGGGCAATTCATCCACCTTAATTTAAATGTCTACGTCAGCAGCAGGTAAGTCCTATCCTGTAGGTGCTCTGATGCCGATGCCTCCACTCAGCCAGCTGGATCACACCCACCCTATGCTCAGGCAGAGAAATTTTTTTTTTCCCCCGAAGGTCAGAATGACATTTTAATACATATTGCCAAGAGGCATTGTAGGGGGAGATCTCCTGCACTGAATGTGAGTTCTCTATAGTGAGTTCGTTGCGCTGCAAGGGGAAAGGCAAGGAGGTTTTATCAAAGTGCAAACTAACCCCCATATCGAAGTCTTTGTGCAGAACTACCCAGGCGATCTGCCTGTGCCCTGCATCAACACGTCTTTACATCTCTCTCTGTGTGTTTCAGAGAGTTAATTTTAAATGCAAACCAAGGCTCTTTCCCCTCTTCCAAAGTCTTTTGTTGTAAAAAAAAAAAAAAAGTAAATTATGTTCTGATAAACTTTCATGGGAGGTTTGCATTTCCATGTGTCAGCAGTGTACAGAACAGACATCTTAGTGGGTGAAGTGGAATTTTGATTCATTGGAGGAGAGTGCATCATCAGTAAATTCAAGAGACTAAATCTGCCATGGAGAGGACTTCTTTTGTTTCTATTATCAAGTCAGACATTATATCCTGTCAAACATCCCAAGGGGCACTTTTGCTCCAGGCACCAGAGGTAATAACTCTGCTCAGAAATTCACTGTATGCTGAAGTCTTCATCTTACAAAGCCTTCAAACCTTGTTCAAATGCAGGACGAAAGTGAAAAAGAATCAAAATAGGAATTAATCATTAGTCTTACCAGTTCTGTCATATCTCTGTTTTTCAGCACAACCTGTGAGGTTCTTCATCTGAACTTTTTCTCCTGGTATGATCCCATGGCTGAGAGTGGTGATGCACAATGAAATGTTCAGATTTGGATGCAGTGTCACAGCATTGCAAATATCAGCTGGCAGCGTCCTGTCACTACTATGACTGCTTCATCACCTTCCAGTCCTCAGAATAACTATAACACTTGTTATTAAAAGAGGGATAGATCCTTCATGCCTTTATCCCCTTACCTGGTGGATTATGTGATGGAGGGGTAGCCTCTCTCTCTCAGGTGCCTTGTCATTGTTCCTGGTCCATGGGCTCAGCATAGTGCTCATTGCCCTTGCATAGGGGGAGCCCATTGTCAGATCCCCTACCCCAACGTCTCTGCTCCATTGACACCACTGCTACCTACAATATTAACACCATGCAAGTCACCTGTTGCTGGCTTAAATATGCTCAGGTGGTGTTTGTGGAGAGCCACAAGGTCACCTCTGCAGCATATTCATTCCTTCACTGGGAGTGTTTGTTTGCTGAAAGTCTCCTTTTTTTTTTTATGAAGTCAGTGAGACCTGTAGTACAGAAAATTACTTCAGACAACTGCATTTTACAGCATGCAGACAGTTATGGACTGTGCTGGTGCAATCACTATGACACTAGCCTATGACAAACCAAGCCATGCCCCAAGGGCAGTTTTTAACCAGAGCCCTCAACCTGGAGAGGAGCCTGTCTCAAGCTGGAATGTTATCCCTCCTGCTTCTTCAAATAGCCCTGTAGCCCTTCCACTCTTGACAGAGGTCTGGTAGCCAACTACAACATTTAGTGACTGATTTTTGTCTCTCAGGCTTCACAGGTCACTAGTGACCCACTGTCAGTGTGTCTGAATGAAGCTCACGGAAGCTTGTACAAGGCATGTTTGGTGCAAGTTGACTAAAGAGATATACTGTTTAGTGAGTTCCACAAAGCGGAGGCAGACTCACTGAACAGCCAGCTATTTATGAATAAATATATCTATTCAGAGGGGTAATCACATAAAACAATGGGCTGGCAGTGGCTGATAATTTAAAATGCAGCAGGCAGACTGTTGCTCACATTAGTAACCTACAAGACACATTGCTTAAATAGCACAATCAGCTCCAACCAGCTCCTTGGGAATTACCGAACCATTTGTGGCCTGCTTTATTCTTAGAGAAACTTGCTCTTAAGACTCTATTGTATCTGTTTTCTTTATTTACATAAACTTGATAGCTTTAAGTGACTATGGTTTCCTTTAAACCATATGCTTTTCATTCACAGAAAACCACATATAGTCAACTCTTAATATTACTTACTTTGGGCTCCTGGTAGGGTAATAATATTTAACAGTACGGTACTATGAAATTTGTTTTATTATTATTGTAATTCTTTTCATCTCTGATGTGCAACAGATTCTTCTCACCACTAAATTTGGAGTTAACTGTACGCATTTCCTATGTACTGATTGTGTCCTAATCATGTGGTGCTTACACTGGCCCTTTAATTTTGCAAATACCATCTGTTGTACCAGAGACACTGTAATGATGAGCTGTGTTTGTATGGTGGCCTTTTTTCTAACAAAGAGCTATAGGGAAAATGGAGGTTAGATTGTATGTTTGAAGTAAGAGGTGGACTTTTGAGAAGCAATTCTGTAGATCCTCATCTGGCCTCAGCTGCAAATGGAAGTAGCTCTGTTATAAGCTATGAAAGGTGTTAATTTAGACCAGCTTCTCCAAACCCGAACTTGAGTATGATCATAAAGTGGCATAATCACACAGCTAAAGAAAAAGTGTAATGGAAAAGTTAGTTTTCCTTCTTTGTAGTTAAAGAAGGCATTGTCTGTTAGAGAATACTACTAACTTGTTCTTAAATTGGCTAATGCAAAACCTCCATTTCCAGTCCAGGCTGGAATAAAAATGATCTCAGAAAGACTAGGAGGAAAACTGGCTTTTAAATACACAGCTAAAATGTGGACTTAAATAGCATGAGTAGCTGACCTCTGATGGCCGGTGGGGAGGATGACAGTCTGAGGGAGCAACCTTCCCCTGGGGCAGGGGAATCAAACCAGATGTTACCCAAGAAGAAAGATATCAAGGAGTTTGAGGTTTTGTGGAGTGTGGTCTGAGTCTTTTTTATATATATTTTTTTTAAATGGTTTAGGATTTTTCTGATATATTCAACAATCAATGGGATGGAAGGCACAGGAGAGCAGTTTTTCATGTTAACTGTATCTGCAACCTTCACCTTCAGGATCTGCCTCCTTCATCTAGTTCTCTCTTGAACTCCAAACTATTTCCATAATATGTTTACCCTTACTCCTGGGATCACCGTCAGTGATGTTCGTCCTGCTCAGCCTTTCTCTCCATTAACCCTTCACTCACCCCATTTCCATCAGCTGTACCATGCTTGTGCAAGTATCTTTGCTAAGCTGAATAATAGCAACAACAACAAGGCAGCGGTCCACACGAGTGAAATGAAAACGAAATAAAAAGTTATTTTGGTTTTTGTTTTCAAACTTTTTAGTAGCTTTTTTTCCCTAGCACCTTTTGACAGAACAGGATATTAACAGTGTTCAAGGAGATTGTATTGTCTTGAAATGACAGTCCTTAAAATCAACGATGAAGAAATGAATTTGGAGATCTGCTGAATCGTGACTGAGAAGCAAAAGGATGCACTAGGCATTAAATCCAGTCTCCTGTTGCAGGCAATCACATCATACAATTTCATTTCTAAATGCAGCAGCCTTCACACAAACAACAGCGTAGTAACTCTCAGCCTTCAGCATCCATCAGAAACCTTTTCAGACTTTCTCTTCCTCTAATCATCCTGTTAAAGTTATTGATGGCTAGTTTATAGTCTTTATACTCATTTATTCACAAGGCAACATCCTTCAGCATCCACAGCTCTTCCACAGAAGAAACTACAGTGCCATTTTACTTTGATTTTTAATTATTAATATCAGAAATAATGCTGTTAAATGCTAAAGATCAAGGTGAGACCTCATATGCAGCTGTGGTGGAGAAAATCAGTCCCAGAGATCCACTGATATCAGTTGAGCCCATATAGCAATTTCTATGTTTGGGTATGCTTGCAAATGTCTGATTCAGCATCAGGGAGAGACAAGGTGATGAGGGAACAAGAAAAAAAACATTACAGAATAAATTCTCCCTTGCCTCCCTCTTGCCTCTCCTCCTCTAAGTGGTGAGCTGCTTGCTTGCAATCCTTCAGGAGCAACTGGAGTAATTACTGGAATGGAGATTTTTCTCCTGCTGCAGCATCATTTCAGAAAGTCCCTCTGCTGCTCTCTGAGCAGCGCCTGTGATGATGCCGGCAGACACAATGCTGTGGCATCTCCTGCTCATGATCACAGCTCTGTCCCAGTCCATACCAGAAGCTGAGACAGAAGCTGATTTTATTGTTTCTTTCATGTGTGATTTCATTTCACCCTTGCTCATGTAAGAGTGACAAGGTTTAGGATATGTTCATTATGTCAATCTGCATGGGAGTTTCAACTAGCTTTTTGGAGAGGGCTTGGCCAATACAATGTCTCTGTGATCCAGGAATTTTAATATTGACTCTCTTACTCCACACAAGGCTGCTGTAAGTCATGATTCCTCAATTTCACTTTCCTCAGTAAATTGATGTTTAGATGTTTAATTAGGAAGCAAACCATATAATCAACCTTCTGCAGATCTAGCTGCACAGTGTAATCAGTCTCGTTCAGCTCCTTTGCATGCTGCTGGAGTACCAGCAGCTGCTGAATTTATCAACAATGTTGTGGCTTGAGTGGCAATTTGCCCAAGGATTTCTCAATTAAGAAATATGAAGCAGCAGGCAGTCCGAGCACTGCACAGACTATGCTGCACATCTAACATAGTGGTTTCACTCTATTTTTTGTCAGGAAACCAACTCCAAAGAAATCAGGTAGAAACACAAGTGACAAAAATAACAAGCTGTGTTTACATGTTTGTGTTTATTTTTTTTGCACTATTTCCTTTTTAGGTTCCCACAAAGTATTTGTCTGAGCAGTGTAAATTATCCTGGCTGGCATTCAAAGCTATTGCATTCCTGGTGAATGGTCCAGAGCCCACCTGCCAAGCAGGCAGAGGTACAGAAAGCAGGACAAGAATGTACAGCACACATCAGCTGTGCAGTAGGAATACGTCAAATGCAGCTCACAGTCTCACAGCTCTTGGATTAAGCAGTAAAAAGAAGTAAGTCTGAGTCAAAGTGCATGCTGGCTGTGAACTGGATCCTTGGGAGGGTGGGGAACTGGAGAAAGCAGAAATGGAGGAGCATTTCTGCATGCTCGAGGTGAAAATTTCTTCATCTGGTGCTCCCCATGCAAGCCTGGGAGGAAAGGGTTGAATTCAGAGGGTGAATTGAACAGTCTTCTGAATAAATCTCTCCTTCTTCATCATCAGTAAAGGGAGCCAAAGAATATTGGCCTCTAGCACACGCCTGTGGTGGGTCTCTATGAGCTCCTGGCAAGAGTGTCCAAACCTGCAATCTGTGAGTGTCCAGATATTTTCCAGTGAGGGTGCAGACCCTCTGACAGGAGGATAGTCTGGGTTCTCATGCTGAAGGCTGCAGGGTCACTGCTACCCACCCCACCTGGGTCCTGTTGAGGTCTAAAACTGCAAAAGTTGTGTTATTTGCATGTTCAGCTCCATCCCTTTTCCTTTTAAAGGTTCAGTGGCAGACTGTCAGTGATGTCTCTGATCTGACCAAGACAGCTGTTTTTCTATATAATTTTTTGCTCAGTCCATTCCAGATTTACTCCCAGTCCCAGGCCAGGGAGTTTCTTGCAGAGGCGGCTGCTCTCCCCTGCTACTTACAGTTAACAAGGAGCTGCACATCTGTCAAAATGATGCATCAGGAGTGCCTTCAGAGACACTTTCTTGTTATTTTGGTTTTGGCAGCCCTCAGTCCCTTCATGCCACAATCATTTTAACCACTGACACACTAATCCTTTTTGACACATTCACTTTACCACGTTCAAGCTGCAACAAAACATGAAGTGCCTCCCAGGCTTCCACTGCAGCCTGCTCAGAAGTGTTTGCCCTCTGTCCTGGAGGAGGCAGAACTGCTGCACGGGAATGGCTCTGCATCTGAGCTTCACACATCAGTGAGAAACCAGAGCAAGCGGTGAGGGGACAAACGGGAACAACCTCCTGTGTCCCCCAGTCCCCCAAGAGATTTTTGGTGCAGGAGAACTAAAGGCAATAGATGGAGCAAAGGCCTCAGACAAGCCATACAACTCTGGCAGCTGAGCAAGAGACTGCACATCAGCAAGTCCAGGGTAACGGCTCATGTGTGCTCTCACTCAGCACGGCAGCTGGGACACAATTCAACTTATCTGACGCTGCTCTGAGAAATCTACACTAGGTCACACTATCGTCCATTTTTAGCACATTAGGAACACTTATGCAGACTTGTTACCAGAACTCCCCTGACATGAAGTAGGGTTTTTAGATGTCATTAAAGTGCACATACATCTGTGTAGTTCTGGAATACAGAAAGATTAAATAAGTTTTCACATTCTATGGAAGAAAATGTTGAAGACTGACTTTAAAAGCAGGCAAACTACACACTGAAAAGTGTGCATTGAATTAAATGCCCAGGGCAATATCTGAGCATTCGCAATGACACGAGTGTTCCAGCCAGATGACGCTCAAGCTATGTAATAAGCCAATAAAAATTTTTTTGGCATGGACTCAGACGTGGAGATTTAGAGATCGATAGATATATATTTTTTTTAAGCCCAGAAAGATCCATATTATTTGATTACGTCCATAACTGACCCACAGTGAACAAAATACGTAGTGTTTCACTGAAACCTGATTTCCCAGATGATGTCTGAACATCATTTGCAACAGAAAATAACTGAAAAGTCCCAAGGCCCAATTCCCCACTGCTATGTAATTACTGTTGCCTATGTAATACACTATTGATTTGCCTCTGTTTTCCTACACTCATTTTGCACAGGTGCTAATGACTTACATAACACAAAACATTGGAGAAAAGGCCCCAAAGTCTTAACAAGATAAACTCACAGTTCAAAGGTCCTTAATTCCCTTATCTCCGTATTTATTTGCAATGTACATTCCCCACCATCCACGTGGAAGTGAATGTGACCTGACAGTGGAAATCCTCCATATCTAAGGCCTTTTACCTGCAAATGTTAACCCACAGCCTTCCTTGCTGCTTTATGAACTACTTGCTGTCAGCAGTTTTCCTGCTGGTTTTGTGGGCCATGGCAGAAGCAACAAACAACCGGCTGCTGCTCTGGAGATCAGGAATGCAGTGATTCTTTTCAACCACACATCCCTTTTATGGATCCCAGTGGTCCTGTCAATCAATGTTTTCTTTTAATGAGTCCAATTAGGTATATCTCTCCAGTGCAGGATTATGAGGATTTGAAAAGGGTCAATTTGTAATGGTTCTTGTGGTGGTTGCTGCTACCTGCAACATTAATGACGGTTTATTAAATTAACAACACATGAGTTTTCAGTTATCCAGAATTCACACACACAGTTAATTAGGGTTGGATTCTATACATGCACCAGCTTGGTGAACTGCTTATATCTTATGTGTGCAGAATTGATTAGCTATAGTCCTGGAATATTCATCCAGAACTTTGTTGTCCCTGTTTATAATCTGTTTTGTTCCTCATAAACTCTTTTAAAAACTCAGTGGAGTGCTGCCTGTATTTAAATTGGAGACACCCCCCCAAATTGTTTTTTTCTCAGCATATTTTAGAGTCCTCAGAGAGTAGTTAAGGTTGCAGCAGAAAGCTTTTGGGGCCTGAAAGGGAAATTTATGTCATTTTTTAACATTACCCCCCCACCCCCAAGCCTCAAATTAACGCATAAGACAATAGTCAACTACTTCAACAAAATCACTCACGCATTAAGAGAAGAAATGTCACCATAATACTTCAGGGAGGAATATTCATGTAACCAACCAGTCCATTAATTACGTCTTTTGCTCACATTTTATCACCTTAAACAATATAGCTCAATCAAGGACACCTAAGTATTTTTATGATATTCAGGATTAGCTTCAAGGGAAATGTTCATGCCACATGTGTCATCTGGACTAGATATCTAGTAAATATTTAATAAGAATCTGCCTTCAGTCGTCAAGGAGAATTCAAAACACCTGATAAAATGCTTTTGGACTTTTTATCTGCAGCTGCAAATGTATGGGTGTTTGGTTCTGCTGAGATGCAGTAGGTGTCTGGGTACTTTGGAAGTTTTGGGAACAATTCTCCAATTTACTGGAAATTTTACTTCTGTCCTGGGCAACCTACTGTCTCTGTTCAGCCAGAGGTGGATTAGGGTTTTGTAAATAGATTTAATCTGATTTGGATGGCTGTAGCAGAATGGGCTCTACTAATAGCATGCCTGTTGGAAACGAGACTCTTCAAACATCTATTTCCATGCTTCTCGCATTACGGGCATTACATCCAAGCATAAATCTTAATGTATTTTCCACCTGGAGCACTGGGTAGGTTTTCAGTAAGTAAAACACCCCACCCCTGAAATTATAGTTATAAGTGTCTGATTTTGAAAATGCAAACTTGCCTGTGTATCAAATCTATTGCTGGGGACACACTCTCAATCTCCTTTATCCTCAGTACTCCTTCCTATAAAAAGGGAGCATAATAAAACCTCTTTACCTCTCTGCTATATGGACACATACATGAAAGATCATGAGGCTTCTCAGTTACTATTACAATGGATGCCATACAAATAATT
Source organism: Athene noctua (assembly GCF_965140245.1). Taxonomy (NCBI): domain Eukaryota; kingdom Metazoa; phylum Chordata; class Aves; order Strigiformes; family Strigidae; genus Athene; species Athene noctua. The sequence goes on along the minus strand of NC_134042.1, from coordinate 42,893,806 downwards.
GAGACAGACACCGGGCTACTCTGCCATGTCACTTTATGCAAACCATGACAACAGTGCTTAGCTGGGAGTTAAGGTAGCTCTGGTGTCCCATAAGATGGATACTCTGCTGCCTTTCATTTATAGGAATAAGGAGCTGTACTCTTGTTTCAGGTCTGACTTGCTGAACCCGCTCTCTGTCCCTGTGCCCCCTTCCCTGATGCTTAGTCTGGATAATTGCGACACATCTGAAACCAAATGGTCTCAGAAGAGTGAGACAGCAAGGTGGCAGCATTGCAAGTGCAGCCCCACACTGTATGACAGTGGGAAGAACACAAGTGACTTCTTAAAATAATGTGACAATTGCTGACAATACTGAAAGTTCCTCTGTTCTCCAAAGGTTTTACACAAGTGGGAATGTTATCTGGGCAAAAAGAGATCATCAGTCTTTAACTAAAATCACTGGCAATATTCATGCTGCTCCGGTCCTGAGTGTCACCAGAAGTGTCATAAATCCCATATCCCCTCTCCTCCCCTTCACACCAGAGCATTTTGCTAACCTTGCTCTCCAAGAATGGTTTGGTGGACAAGCCATTGACCTGAAATGCAGCATTGGACTGAGTATTGTCTCCCACAAAGACCGCATGCTGAGGCCTGGAGAAGTTATGTCCATCCACAACCACGTACGTATTCAGGCACCTAACTTCCGCTTGAGAAAGTAAATCCCACTGATACTGCTTTACTGATGGTGTTTTATTTGTTACCCCTTGGAATTAGCTATTGGGGATAAGGCTTTTAACAGTTTTAGTGAATATGAAACTTCGTTGCTTGGTGCTTAGTCTTCTAATGGGAATAATAATATTGTCACACCTCGCTGAACTGTTGTAAGACATGTACATTAAAGATTATGAGATGCTCGCATGCTATTGTTATGAGAGCCATGAAAGCACTGAGAGAGATATACGAAGTGATATCAGTGTGAGCAAGAGAACAAAGATATAGCCTTGACTGATTGCTTTTTTTGTCTTGCAATAATGTACACAATCAGTGCCGATCAAATTATGAAGATTGTGGAAGCTGCCATGGAATTAGATATTTTTGCAGTGCAATTCTGATATGAGGAATTGATCTGAAGCTGGATCCTTTGATTAGCACATAAGGGTTGAGAGACTGTGTTCAAGGCCTTGTGCTGCTTCCAGCCCCTTGTGTGGCTGTCTGCAAGTCACTCAGGACTCTCTGTGCCTGCAAGATCTCTTAAGTGATCAGTGAGGGTGAAAATACTGAACGCCTTATTCAACTATTGCAGAATAAACTTCATAGAGGGGTCAGTCTTATTTATAGCTGTTTTGTTAATGCATGTTTTGTGCTATCAGAGCTGGATGACACAGTGTGAACTGTGACTAGGCTGAACCTGTAAGAGGTTTTGGCCTATGTGCCTTAGTGTCAGTCAAAGAGAAAGAGAATATGTGTCACTAGCAGGGGATGTCTTCTTACACCTCGTTTGCTCAGCAGTGTGCAGCGATGGGGTGGAGGCTGACCCAGTCACAACTTCGGTGTTGCTTGACCCAGAGAAGCCCATGACATGTTACTAAGGTTTCCTTGGGTACTGTTTTGCCTTGTTTTGCTTGTCTTATGCACATGCTCAGGCACAGGAGGGACTAAGCTTTGCACTGGTGAGAGAAGGCATCATGGACCTGCCATACCTCTTCTGCACTCCTGGCCAGGCTGCGGAGGTGTGGGGCCAGGGGCTGTGTTTGTGTCTGCTCTGTCTCTGAGGGTGTCCAGTGGGCTGCTCCCCATGGAGGGACACTGTCTCGGTGTGTACTGCTGTGTGTGGCTGTACACATGCTCCAAGATCCTGTTATCATTTGGAGATGAGAACTGCAGACAGGATGGACTGTCCCACTGTATGCACCAGGAACATTTCTAGCATGCAGGAGGAGCAACAGCTCTCCTCCACAGATGCATGGGGTGGTGGGGATGTATGGGGAGACGTTGTCCTAGCATGACGCTCCAAACATGAGACCTGACAAGCTTGCTTTCCACTCAAGAGAGAAAACCAGGATCCCAGAAATACGGGAGGCAAAACTTACTCTCTTTGCTTATTAGCTAGAATTAAACTGCTGTCCAATGCCTGTGCAAGAAGGAGCCTTTGTGCAAACCATAGGTTTTGTTTTTGTAGCTGAAAGCAAGCAAACAAAACCCGACTTTGTCAGTGGTTGGAAAGAGGCATGAAAGTGTTTTGGAGTAGCCTCATCTCCCCTTGCTGGTGTTTGGCGGTTATTGCAGCCCTGTCTTTTTTTCTGTGGTCAGACTTTGCACTGTATTCCAGCTGCAGGTTTGTGGGATTTTCCAAGTATTGTCAGAGAAATAATTATGTTTTCTGTGTTCGTGCTTATGAAGCTAGAACTGAGCTTGTTTCTTTTGATGAGGTTTAGTGAAGTAAATGGATTTTTTCTTTTCTGAAAAGACTCCATTCATACTTAGCTCCAATATTCAGACTTGCAGCAAAGTGGTTCCCGCATAGCTGTGGTTGCTGGGAGCAAAAGGGAAATATTTAATTAAAAGAAAGAAAATTATAAAAAACTACGTGAGCCAAAGCAGACTTGCAAAAATGTTGATTTAATTATATACAGAGTCCATAGCCCTTGTGGTCAAGGATCGCATGAGTTATGATCCTCACCTGCGAGACCGGAGGGAGTGTGAGGAGTCAAGTCTAAAGCCACATACACTGATGAGGGAGTTTTGTGTTGCTGTGATTAAGAGCTGCCAGGTATGAAGCTCTGTGCCAGGGTGTATAGGTCAACCTGGAGCTCACTCTAATCTGCTGTAAGGCCAGCAGTATCCTGGGCCTGAAGGCAGCAAGGAATGTTAGACATAAGGGCAGGGAGGAGGGATGTCGCAGCTCTCTGCAGCATAATGGAGTTAATCACCAGAGAGCAGGATGAGCTACCTAAACTAGCAGCACTACTGGAACAAGAGCAAATGGGCCAAGAATAAGCTCAGCTTAGAAATAGCAAGAAGATTTCTTGCTATCAAAAGAAGTGGAAGCGCTTGGTAATAAAAATAGATCTGTACAAAGCCAGACAGGGTTTGTACCAGTTGATGAAGGATTTTATATGATATGGGAACCAAATGTGTTGATTTGGGAGGTAATTTTTCAAGCCTGTGTTCCTAAGACAGTGGTCAAACATTGGAACAGATAGGTTGCAGAGTCTTCTTCCTTGGAGATATTCAAAACCTGACTGTAGATGGCCCCGAGCAACCTGCTCTTGCTGACTGTGCTCTGAGCAGGGGCCTTGGATACGATGGTCTTCAGAGGTGTCTGCCAACCTGAGCCATTCTGTAGTTCTGTGAAGTAAATACATAACCCAGTGACAGCTAAGCAGGTCTGCAAGTCCTTTTCTTCTGTGTTTATTTTTAGGTCTGCTTTTTATGGGCAAATACATTTTTATTCCCCTCCTGTATTGATTCCCAAGATATACATCACCTGCATCTCAAGCTTGCCAGAGTAAGTGAGATGGGACCAAGGGTGGATTTTTGCTCTGAAGCTTAAGATAAGCCAGGATAATTGCTCTTTTTAAATAAAACACAACAGTGTTGTGCTGTCTAGGACATGAAAGTGCAAGTTCTCTCCAAAAGCCATAGAAGAACTAACTTAAAGCTTTATCTCCATCGTAGGACAGTGCACTCAAGCATATGTGTGAGTCAGCTATTCTGATGGGCTAAATTTTGCGTTACTCCTCTTTTCCCTGTGATCTTCTTTTACTCAGTTTAGAGGTTTTATTCACAGAGGGAGAAGCCTTCATATTGCATATTCCCACATACTTCACTGAGGGCTGTTTTGGGAATGGAAGAGATTTAACCTTTCCAAAAATCTCTCTCCCATGGACTGTCTACCCAGGATCAAGAAGATGTGTGAAGTCAGAGCTGTGCCGGGATGTTGCACTGAATGGTGGCCAGCATGTTCAGCACAGTGCATGCTCATGCCCATAGATCCCAGAGCCTGTTCAGGACCACATCCATAGCTGCCAACGTATGAGGGTTGGAACCTCTACATGTAGTTGTTGTTTTTCTATTTATCTTTGAAAATAAGCTTTGGAAATTAATTTTCTCACCTTTAAATTATTTCTTGGCACAAGATCCATGCTTCTGGCTCTACTGGTTAAAGACCCGTGGTTGGATTTACTGCCCTCTCTGACTTTAACCTGCTGTTCAAGGCTACAGTGATTGAACACTGGCTTGCAAACCCAGCTCCTATATTTTTTACACCATATAACTTTTGCTGGTATTTCCCTAATGGCCTGGGAAAGTGCATCATTTTTTCCAGTGAAATAACCACCCATTCATATATTTCTCTTGAGAGACAGCATGATCTGACATTGCATTTAACCCACAGCAAGATATTTAGTTTGTTGAATGGGTACTAAGAGGGGACAAATGTATGCAGCACAGTTCATAATAGACAGTCATTTACCAGGTAAAATACTGCTCATATTGGAAATACAACAGGTTCGAAATGATGGCATTTTCAGTCCCTTCTTTCTCCTTTTCTGCTGCTTAAATCTTTTATGCAACTTATACAAATAAACTTGATATATCAGGTAAACCTTATAATTAACAAATCAGTGTGAGGCAGGACCAATAAATAAACATTGTTTCTGTGCTGTTTGGGGAATGAAGCAAATGATAGAGTTAAAACATGCCTGTGCATTGAGGAAAGGCACAATCACACTTGGATAAAAACAGCCATGTTAGCTTTGCCTCATCTCACTGGATTCGGGATAACAGCCAAGATTTCAGCTTATGCTGATCAACTGAGTACACACCAGCAGTATGTACAGAAATCTGAAAATCTGTGCCAGCATGTTTTCATGTGTCAGTCAGGCATGTGACTACCGGTACTGGAGTCACACCTTCCTCTGAAACAGCTTGCAACCCTTTCTGAGACCCATGTCCTAGGAGCTGTGGAGCTTCCCAGAGTCCTCATAGGAAGTGTAACCTGAGTTAACCACAGTGGATGGTACTCATCATCATGCAGAATTAGGACTCCTAAGTGTGTTCCAAAAGCCACTGAAATCACCAGAGTATTTCTGTTCATGTCAGTGTAGCAGGTTGCTCTTGGACTGAAATCTCCCACTAATGTAATTATTCACTATTAACAGAGGAAAATGGAAAAGTGAAGATGGCATTTTGTGTATCAAAGGTCATACAGGCCAGCCAGCTCTCAGCATCTTAAATGGTACTGTACAGAGATTTCCAGACATAGACATTTGTGAAGCACATCACAGAACACCCTCCCTTCTGCCACTCAAGGTGTGTTTTGATCAAGAGCTGAGAGAAGATGCTCTGCACCTCAGACAGAAGGGCCATCAGGGCATGCGGGGGAAGAGCATCACATCTGATCTGAACAGAATTAGGGGCAGGGGACAGAAATTAGGAGGACTTTGCTGAGCTGACCCCACGACAGTTTTCAAATGCCACGATGGCTCCACTGACCCTGCTCTGATGACATGTGGTGCTTATTGTCAGGACTTTCACCCTCACAGCCTCTTGGTTTCTGCATCAGTCCAGCAGAAAGCACTTTTGCAATCAAAATTATTTATTTGTTTGTTTGTTAAATTACTGTCTTCTTATTTTTTAGGAATTGAATCATCTATGCTCTGATTTGAAGCATCAGAAAACCTGTATCACTGTCTAGTTTCATGTTTATACTCTGGATGAAATTATTTTAAGCCAGGTTAGTGCAAATAAAATTGGATAGGGTGGTTCCTTAAAAACAAATAAAACATAAAAAAACCTGTGTTTGGTTCAAAACTGTCTATATGGGAAGTTTTGCATAGAAAGTTAAGTTCCCTCTAAAACCTTTCAGGAGAATACCTTGTTTGATTATGCTAACTCTATCTATTTATTGATTACATGAATCATTCAGTTCTAAAAAGTCAGTCTTCTCTGCTCTCCTTCACCCTAATTATGGACAGAAGTTCAAGGTGAATCTTTCCATTAACTTCCATGATCTTTGGATCAAACACTGAAACACGATCATGAGAGTTGGGCATTGATAATGAATCCGGGCACAGTGAGGTTATCTCTGGCCCAGGTATCCTAATACCAGGGTAAAACCAGGGCAATGAGACACAGAGCTGACACTTACCCTGCAGTGAATTTGTCCAGAGCATTTGTAAATACAGTGAAGCCAGACACTGCAGACATGAGCATGGAAATGCTTGTTTTATGGTCTTAAGGGAGATTTGTACCTTGAAGAAAATGGCTTCTGTAACCAAACAGCAGCCTGTTAATTGTATCACATTATCACTTGATAATGGAGCAATTTAAAAGTGTGACTACAGCAAACAGGAATTTCTGTTTTGCACTAGACCACTTAAAAAGCCCTACCTTTATATAGGGCATCACGACTTTTCCATGTCACATTCTATTTCCGTTTCTTATTAAGAACAAAATTGATTTGATGTGCCAGGGGCTTTCCATTTGCATTTCAATTACAGATTTCAGTGGCTTCTTAGGCTTTCCAGGTTTTTAAAGGACTACTATTTCCTATAAAATATTCTGAAGAAAAAAATTTAGGGGCTGAGGTGGAATGAAGTTCATTAAAAATAAAGCTTATCACAAGAACTGCCATCCCCACAGTTAAATTCATTGGTGATTGCTTGTATTTCCATTGTTTATTAAATAAGAAAAGAAAGAGTCATTGCTAAGAGCCATAAAACACCATGTGCGAACAGATGACTTGTAAGATTTTACATCTCCTGATGCCTTCATTCACCCCAACTTAGCAGTGAGGTAATGAAGTGCCCAGAGGTTATGTGAAAAAGGGTAAAGAAGTTGATAAGGGCAATAAAATTCCAGCTGGGGATGTGGGAGTTTAGGCTTCCATCACTGTATAGGCAACCAGGAAGCCAGAAAAGCTTCCTTCAACCTCAAATTCCCATAGCCTCACCTTAGCTGGTATTCACAGAAACAAGGACCCAAAACTGAAGCAAAAATCCTGGCATTTAAGCTCTCTGGCTCAACTGCACTTAGAAAATTTCAGAATAAAATGCTTGGACAATTTTGAAAACAGTTGAAAAACTCTTCCCTCTCCCCTCCAGCCACCATCTCTCTCATGCTGAGCACATCTTCATTCTGGGTAGAAACTATATATGTGAATCTCAAATCAAAGGTTTTTCTTCACAGGTTTTTGTGTTAAGGGGAGAGGGACCTTCACTCCCAAGGAAAAAGCTAAAGAGGGGCTGTTAAATGCAACACCATATTTTATCTCTATGTCTTTGCAGAGCTAAGCAGATGTTTTACCAAAAATTTGCCTCTCTGGAAGGGATCTCTTTCTGGAAGGGATCTCTTTACCCAGATTTTTTATTATTTTTTTTTTTTTCAATACAGGCTGTAGACTGTGTGCTGTGGGGAGTCCCGGCATTGCTGCCATCACTTTCCTTCATGCCACACACTCTCCCAGCCAGGTTCTTTATGGGCCAACTCTCCCTGCTCTTGCTCCAGCTCCTCTGGCAGAGGAAATGCAGGAAATGCAACCTCCTGTGAAGCAGGAAAGGATTGCCATCCAGCCCATAATTCACTCCGCTGTACCACACATACACTTTCCTACTGTTGGAAAGGAAATTAAATAATTACACTGCCTGCAAGAAACATGCTTTATGGCTTACATTTATGATAAAATCATAGAGCTATTGCAATGAAATATTCTATCAATACATTAAAACAAAGCAAAACCAATGTGGCAGTAAAGAACTCCTATTGTCCCCATTTCATCCCTGGTTTTCTTTTGTTGGGTTTATTTAGTGTCTTTATTAAAATATTACTGTTAGAATACTGGTTTTAATGCTATATTGTTTTTATAATGGTATGATTTTTACTGTATCATCTCCTCTAATTTAATATCTCTTTCCATTATATGCGTATTGCTACTAAAATGGAATTGCTGTTGTAATGGATACCCTTGTAGAAAGTTTTAAGAGCCATTACTACTACATAATTACAAAAGAAAAACCAGGAAATGGCATGAAGAAGAGGTAAATCCTATCAAAACGGGAACTGTTTTTGGTAAAGACAAGCAAGATGACACAGCCAAAGTGTCTGGTGACCTGCGACCGAAGAAAGATTTGTCAGAGAGGAAACACAAGAGAAAGATGCCATCAGTACCCATCAGGGGTGGACATCCTTCCCTCTTCTTGATTCTTCAAATGAAATTCAGAAGAGTAGGATGGAGCTCCCTGACCAGCATGAAATGCCCGCCCAGACTCTGTTTCCCTGGTGATGGTGCCTCCAGAGTGTGATGTGTAAGTGCAAAAACTTCCTCTTGTCTGGCAAACAGGGGGCTTGTGGAAAAGACTGAGCTCACTTATTTCACTTCTACTGCTACTAATGTCGTGTTGTGTATGCCCCTCTTGGAAGCTCTTTGGATGACTCTTCCTCTTCCCTGGAGCTTGATCTGCTCATTCAAGCTGCTTTTCTATTTTCTTTAACAGAAAGATCCAGGGTTACACTAGGGTATCCTCACCAGGGAAACCACTTTGTGCACATCTGAGCAGGAGAGTCCCATGCATCCCACCACAAATATCTGGAGAATGCTAATCTGACAGTATAGATGTATCAAAAAAAAGGAGCACTCATCAAAAAAACTGGGCCTAAATTTACTGAAGTACCTTTAGCTATGGATTTAGGTACCTAATCTAAGGTGCTCGTATTTGACAGTAGCTTCTGCTATTGAATGTGCCATGTTTTAGTGAAATGATAATAATAATAAAATGAATCAACAGCCTTAAAAGTTCTACAGATCACCCAGATAAGTCATGAATACATTTTATTTTTCATGTGACATTTTGAGGGAGGAATAAAACCCCTTATGTTCACACAGTTCTCCTTTGGATCATTGAAACATATGGTAACAGATTTATGGCAGTTTATCAGAAGATTTGTATATACATAATACAAACTAAATATGCATGTAAAACTGTAGCTGGCTCTTTTGCATTCTAGCTGAAATTTATTTCAGGGTGGATCTGCAATTTTCAGAGTGTGAATTATGGTTTGAATTCTGAGTAACAGGACTCACTGGCTTGGTTAGCCCCCACACCTAAGGATAATACATTTTAATCTCGGCATCTCTCTGGGGTGGTGCAAATTAAAAAAAAAAAAAGAAAGAAAAAAAGAAAAAAACCAATGCATGCATGCACACACAAAACCTCTGAAGCCAGTTTGATGAATTTCTATGATCTTATCTCTGCAGAGCATTTTCTCTTTGGCAGGGTAGAGTTTTTTTGCTTCAGTAGATAATATGGGAATTCAATCATTGTTTTCCAAAGTACATATTATTTGCAATAGTATGGTCTGGGCGATTGCCTTTCTCAAAGAGCAGGACAATATTTCAGCTAACAGGGTGGCAATCAATAGCAAAAGATTAAAGCTCAAAGGATGAACAAGTGCAGAGAACCAAAGGAAAAAGTGACAGTGAGAGGTGCCTTTAAGCGATAGCAGGTGCTCCTGTAGCCAAAGAGGAGAAGAACGAAGAGAGACGCTTCAATTAGCTCATCGCTGTGCTCCCGACAGATGCTGCTTTGTTCTTGGCTTTGAAGGATTCTTTCCTTTCTTCTGATAGGTTTGCAACTCCCTACCAATTTCCTATTGCAGCTTGATCCCATATTCCAGTCAAGCCCCAGTCAGTCTGTTATCCTGCCTGATGACTTCTTTGCTAACTACATTCTGACTGAAAATCAGTTTAGTTCCCCTAGTATAACACAATAATTTCCTGCCTGTCCCCATCAGTGCCAGTGCTCCCATGTCTTATAGCAATGCCAAGGTGCTTTGTTGCACCACTTCCCCTAACAGCTATTCTCTCCACAAATGCTAGGGTCAAATCATTCGTCAAATAAGCAAATTACCAGTTAGAAATTATTAAGAAGAAAACAGCAAAATGTTATGTAGCCACATGCTGAGTACTGTGTGCAGCTTGGCTCTGCTCTCCTCTAAAAGGAGAGAGAAGGGCTGGAAAAAGGCAGCACAAATACTCAGATGTGGTGCCTCCAGCAGAAGAAACCATTAACAGACTGGGATGTTTCAATTTGGAAAAGATTTTGGTCTAGGTAGGACAAAATGAGGGATGGCATGCACAGGACAAATAGGGAACAACCGCCCTCTGCTTTTTCCAACCGGGGAGTTGGGGAGCAGTGATGCATTTGGCAGGTTTGAAAGAAAAACAAAAGAAGTAGAATACTTCATTGCCATTGTGCGTTTAACCTGAGAAACTGCAACACGTTGTGGATGCTGAAAATTTACAGGGCTACAGACTCTGGATAAATTAATGGATGAATAGTCTATCTATCTCTTTCCTTGCTAAGTGTCTCAGCCCTGAGTGCTGGCTGCTGAGAGGGTGCTGTAAAAACATTCTGCCCTTGTGTTCTGGCATCAGAGGTCAGAGAGGGGATCTGGGACCAGTCAGCTTCTGTGTTTATGTGAATGCTGACTATCTGCATGGAGCCTTGATTCTCCAGCTCCTGCCTGGGATGGACCCAGAGACCTCTACTTGCAGTACTGTGTCCCTCCATCTCCCCTCTCCCACCAATGAGGGCTCATGTTCACGGTTTTCCTTGCTTTGAGAAATTATGATGCATGAGCTAATCCATGCTGTTAGCACAGGTCAAATACAAGTGGTGGGACTGACACTGTGGGCTAAGATAAGCTGAATTTGTGCTTGCTGTTGCTAGAAGTTTGCACACAGACCTTGCTGTGGATTTGCTGGTGCACAGGAGCTTGTTAAGATGCACTGACTTCATTACATACCTGAGTAAGCAGAGAGGGAGAGAGGCCAGAGAGGGAAAGAAGAGAGAGAAAGAGGGAGGGAGAGAATTTTGCCCACTGGCATGTTTTCATGGAGAAACATGGACATCATAGTCTTGACGGCTTTACTCAGTTTTAGGGCTGGGACAAGTAATTGCCTTGACAAATTATGCTTGGCAACCTGAAGTAAGCCTGCCCTTTAGCCAGACTACTCCTGCCATGGCATTAGCTGGTCCACATCCCAGTCTCATTGCCTGTCCTTCACTGTCACTGAGTTACTGTCAGTCCTGTCTGCAAAAGTGAAAATATGTCAGTATTGATCCCGTACATGCTCATAACACTTCTGACTCCCAAAGACCACAGAGAATTTTAACCCTTAAACAGAATTAAATTGCATTTGGTGAGCGTCTAGAGCCCATCTATTACCTCAGGAACAGGTCAGAACTTGGTCCATCTCTGCTGTGAAGTCTGGGAGCAATATTTGGAGTATGATTCCCAATATGTCCCATTTCAGTGAGGTTCAGCTGAGGCTCTGCCTATAAGCAAGTGTCTGACTGTGTAGTGGCAGAGATTTTGTCTGGATTTAAACTATGGATTATTTTTCAGGATGAAAAAATAATCCTGGTGTGTATCAGACATTTGATTTTGTTGCAAAGTTTGAGAATTAATATATTTATTCAAAAATGATTGTGGATATTCTTCAGTCATTAGCCTGAAGCTGCAGATTCAGAAAAAAAGAAAAAAGAGAATAAAGAGTCTTCAAAACCAGCTACAAGGCTTGATCACACTGCCAGTATTACGAGCTAAGTTTAGCAAGTTGGAGAGTTAAGTCTAGCTATATGGAGATAATTCTAGCAAGTGCCTTCTGCTTACTTTGCTTCTGAACAAAATTAAATAAATTAGAAAAACTTCCCAGTGAAGTTAAATAAATTAAAGAACTGCTGTAATGGGAACATTACCTTCTCCATATCAGGATGATTAGAGCCCAGCATGACGGTAAATATGTTGTTATTCCTCTATACCCCTGTGCCTGCAGTGAGGTGCTGGAGTAGGATGGCTCTGCCTCCCTCAGTCAATGCTCCTGTCCAGGACATCTCCTCTGCCACTTCAGGTGACAGATAGGTTGCTTCGGTCCTTGCTCCAATTGCTTCTGTTGATGGGTAACAATTCCTGAAAAAATTTCCTTACTGTCTGACCTGGGTGACTGCTTTGCTGAGCCATGTGAGCCAGAGAGCTAGAAGCTGGGGATTTGCATTCAGATGAGGGGAAGCAGTGATGGTAGCAAACCATCTTTTCTGTGGTCTGTGGAGACCCTGCAGAGGTAGCCAGCAGGCTTATAGGCTCAACAATTCTTAAAACACACCGTTTCATGGAGACAAGGAATATGGTGTCACAGTACCAGAGCAACCTACATCAGCACTGTTCAATGCTCAGGAGACCACCTGAAGCAGACCCAGAGATCGATGCCACGGGTAGACAAAATGCTATTGCAGTGACCCGCTGCTGAAGAGCTGTGGGCAAATCCCTGAGTCTGTGTAACATCTGGTGAAAAGTAAGCTGGGGTGAGGTAGGGGATAGTATGACAGAACCTGACAACTCCTTCCAGCCTTAAGCTCTATAAACTCAGCCTACATGCAATTCCTTTAGAAATGTAAAGGTGGAAATGCTCCATATGTCAGGTCTGATAGCAGAGTGATGGGAATGTCATCATACTCTTCCTCTGAGCCTCAGTTAAAGCCAGAGGCGAGGTAAGTATCTGGGGCAAGCTGCCATTAATAGGCAGAGTGGTAGAGGTGTGTAATTCACGGCTAGGAGAATTCACTTGAATAAACCATTAACATTTTTCAAGATAAATCCATACTTACCATGTCAAAAGCAGCACTGTAAACAATATTCTCTATTTGCAGCCACAAGAGAGAAGCAAGGTGAGCAGAAAACTGCAAATGCCAGGGATGCCAGAGCCTCCCTTATTGCTCCACACCCTCTTTAACTTCTGCTTTTTATGACCAAAGGAAGATTCATAGTCTCCTCTTCCCAGTTAGCTTTATTGAAGAAGTGAAAGGCTGATGTTACCAATAAATGGTCCTAACACCCATGGCATATCAGTGATACAGAGATGGAGGCCATGAAGAAATTTTGGAGGGCTAAAAAGAAATAAGACCGTAGTTCAAATAAAGGGCAAAGTGCAGCTACAGAGAGAGCACAGAAATAAAACTCAGTCTGTATTTTTCTCTGTGAATTATGAACCGGTGCAATGATGCCATAGGAACTCTGTTGTTCCTCTGGCTTTCAGGCATTTTAGTTCTCTTCCTGTAGTTTTGTCCCTGTAAACTCTTATCAGCACTTGTGTATCAACATTTTACTGGCACTATACATGGGGAGAAAAGGGTAGGGGGAAAGTCACACTCACTGCCTGTTTTCTCATGTTATTTCCTTCTGCTGCCCCTAAAATGCAGCAGCTTTATTACACAAGTTCAAAGTTGAAAGTTTATGACTGGTTTATGACATAAAAGTTCAGGAAATAAAAACAATGATAAGTCAATGAAATAATTATGCTTGTATTTTATTTCTTTCTTTTTTTTTTTTTTTTAAAAAAAAAAAAAATTCTGCTAGCTGGCATCTTTCTCCAAAATTTGCTAGTATTGGTATCTGTTGTATTCCTCATTACATACAACATTTCCACTATGCCTTTTCTGGCCCAATATTAATTTACTTACATTTTATGCACTTACAGTAGCATTGACTGATAAGTTCTACTGGAGGCCTCCAAGCACTGAAAGCTGGCTGAAGGAAGAAAGCTAGGGTAACCACAAGGATTTGCTTACAAAAACACCTCACTGGGGACTCAGGAACCAAATTCTCATTTGTGGAAGAGAATCAGTACTAATGTGACTCTACTTTGGCTCCTAACGTAGTTAGCTAATTAGGTTCAGAGTTTCTTTCCCACCAGAGGTCTCCCCTGTGACATAAGACCAGTCCTCATTTGCTTGTGGTGGCTGTGCCAGACCCAGAACTCTTTGAGGAGTCACAAGACCTTGGGGAGTCACTGTGCCTGGTACCAAAGGGAAATTCATGGGAAACTTGACCTCTGATGGACAGAACTTATCCAAAACACTGCAATTCCCACACAAACATGAACTGTCCCTTAAAATAGAGGAAAACCCACATGCAGAAGAAGTGGAGAAATGTTGCACTGCTGAGACGCTGGGTATTTGGATGTTGACCACTTTGGAGACACAGGGAAGTCCCTGTAACTTTCTGACACTATCAGTTGCAGAGATATGCAGTGCCTACATCATATGACAAAACCAACATCTGCAACACGGCTCAGTTAACTGCTCTCTCACTGTGTTTTCCTTCCAGCCCTACAGTGCCTCCCCACTCATAACTCAGCAACAGCAGGTGAATTCACAGACTTGCACTGACAACAGCCCAGAAGCAAGAATCACATACAGCAACCTGAAGAACAAAACATGGCACCAGTATTTATTAACATAGCCTTGTAAATCAAAACAGTCTGCCTGTCTGGTGTCTTGTCCAGAAATTATTGGCTCATTTGTCTTAACCATATTCAGCAGGCCACATTTATCAAGGTTGCATAAAAAGAGATATATAAAGACTCTTCCTGGACAATAGTTAAATGCAGGTATCATGCCTACAGCCCATCTTGCAGGAATGTACTCTTTGGTTGGCATTGCCGTGTTGTATAGAAGGGGAGAGAAAAGGTGCTTAGCTTCTCTGTGTAGGTGTACAGGCAGGGATACAAAAAGAGGTGAAACCAGAGAAACTTCAAAACTCAGGTCAAAATAATGGCACAGGCTGAAACACACTGAATTCAAGGACCTTCTGGTTGTGTGAATATTTTAGCGAAGATTTTGTACAACTGCATCAGGTAATAGCAATATTCTTTCTATCTTCCCTGTATACCACCAGGAAATATTGGGAACACAGAGGTGGACCGTATACACGTTGTCGAAACATCTGGAATAAACTTTGCTGCCATTCACTCATTTGTTAAAGCAAATGTCACCAATGCTTTGATTTGGATAAACTTCCAGCAAAACAGGCTGTATCTCACCAGACCAAGCTGCCAAGCACTCTCTGATTCCTGGCTGCTTGGTGGTCAGATCCCTCATGTGGCTTTTTAGCTTTACAGCCACCTGAATATGGACATTTTTCTACTGACACCTCGCCAAGGTCAGTAGGTCCAGGGCAACTATTTGAAGCTATCTGTTCCCTTTTACTATTCAAGGGTTATCTTCCAAACCAAATGTAAGTAAATTTTAAATGGTTGACACTAAGTCCATAAAGTGGAATTATATTTTCTCTCCATGATTGCTATAATGCTTAGTACATAGGGGGGACTCTATCAGAGTAGTATATTATTGTGCTGGGCAGTGCACAGACACCCAGGGAGTCCCTGTCTCTCTGAGTTCCCACACTGAGAGACAATCTTTTTCTCAAAGAATTTATAGTCTAATCAGACAAAACAGAGGATGGCTGGGAAATGGGAGTAGCAGCTTGCTGTGAACACATATCAGTAGAGCTTGCTTACCGAGGAAGCTTGTCAAACTGTTTAAATTTTTTTTTAAAGATTATTTTCTTGATTAAAGATGTGAAAATCAACGTTTTTTAAAAAATCAGTGGTTTAAAAATCCGATTTTTAAATCTGTTTTATTGAAGAAAGTTATACATGAGGCAGTACAGTAGCCTGTGGGAAAATGGTACACCATACATGTTTTCCTGTTTTGCTTAGACATCACCATGAAAGGCATACTCTAAAATGCTTGCTCATTTTCAAGAGGGTCAAGTTTGCATATGTAATAAGACATGTTAGTAAGTATTTGCAAATATAACATTCTGGAACTTTTTCCTTCAGAATTGTAGAATCTTTTTACTGCATCTTCCTTTTTTACCCACTTCACCCATCTTAAACTCAAATTGACCTAGTCACTATCTATATGTGTTGGATGGCTGAATAAATGTTAAAAAACTTTAAATCATCAGAGAGATTTTCCATACATCACTGTCATGATGTTAAAGCCTAAGAGTCAGCAAAACTCCAGCTTGCTGGAGACAGTTATGTCATTAGAAGTCTGAACATCCCAGATCCCCAAGACAGGTGTTTCTAGTGCTGATGGGTAAAGCTATTACATCTTAAAAGACTCCCTGCTCTATGCTCATATAACGTTAGTAAAGATGATCAAAACAGTACAATTTGGAGAACAAATTACAGCACAAAGGCACGGTGGCATACAAGTATTGTTCTGGGATGTTCTTGTGAACCTGATTATTTCTAAAAGAAAAATTACGTTTTCATAGAATCATAGAATGGTTTGGGCTGGAAGGAACCTTAAAGATTATCCAGTTCCACCCCCCCTGCCACGGGCAGGGACACCTTCCACTAGCCCAGGTTGCCCAAAGCCCTGTCCAACCTGGTCTTGAACACTGCCAGGGAGGGGGCAGCCACAGCTTCTCTGGGCAACCTGTGCCAGGGCCTCACCACCCTCACAGGAAAGTATTTCTCATTGTATCTAATCTAAATCTACACTGTCAATTTAAAACTGTTACCCTTTGTCCTATCACTACACTCCCTGATAAAGACTCCTTCTCAGTTTTCCCGTAGGCCCCCTTTAGGTACTGGAAAGCTGCTGTAAGGTCTCCCTGGAGCCTTCTCTTCTCCAGACTGAACAACCCCAGCTCTCAGGCTGTCCTCATAAGGGAGGTGCTCCAGATCCCTGATCATCTTTGTGGCCTCCTCTGGACCCACTCCAGCAGTCTGATATCCTTCTTATATTGGAGGACCCTGAGCTGAACACAGGACTGCCAGGTGGGATCTCATGAGAGTGTAGGGAAGAAGAAACACCTCCCTTGATCTGTTGGCCACACTTCTCTTGATGCAGCCCAGGATACAGTTGTGCTGTGAGTGCACATTGCTGGCTCATAGCCAATTTTCCATCCACTACTATTCCCAAGTCCTTCTCCATAGGACTGCTCTCAATCCACTCATCGCTCAGACTGTATTTGTTCATGGAATTGCCTCAAATCATATGCAGGACCTGGCACTTGGCCTTGTTGAACTCTCTAAAGCAAGACTGTTAAGGTCCCTCTGGATGGCACATCCCTTCCCTCCAACGTGTCGACTGCATCGCACAGGTTGGTGTCATCGGCAAACTCACTGAAGGTGCACTCAATCCCACTGTCCATCCAGCAAAGATGTTAAACAACAGTGGTCCCAGTACTGACCCCTGAGGAATGCCACTTGTCACTGTTCTCCATTTGGACATCGAGCCATTGACCACAACTCTTTGAGTGAGACCATCCAGCCAATTCCTTATCCACTGTCTGGTCCATCCATCAAATCCATGTCTCTCCAATTTAGAGACAAGGATGCCATGTGGAACGGTGTCAAGAGATTTGCACAAGTCCAGGTAGATGATTTCTTTAACAAGAAATGTTGACGATTTCTGAATTAATGTTTTCTGTGTTGGTCTGAGTACCAGATATTAAAATTGTATGCGTGTGCTTGCCTAAGTGTAGGACAGAGTAAGGAATCCTGCCTTTTGAAAGCTGATAATCCTTTTATCAGGGTTGCAAGAGATGGAGGGTCAGTTTCTTGATCTGATTCTGCAGAGATCCCAGATGATGCTCTGGTTGCAGAGCCAGAGCTGCACATGGACACTGTGGTAGTTTCTTCAGCAAGGAATCCCCAAGAAAGAAAATACTAAGACAGGACTTGGCTCTGCAGGCCATTTGCTGTGTTACATCTAATCTGAGTTACAGCTGCTGTGGTCCCTCTACCCATATCACTGTGATGAGCAACTGAGTAATGTTTCCCAGCGCGCTGAAACCTGTAGGTATACATCTGCTAGTAAATGGGGAAAAAGAAAGAACAAGAGAAAACTTTGAAAAGAGAAGACATTGATAAGGTCTTAACTGTCTCATTACATAAAATATACATACTATATGTTATGTATATAAACATGGTACATACATAACAGTGGCTAGCTGTTGCCCATGGCCGCTATATATGACAGGAATAAGTGAGCAGCAAGGTAGAGGCATGTGGGATATTAGAACTGTCTTAAATGGAAGGAGGGTAAAACTCCACAACAGGCTGCTGGGAACTGAGGAGTCTCTTTTGCAGAAGAGGTTAAAATAGGGGCAGAGCAAGCACATTATGAAGCTTTTCCAGAGATTAATAAATCTTCTTTCAATAACTATCCTCACCAGAGGATCTCCTGAAGCTCCTTCTGACCCACCTTTTCTACCTCTTGATAACATTTTTGTGAAAAGTTTTCATCCTAGACAGCAAATCACTGGATTACAAAATTCCAGATCATTCCAGCATTTGCCCAGAAAGTAGGGAGGAGATGCCAAGCCTCACCAGAGTCTGTTTGCTGTGGTGTGGTGCCAGGCTCCTGACCCCAAGCTGAGCCTGCCTGGGGTTGTGCCACAGGAATTAACCAGCTCAGCTCCCTTCCCCAGCTTGGGCAGCTCTGCACCACATCCACAGCCCTCAGTGATGTTACACGGTATGTAGGAGGGTAGAGAAGCAGTAAATATATTTTCTAGGCATGTCCACTACAAATAAATCACCCTGTATGAATTATGGAGTGAGATGGGGTACACAGCATGATACCGCTGTTATAAATGCCGGTGTTATTAGTTATGCTGGGGTGCTGGAGGAGACAAATTGGTGTGGACAGAGTGTGGATGTGTGGTATGAAGATTAGGGATGATGGATTAGCATTGCATTTCTCCAGGACTGCAGCAGTGTCTGAGACCTGTGTGTGGTCAGGCACCCCCATGTCCAAAGAGGCAGAACCTGCTGGTGTAGCAGGGGGGATTTGGTGGCATTATGTGGATGGCCATATCAAGATATGCAGAAACCGTGATTCATCACTTGGGTCCCCTATTTCTGATTTCCCGCTGCTTCTGAAAAACAAATGGAATTGAAAATGCAAGCCTGTGCAACAGCAGGACTCTCGGGTGTGGCTGTGAGTAACTGACAGGTATAAATTGTAGCCCCTGCAAGCAGTTAGGAGGCCGGTGGGAATAAGAGGCATCATAACACGAAAATGAAGGTCAGCTACAATGCCATGAACATGGAATGATTGCCCACTATATTATAGGGTCTTCAGGAACTAGCAGAACTACCCAGCCTTTCGTAGCCATCGCAGATCAGAGGGCCTCTCAGTGATGCCCATGAGAACCAGGGATGGTGTGGGATGGGGCAGAGCCCCAAGCCCCCTCAGGGGCTTCAGTCTGCCTGTAGCTGTCAGACAGGAGGGATTTGCATTGGGTGGTATAACTCCCTGGGATTTAATAAACACAGAACAGGAGTGTTGGAAGGAACTCATGAATCTCCCCTGATAATAAAATCCAAATGTTTCTGTGATGCTTATGTTCAAACTGGGGCAAAAATAAAAATATTGACTTACTTGCAGTGATCCAACACAGATTATTTTCACTGTTATTTCACCATCTTGCAATAAAAATATAAAACCAGAAAAAGCATTAAAGCATTTACAAAGATCTCATTGCAAAATACAGCCCGTTTTTCCACCATAGAGATACACTTTTGTTTGTTTGTTTGTTTCTGTGCTCAAAGAAGTAAAAGTCACAGCTTTGTGAAGAAGGAGAGTTTACATATTTTCCAGAAGTTTTGCAGGTAAAACATTCAGAAGTGTGCAAGTAAGTGACTTAGGAAAGTATATTTTTCTCTTCAGAAGGGGTGTGGGTTGTTCAGCAAGTACTGCCAGGAATGCACTGGGTGATAAAACTGAATGCAGAGATTTCAGAACAAAAGCAAAACTGGATCACGGAGCAAGGTCCATCAGAGACTTCCTTATTTGCTGGGACAGGGAATCCAAAGTCATCAGCAGGGGTTTGGAGACAGTTTGTGAACCCTGCTGCATGCTCCGTGAGCAGTGGCTAGTGGACACAAAGACAGGCATGGTAGGCAGCATTTGGCTCTGGGCTCTTCCTCATCTTTCACTACTGACAATTCCTCATCTAGGCAGAGGGGGAGGCTTATGAGACGAGCTGCCCTGAGCCCTCAGCTTCCCCTAATGGACTACTGCTTTCATGCCAACATGTGACTTGTGCTTAGGGACAGGTACCTGGAATAATACAAATTGCTAAAATGAGCTTTAGTTGGAGATGTAATGGACTATGTGGATGGAGTCCAGATGGGGAGACATAATAGACACTCGGCAATGAATTATATCCCCAAACCCCAAGCAACTTTTGCAGATCTGATGTGTAAGGATGCTTTTCACAGCTGCAGCTGAAGAGCATTCCAGTAACAGCCTCAGTCTGTGGGAAATTCTGCAAGGATTTTGTGGGCTCTGATCCTTGCTGTACCCTAATTTCCATTCTGTTCACTAGGGCTCTTATGTGGGGAGAGTCTGGTTTCGATTTCAATCCAAACCATGCAAAACGCAAATCCTCATCAGCTCCTAGCAGACATGATGGGCTGATCATTATTGAAGATGATGTATTTGGGATTTGTAATTAAAATTAAAGCTATTTGCTATAAAATGTGTAGAATTTAATTCCTTTCATTAGATATCTTAGGCTAATTGTTGCATTCAGCAGGGAGCAAATGGCATTGTAATTGCTTGATATCTCATGCTGGTTTGATTAGAAGACGATAGGAATGGGAAAAAGGAGAGATAACTCTGAGAAGGGCTTTATCTTTTTTCTTTGATTTTTGCTTGGTGCCAAGCATTTCTGAAATAAAATAGAATTTTTCAAAATGACTTTCTGTTCCTGTCTCAGTGAGAAGGCTATGGGGTTGAGGAGTGAAAATGCTGTTTTTATTTACCCCTGGCGAGGTGCTGAGAGTCTCAGCTGAGGAATGGCACTGTTTTATGGCTGAGTTTAGTAAGCACTCACTGATCATGTAGAGATCTCATGATTATTCTTTCATCCATCTGCCAGGGAAACTGAGGCACAGAAAGGCAAAGTGATGGGTCTCATGTCACATAACGTAAGTGTCAAGGACAAAGACTGATCCCAAAGAGCTTCCTTTTTCTTCTAAGATAAACAGAGATGATTGTGCTGATTTTCAGGATGGAGGTGCGATGGAGGTGTAAAATACTCGTGAGCCATAGGAGACTGCTGCCACTCCTGTTCTTAAACTACTATAGTCCTCATTCTTCCACAGAATGCACACTAGGCAGAAGAAATCTATTATGGGTGGTGTTTGAGATAAATAGTTGGGTGTGAACAGCTGTGTATGGGAAATCAAGTTTCTGTTGCAGCTCTGAATATGGCATGCAGCTTCCTAAAGTCACTCATGCAACGTCCACACCAGCCTCTCCGCAGCTGCCTCACATGGCAAATAGCACCAGTTCAGTGCTAATCCCAGGATTAATGCAGCTAACCAGGAAAGCATCTCTCGGTGGAGGAACAGTGTGATGGGTCACACCATGTCTCCTCTTTAGACACTTACAGAGACAGGAACAAGGCATAGAAAACAGGTAGAAAAATCTGGGGAAAAGAAGATCTGAAGGGAGAGAGTTTGAGTGGAAAACAAGGCAAATCTAGTGCAAAGAAATATCAAAAAGCAAATCGTCTGTGAAATACAGGTTTAGAGAGAGCACAATATACTTGGGATAAAGCAGATGGCAAAGCTGTCCTAGGCTCCCTGTATACTTGCATGAGGCAAAGAGCCATGGCTGGGTACCTGGATGGGTTACACTGCAGGCAGCCAAGGTGCAGGACACTGATGAATGTAAAGGGGAGAAGGGAGGTGAGCAGACAAAGCTGACAGAGTTTAGCTTTTTCATGGGAATCTGAAGACCAATGACAGAGGAGAACCTTTCCATGGCAGAGATAAAGGCAGGGAAGTTATCTTTGTCTGTGTTGGAGACTCACAGGATTTGGGAGAGATTACAATGGCAAGGTGAAAATAGCAGCCTCTACAGTGAGTCTTCCTGCTTCTTTCAGTCTTTAACAGGAAAATTTTTCACATCCTTCCAGTACAATAATCGATATAATGCCATCACTGTGGTCTGAGACTTCAGCTCAGTTGGCCGCCCGCATGCCACTCCATCCTCATAAGTGTGCAAATGAAGGTCCTTGCAGGAAACTTCATCCCCCAGCAGTGACCCTTTTATTAAAAAGCAGGCTGTGCATCACCCCAATCACAGTGCAAGAGGCAGGTCATACCTCAGTGTTTTAAGGATGTTTTTATGGTACTTGCTGTTTCAGATTCTGAGCACCTCATAATCTTTATTAACATCCTCTCCTCAGCATTTCTGCAAGATAAGAAAATGCCACTGCCTTGATTTTTTCAGGTGAGGAATAGAGGTTAATTCACAGAGGTCTTTCAGGTGCTATAGATGTCTTCTGACCCTACACTGAAGCTCATGTAACCCTGCAAGCATCTAAACTTCACACCTGGACAGGTCACCTCAGGTATCAGGAGTTAATGAAATTCATAGCCAGGACTGAAATCAGCTCTGCAAAGGCTCCAAAGAACTGGTATTTAACCAGAAAAAGGTCCTGGTAGCAGAACCTGGTGGTGCTAGCAGAATCAGTGGTGCCTGCCTAGAGCACACTGATCCGTGAGGCTGGAGCTGCCACGAAGGGCTGTGCTAATCCCCAGCTGCAAGTGGGAGCTGTGGTAGGGGGCACATGTGGCTGGCAAAGGGCAAAAGCAGGGGCTGGGAGTGGGTCTCTTCCACCCCCACCACTGTGTTTGAAATTGGACTTAGCCGATGGGCTTCAAACACTTTGTGAGTGGTGAAATTTTCTTTTGTGTTCCTAAATATTTAATGTGGTGACTACTTTTCCTGCCCTCCTTTTTATTTTGCAGATAGGTTTGCCACTGGTTTTTTCCAGCCCTTCCCACATGTTGACAATCTCATGATTTTTCTCCATCCGTACTGCCACCTAAGACTGCCTTTTGCTAATACAGGTACAGAGGCACCTTCTGTGTCTTCTGCTTTTAACTTTTAAAAATAATCTCCCACCCACATTAAATAAGCTTCTTGTGCATGAATTTTGTCCATGGTATGTGTGACATTTAAGCCCAAAAACCAAACCTATATGTAGCTGCTCCGCACCAAGCTATATTAAACTCCTCCAAGACTTTTCTAGTGAGCAGAAGGGGAAAAAGACTCTGTGGCTGCTGTACTCTCAGCTTTCCTATCCAGTTTAATTAGCTTTGTGGAGCTCCTTGACTATAATTTATGCTTCCCTCCTTTTCCTTGTTATATGTGTTAATTATTTTCATGTGGCACACTCAGGGCTCACAGATGAAGTGCAGATCTGGGTGAACATCTCTGCCTCAGGCAGGCGGTCACCCCAGGGAAACATGGCTCTGAGTAGGTACAGGGGGAGAAAATTGTGTATGATAAATCTAAAGTTAGGCAGACTGAAAGGCAGGAATGAAGCAGTGGGAAACTGCTGGCAGTCTGGGTCTTCTCTGAGTCTGCATACAAATATAGAGGTTGATGGAAAGTGGCTTTATGAAACCATATTTTGTTGCTAGCTTAAGGGTCAATCCTGCTACAATCCCTTTGGGATTTTAGTTCGGAGCACACAGGCAGGACTTTAAGAGAAATAAAACTGCAGCTCTAATTTGAAGTGGTTTTTAGGGGTGTACATGCAGTGTGCCTGGGCGCAGGCTGTCATGGGAGGGAGCAATGGTGGTACCAGGGCACGCATGGCAGATGTCACTGCTGAAGAGAGTGAGTGGGATGAAATCAGCCGCAGGTGACTGATGCTCCTGTCACTGCCATTGGGGCTGCTGGAGCAGTAACACCCCTCCCTCAAAACCCAAGGGCTGTGGTGAAGCCTGCAGAAACCAGTTTTGTTTATTTGTTAGATAGAGATACATGAAGTGAAAAGCTGACGTTTTCACACTCGTGTCTAAAATTGCTATGGCCATCAATCAGGATCTGAGTTTCCCAAATAGTTCTCTGCTTCTTTAGAAAGAGAGGTAGGGTGCCTGACCCTGGGATGACTGCAGGCTCCAGGTCCTCCTGCTGCTCCTTTTGCTGTGAGGAAGTAAAAAAAAAATAAAATAAAAAAAAATCTAGGTTTATCTCTACCTTTCCCTTTGTATTTATTTGCTTACAGGGACATAGAGAAATTCAGATAAGCACCCTCCTTTTCCCTGTGGTGGAGCCTTGGTTTGACAAGATGAGGGAGAGGACAGCTTACTGCTCTGCAGTACATCCAAATGAAGAGAGTAGCAATCAAGTTCTGCATGATAAGCGTAAAAAATGCTCATTTTATGCTGGATCATCTCCTGTTGTGCAAGGTAAAATGTTTTTGCATCTTTGTATGACAGAGGCAGAACCACTTAAACACAGTCCAGAGGTGTATTTTGGTATCTCCCTAAGCAACGATATTACTGATAACTAACAGACTATCCTGTGGCTATAGTTACTTCTAAGTTTATCAGTGGAAAAACAGTTTGTGGGAGCTATTGCATCTTGATTTTGTTATTAATCCATCTGTACAGCTGTGTTCTTCCCCATGGTAAATGTCAGATATGGGAATTTGCAGAGTGGACAGAGGAAATACTATGTCTGGAAGGCACAGATTGTTGGCTAAATAATGCCCCCCTCTGAAAGTGTTTGGAGAAATGGGAGCAAGGGAAGAGGAGAGAGGAAATCTGATTCCAGACGCAAGGAGGTAATTTAGTTTAAATACCTCAGCCAATGCAGTAGAGGTTTTTAACGTACGACATGAGCAAATGATTCTCTTTTTCTGAGTGTTTTGTTTACTACATAATTTAAAGGACGATTTTCGTCGCCCTTTGCTACATAATTGAATTTTTATAGTGCTGTTAATAAAAATATACATCAAATGTGACAATTATTATTCTTCAATGGATTTTTATATAATTTTAGTCTGAGAGATATATGAAAACATTAGGGCTAACTCTAAAGATGTGTTCTGAATAATCTCTATGATTTAGTACTTCTTAAAATTAGTGAAATGTATGTGTTGAAATAGTTGTATGTGTTCTCTACTTCTGCAAAGTAATTCTGGGTTTTTAGAGAGAGTTGATATATTTTAACAGTCGTAAAAGAGGGGCCAATCCTGCAGTCACTTTCAGGTAAAAATCCCATTTGTTTCCATGGGAATTTTGTCAGGGTAAGGGAGACGGCTGCATCAAGATGCATAAATGTACGTAAAAAATGTCAGTTCCAGTATGTCATTTGTTTGAGTGTTGAAAACAGCATTATCCTTTCATGTCCCATACAGTGAGGCAGTAAATCATTTTAAAAAGGTTTAGAGATAAAGAAAAATACATTTGACCCTTTGTGCTTGATCCTGGCCTCTTACTTATGTCACTGCCTTGGTTTCTGGGGTCATGCTACAGAACAAAACTGCAGAATTTATTGTGTCCATGAGTGGAACAGTGAAAATTTCTACGGCTTGCCTTTATACTTCATGAGATATAAACTGATGGAGTTAAAAAAATTATTTCCTGTCTTTTTTATTAATGAGGGGGGAAAAAAGACACATTAAATATCTTTCACTAGATTTATTTGGGACAGTAGTTTCCAGCTGAAGCATTTCTTAAAAGTATATTTATTCTTTGAAGAAGAAATGGTGTTATTTCCAGAACAGAGAAAATGATGATTTAAATATGTTTTCTGATAATGGAACCACTTTGTTAATGAACAGTAATTTTCTGGCTACCTCCAGAGGAATTAAACTCATGGATTATATAGTACATCTGCGAAAGCTTATCTCATTGCCCAGTAATTGTGACCTCATTGTGGGTTGTGCAATTAAGCATTAAGCTACTATTTGGCACCATAGTTAATTGTGTTTTACTTTTCTGATATGCTTGTTGACAATAAGGAAGAAAATTACCGATAACAGCAGAGGGGTGGGAGGAACGGCACTATCTAAGCACTGTCCCTACGAAGCACTGCAGGTGCCCCTCTCCAGTGTGGAGGAGATAATTAAGCAGACAAAGAGCTAATGACAGGGGGGAGACTGTCACATCCAGTGTGGAGGCTTTTAGGACAGGCCCCAAAGTCCTTTTGCTTTTGAACCAATCTGTTATGCTGAAAGAGGCAGAGGGTTCCACATGTGAGGGAGCAGTTTTGCAGGGCAGATTTGAGGATATGTCTTTTGGACATTTTCCTGCACCAAGTCATAACTTCACAAATATAAATGGTTGTTTGGGATTATGCAAAGCAGCAACATTTTAGAAAGATTTTTTTGGAAATTGTGCCCAAAATATAGATGCTAATCAAGTTGAAGGTGGTGTTTGGAGACATAGTGAGAGAGAGGAGATCGAGATAAGCAAAAAGGCAATGTTTACAGGCAAAGACAAATGACAACGCGGGGAAATGATTTCAACTCTTATGACCCTCCAACCAATGTGCCAAAATCTTCAGGTGACCAAGAGCCAGGAGATGCTTACCTGGTACCTCAGAGAGAGCAGGGACTTTGGGAATGGTTCATGGGCAGGAACCCACATAATCACATTAATTGTAAAGCAGAGATTCTCGTGTAGCTCTCCTGTAGGACAACTCATTGTAGACACTTTTGTTGACTCAGTGGATTTTCTTGTCCTTCCCATTAAGGACTTATGTTGTGCATTTCTCCCTGCACCAGCAGTGTCCTTCTGCTTACTGCATGATATGGCCGAGCCTGAAAGCCAGCTCTGAGCTTCTGAAGAGCCGCAGGTCACCATGTGCTAATGCACAGGAACCTGAATGTGAAACAGGGTGGAAAGAAGAAATAATTTTTTTGGTTCTTTCATGCTGAGAGAAGCAAAAAGTATAAGAATCCACTGTGACTGAATTCAATCATGAAAAGTGAGGAAGTATTAAAGGCTTTTTATTGTGGTGTAGTCAGCCCTTCTCAATTAAACATACTTCCTCTTGGACCTCCTTCTCTTTGGACTCTGCCATCTTTTGAGTAGTACATCAACAGTACGGCCTTTTCCGTCATGACATTTTGTACTCGTATATCTTCAGAGTGAGCTTTCTTTCTAATGATCTATTAGTGAAATGCATCATTTGAGTGAGGATGATGATGATGATGATGATGATATACTACTCCGTGGCTGATGCCATGCAAAGGAAAGAAAAGGTCAGACAACAAATTCAATAGAGTTATTGGATAAAAGTCAGGCAACACATCATCTCCGAGGCCACTTTCCTAATGCTAAGGAGGACTGCTGATACAAGCAATGCTTTCCGGGGATAATTTCTCTTACGACTATGCCTGAACTGACCCCTGAACATCAAGGGAAAGCAGTACTTTGTATCATCTGACTTGAGAGAGTATCAAAATATTTTTGTGTTTGAGACCATGTGTATGATAGTTCAGTATCAAATCCTCAGGCAGCGTCTATAGCTTCTGTTCTTCTGTATATGCTTCTGTCTTCTGGGTGCACATTCACAAACGTCACATGCATGTCTCTCTGCCTAGGCTAGTTCTAAATTATGTGCATCTTTGTGGAACCTGATCACTTGGTTCGCTGCAGTCTTATAAGATGCTCGCAAATAAGCTTCTTTGTGAGTTGAAGTGTAGGATTATAGAATAGCACCTACAAAATTCTTACTTTATTGCAATTGTTTCCTTCATCAAGTCTGAAAATATATTTTAAGATAATTTCCTCCTCTTTTCCACAGCATTGAAAAGCCTTACTATGCTCAGGCTGAACAAAAAATGTTCAGTATACCTTAGAGGGAATTTTTAAAAACCAGTATGGATTTTTCTCTTCTCCTCTCATGTGTCTTGTTTGCTTCCTTAAAGTCCTAGAACTTTGCTGTGGAAGGGCACTGAGAGACACACATAAATAATGTGCAGAGTTGTATCCCAATGTGGCTTAATTGTTTAATGCCTACTGAAATGTAAATGAAGCTTATGAGAGTGCTAAGAGATTCATCTATCCATCCAAGGTCAATATATTGAGTAAGGTGCAATTTGCTATGGGGGAGGGGTTCTTCCAATGAATATTCTTGATTTTCAGAAAAAGGCTTCAGGCTGGCCTTTTCTTTCAAGCCCCCCATATTTGCATTTGCTGATAATGATGAACGGTTTTGTAGTGCCGAGATGTGACATCTGACTGCTTGATTTTGCCATTTCACACTTGAGAATGACATACAATGCAGCTGCTCAAACAGTGGGAATGTGACCTGGCACTGGCCTTGGATAATTGGAAAGGATGTTTTTGAAGCCAAGGGCGGTTCTGTGCTGTATGGATATTTCAAGATGCTGGGGGTGAGTTTGTGCCAGCAGCCAATCCCCCAACATCCCCTGTTCTGCAGAGCATGGGGTGTACTAGCAGTTATTATCATAAGAGTGGTCAGACATCTCCCAGCTGGAATCTGCGTATGGTCTGTGGAGTACTGTGGAATAAATTCAAAACACAATGCATATACTTTGACTGTTCCACCAGGATTTTACTTTTTTCCCTTGTATCATTGAGACGAGACTGATTATTGCTAGGGAAATTGCACAGTCTGTTCCCTGGAAATCTTAGCATGTCTGAATGTCTGCCTCCAGTGAGGTCCTACGTAATGAAGTGAGGAGTTGCTTCTGGGGAGAGGTTACAGGAAGATTCATCCTGCCTTCAGCTGGCTTCCTGAAAAAAAACAACCCTTTAATAGCTGGGAGCAACTGTTCTAAGGCCTCCAATGCTCGTCTGTTAGTCAGAAGTAGCATACAGAGCACTGAATGGCAATTATCAGAGATTTATTACACCTTAAGGTGTAGGAGTCTAAAACACCAAAATCACAGAAATTTACCACGCACAGAATAATTCCTGCAGAAAAAGCTTAGAGAGTCTTTTGGTACTTCTGCCCAGTTTCATAATCTTCATGTCACTTTTTTTCTTTTGTTTCAAGAAACATATGTTCAGGAATGCTGCTGCTTCTTAATTTTAAGCTGTTTCAATGAACATAAATTGCTTCAGTTATTAAAGCTTCTTGGCAAGCATGGTTTTTCTGGGTTAAGGCATCTAACAGGATAGAAAAATGAGAAGTCTGAAGGTTTGCTTGTTTTTAAAACCTTGAGCAAATTTCTGGTAATGTTGTGTCAAATGTAGCTTGCAAATTATACAATGCCATTTCATGACAACACTTTCAGCTATCCCAGGCTTGATTCTGGTTAAGATAAAACTACAAACCAGTTTAGCATGTAGAGGTGTGTCTCCATGAATCACAGAGTTAGTCCTAGGAAGGGTGGATCTACGTGTCTCCAATAGCTAAAGCTGTTGTAAATGCAACTGCAAAATAAGTGCTGTAAATATATGTATGCATGTATATTCAGACAAAAGACCCTACACTCACAGACAAGCAAGCTCTGAGTATGTCTGTAGTTACCTGAGATGTGGATATATTATCTATTATCTATCCTATCTCTGTTTCACTACCTGCTTTTTAGAACAGCTACCACACAGCTGATGATTGATAATTTAAAAGACGCAAACACGCATCCCTGTACTATACAGTCATAAAAATTTCCTAAGAGCAAAACAAAAGCTCATACTTCTCAGAGCAATCTTCCAGTATGAAGAATTAGTAACACCTCAGTATGAAATATTTGTAAATGCATCTTTGCTTCTCAGCATTATAAGTGAATGTCAAACTAACATGAACAAAATGGAGTTACCTGCTATTTTCTTCAGTGCTTCCAAATAACACCAAGTAGAACATAATAATCAATGACAGATCTTGAGCTCAGTTTTTCTGCCAAGCCTGTTTTTTCACGTTAGTTCCTTCTTTTACCTTCTCTGTCACTTCTCCAAGCTATTCCTCCGAATCCCTGCTTAGCCTGGACTCAGTTTAACTGTGCCCCAACAGTGCAGTGATTCACACTACAGTGCCAGTGTCTCCCTATTCCTGGGTCCGTGACCTGCAAAATTAACTCATTGCACCTGCAGCCTGATTTTGCAGTATGCCAAACTTTCTCTTTAAAAATAAATAAATAAATAAATAAATGTCATTTTGTTGCTAATGGTATTTGCGTCATTTTGCAGCTGTGTTTGCTTTGAAGTGAGCAGTCAGTGATTTTCAAGTTAGCTAGGTGAAGTGGAAAAATAATGATGGATTCAGTAGTCTTTTGTCACTTTGGGGCCTGAATTTTCCTTATGTCTATGTGAATGTTGGACATGTACTGCCTGTCGGTGGTGAAAAATAGATTCCAGAGCACGTCCTGCTGAAAAAAAAAAAAAAATCTGAGCCATTTAGATTCTCATCATTTCCCCCCAGTTTCCTTTTATAATGACTGTTAATAAATAACTTTGGGAAAAACAGCTCATGATCTTTTATCACTCAAATGTGCAACCACAAAAATTAAAATGGAGGAGAAACCGATAAAATGCCTAATACCTCATAAACATTCTTTACCCGAAACAATGAATAATAGGAACTAGAAGCAGCTCTTAATGGGAAGATTTGGAGGTTTGAGACCAATCTTGATTAGGCTTTTTCCCCTAATTTGTAGTACAGCTCTTTCAAGACAGAATAATATAGGTCAATAGCTGACTTAAAAATCTTTAAGAACTGGAATGATTAGTGGTTTGAGCAAGAGCCATTAGCCAATTCACCAACTTGTGCTCTTTCAAAGATGAGCTTGTCTTTGGGTAAGAAGCATAAATCTAAAACTCCAAACTCCACTGTTTGCACAAGATAAATCAATACTCAGTCCTACTGAGGGACTCATTGATTTGGTCAAAAGGAAAGAAGGCCTGATGGTTACAAGTTCTTTTCTGATCTTGCTTTTTTCAGGAAATTGTATTTATGATACTGTGTATCCCTGTCTCCCTGATGGACTCTACTACCCAGTTTCAGCCAGATTTCAGCCAGTGTGCAAGATGTCAAAGACACTGGGATCTGAGAAGTTTTGTGAAAACAAGAGGTGGAGTTTGGAAGCAAGAATGCAGATGCCAGGTACATCCTACTTGCATCACCAAATTGTTCTCCAAAGCTCCTGGGTCATGTTTTCTGATGTGCCAGTCCTTGGACAGCCACTCCCAGCCTTTGTTTGATCTTAAGCTCAGTCTATAGCTCAGCCTAAGTTACTATTTCATGGAATACCGAGCAAGAGAGTTTGACTTCTTGGGACTCCAAGATTCCTTCTTGTTATCCAGGGAGAAAAATCCCTTTTCCTGGCCCAGAGTCACCCATTTTGGGTATAAGCTCTTTGGGAAGAAATCAAGGTTTTTCAGCTACAGTGTTAGGGCCAAGGAACTCTGTCCTGACCGAAGTGCCGGGCTGCCACTTAAATATGGAAGGTGTGATCACATACCTCAAACTATCCTGTCTCCTCAACACCTTCTCAAAAGAGAAAGGCAACTCACTAACTCTTCACCTGAGTGCAAGTAACTGCAGAGCAGAGGGTATTTTTCCAGGTCTGGCAAAAAAGCAAAATGAAATAGGTTATCATAACTCTCCTCCTTCACTCTCCCAGCTTTCCCAGTATTTTTACCTTCCAATATGTAGATGACCTACTTGAGCCCCAAGCTCCCTCTGGCAAGCAGTGACTTCACATAAACTCTTTCTACCTGTCAGCCATCAAACCATGAGCTGTTGGAGAGAGGAAAATATCTCTACAGAGGAAAATATGTAAGGTGGTGCAATTGGCTTTTTAGGGCCATTTAAAGGCAGCAGTCAGTGAAGGAAAGGGCTGTGTGGGGTGGTGAAGTGTAAATTTTTGTGGTTAATAGTAATCACACAGTTTCCTTCTTCAAACTTCCTTCTGCAGCTCCTCTCATTAAATGGGAAATCAGGCAAAAAGCCTTTGATGTTGCTTTTATCTGTGCCTGGTGGGTTTCCCCTCTTTCACACTGTTGTGTTGAGGGGAAATTGTTACCCTGGCTAGGCTTGCTAATGGAGGAGAGCAACAAGGGCTCAGCTCCACACTGGAGCACCTTGCTTCCCCCATGTACTGAAGATGGTCACAATTAGCAATGATCATTATCATCAAGCAAGTGATTCATAAATATTCCATAAAGCAGGGCCCTGGACTGCACAAGCAACAACAAATATTGTAGCAGATTTATTAGTGGAGCATGAAACATTTATATTTTTCAGATGACAGGGCAGATGATGACTGTGTTATGCTAGCAAACAGGATGAACCTTATTCGAAAAGTGTCTCGTAGGTGATGGCTAGATATGACAGCAAGATGAATTAAGGTCTTTGAGCATCAAGATGGTGTGATAGACCCTGGGAATTGAAAACTGAACACCAGCGGTATCCTTCAGAAAGCAGCTGAGCTTTCTTGGTGTAAGTCAAGCCACAGTCTCGATAATTGTGGTGCCCCAGTGACATTGGCAGGGATTGAATTTTCCTGTCATCTTTTAGTGGGGCAGTTTACCAGAATAAATGTTTAGAGCTTCACATTAGAGTTATAGTTAGCAAGAGATTGAGTGAAACTGCTGTGTCCCAGAGAACTAGACTCTGGCAAACAACTATGTGGAAGGATTTTTGAGCCAGCCACAGCTTCCTTTTCTGTTCATTAAGCACATTACACCCCAAACCAAAGAGCTGGACTGGGGTGTCTCTGTGCAAAAAGCTGATTGAAGAGGACACCTGTATAAGATCCAACTCAAAGCTGCAGCCTAGGTAGGGCTAATGGAGTAAGTAACAGAACAATATGTAACTTAAACAGTCAAGCTCTTTGGAGTTACTAGTGTTTAATAATGCCCATGTCAGTTCTTGAAGAGAAAGGAAAACGCCATGGAATAGAATCAAATAGGTCTTTCCCTCAGCCATCAGCTGACAAGAGGGAGAGACTGACATCTTTATCTTTTCTGTATTTTTTTTATCCTCTTCTAGGATTTGCTATTTTGAGTTGACACTTTTTTTGATATAAGCACATTTCCAGATGACAGATCTTTCCACCTTTCACTCTGTTGCCACGTTTAAATACATTTCCTTGAAGCAGCCCAGTATGTGAATGAGTTTCACACCTCCTTTAAAATGTATATGCAGGTGGATCAAAACTGTGCCTGAGATGGCAGCTAGTCTGACTTATATCCTGGGAATGTGTCCCCTGTGAAACTTCACTGTATACATCAAGATCATCTACCTTTCACACTCAAATACTTTGAACTCAGCCACATCCTGACAAATTGTAATGGTTTCCTTCAAACAGAGAAGGGAGGAGGTTGTGCACCAATGTGTGCTTTTTCTTTTCTTTCTCAAGCATGAAGTAAGTTTTTTTTGTTGTTATTGTTTTTTTTTTTTTTTTTTTTTTTGTGAAATCTGCAAAAAACAAAATAAAACACCCCCTCAAAGCCAAAATCTCATCTCTTCCCCCTTTTGGGGGGTGTTTAACATTGTGCATAGTTATTTTAGTCAATACTGGACTAATTCACACCAGTGTCTATGCTTGCTTCCATTTCATTGAAGAATGAATTATTATTGTGATATACTATAGTTAGTCATCTCATATTTGTCTGGTCCCACTGAGACACTCATTTATCTGCCCTCTTAAAGGCCCCATTCATTCATGTCCAACACTGAAGGGTTTGTGTCTTCATCTTACCAATGATCATGAGGTTCATGATGAATATTTTAATATTTTTGTTGCTGGAGGACTTGAGACATTATGGGAGGCCTGCAGGACTTGAGAAGACTGCCTGTCTTTTATCCATATTACACAGTAGCTGTGTTGGCTGCGAGCAAGATGAGAGTCCTTGAGGTTTAGCCTATTTCCATTTTCAGGCTGGTTGGTTCTAGCTTCAAGCACTGCTGGACTAGTGGGAGAAAAAATATAGGTAAGAAAAATCTGTGTTCCAAATTAAGCATGGGATGAAGGCTTGGTCTCAACAAGCCTATAATGGGAAGAAAATCAATTTTTCTGCTACTCCATACTTCAGACTTTTCTAAGCTGTGCCCTGAGGTAATTGGTTCACCACTCAGAGGTCAGGCAGAAAAGGCTGTCCTTTGGCAGAGAGCTGCCCCCTGCCATGCCTGCTGCCTGGAACATCAGCAGCTCCATTGGCAGGCTGCAGGGGCCTCTGTCCGGAGTTATCCTCGCTTGCTGTTCCCATCTGTCTGGGCAGATCACTGCCAGCAGATCCAAGCAGAGCTGAACTTTTCCCAAGGAGAAATTTGGCTTCCAACTTTGCAACTGCAAACAGGCAATACTGCCCCTCCTTTAAGCAAACCTGGAATTTCTGTCATAGAAGAACAATATTTCTTTGGTTTTATTATAGGCGTATTGTGGCATCTGTGACCCCATCTTGCTGTTTTGTGCCAGTCTGGCCTCTACCTCCCCTCTGCTCTGGATTGAAGGCATGAAGTTCCCATGCTCTCATGCTTGTCCAACGTTTCTTAGTCAAGCTAAAGTTTGTAGGGAGAGCAAATTTATTTTAAAATTAGAACAGCTGATAGAGTTGGAAGAAAAGCAATGAACCTTTGGTCTTCAGTTCTCTCTGGAGTGTCCTAGCATTAGGAGTAATGCTTATGGATTCATTTATGTGGCTTAATTCATCCTCCTGAAAAATGGATATAATCCTAATTTTAGTTATTTTGTCAGTATGATACAAAATAATTTTATATGCTTTTGAACAGTATTTAAACAATTGGATGAAAGGGCACTTATTGCTGAAATAGATTTGTTATATCACTTGAATCTGCTAGTGCAGGATGTTCAGTGCAAGCTGAATTGCCTTTTGTGCCTGGCACAATACATTCCTTTTTTATTCTCTCATACTGTGAAATCCAGGACTAAAAGTTACATGTTTGGCAACCAGTAGGTCTCACAGGAGTTTGGATGTCAGAGTAGAATGAGCTTTCATTGCGTAAGGAAAAGAAAAAAGGGAATGAACCCCTAAAAAAGAATTTTACCTAATTCTTCCCATGGACATTGTGTTATTAGAATAGCTAGTGAGTTAAAACAACATTTGAAATCCCAACAAGCCAAGAAAGATCATAAAACTGCAAGGAGCAGGATAAACAGCACACAGCACACAAACAATGTAAATTAAGACAAAGAAAATGACTGTAAATGCCAGCAGTCCCTAAAACATTAGGGACTAATTTCTAACAAACGATTAGCTGCATGGGGAATTGTCAAACATTATTAAATATAATTTGCTACATCTGTTTTATTATAGAATTCATTTGGCACATATGCTATTTATGTTGTACAGTATTTGGGTTTTTTCTTTATATACTGTTTTTTTCTTTAAGCCTTACCTGACACCCAAGCATAGTACAGCAAGTGGGTTAGGATTTATTTTACTTCTGCTGTAGGAACTCAATTTGTGTTTGCATGCACACTCATACGTGAACCTGTTTCCCTCCTGCTTTTGCCTTCCTCCCACCTCCCACAGTAAGCTGCACAGGAGTGTTTTGGTGTCACAATCAGCAGCCAGCCCCCAGCAAGTGCTCTTTCTGCTGCCTAATGCTATGAATGCATGTATGGAGGACATGGTTTGCAGCCTCTGCAGGGATACTGTTACCATCAATATCATTGTGCCATTAATATTTAAATGGAAGCATGCTCTGAATTGCGTTGGGGTTTTTTAAGCTAATATTCAAGGAACGGGTAATAGCCTGTAAGCATTGATACCAACTGCATCAGCCAGCCAATCCTGTAATCTTGATCAAAAATAATAATGTCATCCATAACACTGTAAAGATTTATTAGTAGTGACAGATCTATACGTTAACAAATCACTACATGGCCCTGAATGCCAAGTAAACAGAGCCAATTTTATAAGGAATAGTAAGACGTTTTGGAACCCTGTTAATGTGTGTTTCACACAGGAAAAATTTGCTCTGAAAATAATACAGATTTATGTGTGTGTGTGTGTGGTTTTGTGTGTGTATGAGTGATGGCTGTCTGTCTGTCCACTCTTGCTCTTCTACAGTCAGTATGGGGGATGACTAGCAAACCAGAATAGGCCAAATAAGTATATTCTGGTGCAATTCTGTTTGGGTTCTGATGTAGCTTGAACTTGTTCTGATTTGATTCCAATTTCCCTTCTACAAAACTGCAGGATAGTTCACGTTGAGCTGTTTTGGGAAGACATCACAATAAGGATGGCTATGAAGCTTGATTTGACTCCTTCACTACAATTGTTCAAAATGCCCATTCCTTTGACAGCGGTATGGTGATCTTTTCTGACAGCCATTTTGGAAGCTTTTACTGGTTGGATGTACAATGCACAAAGTCAGGAGTTTCCTTGTGATGTTAAGATTTTAACAAAACCAGTTAAAATAATGGAAAATGCGGACTTAAATTATCCATTCATGCTTAGCTCTTTCTCTGTGGTGTTTGCATCTCAAGTGTTCTGGAAACATCCTCAAGAAAGAAAAGACAAAACTATCTTGCATCTGAGTCCTGTCCCTAAGAGGAATACTGCTAAGTCCAGCCACTTAAAATTCATGAGAGATTCCATAAATAGCAGAAGATTAATGTAATAATAACCTGGAGGGTTTTTTTTTAGTCTACTTCCAGGTTGTCTTATCTTCATAGCTCATATTATCAGCGTTTTCTTCAAAACAGAAACATTCTGAAATGTCCAGAAACATTCTCTCTAGAGTTAGTTTCCTAATATAGGCAGAACTTTAGTGTCCAGGGACTTTCTGCTCCTGTCCTCCTGAAGGAACAGCTGATACTGTGGTTATGTCACAGCCTGTACCAGATTTTCTAGTCTCAGTCACTCTTTTCCTTTTCTCTCTAATGCTTTCTAATTCTTGTCTCAGGGATAAACACATAACTCAGTGCTCCAGGATTGGTTTCATTTGTTTAGTTACCCAATGCCAGAATCTCGAGGGTGCTCGTGACCCTGAGGGTTTTGAAATCTTAGCCTCTCCTCTCTTTTGTTGCCCTAAGCAACCATGTTGATTGGAATGGGAGATGATGATCTTGAGGCACAGCATGCAAGGGTGTGAAGGATTCAGCTTGGATGCAGCTGAGTCCTCAGCCTAGTGTATCGACTTTCTCTTTCCTTCACTCTCAGGGACTGCAGAAAGAGCCCACGCTGAATGTTGCTCAAACTGCTTCTCTGTTCCTCACATCTGGACACTGTACTGCAGATCTCTCTCCCCACTACATTTAATAGAGTTAATATAGCTGTAGGATGGTGTTTTGACCCAGGCTGACCAGGACCTCTCTTCCCGATTAGTTTAAAAGATATGGCAGGATCAGCTGTACAGACTTTTAAGTCACATTTTATGGAACATGTAATTTATGGAGTTGTAAGAGATAGTATGTTAGGAAAACATTTTTTAGAGTGCTTTACCTCATAGGTATAGAGCCCCTGATATTATTGGAGGAATGCATCATAAGTTATGGAGTGTGGCCCTGAGGCAAAATCCAAATATTAAAATCCTCTTTTTACATATGGGTAAGTGAGACCAGAGTGGTATAGTGATCTGTGTAAGGGCATGTGGATACTGAGTGATGGAGCTGAGGACAGGACCTGGCCTCCTGACGACACTCAAAGTCCAGGGTTGCCTTTTCTACCCATTTCACTCATGAACAGTCTCTTTACATGGTTTGGACCTCATGATAAATGTCACGAGTAACATTTAATAGATAACTGATAAATTTCTGCTGGAATGGGGATGTTGTGAGAATACAGAGGAGAGTTGAATATCTTCAGCAGCATTAATTAACTGCGTATTAAAATGTATAAAGGGCAGACAGATTGCATTTGCAGGTACTTCTGCTTGAGAGAACAAGCTTTTGCCTGAGGATTTAACATCCATGACACTGGGATATTAGGAGCAGTGGTCCTAATATCCTAACTTGGTCCCAACATTTGGCCCATGCAGATACTAAGTAAATGTGAGCTGTTTTGATAGAAAATACCTACGAGGATGTTAACAAGAAGGCAGATCCAGGCTCTTCACAGCAGTGCATGGTGGGAGGGTGAGAGACAATAGGCACAAGCTGAAACAGGGTAAGTTCAGACTGGATATGAGGATAAACTTTTGTGGACAGTGAAACACAGCAACAGGTTACCTGTAGAGGCTGCGCTGTCCTCATACTTGAAGATTTTCAAGACATGACTAGATAAAGCCCTGAGCAACCTGGTTTCTTCTCACAGCTGATCCTGCTGTGAGCAGCAGGGTCCCCAGCTGTCCTATGATCCCATAGAAATGGGACTCGCCTCACTCCAGGGACCAGCCTGGGATCCAGGAGCGTGTTGTTCCCAATAGGAGAGTGAGGATGTACCAGGAGTTATTTAGCAACTTTACAGTGGAGCTAGCATGCAAGTAAAGAAACTAGGATTTGGCCTTTGCTGACAAGCTTCTCAATATTACCAGCTAATCTTTCCTCTCCTAACCAACTTCAGGCCAAAGAAAGCCTTTGTACTTTTCTTTGTCCCTCTCTTTCCCCTCCTGAACTTTTTTAAGGCTGAGAGAACTGGACATGAGGTCTCTTCTGAATTAAAGAGGGCGCTCAAATGTAATGGCATATAATCATGTATGTCCTGTGGCAGGCTTTTGCATATTGCTTCCAAGTGCTGCTCGCTCTGCTAGCAGGGCAAGATTAAATACTGTACTGATATCCCCCACGTGGCAGCATCTATGACTAGACCATCAAATCAGTCAGTGACATACCGCCAGTGGAAAAGTCATCAATCTGTCTCCATAGTGACACACCTCCTGCCGAGATACTTCTGGGCAAGGCACAGGCAAGAAGCAAAGTTACAAAAGGTGGGGGTTTTGTGCTACAAATGCTGTTTGAGTTTTATTTTTATGCTTTTTTTGTGTTGGTTTGTGCTTTGTGGGTTTTTTTTTTTTTTTTTTTTTTTTTTTTTTTTTTTTTTTTTTTTTTTTCCCAAATGGTTCTTGCTGCCACGTATGCTTAGATTATTTTTTTCCTCTTTTGTGCGTTAGTTTCCCTCTTGCAAAATACATCTATGGAAACAGATGGTGGGTGAGGACCAACAAAGAAAATTTTTAAAGATTGGATCCAAGGTGACAATGATGGTACCTACACATTTCTATAATGGGGTCACTTAATGAGAAATCCCCCAGCTCCAAGTACCCAGGACTTTTATGTGTGGCCATGGTTGAAATCCAGATCTGATTTCTCCACTCTGAGCTCACCTCTAATAATTAACAACCCTTTCCTGGATTAATAAAAATGTCAGTGCAAGAATCCCATGCTCATTTTACTTATTTTCGGACCTGTCCATATTAGCACATAACTTAAAGAAAAAAAAAAATCCAGTGTTACTTATTGTAGTATTTGGGAGTACTGAAAAATTGCCTGCCACTAGAGGTTATTCAAATTCTGTTCTTGATGTATTAGCCTAGACAGTTTTAAAGCCATATCTACAGCAAGTAGTTAGCCATACTGCTGAACAGACATTTTTTTAAATGAACTACAAAGAATAGCCTATTGTGGTTAGCTTATTTTATTTACAGCATTTCACATGGTGTGAACATTAAAAATTTACAGAGTAATATTGATTTGCAGCTCCATCAAACCATTTCTACCCAAACTACAGAACCAAACTGTTTAAGGAAAGGTCCCTTACTCGAATCATTATTTGTGCTGCTCCAAAGGCGGCTCTTGGCGAGGCAGCCATAAATTCCCCTCCTGGCAGAAAGTTAAAGAGGAGGTTCAGAAAGTAAATAATTGCCAGGAAGCATCAGGAAGGGAGTCTTGCTAGCGTGTGTGATGCACGGGAGCTGGAGGAGACTGATGTGTCTGATAAGGCTTTAATAAACGCGCTTTCGGTGGGTCCCGCAGGCGGCTGGGACGCAGGGTGGCACTGTTGTCAGCCGCTTGGCCGGCTCTGGAGCATCGCCCCATTTCCGCTGGTGAGAAAGATTTTTTGCCATTTCTGTAGCTCCCCAGATTAAAAAAGCTCACAAATCTGAGTAAACCAGAAACCAAAGTGATCCAAGGTAATGGCACACAGCTTTACAGTGGCACTTCTGCCTGACATACAAGTCGCAAAAGGGAAAAAGAAAAAAAAACCTCTAAAAATACAGAAAGTCACAGAAGTCCAAGTATTGTGTTGTTTGATTTTTTTCTCTTTTTTTTAAAAAAAAAACAAAAACAAACAAACAAAAAACCAAAAAAAAACCAAAAAACCAAAACAACACAAAAAACCCCAACCCACAAGTGAAAAAAGTGTGTGCTGGAAATAAAAATGCCCTTCTCAACCCCATTAACGGGAACTTAATTAGGTGTAAAATTTATGAAAGTCATTGGAAACGTGATCTTTTTCCCATTAGGAGAAAACTGGGCTAGTTTCAAGTCTGTGGGAGACCTGGGTGATATTTGTATGTAAAAAGATACATCTCCATCAGGAAAGATATATTTGAAACATCTGGTAAAGTTCTTTGGCCAGCGATGTGTATGTCTTGAAAAATATATATAGAAACCTTTAGGTTCCCTATGTACTAGAGACATGGAATTAAACTGTATTTCATGCAGATGTTATAAACTAGATTATTCAGCTTTAGTCTCTCTGCTCACAAGTTC
Organism: Athene noctua; assembly: GCF_965140245.1. Classification (NCBI taxonomy): domain Eukaryota; kingdom Metazoa; phylum Chordata; class Aves; order Strigiformes; family Strigidae; genus Athene; species Athene noctua. Next base: position 42,853,606 of record NC_134042.1, on the reverse strand, counting down.
TGCTCGCACTTTGGTACTAAACCGTCAGAATCTCAAAAGAAATTGCAGTGGTGGGATGACCAAGCTTCACTTGTCAAGAAAAAGGAGATAAAAATCCAGGTATTTTGGAGGTATTAAATTCTGTTGCTGTTAGCCTTTTTTTTTTCTTCTTTTTTTTTCTTTTCTTTTTTTTTTTTTTTTTCCACACTGCTATAACCCAAAAAATTCTAAAGTAAAACTTTTAAATCTGTACCAGTGCAAGTTACAGCAGGATCAAATTCATCTTAACTCATTTAACTAACTGCTCATATAAACTCACCAGCATACTAAGGGCCAGAGTCACAGATAATTCATTTGAAAGCATCCAGAGTGGAGAACAAGAAATTAAGCTAAGATTTCGTAGCTCATTCTAAGACTTCTGAAAACAGCACTTCAAAAAAATATCTGGTAAGAGCAGATGAAACTTTGAAGTTTGTGGGTCAAATCCAGAAAAGACCTGGATGCTGGTGCATGTTACACAGCAGCTGTGAGGAGCTGAAAAGAGATTTCTGAGTAATTTGCAGTAATATGAATGCATAGATTTCTCACTGGAAGGGCAAGTAGCAACAAGAACGGACAAGGACGGTGTCTGGTCTCCGTGGCACCACCTCCCACACGTGTGGGTTGGCTGGTGGGGGTCTGCCGTTGCCCTGGGGGGGACACATCATGGTGGGGTTAAGTGTGGGATCTGTAAAAAGGCAACAGGCAGACAAAGTTAGGGCTGCTTTACAGCAGCCTGCTGTTGGTCTGTTTAGACGCCTTTGTACAGTGTCTAAATTAGTGCGTTACTTAGCAGCTTATGGCCAGATCTGAAGACACTTAGGCTCTCCAAGTAAATGTAGGTGATTGAGTCCATCAGTATAATCCATTACCTTCCCCAGACTAATCTTTTAAGTCTCTGGTAATTTTTTTTCATTGGTGAAGTAATGTCAGCACCTGCAGTTTTGCTCTAGGGGATATATAAGGAATAAAATTGTCCCTGTGAACACAGAATTGCTTTGGTCCATAAAATGGGGCATCCCAGGAAGGATTTATTATTTGTAATGGTCTTATAAGCGATAGTGAGATAAAAGCAACATGAGATTTGAAACAACATGAGTGTTTTAAGGAGAGATCTGAGTGACAGGAGATAGTGAAAATACCTTTCTTCTCTCTGCTGGCATTTCAGTACGTTCATTGAATCAAAAAAGCTTTGCACTGAGGAGAGGAAAGGAAGGGAAGGGTAAAAAGTCAGTTATAATCTAGTTATACTGCCATCAAAATTAATGGCAAAGATACTGTTCATCTTTTTCAGGCAGAATCAGTCCTCCTAGTGAGACTATACTATGGACTTGGGGCTTGCCTGCAATCCCACTTCCAAAGAGGTAAAGTGGGGCTGCTTAATTGAAACTCAGATCATGTCACTGGGAAAATTATGTAGAAGGGAATCACATCTCTTCCTGATTCCAATTCTGTATCTTTCACAAAGATCTGACTTAATGGTACAGTCCTGTGCTACCTTGTCTTACAAACCATTAAAAGAGGGAGGGGGAGGAAGGCAATTCATTCTACAGAAGTAGGTCCACTAGAGAGGTATTTAAGTTTTATAAATAGGTCTATAAATAATGCATTTCTATTTCTGCTGGTTTTATTGCCATTGATATGCAATATAGTCCTCTGAGCTTAAATCTGCAGATATTTTTATTACTTGAGGTCATTGCCATGTTGCATTGTACAAATAGTACACTGCATTCACCTCAGCAAATGTTTATTTTTGCATGCCTCAGTGGCTGTCTTGAAAAGGCGATGCATTGGGTGTTATCCAGCTCATCTACCTGTCCTTAGATTTTGCTAAGTGCATGCTTTTATGGATCAGTTGAAAAGGCCCAATCAGTCTGTAATTTAAGATTTTATGCCTGAATGCTGTATGTCGTTCTAATAAGTGTGGCAGTGTGTGTGTGTGTGTGAGGAGGTATAAAGGAAAATAATGCTTTTTTTTTTTCTCTGATGGGCTTCTGTAACTATTTTGTGATACTGTCTGCACCTTTGCTAATTGAAAAAGGATTATTTTGGACTGAGGAAAGCTGTAGCAGCCGAATAAGATCTAGTAAGTTAACATAGGTGGCTTTTAAAGAGGCAATTCCCTTTTTCTCAATGTACATAGAAGGAAAAGAGATGAGTGGTAGGTGTTCAGCTCCTGGGTTTTATTGTGGAATACCACTAGTCTTCAGTAATTACCTCTTTGAGGCTTACTTTAATTGTATTGTTATATATGTCAAGTCACCAAATGAGAGCCAAGACTGCTTGCCTGCTGCTGTGTAACTATCCATCAAAACCTGCAACTTTCATCAAGATATTTGTGTGATGGTTTCTGAATTTTGCCACGTGCTGGCTAGTATATGCATGATCGGCCATGGTGTAAAATCACACTGAAGATACAGTGCTTGAATGTTTGTGGTGCAGTGAAATCATGCAGGCACCTCTGTGTTCCCCTCAGGCGCTGAGTCTGAGCCAGGCTGGAGCCAAGGTACAAGCCTGCGTATCTGACACCCTAAGCTATCGTGGCACTGTAGAAGCAAAGAGTAAGGCTGTGGCTGAATCCGCCTCTTCCAAAGCCATCCAGTGCCCATGCCTGGAGGGTGACGGGAACCAAAGGGATATGCCAATGCAGGTCATAAAGCACTGAGACTGCACTGCCATTTCCAAGCAGTGTCTAATGAAATGAAAGGCTCTTCCCTTTCCCCTTGTCATCACCTCTGTCACGTCATCCCGCAGAGATCAACCCCTAGCTCACAGAAGGCTTTCTCCTAAGAAATATTAACCTTAGCTCTCTCTCATGTCAGTACTCTAATTGAGACTTAATGTATTTACCTCTGCTTTTGTCACCCTCCCTCCCGCTCCCCTTTTATTGCTACTGTGTTGTATTAGCATCCATAAGCATATGCCCTTTCCTGCACATGTCAGATGGGCAGAGTGCTGTCAGTAAGACCTATCATTTATCCAGTGGTGTTCTGGATCATTAGCACAGTGTCGCAATTTCACCCTCCATCCTGATGCTTTCTCTTAAGTAGATTTCACTGCATAAGTCTCATTTTCAAAACGATGGCTTAAGTGCACATGTTAATTGCAAGATTTAATTATACGGCAGCAAAGTTGTGAAATTTTCCTCCTAATTAACAAGGAAAAACTTGGCGCGGGAGGAAGGGTATAATGGGAAACCGCCTTTTGCATTTCATCATTACAAATCCTCACACATGGTTGTCGCAGTGGTGCGTGCCCTGGCTCATTGACTTCCTTGTGTGAGGATGGATTAGGTGCAGGTGAAGGCTAAGAGGTCCACAGCCAGGCACCTGCAAGGAAAACGGTGGTGTAGGAGCTGGAGGGGAGCTGAGCACTGGCATTACAAGAGAAATATCCAGAGAGTTTCAGGGAGCTTCTTTTCACAGGCAGGTTGACCTGCAGCAAGCAGGGTGAGCCCAAATCAATTTTATACTGAGATTTCTTTCCAAATTGGTATCTAGAGATTCGGTTCAGATTCTTATCCAGTCTCCAGGAGCTACATCCCAGCATTAGATGGGAATTAGAGACTCAGACAAAAAAAATGCTTCTTCCACTAGATGAGAATCTGTTTATATTTCCACAGATCTGCTTGTTCACCTGCCTGCCTGCCTAATGTGCCTTTTGAAGATGGTACACCTGGCTTTTTTTCATCTTGAGTTTTTCTTTTTTTCTTTTTTTTTTTTTTATTTTCTTGTTCCAGTAGCCAGTTCAAATATTTAGCCTTTCTGTTAATTTTCCTTTTTCCTTTCCTCAGAACAGACTCTCAGAGAGGTTGTGTTGGCTGGGGGTGTGAACAGAGCCAACGTCAATAGTAGGGAATCAGAAATGAAAGAATATTAGACATTTAACGTTTTCTTTTGAGTAAGGCTCTCTCACAAGCCTGTCCTAATCAAGCTGAAGCGGTAAAAAGGGCACAGTTCATATCAAAACTGCATCCCACCCTCTGCCTATAGTTTGTTCTCCTTATCTTTAGCATTTGTCTTTGCTTCATGTCATATTTATATTTTATCTTATTGCCCCTGGTGCTAAATGGCTGATGCTCTCAGGCTTTTGAAGCATGCTGTTCTTCCTGGAAGCCTTGGTTCCTTGCACCCAGGTCAGTCCTGGGTCTCCCATTTCCCACTTGTCAGTGGAAGAGTCTGAGCAGTGACCTTTGGGGGAGGGAAGGGAAGCTCTGGGAATCCCTGGGAGACTGAATAGTAGGAAGGTCGTGGCAACAGGCTACAGTTCTTTCTTTTGCAGGAGCTCAGTGTGGTGAAATGAATCTTGTATAATTTTGGAGACCCCATACCAGTAGACATTGCAGTGTTTCACGATTTCCGAATAACTGATTTGAACATGATCAAAAAGTTGCATTTCTATCAAATAAAAATATTTTTTTCTTTTGTATTTCTTTTAAATCACAAATTGTGTTGTAATTCATAATGCAATATCCCTTCCAAAATTACAATTTGAATCTTTAATTTTGACCTTATAAAAAAACTTTTCCTGTTTATTTCTTTTTTTTTCCAGGTGAGATTTTGTGGAATTCAACACACTCCCATGGAAAGTCTTGAGACTAGTAGTGCATTTTTTCCATTCATCATGCAGTCACCTTATCTGACATTAGAATTTCACATGCTTTTTCTTTAAGGCACACTGCACAGATACATAACTTTGTATTCTCAGACTTCAGATAATGAATAATCATATTCACGGATCAACCTAATTAGGTAGCAGAGAGCATTGCTTACAACAGAGTGAAAAAGTGTATATATTCACAGCTAGACAACTGTTCATTAGGGGCCTGACCTTGCAGCCATTATTCATGTTGAGTGGTACTCACTTATAGGAGATATTCCTATTGTCTTCAGCATGCATATTACTACATAAAATATCATCTGCCAATGTTATGACTTCCTTAACATACCAATATTTTCCACCTACAATGACACCTGGTGTAAATTATGCAAGCAAATTTTTGAAGAGAAGGCATCATTGGCAGGAGTGCTGTGCATTTCAACGCATCTGTAGGAAAAATCCTTCCCGATGAATCAAGCCAGTTACTACCCTAGAGCTGAGATAATCATAACTGGCCTTGAGTATGCTCCTAGTCTGTTGCTGTGTGATTTACATTTTGTTTACTTAACCCTCTTGAGGAAACCTGTCTGACTTCCCAATGCAGAGCAGCAGAAGGAAATGGTCAGTAGACCACACTCCAGCTGACGGGGCAGTTATCAGCAGCTGGGGGCTCATTAACATATTAAAATGCACTAATGCAATGGCAAGCAGTTGTTTCACCTGTCCCTCAGGGATGAATGGATTTGAATTGCAGATTCTTGTTTTCCTTCTCTGGGGCTCTCTGAGTTTTTCTGTCCCTTTTCCATCCTCTTAGCCGGGAGGCCTAAGTCCCTGTCTGACCCTGCCTGGTCAGCCTGAGTGCTGCGTGTGCCCCACACCCTGGCTGCATGCCACACAACCCTGCATATGTACAAACCTCTGGCAAGGGATGACTGGGAGCAGACTGGTGCTGCCAGGCCAGTTCATACACCCATTTCTGCCTGCTCCCTTTCCCTTGGGAATGGAGAGGGAAGGGGCTGCATTATTTGGTCAGCTCCCTCCTCGCTGTGTTGGTGGTTAGCCGCTTCTCTGTTGCAGTAGAGAATAAGCAGAAGCTGTTCATCTTCAGGCCCCCATGTAAGAGATCATAACATTATTTCTTATTTCCCAGAGAATCCATTTGATGGTGGAAGGAGTGTATGGAGGCTCCATTCTCAGAGAGCATACCCAGAGGAGGGGTCAGTCTAACATGGAAGAAGCTGTGCTTCTGGGACCGATAATCCACCTGAAGGCTTGAGATATCTAGTTTTTCTTCTCATTTTGCTGCAGACTGCCTGCAGGACCTTAAGTAAATAATTTATTTCCTGTCCCTGCCCCAGTCCCCTATGACATGCTTGGAGATCTGTATGCCACAACAGAATATTTGCTGCCCTATCTCTCATTTGATTTGCCCTTTTAAGAGAAGTTTTTCAGGGGCAAGGCTATTTTCCTGTGCTGTACTGCTTTGTAAAAGGGGGAATTCCTTGCTCAGCTGAGCTGGGCAATGAGAAATGAGTGATCTTTTCACTGAACTGGGGTAAAACCCATCCGCCTGTGCTACTTCTTGTTTACAACACTGCCTCTGACACCATTTCTACATCCAGTGCCGGTACAACCAGACCGCCGCCTTGCCTTGCTCTGCAAGCACCTCTGTACCACAGACAATAATAACAAGACAGCCCCTGTATTTGTTTAACGCCTTGCTGTGTGACAGCTTTTCGATATGGGTAAGCTTCATGGAACAAGTGGAGGTAATGAGCTTGTGTATTGGCTTAATATATCAGGCAACAACATTCGTACATACAAGGCACCTTCTAACTACCGTGAGTGGTTTGTGAGCAGCAAAGATGCTATCTACTGCAAGGAAAGGAGGCTGATTTTAATATGTGAGGCATGTGTTGCTGTCAAGTTTTGTCAGAGAAAGGTGGCTTATCTTATCTTGTGATCAGTCATCTCTAAATACAACCATGGACACAGTGAGGTGACCAGTAAGGTGAGCTCCAGAAACAGCTTTTACAGGTAGAGTGGATGTAAGGATTTTGTGCCTGGCAGATCATCTCCCCTCTCCTCTTTCTCCAGTGAGGAGTTACCCCGAGAAATATGTCAAAGCTGTTTCTTCTTCAATTTTCTGGGGATGCACAGGATTTGGTATACAGCCGCTGAGCATGCATGTAGGACCAGGGTGATCAGACAGCAGGTAACAGGGCCTGTGGCTGAACAGAGGTGATACTGTACCAGCTCCCATGCCCCCGTGAAGTGTGGTTCAGGCTTCTGTTATGTCTGATGAGAACAAGAGCAGCAGAAATACATTCCGACAGTCCAGGAGTTACACATGTACACCAGGGCTCTTCCTCTGTTTCATGGGGAAATCAGGCAAAACCATCGGGCCTGATGGTGGTAGAAGATGGTAGAAACTGGGAGTGATCAGTAGAACAGTATCCTATTGATACTCTGTTAAAACGAGTCTGGTCTGGATGGGTCAGGCATCTTCTCAAAGTTCACTGAAGCACTGGAAATCTGCATTTGATTTGAGAGGATCAGGCTGTCAACATGCAGCTAATCCTGGCCAGGATCCTACTGTTGTCCCAGTCTCTGGAGTCAAGCTGATCTTGAGCAATGTGATATTCTCAGTATCTTCTCTCTTGTAATTTTTAACTCTTTGACAGTTTTTCCTCATTCTTTCCATTACAGAGGAGCACCAGGTCTGTGCGAACCCACGCAGACACCAGGGTAAGGCCCTGCTATCTGCCTTGGGGAGAGACCCAAGGGCAGCCCAGCAGTGCCCCACCCCAGCCAGCTGCCCCTCTCCGCCGTGCAGCCTGCTGTGCCCATCGCTGGGGCTGAGCTCTCAGCGGCTTTCAAATGCTCCTTTCTCACTTGAGAGGCAGACAGAAAGTGATTGCAGGAATTATCTCAGCCCCATTCATCTCAGAAGGGCTCTTTGTCAGGGTTGTGATTTTCCTGATTCCTTTTCCACAGCACTGGCAATGATACAAAAGCAAAAAAAAATCACAGAAAACCTCCTAGTCTAAAAAGAGCTGTTGCTGTATGGCAGTCCTGTGATGACTTATTGCCAACAGACATGTGAGTTTACTATAGATCTACTTTAGGTCATAAGTGCAAAACCATATCTCATTAATATTTAAAGATGCTTAGCACAAAAGCATGCATAATTAAACAGTGCATCAGAGCTGATAATTCCAAATAATTTGTCTTCTGAAAAGGGATTTTTGTAATTTGTTAAACCGGTTTGAAAACTGCAGCTTAGCAGCAGGAGTATGTTTGCATTACAAAATGAATAATTTTAAATGTTGGGCTGTGTCCACCCTCTCTGAGACATGGCATGAGGGAGGGTTTTTAAAAATGCATGTAGGTGTGGATTCATCATTGCACAAAACTCTGTGTCTGTCTGATACATATGTCTCATTTCTAAAAGCAAAACTATATTCCTGCCAGGTGTAGCATTGCTTTCTCTCCCAGAATATTTTCACGTTCCATGAAGAGCTCATTGATATTAACCATGTCTTTCTCTAGATAACTCAATAGTGAAGGTATGCCTGTAATAAGAATGATCTATTAGTTAGTAAAACAGGTGACATACAAGACAAATATGAAAAAATTAATCGTGTCAGGTACAAGATACAATATACTGTGAGCTTTTCATTAAACCCAAAAAGCTATCTGAACACATTTTCTGCCTGAATGCTAAAAATCTATGAGGAAAGAAAATGTGATTATGATCCATTGCAAATCATGCTCTTCAGAAGTGCCAAAATACAAATTGATGTGTGACCACAGCTATTCTTTAATTTAATATAAGATCAAAAATTAAATGGCAAATGTTTGGGACACACTCAGATCATTGATCACACAGGAGAGTTATTTACAAGGCAAACCAAAAAACCCTATTTTACAGGGCTCACTGAAGGTATTTCTAGAAATTACTGAAGTTGTCAGGGTCTTGTTTCCCTGTCAGAGTACTGGCAGAGCAAATCTCAGCAGGCACAGCTCTGCTGCTGTGAAGCCTCATTGGCTGTTATTAACTCAGGACTTGGAACTTTTGGCTTAACTCCGTATCACAGAGGTGTTTTCTATTTAGACTATTTGGGAAGAGGTCAGGGAGGTGCACTGGAAACAGTCACATTAAAGTCCTACTCAGTGTTGTGTTTTCTGTAACAGTCCAACACTTCTCTATTAATAGGATTATGAATTAAAGATTGAACTCCGTGTGCTGGGTCCTTCTCTGAAGTGACCAACACCAGCAGTGGAAGGAGGGGGGAAAGGGACAGTAGGAATTTGCTGTCATAGCTGGAGAATGAAGTCCAGAGATGTGAATTCAGAAGGTATGTCCTGGATGTGGTAGCATGCAGAGTGGGTTTAGGATGGATGCAGTTATCTAAATTCAGTTGATCACAAGGGAGCCTTGGTCAGGGTTACTGTACCCTGATTTAGCAGAGAGTCAGAGAAGAGAGATCAACAGCCACATGACGGCTGCCTGAGAGGGCTGTCCAGTGTTACACCTGACTCTCCTCTGTCTGTATTGGCCTTGGTACGAAGGCAATCTGAATAGCTCATAATTTTCTTGAACTTAAATGTCCCAGTTACCTGTCTGAATATAGTCCAGAGAGACATTAAGGCCAGATCATTAAATATATTTAGTTAAATAACTACTACTTGCATGTATAATTTTAAAAAATAAAAACAAAAAGGGAATTTGGCTATGTCTGACCTGGCTCCTTTGGCACCTAAAAAGCAGATGTTTAGATCAAGGAAGTGGTGCTGAGGCCCCTGTATGTGTGCTATATTTGGTTCAGGGGTTTTACTTTGTGCTAGATTTTGTCTGGTCCCAACAGCTGAACATCCTCACCAGACCTCTGATTCAAGGCTATCCAAAGGACTACACACTGATGAAAGACAAGATGTCCCCATTATGGAGTGCATCAATAAGACAAGTGGAAGGCAGCTTTTCTCCAGAAGGAATCATGTGCTCTGTGATCTGAACCATCCTGTAGAAAGCAGGACCAAACAGGAGATTCACTTCAAAACATCAGCATTTCTCAGAGCTCGCCACTGATGTAGATGCAGCCTGGTGCCTAACTTTCATCATCTGGGCTCGGGGACCTGTGCACAAGTGGTGAGGAAACCTGTGTGACTGAATGTGTAACTTTTGGCTCTACCACAAAACTACACTGGTCCCAAATACACACTATGTAAAGTTTAACTTGTGAAGAATATACATTTTACATACTGTCTATGAGGAAGAGACAAGGCTTTTCCATCCAGCCACTGTAATTTATTGTTCCTCTAATTCCCTGTCTCCTGTCTCTGTAAGTTGGATGCTCTGGAAAGCCAAAAACTAGTTTGGCTGCTAATAATGCCCTTCAGACTGGCCACAAGGGGATAATCAAAGGCTGCACAGTGTAACATATACTTCTTTTAGAGATGACGATATTCTTTATCTAGCAAGTCACAGAATGATGATGATGTTATTAGTGGGACCAGTAAGTTTGTTTCTTTGACATCAATTTCTGCTTTTTTGAGGGCAATAGCCTGCATTGACTACATAATGCCAGAGACAAACAACTTCCTGCTATTTTGCAAGAAATAAATATGAACACTAGGAATTCATCTGCCTTAGAGGAAAGGCTAGCTTTCTCAAACAGATTTCTACTTTGGCGCAACATCTCTTCAATATATACTTAGTTTATGTGGAAGAACAGGAGAAGATATACTGCCTGGTCCTACTCCCTGTCTGCCATAAGCTGTGAAAAAGGGATAGAAGGGAGAAAATATAAAAGCATCTTTGTCCCCTTTTCACCAAATACTTTAGACTGAGCAATCCAGAATGCTCCATAATTGCAGTTTGTGCCTTGGCTTAGTGATTATTAGGAAAGACACACAATTATAAGCTTTGAATCTAGACTTACATTTCAGTTTTCTCAAAGAAAAATACATTTTGGTTCCACTCTTTCTTCACTGCTTTTTACTTGGGATGCTGTCAAAATGACAGTATTACTGTCACACTGAAAGAGCCCTGAAAAATACTGTTGGAAACCACAGACCTGCATTCCATATGTATTAATGAGATTCATCATTATTATCCTGCAAATTCTTCCTGGACAGTGGTATAAAACGTAGCACCATGCTTTACATTTCTTGTTAAGGTACGGCCAATGGCTCATCAAGAGATGTCAGATGTACATGTTTCCAAGTTGGATTTTCTCATTTCTTTCTCCATCCCTCATTATTTTTTGTCCTAGTAAAAAAATCTTAAACTGGCTTCTTTAGACAATACAAAGGGTGTAAGGGAGGCCATGGGACAGCTATAGAGCTTTCATGAGTCAGATACATTGAACTTCGAACTGTGGGATAATACAGCTTCAGATTAAGACACCTGAAGGTAGGTATGTCCTTGTAGATGCCAGTTTGTGAGCTAGGCATCTAAACGCCTGTTATAGTAAGCAGAAGTTCACTTTAGTTGCCTTCTGGGATGACCTAAAATAATATCTGTTTGACCTCCAGTTGCTGCTACAGAAAAAGGCAGGTCCTTTTTCTTACCTACTCCTGCAGATGTCTTGGGTATTTTAGGATGTCTGAAGTGGTGCTAAGACATTCATGTCTCCCCCTGCTACTCAGATATTGGTAACAAATATTCAGATGTTTATAAGTAGACACATGTATTTACATGTCCTAATCTGAAACTGAATATCAGATATATCGTTGTGCTTTGGTTTTGCATGCTTCCATCCCATCCTGGTGTGGCTGGATCTCTCTTGCTCAGCTTTCCTCTAAAGCTGTTTCCTCAGGCCTGCACTGGGTAGAAAGGCAAGGCTTTCTACCTGACTGAGATTATGGACTGATGATGATTTATGATGATTCACTGCTTTCAGCTGCTTGTCCCTGGCTGGAGGTCTGAGGCAGTGGGAGGAGAGCATATGGGCACTGTAAGGCCACTGCTGTGCTAAAGCACACCAGGTTTGCTTAAATCAGTCAAGGGATCAGCAGTTCATGCTCAGAATTACAGTATCTCTGGCGAAAGGAGGATAATTGATTCAAACATGCCAATTTGCCTGCAAGGAATTGCCTTAACATATCACTAAGTGATGCAGTTAAATGTTTTTTCCCTTCTGCATTTGCAGCTGCCTCTTGGTTCCTCTTCTCTACCCACCTTGTGGGAGCCGAGGGCACACATGGACCATCTGAACCATTCTGCTAGTGTTTCCTTCTGGTTGTCCTCCTTCAGGTGTCCCTTGGCATTGGCACTGAGGGTCTTGTCCTAACCTGGGTTTTGTGTGTAACCAAGCACTTTCTTGGCACTGAAGAGAGAGTCAGCACTGTGCAAGCACATGGGCAGTTATGATGCCAGCTGTGAAAAATCACAGTCTAACTAATGCTAGAAATAACTTACTAATAGTTAACAACCTCCCTTCTTGCCAGCCTCTCCTCCCTTAGAGACTCATTGAATCACAATGTCCAAGGCCAGGAGGAGCAGTTTCACCACCCATTTCGACCTGCTGAGCTTTGCAGCCCATCTGTTTCTCAGTTAACCCTGCACTGACCCAGCTAAGCTGTGCATGGCTCAAGTACATCTCCTTGCACAGAGCCCAGGGGGTGCAGGCATCCTGCTGGTCCTCCTGAGGAATGCCTCCCCTTCCCAGTGGTGATGTGCCCCGGTCTCCATGGGTTTTACCCATCATTAACCCCTGCGAAGCTGAACAGGCCAAGCAGAGGCTTTGTCATGGGACAATGTCATATTGCCAGCCTTCCTGAATAGAAGTGCATGGAAAGGGTGGATAAAAGACCATCCAGGAGAGGAATATTTTCATACATACTATATGCCTTCTAACCTAGATGATGCTTTGAGCCTGCTGCCAAAATCCACTTAACACATTGCACTAAACTTTGTCTCCCAGACTGCAAAAAGTCTCACTCTGGGCTTCTATTACTGTCTCCTCCACAGTGAAATGTTCTGCATGATTTAGCTGGCAAAGCATCGAGAAAGAATACTACAGGTTGGGACAAGTTTTATTCCAGAGTTTACCTATCTAAAATGATTAATGCATGCTTAATAACTTCAAAGATTTCCCACCTCTTCAGAAGGAGGGGGTTTCTTCAAAGCTTTCAGACAGAGAGTCTCTCTTTCGAATTGATGAAGGAATGGTCCCAGTGGAGATTTTACATTGCCAGTATGTACTCCTTCAAAGATTTCATTGTTGGCATGCTGCATTTGAAGATTTCCTGCCCTCTGTTACCCGTTCATTTCATTTAAAAAAAAAAAAGAAAAAGAAAAAGAGCAAGAAAATCATATCATTGGGATCTCCTTCAAAGCAATTTTATGTCACATCTCTGAACCCTGGAGAGGAACAGCATACACCAAATTTAGGCGTTTGCTGTAGTGTAATTAGCATCTCTGAGGAAAAGATCTGCCCTTTCCTAGAAGATTTGTTTTTCTTACTGGGAACTGTCTTTGATGTGCTTTGATTCAATTGCCAGATCATTTTTCAGATTAAATGCTGAACAATAAGTAATTCTTCAGCAAGTTCATCATTCAACTGGAAGGTTTTTGGATCAAGAAGACACCCACTCATAAGTCTAGAAGGATTTAAAGGTGCTTACAAGGATATCAGAGCAAAAGCTTCCAGGATTTTTAGAAGCGAAGGAAAATACTTATCACGTGGAGTTGCTAAGACTTGTTGTTTCCTAGCTGTTCATGGAAAGAGATGTATAATAATATATTAACTCCTGGAATGCATATTTTAAAAGTTTGCAAGAACTGCAGAAATTTATAGCTGCTTCACTTCCACTACTCAGTCCTATCAATATAGTTTAAAGTAGATCTGAGAAAGATATAATTCTTCTAATGGTTTAATCAATGTACGAACACTGCTTTTACTCCTATTTTCCCCTGTGTAATAAATTGTTAATTAATGTGTGTCAGAAACACATGAAAAAAAGTGTGCCATCCTGTATAGTCTGCTGAGAAAAGATTATTTGTGAAACTGTACATAAATCTGTGCAAACTGGTAGAGCTCAGATTCCAAAGCATACTCAGAGGTGTCCACATCCCAAATAAACTGTAGTGGTCTGTTGTTTTGAATGCCTATTCTTTCTCGTTGTCCTTTGTTTTGCCCAGTGAGTGCATTCATCAGCTCTTCACGGCTCAGTAATTCATGAAATTCTCTTTCCATTAAAAATAAATACTGCATTTTATATCCTTGAGATGGACCCTATATTTGATTGTCTTTTCTATGGCAGTGTATATTGAAAACTATAAAATTATAATACAACTATTAATCCGCTGTATCTGCTTGTACCTAATTTTTATTAAAAATGTATTGTGCTCCAGCTGGCTCATAAATTACAATGTGGTTGAAAAGGCTCCAGTTGGATTACTTCTGAAGGAGAACATAATGAAATAAAGAAAGGCTTACTGATTAATATTTTGACTTTCTATACAGTGTTACTAAGGTAGCAGCTTGATTACCATAGAAAAGAATTTGTAGTTAACTATATTGCAGATCTGGTGAATGTAACAATGTGGAACTTGTGGAAAGTGGCATTTACCAAAGAAACCACATTATCATCACTGATCAAATCTTTCATGTCATCTTCTCCTTTTATGAATGACATAAAAAACCTATTTTGTTTCAACAGTAAATTAATACATTTATAGGAACGTGGCAGAATCACATACCATCTGTTCTCTGTCTCTCAATTGCTACCACTGATTGTTTTTGATAGCCCTTCTAAAAAACGCCTAGAAATAGCTGAAATAATAGCTTTGTCTTTAGTTTTAATACCATGAGAAGCAAAACTGCTTAATTATGTCTCATTTGGGAAGTAATGGGAAAGGAGAAATGAGGATATTTGGCTTAGAAACAACTAGGGGCCTCCTTTCCCCTTTTGTGTGCTTAACAGTCAACATAAAGTTGGGGGTAAAATTTATACATTAAGAAACACCCCATAGAACTTAGTGAGTGAACTGAGAAATTTCAGCTGAAAGCTCAACTATTCCAATTTGTATTTGCTGCTTAAGACCAAAAACACGAGTTAAACTCACACGATGCACCCAGCTGTTATACTTGAGATCGTGACTGCTCCTGGGTGGCGGAGACTAACTTAATAAATGAACTGTTTTCTATAGGTAAATGGGCACACAGCACTTGGGCTACAGCCCCCATAAGGCTTGGTAGCTCCATTTCCAGCCTGAAACAGTTTGATTTCAGACTCTTTTTTTTTTTTTTTTTTCCAGAAAAAACTTCTTTTCAAAAACAGCTCTTTGCATTTTTTGTTGGTCTCACATCTTCTCTCATTCTTTCTCACACATGCACACCAGGCTATGTTCCTTTTTCATCAGTAAGATGACAGAGAAGGTGAATTTTCTCTTACGTTTTTGAGTTAAAGGAGAATAAAGCCCCTTTATCGTCTGTACTTTGTTCCTGAAGTTTTGCCAACAATAATGTTGGCTTTATTAGCTGTGTAGGATTGAAGATGCTATCATGGTGTCAGACCACATACCAAGATGCAGGACTGCATATGTTTTTAATTTTCCAGTTATTTGTCTTGTCCTTTTTGGTCAGCCAAAGACTCATGAGAATACCATCAAGTAATGAAACAGAAATGGAGTATTGGAAACAGCAGTGGCAGCTGCATAACATAGAAAGAAAAGATTACTTAATGGCTGCCTTCCACAATTTTCTGGGACAGCCATATGAGGAGATTTACATATGCTCTCTTAAGATGTCAGTGTAAGAACATAAGCATTATCCTTGATGTACCATAATGCTGACTGACAAGATATACACATGATAAGACTACTTTAGAGAGTAAAGTGGTATTCCTTTTGATCACAGGTATTTATAGTCATATGTAAAGCCCAATTAATTTCCTTCTTTATCTGATAGCAAAGAGGCAGGACACAAGATTTAATACAGAGTGATTACTGGGTAGTGAAATAAATAAAAATAACCAGAGATATTTTGATGCCCTGCAGCATATACGACCTTTCTTCCTGCTTGGATAGACAGGCTCCCAAGGATTTGGTTTACTTGTACACATGACACCAGGATGAGATACCCCACACAGTATATGGCCTCATATCACATCTGAGCTTGAAAACATTTGTTTATTTGCATTTGGGAATATTTTCCATTTTTTAAATTCATTACATTCTTTTTTTTCCAGGCAATTCCTCTGTAATTTCAGTCCTTGGTTGCTAAGAGTGTCTGAGCAATAGCTGACTATAGCATCTTTGCTCATGTATGTGCAAATCTTTTTCTAGTTTTGAGAGTATGCAAATGGAGAGCAAACAGACATATATCAATTAATATGAGACACCATCACTATAGCAAATCCAACTGAGTAGGGCTATTTGAGGAAAACAGTAAGAAAACAATTCCAGTGATTGGAACCTTTGGTTTTTCATTCCTTTCAGAATTTTCACTCCAGCGCCTCCCTCCTGTCTTTGCTTTCTTTCTCTAGACAAAAGAAGAACACGAGGCACTGAGACTACAGTTCCTATGAGGAAAGAAAATTACAAGCACAGACTGAAATTTCATGGATTTCTAACAAAAAGAGCAGGAAAGACATCCCACACTAAGAGGATACAACCTGGGGGTTTAAAATTCACATTATTTTTAATTTTCAAATGTTTCATTTTCTTGAAATTGAGAATTTGTCTCAATGAGTAAAAAGAGGACTGGCTTTAGCTTAATATATATCACTTCAGCTTCCTAAATCGCTACTGAAAAAACTTTTACAAAAATTCTGGGGTTGATAATGATACAACAGACTGAGGAAATTCCCACCAAAGACTTGTGGGGGTGCCCATGTTTATTAATTGCAGAGAAATTAATATGTTCCTTAAGCAATGTATAACTCGTAACTCTCTGTGATGGGAGAATATTAGTGAACTACAAAGCTGAAGACCAGTTGTGGAAGTAGTACTTAGGATTAAATTCACATCAGAAGGGTGAAAGCTGGGGAAAGATGCTAATCCCCAAACACTCCCCATCCCTTCAGTAAAGAGTTAGGGGAGGTCAGTCAGTGTCTTCTAGTGATCTCTCATGTTCATGAGTCAGCAAAGTCATGGCCTAGATATTGGTCTTGGGATTCATACACCTTTTTGTACAACTTACACTTCCTGGACGTTGCTCAAGGGTCTGTGCTATCCAGTTCCCACGTGCTGTATAACACCAGACCGGTGCCTCAGGGGGCTGAACTCTATTAAAGAAGCACCAACACAAGTTTCTTCAGCAAAATCCAGTAGGCACACTCAGCATCATCATCCCACAGGCAAGTGTGCTGCCTAATATTTTCTAGTGCTGGGATTTGAGGCAGTTAGATGTATCCAACTGAATTATCTCCAGCAGTGTCCTGGCTTGTGTGGGGACACACATTCTTCCTCTCCCCAAAACAGCTCCTCCTTTTACAGCAGTCAGAAAGCAAGGCCAGAATTTCCCTGTGTTTCATGTCTTTCAACATATCCAAGCTTGTGAATGAGTAATGAAATATGGCACCTGCAGGAATTTGTAGCAGTATTAAAAAGGGTGAAATATTAAACAGGGGAAAGAAACCTATAGCTATGTGCATTAATTATTGCTTTACTAAAAAATGTCCTAAGGAATTTTAAGCATAAAGTTCTAGACCTGTGGATGAACAGTCATGAAGTATAGTGGGTCAATGTTCCCTAAATATACACTAGTGTTCCTTTAGTCTTGTGATTGACTACTTCAGTGATTCACAAACTATGCACTCATGTGATGGGCCATGGTAACTCTGAAAGAGCCTTTTGTTGTGTAATCCACAGTTAATGGGTCTCTGGGAAATTTTGGAAATGTACCTTTTAATTCATGTTATTGTGCTTTGAAGGTTCAGAAAGGCTCAGCACACTTAGATGCACCTCAGAGCTTCCTCAAAACACCTTGGGCTCTGTCCTATACACATCGATTGATGGAGCCATTAAGACCTGAATGGACGAACAGTAATGATACCATTTGGACCGATCCAATTTCAATGACATTGTCTCATACAATTCCATTAACATTGGAGCTGTTACCACCTCAGTGACAGATTATTATTTCTTTTAAAAAAGGAAAAGGAAATTAACACAATATATTGAATTGCACTGAATTGAGACTATAAATAATGGAATGTACCAGACACTAACCTCTCCCTTCTGTAATTCCAGGAGGAAAAATAGACATATTTACCACAAAGTTGATGACATATGTAGCACTTACGTTAAAATATGTGGCAAATCCTTATAACATATGGGTAGAATTATAAAACTGGCTAGATCTTGTATTGGCTGCAATATAACTTCAGGTGTAGAATTAGACAGAATGTATCTGTCTATATCTATCTAACAATGGTCATTGCTGTAGTCACTGAGCAAAACACATTGCTAAGTAAGTACTCTGTAATGGAAGAAATGTATTTATATAGTTAAAGTTTTCAGAAGGCACATTAGGACCAGCGGCAAAATGAAGTGTGACCCACCACACCCTACCTTAATATGCTAGGCTGATATTTATATGGACAGAGGAAGGGAGGGCACATGTAAGTGTACCCAGAAGCCTGCCTCTTCCTCCAGGGTTACTTGAAGGCATAATCTAAGTAGCTCTATTCCCCAATGGAATAAGAGCTATGGCATACTAGATGAGTTTATACCATAAACTTTTGCTTCTCTAAAAGGATTTGTTTTGACTAAGATTTCTATTACAGATCACAAAATCTGACAGATTCCCACCCCCGATTCATCTGAACCTGATGGGAATTTGCATATCTCCATTGATGTTAAACAGTATTGGGTCAGTTTGTACCGTCTGAAAAGTTTGATGCTAAAAATAGCACATTATTCCTTGAATCGGCTTATTTGATAGAGCTTCAGAATGAATGTCATGACCTTTGAAGATGCTAGGCATAGTAGTTATTCCCACTGGATATCCAACACCTCAAGACATCTCTCTTGAATGCACGAGCACACTCTAGGGATTAGTGAAAGGATACCAAGATGCTAAGTTTTGCCTTCCATCTCCATGACATTGTCCACTCCTTAATCCTGACTAGCATAGGAAGGTAATATAGTCATGCAATACTGGCCACGCAGATGAGAGCATGTGCAAAATGAACATTTTCAAAAGTGGATGCAAAAATGAGCTAGTAGTGAATTTGAAAATCTACTTGTTGCATCCCCTTTTGAAAATGTGTCTTTGCATTTCTTTTCAGCAAATTTCCACAGTTTTCTAGCCACCTTGGATAATTTCTCTGCATTTGTGAGGTGGTAGTTTGCTATCTGCTTTATTCAGAAATGATAAGGCTGTTTATCCTTTTCCTTCAAGGCCTCCATTTCCAGTTTGCAATGCTGTGGGCATCATCAGCCCTGTTGCAATTCCCTGTCATTTGAAGTAAGCAAGGTGAAGAGATTAGAGGAAGAACAATAGCCCTTCCTACAGCATTCAGGTGAGTTCAAGACCCCTTACATAAAACCCTTTGTCTTCAGTAGAGATAACCCAGTTTAATGCAGTATCAGAAAGCAGATAATCAGATGTGGCTTTTGGTAATGCCTGACAGCACCAGGTCTGATGGAAATGTGATGTTTCTAGCTGTGGAGGGAACTCCCCTAGAGACCCACCAGCTTTTTCAAGTGTTTCTTGTCAATAAATTTGCTGATTGAATGACTGTCTGCATACTTTGCTCAGAAATAGTTCATATGGGCCTTGAGTGTTTGACTCTTAATACTTTTTGCATAGATTTTCTTTATGCTTATTAAACTCAGACAGTTTTATTTAACAGAGCACTGGATTTTTTTTGGTTTGGTTTTTGTGTTTGTTTTTTTTTTTTTTTTTTGTGTGTGTGTGTGTAGCCATTTGCTCTTGTGAGCAATTGCTTAGTGATTTTTTTATCCATGTCTTTCCTGCCCTAATCTGAAGCCCTAGAACAATTAAAATAAGTGAATTCTAGACCTTATGACTTATCTCACATGCTCATGTATCTGATATAAAAAACCCTCTCACCAATGCTTTCCCTTGTCAGGCTGGCAGATGCTCGTGGAGATTTCCTCTGAAAATGCTTTGCTCTTGAGTCTAACCTTGCTGTAGCTGAAGCCACAGTCCATTCAGCGTCACACAATGCCAGAACAGTTGCACACACTGAAAGTGCATCTGTTTGAAATGTAATTAGGCTCATAATGGGAAGTGAGTTTCAGCTTTAATTAGGATGAGAGAACTTCTTTTCTCTCTAATCTTGCAGGACTGCTCTGAGCAGGTCTGTTTATCTACATGTGAATCTTTTTCCCTTTGTTTGCTTTAAATACACACAAAGTCTGCACACAATTGTAGGTACCAGAGGGAAAGTCTGTGTCTAATATAGTGACACAAGGAAACCAGCCATGTTCCCTGCTCCAAGGTCTGGCATTCCTTAGACTATCCCTGAAGTGGAGTGAAACACCTTTAGTCTTATTTCATGAAGTCCCTGCTGTGCACGTGAGACTGTGTGGGTGCAGGACAGGGCAAGGAAAGAGCGTAATGGGGGAAGTGATGGCAATTTTTGTGGAATTCAACTGCTGTTGACTATGAGATGTTAACATAAAGCTTAAGCAATTGCCTGATATTTTGAAAGAGCAAAGCTTGAGCCTGACAGAAAGAAACCAATAAAGCAGAGCTACCACCCTCCCTTCAACCTACCCATATCTGCAGTTTTATCTTCATCGTTTCTACAGATTCATCTCTGCAGCTGTGGAAATAATTAAAATAACTGGAATGCTTGCAGATGGCTGCTTTCATCATATTGTCTGTAGGCTGTAGACGAGTCTTACCACAGGGAGAGCAGTGGGGTTAGTGCTGGCTGTAGATCTGTAAAGACTTTCTTTGTAATCACCTTTTGATATTCTTAAATCACCTTTGTAGATCCATTGTTGTTTTGCAATCTCAGGAGTAGTTCCTTGCACACTAAGACCCATTCTTCAGCCTCTTCAGGTACTACAAGTAGCAATGGGACTTTTCCCCATCCCTTAATTCACACAGTGGAGTTTTATTTTACTGTAACATTTCTGTTTCATAGGTTAGTTGAGTAATCTGTAATATTATCAGGATATAGGAACTAAAAACCTCTAGCAATAGAAGTAAATAATCCCAAGTGTGCAGAGAGATGACACGCTGAGTTCTGGTCAGCAGGGATCTTCACAAATTCTCTTTGCCTTTAGGGAAAAAGTGGAATGTACTATGTTGACTTTCTGGTGCGATCTGACCCCATCTGGCTCCTACCAGCAAGACTTTCCCTCGAATTGCTCAAGAAGGCTTGTGTTCTGGTCCAAGTACTAATCTTGTGTTTATTTATAAACACTCAAAAATCACTCTGATTTCAAAGCATTTTTGTAGAAATACCAGAATTTTTCATGAGATTTCGATACAATAAGAATCTGAATTTAATTTTAGACCACTTCAAAAGGGGGAGCTTTGTAATATAACCTATTAGCTTTAGAGAGCTTGGGGTATGTGTGGGTTTTTATGTATTAGTAAAGTTGACTTTATAGTTGGTCTTGTATTCAAACACAGGGGAAAGAGGAAAATACTCAGGTTCCATCAATGTAACCTGTCAGTTTAAAATGGTATCTTTTCTTCCACTTAAAAAGAAATTGGTGTATTCATTTATACATATTGTTAATTATCTTCACCCTGGTAATCTAAGTATTTCTCACAGCTAAATGACTGCAGCATCCTGAATCATCCCAAATTTAAAAAAAAAAAAAAAAAAGGAAAAAAAGCATGCACAAACCATAATGAGATTCCTATGGGTTTAAACATGTCTCTATATATTCTGGACTTCTATAAAGCCATTTAAATGAAAGGAGTATTAAAAATAAAAGAAAAACTCCTTGCCTTAAAGATGCATACAGACATAAAAACTTATTCCCCATGGAAATTGTGCCTTTAAATGACATTTCACTTTTATGAACAGTTTTATTACAAAATGGATTTCCTGCAGCTAATTTCATCAGTTGTCCCACTCCACTGCTACTTTCCACTGCCTCTCTAACTTCTTGTTATCTAAGTAAGGGTACATTAATTGCTATATGATGTAAGAGAGTTGGCTGAATGCCAGAGCTATAAGCAGGGAGGCACTGTGCCTAGCAGGTCTCACTGAAGATGCCTGCACCCAGCTGACTGTGGTAGCAGTATTTAAGCAATATTTCCATGTGATGGATTAAGTGTCATTGATGGATGTGGGTAATGGTATCTCCTGAGCGTCATTTTAACAAGATGTATATGTTGTTGGACGTATTTCACAAGACTTTGTAATAATGCATTAGTCTTA
This sequence comes from Athene noctua, assembly GCF_965140245.1. Lineage (NCBI taxonomy): Eukaryota > Metazoa > Chordata > Aves > Strigiformes > Strigidae > Athene > Athene noctua. The sequence goes on along the minus strand of NC_134042.1, from coordinate 42,831,655 downwards.
CTGAGAAGGAATAAGTGATTAGTAGCACTAATTAGAAAGTTCTTGGAGACAGACTTTGGTTGATAAAGTACGGTGTGAGCTTTCAGTCATTAACAATAATACAATGAGTTCAAGGTAGAATCAATCTAGGAGGGTGATTGCACAGATGACATTAAAAATTATACATTCCTTATTAATATATTGATTTGCATTCTAAATTAAGTGATGGCATTTAATAAAGAAGAAAAAACAAAGGGAGTTTTTTTCTATTATATTTGCTGTGTGAGCGATGTGTAGTTCAGTTCCAGAGTGAGGAGTTTAATCTTCTATCTGCAGCAAGACCTGCATTTATGGAAAAATAAAAAGAGAAAGCACAAGAGAGGGAATTACCTAGTACCTGGGGAAGCTTGTTATTTTGGATCTAGATGGTCTGGGAAGTCTTTCAGAAACATTATTAGTCATTTCTTTCCTTTCTGTGTGGCAAAAGTGAAGAAGAAATCAATTTCTTGTTCTGAAATTTCTGTTTCCAATTACCAAAGATGGGGGAATCTTGGAAATGGATGAGAGATGGATAATATTTATGGTTCCATTCAAAATGTTCACCCCTCTGGACCAGTCCTCACTGGGAAATAACCCTGAACCCAGCTATCAGGAGACCACATTACACCTTTGCAGAACCGGACTAGAGGCAATAGCTAAATATCTCTGCTTTCAATCCCACATGGCAGTGCCGAGTGGCTCAACAAACACTTAATTCCATTAAATCACATTACTCCAGTAGCTGGAGGCCTTGCACAGAAGGTAGGAAACTCTAGATCTATGGAACCATCCAGCTATAAAGTCACTTTGTCTCATCCTAGTCCTTGCCCAGACTTGCTATATGACAGCCCTTAGGCATCTTGCATTGCAGGGTTTGTAACATCTGTATGTTGCTACTCTTCTGTTGCCACCTGAATGAACCGCTATTCCTGCACTGGAATTAGGACTAGCAGGCAAGGTGGTATGTTGTGTCAGTGCCTCTAGTGAAAAATATGCTCCATTCAACCAGAAAAAAAGGTGTCAGGATTCTCAGGACCTCCATGACCACGGATGTGTCGTAGCTCCATGTTCAAGTGATTGCACAAGTCAGTGTAACCTATCTTCAGACAGCATGGACACATTGAAGAGGACACATAGGCTGCGGGTAAAGTGGCCTTCAGGTGTGCTATCTTCCCATGGAAGCAAGTTTGGGACCTGATTCAACCTCAGATCTCAGCTTGAATCAGAGTTGGGATGTGGCTGAGAGAGACACCTTGAAAGAGCTGCTTCTCTATACGTTAGCGGCAGAAGTTGCCACATTAAAACACATAGGTTGTGAGATTGATGCTTGCCTTCTCCTTTAGTCTATCTCTGGTGTCATGTATACCTGTCTACACGCATTAGGCTCACATTCAGTCCTTAATAACACTTGTCTATAGAGTGGGATCAACAGACAACTTCCTGCTCCTTAGGGAAAACTGTTGTGGGGTATGTTCTCTCTTAAGCTTCTCTGTGTTGAAGGAGGCTTCACAGCATAGCATGTTTCACCTACCGAGGTAATAAGAACTGGAGAAACTCTCAGTGGCACAGGACATCTGGGTTTATGAGGAGGAAAGTGGTAGGCTGGGAAAACAGGTGTCCAGAACTGAAGCTGAGCCTTTCAAGAATTACATTTTTAGCAGATGCTTAGGACTGAGTTCTGCTGGTTGATAATTAGCAAGACAGGCATGAGAAACCTGCTCTGGCAGTGAGGGCCTTTTGAAGATTCTGCATTTCTGATGAGTTATTCAGATAATTTTGAGAGAAGACTCCTTTTCATGGGGTAAAAAAAAAAAAAAAAAAAGCAGATGGTTTCTATTGTAAAAAATCCACACCAAAAAACATCTGCTCAGATATTTCCCTGAGAATTATTGTAGACTATCCCCTGAGTGCCTGAATGCAGACTTGGCATGCTTTGGTTTTGATGTCTGAAGTTTATGGCATGGCACATACATTCTGTGCTAGGGTGAAATTAAAGATTATACCCTGCAAAGAAGAAACACGGTCAGTAAGTGTTAGCAAATCCTCTAAGAAAGCTGAGTCAGAACTAAAAGCCACTCTTTAATCAAAAGACTTCTCCAAATCTTTTCTTGTCCTGGAGATTAGAGAGAAGTAAAAACTCTCCAGGGAATTTATTTCTTTGAACCAGGATTCTGCTAAATTTTGGATGCCAGCTCATGTTTAAAAATTAGGCAGCTAATTTCAAGTATCTTTTTTGCAAGAAATGCAGCTGTTTACAGGAACACATGTGCACAGGAGGACTTATTAAAGGAAGAAAAATATCTTTTACAAGCACTTTCAAGTATCAAAAATGAAGGACACCAGTGTATAGAAAAGTAGTGGGAACTATAAACAACTTTATGTTTGAACGTAAAGAAGTTATGAGATTGTTTTAGCATAATGGATGGTGGTCAGGAGATAGACTATGAAAACTGGGGATAGAAGGAATTTCATAGTGTATTTATTTGTTTGAGACTGTTTATTCCTCTAGCATTCTGTGAAGGAGGGTCAGAAGATCTGTTGGGAGACCTGAGTCAGGTTTGAAAGCTCTCTATTTTGTCTCTACAACTTGCTGCCTTTGGAAAAACGTAAGTTAAAAAAACGCCAAAAAAACAACCCAAAAGCAAACCTTCATATGCGATCTCTAACAGGTGGAAAGACATGTGTTAAGCTGGACTCACAGGCTATTTCTTGCCCATGTTTCTCACTGCAGAATGACCCCCTCTTGAGAGGAAGTATGGAGAGTTCGTCTCTTTCTGTCTCTGCTTCTCTTGAATCTCAAAACAATCTCTGCCTTCCTGATTAATTCCCCTTGGGAAGAAGGAGCAGTACATTCATATCCTTATTAAGGAATTATCAATTAATTCATGATGACATGAATCAGTCAATGCTCCACACTCATTCTGAGCAGTACTGGTCTGAAAGGACAGTGTTTGCAGGAAGGTGTTTTGAGCAGGTATACATTAATGCAAAATACAGTCTTTCTTCCTCTTAGTGTTCAGTGTCTCTGAAAGGACCTTTGTGAATGCTGCCATGTCAGAAAATATTTTGCAATTTTCCATGTCATTTGGCCCTTGCACAACCTCATTTTGTACACAGATCCACACTTGACTGTGTCACAAATACAAAAATTATGAAGCCCTTATTCATTAATGAATATGTGTACTTCATCAAAACAATAGCTTTTGTAAGAAACAGAAAGATACTTAGAAAGGTATCATTCATCACCTGGATGTTCAAACACTGGATCTGAGTCTGACCAGGTTGTGGTAATCTCCCGTTATATAGCCAACAGTGATCTATTTCTCTGCAGTTTCCTCTCATACCAAACTAAGTGTTGAAGATAGATCAGAAAAATTGCATCCCTAAGTGTGAAAATTGTTTATTGACTATAAAGTGTTCTTAGGGTGACTGGCTCAGACTTGTGAATCTAGCTTTTATTTATCTTAAACTAGGACATGTAAATCCAACCTGCAGTGTCTGAGCGCGGCTCTTTATCTTGGCAGTTTTAAAAGACAATCAGATAGATGTTGATGCAATACATAGCATACATAGCACAATATATAACAACAATTGCATGACCAAGGTATGAAGAAGTGAGACTATCTTCAATTGATCAACTTGTGGAGGGGCACCTTTCTGCATTTGATGGACACCAGCTTTCCTACAGTACAGTCTAGGCAGTCATTAACATTTTGATCCTGACTCCTTGCATGTATATTCTTTAGCTTTTTAGTTTTAGATCAGGCTGCTCTTTTGAAGCACATATTCTGACTTTTTTTTCTATTTACCACCCTTCGACGGATGTTAAAGAGCAGTCTTGAAGCACACAAATTGGATTTCTTTTTGGCTGAGACTAAACTGGAAGATATGTTCCAGATGTGCACCAGTATGTAACTGCTAAAAGGAATTCAATCCATGACACCAGAGCTCCTCAAGAATGAAAGCCCCTTACACCACTGTAATGTGGGTGTCAGGTGATCAGCACTAGGGATTTAATTTTGCAGACCAACTGCTGCTGGACTGCACTACTTAGTAATGTAGAAGAGTCGGTGTATTATGGCCTTCCTAAAGTTTAGGATGCTCAGCACTGGAAGTAGATGAAGCTGATCTTTTCTTATAGTAGAAATGGACAAACCTCTCAAAGTCCTTCAGCTTAACTAAGCACTGCAGAAAGCAGATATTTTTCCTCAACCTCATGTAGCTTGAAAACTGTTCTGAAAATATAACAAGATTACCCCAAAACAGGAAAAAGTTATAAAAGTCACCTGGGAAAAAAAAAGGTACAGAAATTAATTGTTTAGTGTTTTGAGGAGAGTTAGGGTTGGTTGGTTTGGGGTTTTTTGTATACTCTGTTTGCATTTGGATCACTTTTTCTTCAAATCCATCATCATTCATCCATCCAATCCAAAAATAATTGTTTGATAAGGTAACCCTAAATAATGTTTTGAAATATGTATACAGGTGACATATAACATGGGACAAAAGGTAAAGTTTAGAGAAGGGAACTAAGGTGTGGATTTACCAGTCAGGACTGATGCTGTTAAGAGAGCTACGGCTCCTACGGCTTACACAGTACAGTTTATTTGACAAGGGTTGTCATATCTGAGAAGTATTGAGGCTATAGTTTACTGAAATCCATCACAATCAAGTAGATCTTTGTTTTCAGGCAGTCTTTAGGAAGTTTCCATATGTCATTTAAATATTTTTCCTGAAAACCAGGGAGTGAATTTTCTAAAGCAGGAGCTGTGTGGAAAGGCTTGTATACTTCTCCTTGAGTGGAGCCTGCTTGTGCACTTGATATAAATTTAATTATTATAGATGTCATTCTTTTTTATTAAAATAATAACATCTTCCAGGCAATCAAGCTGAGTTTCTTGAAACTCAGCAGTTTTACCTGCTTATTTATGGTAACATCAAAGCATGGGCACTCTCATTACAGTCTGTAAATAACCAGGGTTATGTCCTTGATCGGTGAAATATTAGAATGTTGCGTGAGTGGGAGTGTCTGGCGGTTACTCCTGGGAGGCTATAAAGTGCACAGAAAATAATTACCTTTTTTTAAAATTTATTTTAGTATTTTTGATAATAGTCATCTTTTACTGATAGGGTATCTATCATGATCTGCTGGTGTTTTATACTGTCTTCCACAACAGCTCAAACAGAAGCTGAAAAAATCATCAGGCTGCAAAACATGATGTTTCCCTGTTTATTTAATCCCACAGACAAGTCGATGAAGAACAAAAGGACATGACCCAGTCCATTTTCATGTATTAAGTGCCAGAGAAAGGGTGTCAGGGAATAGAATGGAATGAATTTCTGGTGAAGCCTTGTTGTACACCACTTCAGTGCAATGTTTCTAATGCTTTTCCACACAGTGACAGACCAAAAAACTTATATACAAAACGGGTATGCCGAGAGAAGGCATTTAAGCGTGACAGCTGGCAGTGGTGGCTCTACAGTTGCTCAGTTCTGTGAGAGCTGTGAGCCCCACTTGTAATCTAGGGTTTTACAATGGCTTCCAGACCTGCAAGAGATGGGGATTGCCCCTGCACAATTCTGAGCTTCTGTTGAAAAGGACACATTATATGAAAGCCAAAAAGGAGGAGAAAACATTTTAGTGAGCCTGGGAAGCTGAACCTATGTGGGGTCATGTCAGAACTGTTCCATAGGTGATGCTGTCACCCACATAAGTCAGGACATAAAATCAACCCTGAATTTCTCTGTCTATATCACTGGGAGATAAAATTGTTAGTATGTGTTAATAAAATGGCACAAAGTGGAATTCAACTGGAGTTCAGTTGCTCTTACTGGTCTTGGGCTCGCATGTTCTACCATAGGTAGAGGTAGTCATGGGTGCTACTATCTTAAATTAATCTGCTTCTCCTTTGCACCATACATGTACATGAGTAGGACCATTTGTACTCTCAATTACCTCATCTCCAATGATGAAGAGTCTCAATAGTTTGCTTTACTTATACCCAGTAATTAGCCATCACATTTGCAATTGTTCATTCTTTCAGTATTTATTCATTTTTCATCACTTACCGCTGGAGATGAGCTATTACGGGTGGAAATGTGAAATCTATTGCCAAAATACTCATCCTGCCAACACGGTATCTGTGGTATTTACATTTGTGGTGTATTGATGAGTAAATTCAGCACTTGGTTCCAGGCAACCTCCAAATGAGACACTGATTTCCACCACCCACCCACTCTGGATTGGAAATCATCGCTGTTCTCCTACACAGAGAATAAGTTTTGTGAATTAAAAATATGTTCTCTTCTGAGATTAAGACTGAATTCCTCTGCTCAGTCTGCCTCTATCTTTCCTTGTTGATCTGAGTTGATTTTCGCAGACATCTGGATTTGCAATTCACATTGTCCTTTACTGACAAGTGAGCCCAAACAGAAATTTGTTGCCCAGTACCTGCTTAGCTCCAAATATTCTAACAATTATTGTTTTTTCTTATTCTTCTCCTTCTGATTTGTCAAGCATTGGAACAGGCTGCTCAGGGAAGTGGCTGAGTCACCATTCCTGGAGGTATTTAAAAGATGCATTAGACATGGCACTTACAGACATGGTTTAGTGGTGGACTTGGTAATGTTAGATTAATGGTTGAATTCAATGATCTTAAGGATCTTTTCCAACCTAAATGATTCTATGATTCTATGAAAGCTGAGATTTTTGGGTGGGAGAGATTCATGTGCAAAGGCCTGATATGGTGTGAGAGCTTCTAAAAATGTTAGGTCTGCAGGGAATGTGATATAAGGTTTCTGCCACTCCTTAGTAGACCGTTAGTACATTGTGTGAATATTTGCACGTCCTCCATCCTCAGAGTTCCCCAAATATTTGCAGTTTTACCTGTAGCTAGTGCTTCGTTTTAGCGTATTGTGAACATTAAATGTCCTGAGCAAATGTATTGACACAACACAGCCTGTTACAAAATCGCGCACACTTTACAGAGATGTATAAATTGCTTATATTATTACTATTTTCTTTCTGACCTCTTTCTCTATATTTTTGTTCTCATTTAGCTGTTCTCACACAATGACACATGCTAAGTGTTCCCTTCAGCATGCGATTGTCAAGATAACCTAAGGTTAAATTATAGCTTGCTAAAGAGGAGCCTTGAACCATATGATGTTATGCTTCCATTTATTTCTTGCTGGGGGTGGGGACAGGGGGCAGAGGGATGAAGAGGAAGTTTAGTGGCAGCATTTAATGAAATATCCAGATTCTAGCTTTGTGATTTTGCTTTTTATTCACACTCCCACTTAAGGTGTATGCCATGCTTGCATGTGTATTAAACAACATCTGAAGAAGTTGGAATACATTAGCATTTTAAGTACCATGAAAATGTACAGGGTACCATCTGGGACTCTGCAAGTTGTAATATGAAGAAACAAGTTGTATTTAAAAGCTGCATTTAATGTTTGGAATAAAATATGTGTTTTCTTAACAGCTGAGAACAAAACATTTTCCAAAACAAGGCTTAGCTGCCTGGGCTCTCCCTGGTGGCCTGATGCTGTGTGAAATGCGGAAGGAGGGTCCCACTTCATGCAGTTTGCCTCCCTTGATGAGAGGAAAAGTCTTGAAGGCTTTTTTGTCTTGCTTACTTTTCCACTCTGTAGGAAATATTAAGAACTCTTGTGTTGTGATAAAAAAAAAAAAAAAATCAGTTTCAGTGGAATTTACTTGAAAAATCTTTGCTTTGCTGATTCCATTTTTAAGATGTGCTTGCCCACAGCTGGGCTTCAAGACTCTCTGCCTTGTTTAACACATCTAGGGAGGAGTTGCTCTCCTGTGAGCTGTCCACTGCTCTCAGTAAATCACTTATCCGTGCTAATTATGTCCTGATTTTATTTACCTGTCAGATGAGCCTTCCAATACTTCACTCAGTGGTCTGCACATGGAAATTGCAGTATTTGAAAAAAAATGACAAGTGAAAATTAGACCAAGTTAACTAAGAAGTTTCTCTGCTCTAGTGTTTTCTTATGAGCTTTGTCAAAGCTGCATTTCAGGGTAGACGTGAAGGAATCACACGCTCCAGCTTGCTTTGGTCAGTCTTAAGGTAAGTTGATCAAAGCTGGTAAGTGTAATGCCCAGATTCATTGAGGATAGGCTGTTCTGCTCACATTATTAGATTTACATATGCCATTGATTAGTAACACACTGGACATGCTGAAGATAATCTTCCAACACTGAATATCTTGAGTAGGGGCTCTGAACATGCTCCCCATTTCACTCCCAATTGATTCCTATGGCATTTGAGTGTTTGCTTAGAGCTAAGCCTGCTCTAGTGCACTGCTAAACTTAATCCTGGAAGATACTCAAGGCAGGTTCCTGTGAAACATGTAACACGCAACACACAGAAAGATGGCAAAGCAAGAAAATTTCATTACCAGCCTATAGACAGCCAACATAGGTCTTGTAGCTATTAATACGGCTGTCACCAAAGACTTTGGATCATGCAACATCACTACAGTCTCGATGTCTGCAACAAACCACTCACCACTGCTCTGGCTTTGGATGTCCCCCAGGCAGTAAGCATGGCATGGGTCTGCTTTTGCAAGGGAAGAGATGCACCTTCAGAAATGGGGTCTGGACTGTCCTACAGCAGAAGCAGCTGGGAAGTAAGAAGGGAGGTAGGCTGGCTGCAGGGCTGGGTTGTTACCCCCTCATCCTCCTGGGGTGGAGCTGGGCTGGACACAGCCCAGCGCTGAGGAGGCCTCCCAACAGCACTCTCTTCTGTCTCCTTGTGTAGGGGCACAACCATGCTGGTTAAGGCTTTGGGGTATAGTTGGTGCTTCCAGGGAAATGGATATAGGATTGCTGAGAACAGATTAGAGAATGGCAAGATGCAGTCTCCCAGAGGTTCTGCTTTCTCTGATAGGTAATAACTGACTACATGTAATTGGTAAATCACGGGTCTTGTTGCTTTAAAGCAGAAGAACAGGGCATCCAGGAATGCAAACCCTAAATAATGAATAATAAGACTAATGTTATTGAACAGCTGCAATACTGTAGTGAGTACTTAAATGTCAGCTTTAAAAACCAATATACAAAATGTATCTTGGCGAGAATATTTACCTTAATGTTCTCTAATGAAAAATATAGCTAAAAGATTTATAATTACAGTGGCACACTTAGAAAGGATTTACAAGTATCAATGTATCTACTGAGCTGAAAGAAAATCCATTAAGTTTTGTCCCCTGAAAATGGCTGTTGCCTTCCCTGTTCCCAAATAAAATAATACAAGTAGATGTTTTTCCCGTGAACATTCATTAAATGCTCATCAGGCATAATCTAAGTGACAGCAGAGCTTCAAGACACAAATCACTCTCACGTATCCTCACACTGGATCATTCATTTAAATATGTACTTGTCTCTTCTTTTCTTTTTTTTTAATGATGCCTTTCTGTTGCAAGAAGAGATGTTTGATTGCTCTTTACAGGTAAATTTTTTTTTACCCCTTTTTAAAAATCATTAACATAATAGAAGAGTGACATTTTTTCATTTAAATTATGCACAAATAAGAGAAATTTTATAGACATTTTTTCTCTTGTTCTTTTAATGGGAATAATTCTTTAAAACAAACTGCCTGAAGTTAAAGGATGTTATTGCCCCCCCCCCCCCCCCCCCTCAGATAAACTTCTTTTTACAAGGAAAGCTTGAATATAAATGAAATCTTTTAGTCTACAGAGAATGGAGAAAACTAGATAAATTGAATGAAAATGGCCTATTAAAGTAAATTAGGAGCATACGCTGCTTTTTTGAAAAGGCTCAAACGTTAGCTATAAGTCTTTTAAATCGGCTGATTGTTGGTGGAAGAATGAAATGAAGTAGGCATGATATGCATAAAGTAGACTTCAAATGCATTACTACATTCATCACATGAGAGTTGAAGGGAATAGCAATGTTTATCCTAAAGGGAAAACAAGGCAGGGAGGAACATTTACATTGTCTGATGTGGAGAAAAAGATGATAAAAATTCCCTTTATTTAGAGGTCAGCCTGTCATTGCCCTAACTCTGCTGCTTGGTAAAGGGGAGGGAGTTGGCTTAGCAAAATCTCTCCACATGCATTGTGCTTATGGTGGTGGAATGAAAAGCCACAAGAGACCTTTTTCTGAAACAGGAGCAACTAATCAATTAATCCATTGCTTGAATGTTGTCAGCCACCAATGCAGCACATACATTATCATGTTTGCAGAGATGCTGTTGTTAATGCCCACAGCATGATGGAGTTATTAAATCCTGAAGCCAGCCTGTCTCAGAAGTGGATTCCTGGCAATGGCTTCACAGACTGTCTTGGGTGTCTCCTCAACTGTGTGCTGTCCTGAAACAATCACAAAGCAGAAGAATTCTCTGCCTTATCCAAGGATTGCTGGGTGTGGGAGTGTCTTCCTTGCATCAGAGGGGAAGAAAACATGTGCACCTTCCAACATGAGCATTTGCATGAAGGCAACTTAAGCCAGCTGCAGAGACTGGGCTGCTGAACTAGATACTAGAGTCACCACTGATCTAATCAAAGTACCCATATTTATACATATCAAAGTATATCCCGTGAGTCCATCACTATATTTTGCATCGCCTTCCCCTTCTCCCCCTTGGGGAGGAGCAGCACATCAGCAAAGCACACAAATCAAGGTTACAGATGCCTTTCTTTGCCTTCACTTACTCTCTTGACAACAGTTTCTCCTCTCTCCATGGATCACTTTACTATAGTTTAAAGTCATCATACACTATCATCTATTTGCATTCCTGCAGTTTAGTGTCTTTTAGAGGTTGTGTGTAAAGCAGCTTTAATTCACAGGTGTAGTTTAAACAGTTATGGATCAGATCCAACTCTCAGGGACATCCATTGGGAGATTTCTGCAAGTTCAGTTCACTCTGCAAAAGACAGACAGCATGGTCAAGAAGAGGGGATGCTGGACATGATGATTTACCTGTCACTGACCTCAAAACCAAGATATTGGTCTTTATTTTCTTATCTGATGTGGAAACTCTCAGGAGAATATTGTGAATATCATGATTCTGTTCACTTCTCCTTGAAACATGCCACATTAACTTGCAAAGAAGGTACGTGGACTGGAGATTAAAATTAGTTTATAGGGTATCCATACACTATTAGCAGCGGAGGGAACAATTCTGCTCTTAATTCCATGACAGTAAAGATGAACCTGGTAGGATTATGCCACATCAATTTATTATAAAAGGAAGATATGCTTAAAATATTAAAAAAATGTTTGTCTTGATTCTCCAGAAAACAGGAGTGATCAGATCTGGTGTTTTGCTGCCTGGGAGAAACCCATCTCCATGCTCCAGTAAGAAGTAGAATCTTATAATTAGAAAGTAGCTGACTCTGTCTGTCTTGAGCTAATATGGTACAACAGCATTTCTGATTGCTTCAGAATATAGCCAGCAGTATGAGCAGTGATGTGAGAACCAAAGCCGTCTGGCTCACTAACAGAGCCAGAGTATTTCTTCCCACGTGAGTGTAAACCCAGCTTGATGTCCTTAGCCTTTTCCCTCTTCTACAAAATTTGCTGTGGCTGAGAGGCCAGATGCCCTCTGACTGTACTCCAGGATTGTTAACATGGTTTATGGATACAGGCCATTGATACAAATAATGCAATAACCAAATATACAAAGTATTTCCCAAGTTGTTCTCTACACAAGCTTCACTGTTGCTCATGGGCTCCAGCACACATTTCTTTTCCCATTCATCACTTTTTCTGTCTGATTTCTTGCACACTCAGCAGTGTGCTGCAGGGGAAGGGCCTTCCCTTCCACAGCAGGACTTATGGTCCCTTCACCTGCTAGGGCTTCAGCTGCCTGTACCCTAACTCCCACCTGCATGGTGGGAATGAGGACCTTTCCCTGGCACATTAAAAGATGCAAGATGCTTGGGTTAGCAGGCCATATCATGCAGCTGTTTCCTTTAGTTAAGAGGTTTACAAAATGGAGATTCTCATGGAAAAATATATTATTAAGTAGCTTTTCTACAGATTTGACTCCACTGTATGTCAGGGCCTTTATGCACAAGGACAGGCATTTGTCTGCTATTCTATGAAAATGGAAATAATGGTACAGGGACTAAATCCTTTTAACTGGATGTTCACATTTGCTCCAGGTTTCTGGTTTGTTTTTGTTTTGTTTTGTTTTTTTTTTTTCCTCCTTGAGAGTTCAAGTGTTCCTCAGGCATGTTGATTGAAAGGTATTTATTGATCATGGTTCCTCTTTCCTGCAGATAGCATTTGCAGTAGCTGCTGCATAGCTCAAGAACATATTATGTCAGCCTGGTACCTATATTTATTATGCTGGTGTCTAGATCTGCACTTCCACACAGTGGCAGAGAATCAATATGTGCAACCCACCAGCTAGTCTTTCCAGTCATTTTGATAACCCTGTAGACCAAGAAACTGGGAAATGGTTTGACTTCATTATTTTCTCAGACACCAGAAGACACCCTTGTCTTTAACAGTGTTTTACAATTAATTAAATCATCAGCAGACTTCTCTGGTAAAGGAACTATGAGGAGCACAAACCAGTCCTGTGCAGTTTGTGCTGCAAGGCTGGGAAAAACTATGGCTGTGTGATTCAGGTCAGCTCACAGCCATGACCATCAAAGCCCTGTAGTTCATTTCTGCTCAGTTTCCTACAATACCCTTGACATTGGCCAAGCAGCTGTTGTGCTCTGTTTGTTATGCAAACTATAATCATATCACTGTGCTTTGTGCTTCCATGTCTGTTTGACATACCCTCCTAGTCCCTCTCGCCAGATATGCAGGGTCCTGCTCTTTCCTCCCTGATGCTAAAGCAGACAGTCATGCCCACGTGGGGGTCTGTGAGGGATCTGTAATCTCCACAGTAATGACACTGCTCTGTTCCTAACATCATTGGTCCTAGAGGTGGTTGATCCACATCACAACTCACATGACAAAGCGGGTTCAGACAGCCCATGTCCTAAAATGATACTGCCATAAATTGCTGCAACCGGGCTGATAAGTTCTGCAAAGCAGTGGGTATTCTCTGGGACAGATCTGTGCTACCGTGTTCACCCACCACGTTATCACTGCTGGGGCATATCCTACAGGCAGGGAACAGCAGCAGAGCATGCACACCATCCATGAGCTGTGCAGGCATAGGCTGGCTTACATTTCAGCAGAGAGTAAATCCTGGGGCCGGTGGGTGAGTGATGAGAAAATATTAGAAATCTCCCACTGAAAGGTGGGTGGGAGCTGTTGCAGCCCTCTGAGAAAGAGTTGATGTGCATATTCTGTTGCACTGATTGTATCTGAGGGTGCAGTAATAACTCACTGGAAATCGGTATTGCATGCAGATTCAGAAATGTGAATGATTGGAAAGATCTGTGAAGAAATGCAAAATGTTGGGAGTGGAAAGGAAAGCCCAGCAGTCTCCAGAGGCTGTGGGAGATAGCTGAAAGGGTCAGTTTGACCTATGTGTTCTGCAGGATTTTTTTCAGAAGTGTGGGGAAGACAGATGAGCCTGGCTGAGTTCCTTCAGCATACAGACGGAATAGCCTTTCTTTGCAGTGCTTCACCGAAGATGCCAGCGCTTGAAGTGCAAAGATGAAACAAAGAAAGAAGCAACAATGGAACATGTTACATTAAAATATCAAAATCCAGCAACAAGTCAGGTGTAGTTCAGTGCCTTCTTGGCCTTTTGATGCACTGTAATTACGGCACAGGGAAGATAAAAGCATTTCTCAGTGGTTTGGGAACAAATGTCTATGAGGCAAGAAATGGCACTTCTGCCTTTGGGCCAAATTCCTTGCTGTAACAAAAGATGAAACACAGCTGAGATAAAGGAAGCTCCACCTGCTTCCCCCAACACATTACTCATTTGACATCTTTGCATGAAAACTGTTAGTACTTTCTCAGGCTTTGGGATATGCTTCCTTCTTCTCAGTGCCCCAGAAAAAAAGGTGACATCTCACTAGGCGTCAAACAGCACAAAGCACTCTACACATCTGTGAGAGCTGGCTGCGGGAGAATCTGGTGCCTCCGAGGTACTGATTTGAAGCCTGAATAAACAGAACAATGAAAAAATACAGGTTTGTAACTTTTAATTATCATTTCTAGAGAAAATAAATTGTGAAATCACTGCTATTTTGCGGAACTGAAAATACACCCACTTGAAGTGAAATTTCTTGGGGAAACTTTTTTGTCTAAAATGCCACTGAAACAGCCAGAGAAATAATTATCAGCTCTTTTTGTTCACTTACAGTGACTTCACTAAATTAAAAATGTTGATATTGGTTTTGGTCCCCACAAATTCACTGCACTTTATATATGTATACTTACATTATACTCTAATATAATGTAATAGGTATATGACTTTTTTTTTGCAAAATATTGGTAATAATTTTTAAAATTAGCTTGAAATTTGAAACAAGATCACGATAGATTATTTTTATTGACTGATATTTTTGACCTGCTCTATTCAATTATTTCCATTAGGAAGATGAAGCAGATTCATGACCTACTGAAGTCTGTGTGGTTGTGCAATTGTGCCTTTCCCTCTAGTGCAGATAGTATCATCTTAAATTAGTTTTCATTCTCTACCTTCTACAAACTTTCTATAACTGGTGAGACAAATTACAAGGGGGTTTCTCTGACCAGATGAGCAAATAAACACTTCAAGAACAATACAAAGTGTTCTTTAAAATTTACCTCACAACTAAATGTGAGCACCACCAAGGTTTTTATACCAACATTTCTTGGGAGGCAAAAGAAACCATTGCATGGGATTTCTATTACTCCTCACCCAGCTTCATTCCCATTTCTAGAAGTCTTAGTACTATGCTTCCTTGTCTTTTGATGTAGTCAAAACTATTTTCCCATCTTCACCTTCTAAAAATCATCTGGGGTCTGAGCTTGGTACTTCTCTTGAGCATTGCCATTTTTGCTCTGCAGATTGCCACTGGTGGTAATGTTTTCTTTCTAAATCCTTCCATGCCTGAGTGGGGGCACCTCTTACTCAATGGCAGCACTTCCCAGTGCTTCCCCAATGCATTCACAGGGATAGAGCAGTCATCACACCCTCTCAGAGCTATATCCCTTCAGGGTTATTGGAGGCTCTGCATCTCTATCTGAACTAAGGATCCACAAGCTGTAGCTATAGAGTCTACTCAGCAATGGGGAGGGAGGAAGAGACTTCTCGTGACCTCTGCCACGAGCTAATTTTATTGCACCATTAACTGAAAGAAAAATCTTCTCACCTCAGTCAACTGATGGAGATGTCCCCAGATAAGCTGTGTTTCTATCAAAACTCTTCCTTTTCAAACATCTTGTGTGTTCTCAGTTCTCAAAGACATTTTGTCATGCTTCTTGGCCAGCTCCTAATCCACATCTATTGGCTGCCCAGTGCTGAGTAAATCAGGAATGGAAAAAGGTGCCCTCGACCTCAGGAAGGTGTGTTCTGGGGTGAGCCAAGCGGTGCACCACCTGAGCACAAGCTGTAGTGGATTTCCGTCTTCTGCAGTTCCAGCAAAGATAGTGTCCTATGCTGTACATGGACACCGGTCCTTCTTACAGTAATGATTGCTTATATCTCAATTAACTTCTATCACCATGAAAGATTTGGACAGAAAACTTTATTTTAGGGAGACTTAATACATTAGTCCAAGTGTGCTGGTTCCTTTACAGTTGAAGAAGTCTGAAAGTGTTGCTCCTTCTGCTGTTAATCAGAGGGGTTTTGGTTTGGCTGTTACACCACGACTGTGATGATGTGATATCCAGTGAAAGGCTAAGTTTCTAGTTCTCCCTTAATGAAAAGCATGCAGTGTGTAATCGCAGTATAAAAAAGTGCTGAGGACTGCATTTTATTAATGCTGGCTGGGGGTTTTTCTGTTCAAGGCCCAGCAAAAACTACTGACCATGGACCCTCGTGGTCAGTTCAGCTGAAGGCCAGCAGGAACAACCATCACAGGAATAACAGGGTGACAGCAAAAAAATATAAAGAGCTGAGAAGGCACAAAACCCAGCTGCCATCTTCTGTAACATTTCTGTACTGAGAACAAACACAGCTCAAGCTGGATGTGCCTCTTTGTGAACAGATATATGAAATGGGAATTTTCATGTAAATTGGTGTCAGCAGTCTTGGAAATAACCAGAGCTTGCAACAGAATGAGCGAATAACAGGCGTTTTCAAGGGAAATAAGTCTGAAGATTGATGGATGAGTTTTGGGAGAATAAATTGTTAAGCTTTGTGAAGATGAAAGTCTTTATTTGCACAGGTACAAAGTTTAAGTAGCTTTTTTTGATTCACAGTTTTGAACTACAAAACAGCAGCGGGCATCACGCTATGTGTAACTTAATAATCTGCTTTAAAACAAATGTGAGGCAACACCAATTAAGGCCATGTTTTTTAATGAATAGCTGCTCAGCCAGGTAAAAAACCATGTAACATCTTGTGCCATCCATTTTAAGTAGAACTTCACACAGACCTTCAAAGGCAGGTTCTGACTAACAAATGGATGGAGTGATGGATCTCTATTTTACAAGGCAAAAGGGAATAGCGTGGGCAATGTATGATCTGCATGTGTGTGCGTGTGTGTGCGTGCTTGTAGTGTTGAAAGCACCAGATTATGCTGAACTGATTAAACAAGCTTACAATTGCATTACAGCAGACACTGTGCTGAGAGCCAAAATATGATTGGCAAAATATACATGACATATTGTAAAACAGATAAAATGATAACAGCTTTTTACTGAAGAGCATCTGCTATTCAGTTGGGAAATTAGGGTGGAATGCAACTGTTCTTATAAATCATAAAATGGCATTGCCATCATCAAGAATTTCCTGTCTTAATTTTTTAAGTGTGATATTGTTGCTCTTGCTTGTATGTCAGAAAGTTAGTCTCCAACTTTTTTTCTCTGAGAATGCTAGATAGAAACAAGTTTCTTTAACCACACTTTAAAATTTAGTTCTTTAAAACTTGTGCTCATTGACAGGTATGAGGACTATGCCACATCACCCCGATAAAATAACCTGACATTAATGTGTTTTGAATTTGTTCAGTGGAACTGCATAAGGAGGGAGAGCAAATATGAGTACTCTGATGTTAGCTGAACCTCCTTCCCTTCTTGTTGCAATGATTTACTGTTTGTCTCTGCAGGGAGGACTACACACACAGACTGTATTGTTCTGTGAGTTGATCTGCTGTGATTAGACATACTCCGACTGAATGCACTGACCTTCAGATGTTTCCATGGAAGAAGGTCTGTTTCCTAAGCCAAATAATTAACCACTGCAGGATGGATGTTGCCTCACTATCTATTGAATTGCTTCCACAGGGTGTAATGACTCACTACTTAATTGTTATGTAATTTTATTATTTATAAAATATTTTTCAGAAAGGAAAGAAATAATTGAAAAATGTCTGA
Source organism: Athene noctua (assembly GCF_965140245.1). NCBI lineage: Eukaryota > Metazoa > Chordata > Aves > Strigiformes > Strigidae > Athene > Athene noctua. The sequence goes on along the minus strand of NC_134042.1, from coordinate 42,814,203 downwards.
TGTAAACTGATGTGAACTGCCTTAGCTTTGCTGACTTTCAGTAATCATGCCTTAGGTCCCTGGCTGGTGTAAATGAGTAAGGGCTTTCCTGATTTAAGTGGCCTGCTATACATTTCCTTTACAGGAGCAGAACACATGAGAAAGTGTGACACACCCAGTGCTCTTTGTGGGCTAACCTCCAATTGCATGACGTCAGGGCAACCCAGATCCAAACTATTTGCTGTGCTGATGTCTTTCTGATCTATACTGACTGTTCTGCTGCCCGCCAGGTCATGCAGTAGGCACTTATTTTGTAGTCTACAATCTGCAATCAAAATAAAGCTTCATACAGTCCCTTAAACACACAAGCTGTTGCAATTTACCTGTCCTGTCCCACACTACAGCCAAGCATCCTTGCACCTGCTTCAACTTGCTAGCTGTCCCATACTGCTTTGTTGTCTTTTTAATTTTTCTCTTTCTCCTAACTTGATCAGCTTAGGAAGTGCCTGTATGTGTTAAGATTTTTATAGGATCCAGCAGAAAGAAGGGATTCTGCCATGTAGCAGTTCTCACTGGACTGGTTCTAGTCTGCCAATTCTGTTTATACCAGAGGTTCATCCACACAGCCTTAGCACTGTGCTCTTACATCAATGTACCATTTTAACTGTGAATTGTAGTGCAGGTAGGAGTTCTTGATTTCTCTCTCTAAGGAACCATCTAAGGAACCTGAAGGTGCACAGGTCCATGGGACCTGATGAGAGGCATCCACAGGTCCTGAGGGAATGGGCACATGAAGTGGCTTTGAAAGTGGCAATGAGTGGACTGAGAGTAGCCCTGTGGAGAAGGATTTGGGAGTAGTGGTGGATGGAAAGCTGGCTGTGAGCCAACAGTATGTACTGACAGCCCAGAAGGACAATCCTATCCTGGGCTGCTTCAAGAAAAGCATGGCCAGCAAGCTGAGGGAGGTGATTCTGCCCCTCTACTCTGCTCTCATGAGACCCCACCTGGAGTCCTGTGTTGAGTTCTGGGGCCCCCAGCATGAGAAAGACATGGACCTGCTCGAGAGGGTCCAGAGGAGGCCACAAAGATGATCAGGGGGCTGGAGCACCTCCCTTATGAAGACAGACTGAGAGTGATAGGGTTGTTCAGTCTGGAGAAGAGAAGGCTCCAAGGAGACCTTACAGCAGCCTCCCAGTACCTAAAGGGTATAAGAAAGCAAGGGCATGTAGTGATAGGATGAGAGGTAACAGTTTTAAATTGAAAGAGAGTAGATTTAGCTTAGATATAACGAAAAAAATTATTTACTGTGGGGGTGGTGAGGCCCTGACACAGATTGCCCAGGGAAGCTGTGGCTGCCCCCTCCCTGGCAGTGTTCAAGGCCAGGTTGGACGTCGCTTTGAGCAACCTCGGCTAGTGGAAGGTGTCCCTGCCCATGGCAGGGGGGTGGAACTATAAATGACCTTTAAGGTCCCTTTCAACCCAAACCATTCTATGATTCTATCTATGATCTATATTCGATGATATCCTGTGAATGCATGAAATTGCAGCTTTTCTGGCTGAAAACTCTTTCTTATCTCTAGTGCTTCTCAGCCTGCATGTCTGTCACAGGCTGTTGCACTCCCCATTATCCTGTATCAACATACATGTTTAAATGAATTTAGCACATCTGGGCAGTAAATTATTCTGACCAAAGGTCCCCCAAAACACCTCTGCCCTTTTTCTGCTGCTTACCCTGTGTTTTTTAAAAATGTTCCTCTCCCCAACTCAAAATTGCTGCATCTAGAGGCTCAGCTGAGGAGAAACAACAGTTGGTAACTTCTTGCCTTCATTTTCTCTTCTGCCAAAACTCATGGATTTTGTCAGGTATCTCTTGTCTGAGACCTGATCCATGCTTTTGATTTTCATATGACTGAGTAGATTAATGACCTGTCAGAACTACACCATTTCCAACTCCAACAGAAATGCTGCATTGAAGTTGAATTTAAATATGGATGAGGAAAAAAGAGTACAGAGATGTTCTAAGGCAGCATACCTCAGCCAACTCTGTTTTCCAGGCTCCTTTTTGTCACCAGTCCTTTCTAAGGCTTGGCTTGGGTCTAACAGATGGTATGAGACACAGCTGGATATTGAGACAGGGCCAAACTTACCAGAAAGTTTTACATCATGCCACACAGATGGATGCTTATAGCTAACTGCAAAATGTAGGGGAAGATCCTGTCTTGGATCCCACTATTTCTATAGTCAAGGCCATAGTGGTCTGGCATGGTTCAGTAGTTGTCTTGGTTTTTGCTACTTGAACTTTGAAGTACATGAGGTCTTGCCCTTGGGAAGGACTAATCCTCAGCAATGGTTCACCTGGGGACTGATTGGCTGGTGAGCAGCTCTGCTGAAATGGACCTTCATAGGCTCATGAAACAGCCATGTACCTGGGCAGCAATGACATCCAACAGCATCCTGGACTGTTTCAACAGAAGAGATAAGACATCAAGCAAAACGATTATCTGTTCTGCTTGGCACTTGTTAAACCACATCTAGATACTTTTGTCTAGTCTGGGGCCCCAGATACACAAAAGACTGACAAACTGGAGCAAATTCAGCAGAGGGCCAAGAGGATCACAGAACCACAGAATCACAGAACTGTCTAGGTTGGAAAAGACCTTGAAGATCATCCAGTCCAACCATTAACCTAACAATGACAGTTCCCAACTACACCATATCCCTAAACGCTATTTCAACCTTACTCTTGAACACCTCCAGGGATGGGGATGCTCAGGGCTGGAGCATTTGCCCTGTAAAGAGATGCTGAGGGACCTGGAGTTCCTCAGCCTGGAGGAGACATGGTTTCAGGGTGCCTAATAGCAGCCCACCATTACCTAAGAGAAGATAATTGAAAAGGCAAACCCAAGCTTTTCACAGTGGAGCATGGTGGGAGAATAAGAAAAAACAGGCATAAAATGAAACAAGAGATGTTCGCATCGCATATGAGAAGTTTTTTCACCATGAGGACAGTCAAGAAATAGAGCAGGTTCCTCATAGAGGTTTTGCTGTCTCCATCCTTGGAGGTTTTCAAGACTCCACTGGATAAAACCTTGAGAAACCTTGTCTGATCCCATAGCAGAGCCTACTTTGAGCATTATGTTGGTCTAGGGATCTTTCTGAGGTCCTTATCAATCCAAATTATCTGATGGCTGTATGATACTTAAAGACCCATTTAATTAAAAGCTCAAAATTTCTTCAGAACTCTTATCTGTACTCTCTGTGCACTGACTCTTTTCCAGTTTTGAAAGCTTACTCATTGCAGTCACCTAACCTGCTTGACTCAACTTCTTTAAAGCCTCCCAGCTTTTCAAAGACACTTGTAGGGATCACTCAGATCTGCAGTATTTTCTAAAATATTGTCCAGCTAAACTCATAGTTTGCTCACTTCACTTCTGCATATTCATGGAGGTATCATTTTTGTTAAGCTTTGCCATGTGTCCCTTCCCTGAGGAGGTGTATGCCATCACACTTTGAAACAGAAATGTATTTCACCGCACATCTGATGGACACATGAAAGACTGAAGCTTAACTTAAACCTAACATTACTTTTCACTGCTTCACAAATTGTTCCTATGCAAACAAAAATGAAAGCCTGTGGATTGCTTTTGTCTTATAATTTTTATTACACATTATGGAAGAGTTCAGGAACAGTCAGTAAGTTGAAGTAGAACCAATTCTCATCTGTTGTTATGGTTACCAGGAGTAGAAAATAATTTCCTGTAATTTATCTTAAGATCATTTATGTCGGATACAAACACAGATTAAGCTGAATACCAAGGTAATTTCTTCTTCAATTGTGTTAGGAACCATAAGACATTCATTTTTACTTCATAAATAAGGGTTACAGTATGTCATGCTCAGTCAAAAAAGATAAAATGAATCTAATTAAGTGCCATCAGAAGATCACTTTGCTGTTTTTATTGCAGCAATAAAAGTGCCCTTACCTTCTTATTCTTAGAGAAATGACAGAGATTATTATGGAAATAGGATGAGATCAAGTAAGTCTTGCTTGACCTAGACTTGGATACAACAATATCCTTATGTCAGTGACTGTTGAATTGAATAAGCAGTTTACAAAATCTGATGGGCTAAAGCTCATAAGAGATGCACTTGCTTTATTAGAATGAATGAAACTGTATGTAAGCATCAGACAGGCCTTGTTTATTGGGTTTTATATAAACAGTATCATCTTTTTATTGATCTATAGGCCTCAGTGGTGATGATGGCAAATAAGGCTTTCAGACTGATGACTGCAGGTCCCTAATGTTGATTAGTTGATGTGTGCACAAGTGAAAAGAACCATTTAGCATTAGTGGTATGTGTATACCAGTATAATAATCTGGAGGTTGCTTCAGGGCATAGAAGAGCTCTGCGTAGAAATAAAAACAGTGGAGAGCCCTGAAAGAGCACAGGTTAAGTGAAAGGCTGTTAAACAATATCTGAAAGACATTTCCATCAAGTTGCCAGAGTCTCTAAAATGTCAGCAGTGAGTTTAAAATAAAATAAAATAAAAAAAACCAAAACAACAACAACAAACCAAACAACAAAGTCTGTGAAAAGTCTGCTATAAACCTCAGAAAGTTTAGAGGAGTCTTGCTGTCTCTAAAGTAAAAGAGAGTTTAGGTGGTACAGGGTAACAACCCCTGACCCATGTGTTTGGAGATTTGAGAATAGATCCAGCTGCCTATGTCTACCAAAACCCCTGGCTGCAGTGGAGTGACCAGTGAGCCAGGAGCTCCAGAGGCACATGGCTGTGTACCACATGGGTTACCCTGTGTCAAAATCGTGGGCCAGCCCACCTCTCTCCAGTGCCTGCGTGAGAGTGCCTTGGAGCAGTGCGGTCTCCCACTGCTGCCCACCAGCACCAAGCAGGGAGTCATGACTCCTCAGCCAACAGGATCTCAGGCAGGCGATCCAAACCAGGTGACAACTGCACATCATTTCTCTTCTGGAAAACTTGAATGATGTTGCTTTCATTGGGATGTTCTGCAGAAAGGACTAATTTGTTCATATTCAGGGTGATGGAGTTATTTTCAGAAGATATTCAGGAAAAGTTGGACTTCTGCAGTTTTCTTCGTGGAACTTTGACAATTTTCCTCTGAAGGCAGGTGTGAAAACTAAACCTTCCACTGACATATGTTTTCAATAAGAGCCTGGATCTAGTCCTAATGAAAGTGAATCCCTGCAGTAGATGAACTGGGTGAGACCATTCCTTCTTAGGAAAATGGTTTATAAAAGCGTATGATTTAGAAATGTACTTTGTCACCATACAGTCACTTCCCACTCAGTTCCTCAGGTAGAAGAGGCTGAACACGGTGCCACCACTGCCTTCTCTTTCTTCTTCCCACCATCCCTTGCTCTCCTGAGGCTTCAGGATTGTGGCAGCTCTCCAGGGCAGTGGGTGCAGTGGTGATGGGCTGCCTGTGCATGGTCTCAGCAGGCCTGTCCAAAAGCCATGTCCAAGAGCGCTCTACATACCTGGTGCTCACCTGACACCTTCAGAAGAGCGAGGACAGGGCAGTCAGACCTGCAGGGAACAGTCAGGGGTACACCTGAGAAGTAGCGTTGATATAATCCACATGACCGATGCTGGGGCTCCTCTCTTTAGTTATTACTAGCTGAGGGGTGCCTGCAGGTGAGGTATTTACAGACGCATCAGCACAACAAAGTCAGGCTGGTAGGTAAGTCTCCTACAAGAGAAAATGGCCCTCACCAGATAATGAAGTAATGTCTGTCCTATTTCATTGCATGTGTTTTTCTCAAATCCAGTTTGTGGCTTTGGCTGGTGAGACCCTCATCCCTGGCATCTGAAAACTATAATGAGATTATAAAAAAGACCAGCCCTCCATCTCTGTGACATGCTCTGGGGCTTGAACTAGGGCTCTAGTGATTAAGCAGAGTTTGGGAGGAGCCTTTGATCCTCTGGGAGCTATCAAGAGTGTGATTGTCTGCCTTTTTGATGAAGAAGGGGATTTCCAAGAGGTCAAATGTCTCTGCTGTATGCCTTCAGTGGGACAATTATCCCTGCACCAGGACAGAGGACCACAGAGCGCTGGATTTGCTGACGTGAATCAGTAGGTTTGGTCATAAGACAAATAAAGACAAATTTAAGTAAATCTTGGCAAAAAAAACCAGAAAGCACTGCCTGAAGACAAAGCTACCTAAGCATAGAGGAAAGAAACACCTGTACACAAATGGTGAGTCAGAGAGTTTCCTTCAGGTATACATAGAGTATCCTATGGGTACCTTGAGGTACTCTTACCTGAACCTCTGTATGAAGTAATCATTTTTTCGATAACAATACCTTTGTACAGCACATTTTTGAAAATCCTTAGGACTGGTTCCACTCTGGAAGAGGTCCTGCATCTATCTGCGTGGTTGATGCTACATTTTTGATGTATCCAGGAGTGCACAGATAGACCTGCACATCTTTTTATATAAAGACAACACAGCTTGGCACACAGGGTGAAACATGTTCCAAGTCCTGTTTTATTTGGTAGCCAGCTGTCAGTCTGCATAGTGACTAAAAGTGCAATAACTAGAATGTAAAGAATGCGACTGGAAGGGTAAATGTGACTGAAGCATTGACATAGTAATGACAGCTAAGCCCTGTGTTCTCACTAAATGATCCTGGGAAGTTGCTTACTCAGACTATCCAGTTCAACCGTTTTTTCATGCAAGAGAGTATGACTACAAGTTTATATTTTCATATGGGCTTAGGTCCCAAGTGGAGACATCTTCTCACTCAGGAGAATGCTGTCTTTGCCACTTTGACTTTAGTTGATCTAGCAGAGATGTAAAGTGCCACAAAAATCCAATAATGCTAATTTATTTAATTTCCTGAGCTGGAAATGACAAGAAACCAAGTGCACGCTATCTAGCTCACATGAAAGCTGATGTGCAATTTGAAAATCAAAAATATTGCTAAGGAGACCGCAGCTTGCATGGAGTTAACCCATATTAAATGAAAGCTTCTGAAATCCTTAACCTGTTTCAATAAGTGATGTTTCAATGCTAATATGAAGTGAAGAAATTAGGGGAAATATTTCAGGGGAACACACTGTAGCTGTAATTGCTGAGCTAGACCAATGACCAGTATAAACACTGTTTGAAGCAAATACAAAGCATAATGATTAGCATCAGCTAGGAATATGCCCCTTAACACTGCGCCATTAAAGTTCCTGAGTGGGGGAGTTAACAAAGGCAGTTTAAAGTGTATTGGAAAATGATTTTTCATTCCATTTTAAAAACTCATTTCATGCATTGTTGTGTCATTCACTTTTAAAATTACAATCCAAGCAGAAAGACCAAAATGTGATACCGATCTCTTGAATCACAATCCCCAGGGCAGAAGTACATGATTGTCCTGTAGTTATTTGTTAGGTCTTTCTAGGCCATTCAGCAGAGTAGTATGCAGGAGAGTCATATGAGTACCTATATAACAAGTAAAAGGTATTTGATTGAGAACTATATTAGAGTGAATAAATAACTGTGATATGGCTCATGCTGTGAAGTTGTGACTGAAACTTAAATAGCCATTTCTGTTGCCTTAATGTAATTGGTGACCTACTGGAGCCAGCTCTTTGTTCGTAATCTATATCAATGCTCGGACAACAGTACCTTTCAATTCATCGTTTCCCAAGAGATTTAAAGCAGTCATAGAAACATTTTCTTTTGCTGCATGCCATTTATTTCTTTGAAGGACAGAGTAGTCTCTTCTAAACTCCCACTGTGCATTAAATATTACAAATTAAAATAAACTACTCCCTGTCTAAATAAAACAGTAGCCACAGGGGCAGGCTGGTATCAGCTTATTTTCTAACATTTTTCTCAATTAATGAGAAAGACTCTAGCAAGTGGAATATAACACAGTGTTGCTTCTTATTCTCAGAAAGTATAAATGTGCATATAAAAATACAGTTCTTGAAAATGAGAATTAATTGTGTTCCAATATGCTTAGTGGATAGGGAACATTATACAACTTCTTATGTCTGGCTTTATTACTTAATCATATTGGCTGAGCTGGAAATGCCTCTTGTGTATGTATTCAAGATGATTAGACCTGCAGCAAGATATTGACTGGAAAAATTACAATTTATGAGAAATGAGCTTTTGCTGATTTCTTTTTCTTTTTTTCTTTTTTTTCTTTTTAATGAATGAATGAACAGATAGAACTGGCTAATTCTGTTTGGATTTCCCTGTTGCTGTTCATAGCACGTGGTGGGGAAGATGTCATAAGCCATGAATTTAGCTGTGTTAATGTAAGGCTTATTTACTGTATAAATCTCTAGTTTTCTACTTTCTATCCATCTTAATATAGTTTATTTCACTAGGATCAAAAGCAAATCCTACAATGAGATATTACTGCCCATGTTCAGAGTTTGTTCCTTTGATCAAACTTTTGGATTCAACCATACCTCTGGATTCTGCCAGGTCTAGCCTGAATGAACCATGGAAAACATTTTGCTGTTTTGGACCACAGAGTGTCTGTCTGATTCCCCTGTCCCTGATATAGTTCACTATTGTCTCCTGAAAAGAAACTCCAATATTTTAAGAGGGTTGGTGACTTTGGTGTACATTGTCCTCTTTAGCAGTAAGCTGCTACCCTGTGTGGGAGCAGATAGAGGATGGGAAGCATAGACAAGGGGCCACTGGCCCTTGCCTTGCAGTGACTGCTTCACTGCTGTATGTCAATGAAACATCAAGCATATGAACGACTTGTGCATTCAAGCACCCAACTGCCATTGACATCAGCTGGGCTGTTTACGACCAACATCCGTAGGAGTCAAGAGCCCAACACTTGTGTATGATGTGAGTGGTTAGCATGGCTCCCCTGATGAGTTATTATAGAAAATGAAATCGTTGCCAGCTGCCTAGCAGAGTCATGGTTGCTTGGAGGCAGGTGGTTTTGTGTTGGAGGTGATATGAAATATCTCTACGTGACATTCGCAGCCGGGTCTATTTCCCTTCTTGTGACTGGCACACATGGTACAAGATGCAGGTACCTTTTTTTTTCCCACTATTTTTGACTAATCTTTTCTGTAAAGATATCTGGACATTTTATGTGTCCTGTAAGATGTTTTGAGAAAGCAGTTACACTTTAGATCTCCATGCTTTCACAGCACCAAATGTCTAATTTAATTTCATTCCATCCCTGCCAAAATTCTTTATTACACTGAGAATATGTTTTCCCTGTGAAATAAGCACTGTAACAAGCACTACAACCTTTAAGACTGAGTTGACATTCTGAGATGTTATAATTTATGTTTATTTACTATTATGGATGAGACTAGCTGATAACCACAGCTAAAGCTGAGATTCAGTGGGAGAAGCACTGCACCAATAAAAGCAGTGAGAATAAGATATGGCTTGGAGTTCAGAAGGGAAAACCAAGGCATGTAAAGGTGACGTGTCCTGCCCTCAGGAGCAGGTCCCTGGCAAAACTAAAAGCAGAGCGCAGGCATGCCAGTTCCCCATTCAGCGCAGTGATTGCTTGACCGTAGCACTTGACCTAACTTCTCTTCTAGTTTCGCTTGGTGTGTCTCAGCACCCTGCAGAATCAGTGCAATCCTCTCTGCATGAACGAGTGAGAAGAAAAACTCTGTGTTTGCATGTTTGTTTGCGTGTTTCAGTTTGAGACTGAATCTCTGTCTCAAGAGAAGAAGAGAACAAATGTAGAAGGCAGAATTACAGTTGGATTTCTTCCCTGCTATGGGATTTCTGTTTGTTTTTAATGTGAGGTAATGAATGCCTGATTGGGAAATTAGGGGCAGATTCTGTGATCGTCAGATGCTGTATCTTCTGTAGCCCAAAGCATTCTCTGAAATAAAGCTCCCTAATTAGATGAAAGCATACATCTGAGGGGAAGAATTCAGAGTATCATAATTTCCAAGACCATTCTTTCCCACATCTTTCAACCAAGGAGACTTTGGAAGGAGGAATATAAAGAAAAGACAGTAAATAAGATTATTTCATCAGTGTGAGGTTCCAATATTTCATCAATTATTTTATCAGTGTGAGGTTCCTTTGTCTTCTTTTTTTTTTATACAGTAGATAAAGGAGGTGCAACGCAAGGTAATAATGATATATAGGATGGGTTTCTTTTCCCCACTTTGTGTGTACACATAGCCTGTTGTCAAGCTGACCAATGCAACCTTTATGGTTCTGTAAAGATCACAACGACTGGGATGTTTTTTCTCTGAAAAGTCTCATTCCTTTTATTTATACTCTCAGGAGATCCTGAGCAAAACCAACTTAATTACTAAACAAACATATGTGTTAGATATTAGACCTGTGGCTGAAATTTTCCTGATGTGTAGTCAAAGTTGTGGATGACTTGACAATTATCAGGACACTTCAAGATGGAATAGAGTAAACTTGCAGAGGACAGAGTACAAATTCAAACGATTGTGACTTGAGTGGAGAGAGGTGACAGGCATCCACTATCTATTGTCTCTTGCAACACAATAATTAAGCTAACCAAAGGAAGCTGGTAGGACCAAGGTACATAACAAGCAAAATGGAATAGTGCACATATACTGCAGCAGATCTGTGCAAGTCTTCCACAGTGTGTATTGGTCCCACCACACATTTCTAATCTTGGCTGGGACAACTGCACCTTCTGAGCAGTATGTAAACACATTGTCTTCCTCACTGACCCTTTCCCACAAGCTAGACATCTTCAGTGTTGGTTCTCCTTGTCCTGCCTTCCCACAGCAACATCTTCTGGCCTCCTGGTCATGTCCATACATATGCTGCACTTTATGGGAAACCATTCTACAAATAAAAATGTCACTTAAGTCAAGAAGATTGGAGAAATTTCAGTGAATTCCCACCCATCCATTCCTCCAAGTTACCGTGATTTTACTTTTGAGATACAGTTATATGAGCGAGCCTGTGAATCTGTCCCTGTCCCCTTATGAAACCCATAACTGTTATATTTTCATCAGAAACTGCTTCAAAGCCGACATCTATAAGCACAGTCAAGTCCTGTCTGAAAGAATGTCACCACAGATCTTGAACCTCTGAAGTTCTTGGCTTCTGTAGATATAACTCGCCTCCTTGTGCTTTAACATTTTCTTTTTCTCCCTTTAATAGGTGACACCTACACTTTGGAAAGCCACAAAAATGAATATAGATTAAATACTAGATAGAGGCTGCATGAAGAAAGTGTGAACAAATAGGTTTTTGCCATCTTAAATAGGACCTAAAGCTGCTTTCATCTGTGCTCTCTTAACTTCTTTTGCTGAAATTGATTCATTGACAAAATTGGTCATTTAAATTCAAAAGCCCTGGTTCCCTTCTATATTCTCTATCGCTTTGGATTTATCTAGCTGGATATGTGTTGTTAAGCATCCTTTCAGGGTTTTTTAAACCCTGATATATTTCTACAAGCACATATTTGGAACAGCAGTGATTTGTTTACTTAAGTGTAAGGAAGTGTTACATGTAACTCTGAAAAAAAATAATTTGGTTTATGCTAGTTAAAATGTGATTTAACCACGCAATGGAGATTATGTGTTTGGTTAGGAATTTATGTTCAGAGAATGAGAGGGCAAAATCACTCTGTGAGTCCCAAAATGGTCAAAGAAATATTCAAGAACAGGTAGATTTTGTAAAACTTTGTTTTCTGGGCTGTCAATTCTGCCTCTTTCTAGTCTGATTCATTAATGGGCTGAACGCATTATCTGGTATGCATGTGTACTTCTACCTACCGAAGACAGCTGCTGAAGTCATGAAGTAGATAGGAAGAATCTATAGCTGCATTTTTATACACTCCCCTTTCCACCTCAGCACTAAAATTCCTTTTTTATCAGAAAGTTCCAACTATCCAAGATTCAATGAGACAATGACAGGTTCTATGCAGTTTTTCAGTGGTTTCAACATGGAATATCTCACTGTCTTGCAGCACTTTAATGTATTTGCCTCTGTGACATTTTGGGAAGGCAGACGACTCAGAGCTGGCTAATGGAGGCACTCTGGGACTGGGGCGAAGTGATGTAGTGTTGGATATCACAAACTTCTATGAATGTCCCCTGACACTATCCATCAATCCAGTTGCAGGTTTTCTAATGCAAAAAAAAAAGGGACAAGCTTCTAGTGTAGGATGTGGAGAGAGCTGAGTGAGGTTGATTACAAATTTAACAACCTGGAAGGATGCACTGTCAGTCAGAAATCAGCAGTCAGATTTACAATGCATCTAAGCATAGTCAAAATCAAGACCCAAAATTCAGCTAAGGAGCACTGAGTTTATAGTGGTCTTTTGTATATAGAGACTTCATTATTGAACCTGATGCAGTGAGAATCTTTGATACTGTCATGGCAGGAGATTCTTTTTTAATTATTATTATATGATTTTGTAATTTTAATTGTATAATTATTACAACACTAAAAGACAATTATATTTTAAATCTTCTTTAGAACTCAACTTTATTACATTTTTATTACTTTGTAATTATATGATATTTTATTATTTAAAATTAGAAATTATTAGAAATAATTTTATGGTTACACGATTTTAAAATATGATCTTTTTACTGTTTTATCACTTTATCTTACAACCATCCTAAACATCCGGTGGAAAGTGAAAGCCTGCAAGCATTTTGAGTGTAACCTAGATAAGATCAACGACGATGCTGAATTTTTTTCACTTTAGCTGTTGCCTGCCTCACAGAATTAATGAAGCAGCCTACAATGACAGAAGTTAGTTCAAAGCAAAACTCCAGTTATGAAAACAGCTTTTGTGGAGGGCTCACGCTTAAGATGAGTTATGTCACAACTGTCTCTGAGATCAGGAACCGTATGAGAGGAGGTGGTGAAGTTGTCTAGTGCTAATTGTTCCATTTGCTCACAGCAACATGAATCAGAGGCAGTCCTGTTGAAATCAGAGGCAACACTTTTGTTACGGAGATCTGAGACTCGTTTCAAACCTGAACAAGGCTCACAGTCATCCATCTTGCAACACCCAGTGAAGCGGATGTTTTTCTAAATACAAGAGACGAGTGAAATGGTCCATGCTGCATATCAGAGCTTGAACCACCTTAAATGATCTCATTTCCTCTTCCATTTTTTATGATTTGTATGTATTTACTGTTTGCTCTCATGTGTTTTCCTTTGTGTTGTTTATTAGACAAAGTGTCCTTGCTGAGTTATATTACCATTTTCCATTGTTCTTCAGACTTTGATATTATACATAAAAATATTCATCCTTTGTCTCAACTAGCTCCCAAGTCCTGTTACAACCAAAATGGAATAAGAAATCATACTTTGATCTACTGCAGTTAATAGAAATACAAAGGCAGGGAGGCGAGTGGGTAGGGATATTTCCACCCTACCTTGAAGAGCTACTAACCTGGAAGACAGGGTGATAGTAATTTTAACTACTGTGCTGCCACAAGTGTACAGAACACATTGTGATCAAGAAGAATATGATCTTTCTAGTCTGTGAGACACTGCAAACAAGGACAGAATTAATCCCCAGTGAGGATATCTCTGCCTTCATAGTTAGGTCTGCAGAGTGAATGGCAGGTCTCAGCAGAAAAGGGATTTGTGTCAGATGCCTTCAACAGTGTGATGATAGGTAGTTTGATAATTTGTTGCATTGTACATTAATATTGTCTGCCTCACATCCAAACTCTATACCGAGAGAGAGAGAGAATCTTAAATATATGACATTCACCTTAAAGTAATCACAAAAAGAAAATCATAATAGAATGAACAGTGTAATATTATATTCTGGTGGGCACATACTGTTTGACGTAGATGTAAATCATCAATTTTAAAATTCAAGCAATTGTTTACTCTCAGTTTTCTCTCCTCTGCTTTCAGATCCATATTTTCTCTCATGGCTTTACCTCATTTATAGATAACCAGGAGATAAACTTCAGTGGATCCTGTTATTTTTATAAAATGCTAGGTAATATTCTGTCTGCCCAAATGTCACAGATTCTTTTCATCGGGTAGAGATTGAATGGATGTATTGTATCAAAGTGGGTAGGAACAAAAAGAAAGCACAACTGAATTTCCAAATTGTGAAGCCTGCTATGCAGTGGTGTCTGTACAGAACATGCAATTGCTAGAATTACCCCGATTATGACCCTTTTTAGTTTTTAACTGGTGGAAAATATAATTGCTGTTTATTAATTTTCTCGCAGTTACTTTGTACTGCATTTCAGAATGGTATCTGGAGTTGTGCAATGTAGTGCAGTACATCAGGTAAGAATGAATACTTTGCAGGGAAGCTCAAATCAGTGTGCAGTAGAGAGTCACACTTCATATCCAGCCATTCTTTCAAACCAAATGAGAATTTACACATCAGGACTGGATATGTCGAGATGCTTTCTCTATTTTGTGTCATAGCTGACATACATGGGAGGGCAGGAGTGCTCACATCCATCAGAGCTATTCTTAAAAAGAGGGGAGATTTTGGCATTGTATGTTACTGCTTTTGATCACAGCACAGGCCAATTACCACTCTGCCCTGCTCTTTCTTTCCTTTCCTCAGGTGTCGATGGAAGTATGTAATTCCGAAGAGGATTGCCAAGCCAAAAGTGAAAAATTAAAAGCTCTTCTGCTGTAATAGTGTCAGCACTTGGATCAGTATTTTTTTGAAAAGTAGTTATGTTGCTTTTAAGGCAGAATTTCTTACTAAAGCAATGTCTATATTTGCTACTATAAAAGGAGAGAAACTGCTGTACCCTGAGAACAATAACAATATATTGAAGTGTAGAGGCTTAGTATTTTTCTTCATATCATCATTGCAGGTGATGTTTGGTTAAAGACAAAACACTCTGGAAGTAACTCTGGCTTAATTTTTTTCTTTCCTCACTCATTAATCTTTCTGAGATGGGACACAGAGAAAGAGAGAGCTGAGCTCTAAAAATAACAACCTGAAAGTACTTGGAGGACTCCCCTGTTACAGCTGTGTCTGTGGACCCTACTACTTTAAACAGACATCTCCCACATCCTACCCTATTTGTAGGTGAGCAGAAGAGTTGAAGAGATTCTTTGGATGACACTAGTGCTCTTCATGCACACACACACAAACACAACACCAGGTTTAATCCAAGTGCCTCCAACTGGTGCAGAATGTGCTTAATTAAGTCAAAGGGGCAGCCTATAAATTGATTCCGTTAAGTGCTGAATCAAACGATCAGAGAGTGCTCTAGGATATATTGCATGCACAAGCAGAAGTTAATCACTGAGGAATTTACTATCAGCAACATGGATCACTTGATCACATCCTGTTTTACCGTTTCTGCAAAGAACAAAATAAAAGAAACTAATCCCTGAAAATCCCATTCCACCTGCAAGCTGTTGTTTTCCCACATCACTACTAATCCCATGAGGACAAATCAGATAAACTGAACACTGAGTTTAGAATAAAAAATTTGATTCACTTCAAAGAAATTATCTTCCAGCACTCACTTTTCTTTTCTTTATTTTTTTTTTTTTTTCCAAATCAACACAAATTAGGTGTCAGGTCTTGTTGCTAGGATCACTTTGGCGTTTGGTGGAGGAAAGAGATAACTTCATATTTTTCAAAAGATGAACTTTTGATTTTGACCAATTTAGTATGATTAAAACTGTAAATTGCTTGGGGATTGTATTCCAAAGCTGATTCATTTCATGTTTAATTATGTGTCTAAACTGGGAGTATTGCCAGCAATTGTATTTATTTAGTAAACAGAAGCCTATATGTTTTGAAAAATGAAGTGAAAACACCACCAGTAAAGAAGGATCAATAATGTTCCCTTTTCCTGATACTCTGAAGACGTATCTCTTTCTATAATTGAGTGTAAGGACCAAATTTTCAATTGATAAAAATTAATACAGCGCCTGGGGCTTATAAGGAGCTCCAGCAGCGTAGGTATCTGTGGAAAAAAAAAAGGATGTGATGGCAAATTTCAGGTATTCTTAGCCATATTGCCCCTGAACCACTAAGTATAGGGAATTTAAATAGCTACTCTTCAACTTGCTGATATCAGTACAATTGCAAGAATTGCATATGAATAGTCCTGAGATCATGAATTGCAGGGTTAGATTTGTATGCTAATAAAAGGAAAAAGAAATGCTCATCTGCCTACCTGGTGGCATGAGTATATATAGCCCTGAATAAAATCGTGGTCCAGAGCACCCTCCTTCACTAGAGCAGGTAAAAATTAAAGAAGGGATAAGGAAGGAAGTTGATTGTGTCATATGCTCATTGTCAAGCATATTTCAGACTCTCTGCCTGACAAGTGTGCAGTCACAGCCATGGTCCACATTCTCAGGAACTGCTGTGGCACTCAGTGGAGCAGCACAGTGGCATAAAGAGCATCGAAATGAAGGGGGATTTGTCCCAGGAACAGCTTGTGGGTGAGCACTGCCTTAGCGGTGACTTCTTCAAAACACAGGAGGCAGCACAAGTTTAAGATTAAGCTTCTGAGCAATGGAAAGGTGATGGAAATATCTTCTCAAATCTTCTTTCAGATTAGAAAAATGTTTATTTGTGAAGCAATAGCGCTTATCTCAGGAAGAAGGACGTGAAGCTGGCTTAGTGGTTATTGAGCACTTGGCAGAAGTTAGGTAGGATTTTCAAAACCCACTTGTGTAACTCTGCTCCATCTGAAATCACTGCACGTTGGATATTTGTCTTCAGAATGAAATGAGCATGGTTAAGACTTCATGAAGTTAAAATCTGCTTCATAAAACTGTCTATAGCACTTGGTGAACTTAAATAGTCCTATTTTATTATATTCTTGGTCTTCAGGAAGTAGAATGTTAAGAAAAGGACTGATTTTAATTTTTTTCTACATAGATTTGCAAAGTTACAAGAACTGAGTGTATATATTAAGCATTTAAGAAAATTATTAAGGCATTTAAGAAAAAATCAAGTCGTGTGCATGCAGAACATGTCTTTATTCTGAAAAGGATTTTGATTTGCTGAAACTTGGTTTTGTTCCCACTTGAGGTAACAACTAGATGCATCAAAATGTTCCATGGAAGAGACCGGAACTACATTTCTGCCCCATGAGCTCTGACAGCATCATGGCCACTGGAGTGTCTCCATCCCTGGGATTGCTGAGATCCAGTCATGGATCTAGGAAATGGAAGGACCATGTGTTTAGAGTTTGGTAGCCATCTTTCTCACTGTTTCAAGGATTCCCTCTTCCCCATAAACCTCAGCTGAGGATTGTAACAAAGAAATTGGGAACCTTCTTAAAATGGGTGCTGGTACTGGAGAAACATGATTCCCAGCATCTTGTGAGAGCACTGTGAGAACAGCCACTGAGCTGGGAGATCCATATCAGCATGTGGGTGCTAAGACGCCACCAAGTAAGTCACCAAGGAAACAAGGGTGCTTATATTTTGCTTGCATTTTTTAAACCCCTCTTCAAAAAATTTAGATGCAGATGAATTTAAATTTCCCATGTATAGAAACGCTCCACTGGAGTTTTTGCAACCAGATTTTGAAGCCACTTTTTCCTGAAAGTCAGAAAACCAAAACCACATGGGTGATGAAGCTGTCCTGTATTCCATGTAGGGGAAACTCTGTTTCCCAAGTACTCTCCCAAACTGGGAAATGAAGTACCATTGTGTTGTACAAAAGCCTCTTCTCTAAATATTCCTTCTCTGGCCAGAAACAGAAATGAATTGAAATTTCATAAGGCACCTCATTCTCATGACATTTTCAGGCCCTCTTTGAAAGCTGATTAATATGCAGTGAGCGCCCTGCAGTTAAAGTTCACTGTGTTATGATATTGATGTTCTCCTTTTATATTTTGGGGCAAAACATTGATTTGGGGAGTTTAATAGATTATAATAACCTGTTCTACCTGCTGGTGGGAAACACAGATTTCTGATTCTTAATAGATTGGAGAAAAGCTTGTTCATAAACAGACCTGTGATTTATGAGAGACAATATTAAAATAAAATCTTTTGGTGAATGGACTAAATTTTCACTTTCCATGTTGAGAAATTAATGCTGGTTTTGCTTTGCCGTAGTGCTTGAGTGGGTGCTCCAGTAGCTCCTCTGTTCCCAAGTTGGGTGATTCTCTTACTATTTACTTTCCTGTGTACACAGGCTAATCCAGATGTACCTGTCAAAAAAAGGAAAGACAATGTGCTTTTCCATGCTTCTTTCCAGATCTGCAACACACTGCTCCTCTATCCCTTTCACTTAACTGAACAGTTTACAGCAATCAATAATATTACTTACAGCTACTTTTTTTTTTTTTTTTTTTTTTTTTTTTCCTCCAGCAATGCCATTATCATTTCCTCTTTCAAGTCAGGGAAATAAATGTGAAATAATCTCAAGCTTCCTCTCCCTAATGTATTTTTTTTCCTAATTTTCCAAATGAATCCCTGTTTCTGGTTAAAGACTAGCACAGTGTGATGAGTTCATTAGTTTGCTGGTGTGCGTTCTCTGACTCACATTAAAGCACTAAAGGTCTTTGAGTTAGCAATAATTAGATGAGGTCATTAAAGCTACAATGAGATCACGATTGCCAGAAATGGCCTCACATTGTATGAAGTAAGGTCAAATCAGCTATAACCATTACTCATTCCCGATTTTTTCTTCATTACATATGCATTAAGTAACAGTAGTGGGTAATCCACAGCTTAACATGAGTGAGATGCCCTACAACCTGTCATATGCATAGTTTTGTACAGTGAGTGGAAAGTTGCTTGGTGAGATCTTTTATTGTGATTGTCTCTTACACATAGAAACCACAGCAGGGACTAAATAACAATGGATCAGAAGGAAATGGCAGGAGGTGTCTACAACACTTTGATGGAGAAACAAGGCAGGAAAATATGGTCTGTGTTGTTTAAAGTCACCAGGAGCATTTTCCGGGAAGGTTCAAGTTAAGAGGTTAACAAATGAGGCTCCCAAGCAAGTCAGGTTCAGATACTTCTCAGGTCTGTAGCTGATGTGAAAGCCGTGGCTCCATGGAAGTCCACAGCCGCCGTGCATAGCAAGCCATGCACATAGCTGCAAGGTAGCACTGTTACCTTGATAGACACACCTGTGTTCCTCTATCACATTTGCCTTTGAGCCATGGACAGCACCTCTCCAGACAAGGTGAAGACTCAGCCCAGCCAACGAAATGCATGGATTACTTTTCTTTTTCATAGGAATGAGTGCCATGTCCATTCTTTAGGGACAGTCATTCATTGCAAGCACAAAGTAACCTGGTGAGGGATGGCAGAACCCCTTCCCATCTATTCCTTTTTTTTTAAACATCCAAAAAGCAGCTTTAAAGCCAAACCCCTATATGGCAATAGATAAAACAAATCAAGCTGAACAAATTGTTAAGTGGGAGAAAAGCCAGAAGAGGAGAGAATCAATGTACTAATTAATGTAACAATTGCTTCCAGATGTGTATATCATAGAAATCTACTCATTTTTATATGGTTTCAGATTATCTCTCTCCTCCTTTTCCTCACATGGTGCTGATTGGGGGTACAATAGCAAAATAACTCTTCCAGCACTACAACCCCACTACACCACATTCCCTCAGCACTGTGCAACAGGCAACGCGCTCTGCTAGAGCAGGATAACTCACCGAGCACTTCGCAGCAGCTTTCAGCTCTGATGCATTAAAGTCTGCAAGAAATTTAAGGCTCCATTTCACCTGCTTTCACTGTGAAATGCCTCTTCCCTAGATTACAAGTGACAACCTCACCTACATGTCAAGGCTGAGGAGACATGTGAAATTACTTGTCCGTTCTGGGCCCTGCTGGAGGAAGGAAAAATGCCCTCTGACAACTACAGTCCAGACATGAGGTTTAGACCAGAGGCTCTGCCTGGAAATCAAAATTAGTTGTGGCCAGGAGAGTGAGTATGTTATCCAGGGAACTGACCCCCCAAGAATTGATTGAGGGCACCCTTCTGCAGCTACTTCTCTCACCCTCTGCAAACACCTCCTGTCAGGAGAGGATGGACTCCATGTAGATGCTAACTGGATGATTGTAAACATGCACAGACCCAGATTTTTCTTACAGGCAATTCAAATCTGCATTGTCCCTGTAACCAAAGGAATTAATGATCCCAACTATCACAGGCATCTGAATTTCCTTGCAGTTATACCTGAATTATGAACAAAAATAGTAGTTGCTCGAGAGCTCTTAATTTGCAGAGGGACTTTTGCCTATGTACAGAGGCGCTCTGAATGACCAGGGAAAGTCGCACAGCTCCCTTCTGTGTGCTCAGGTTGTGAAGTCCTGTTCCTCACTCTAAAACACACTTTTTGCTTTTTATTTTCAGTGAGGAGTACAATCCTTTTCTGGAAATACTGAGGCTGTTGAATACAGTTTCTAATGAGTGCAGTAAGCTTTGGTCCACATATAGATGCTGGAGGATCTGGGACCGTTCAATGTCACCACCAGAGTCCAGATGCTATGGGTCAGCTTGCATGTGAGCTGC
Organism: Athene noctua; assembly: GCF_965140245.1. NCBI lineage: Eukaryota > Metazoa > Chordata > Aves > Strigiformes > Strigidae > Athene > Athene noctua. The sequence goes on along the minus strand of NC_134042.1, from coordinate 42,793,775 downwards.
CAGTGTCCCCAGAGAACATGCAGTTAGAGTTTTGCCAGCAATAGCCTGCAAAGATGCTTCACAAATCTGCATCTAGGAGTTTGCCCTTTTTATTTCCAAACTTGCTTGATTGATGATGGGAAAAAGACATGGCAATGAAACTGCAAATGGAGGAAAGTGCACATTTGGCATGCTAATGCTTTTCTGACATTTCAGCTGCCCTGAGGATCTACTTCTTTATATTATGGAGCCAAGGGTTGGTTTTTTTTTTCCCTGAGTTTTTCTTCTGTGAAGAAGTAAATCATTAACATTAATAGATCTTAAAGTATCTGCAATGATGGAAAAAATGTTTTGTTTTAATATGTGCAGTAGAACTCTGTGCAAATAAATAAGGGGCAACCAGGTTCATTAGCACTGATGTGTTAGCCTGAAAGGGAAAAGGAGAATATAAGCAGCTAATGTTGTTTGTCCTGCAATCCATCTTCCATGTCACTAAGGGGAAAGAAACCTTTCCTGAATTTCCTATCAATCTTCCTGACCTTTTTTGCCATTTACATTATTTGCATCTTTAAACAGATTATTTTGTGCTCTGAATTTTTCCCTTGATACTTCATTTAAAAAAAGAAAGATGCTCCCCCTTAGAAATCACTTCTTCCAAATGCCTCAGCCCAGATGAGGCCTCTACACTCCCAGTAAGGGAGTGGGTCTTTACACTCCCAATAAGAAAACCCAGCATTTGCCAGTTCTTACTGGGTCTTTACACTCCCAATAAGAAAACCCAGAATTTGCCAGTTGCCCCATGGAGAACCAATCCAAGGCTCTACTTAATTTGGACATGAAGCTATGTCCTGGGGTGAACCTCACTGTTCTTTCAGAGTAAAAGAGAAGCCATGGGGGGCAGAGGTGTGTGTGATGGACTCACTCAGAGCTGGTCACTCAGTTTTCTCCCCTCCTGGCTTGCCCAAACACCCTGCAGGCTGTCAGCAAAGAAGCACATGGGTGGAGGACATGCGGGCAGCAGTGACCACTTACACATCTGTGTAGCACTGGCACTGCTCATATAGCTTGATAATTTTTGGAGATATGGGTTTTTACTACTCTGCGGGAATTACTTTGGTTTTTTAGCTTGTTCTTTTTCAAAGCTGTGTTTTATTTACATAGTCAATAATAGATAGACGTCATGACATCTTTACCCTAAAATAAAGATACACAAGGTACACAGCAGCAGAGCAGATACATGCTCAGCATTCACACTTACAGTTCGTGCACAGCTTCTGATGGCCTATGAAATTCTTCAAGTATTTAGTTAAAAGTGTAAGAGTATATGGGCAAGTTAAAGAGGATCAAAAGTTACTTTGTCAGCTGTGGCAACTGCCTGTTGTTACCACAGGCAATATGAGTAATATGAGTAAATAAGTCAATTGCAAGCATTATTTTAAATAATTTAATGGAACAAAATTGCTTAGTTTACCAGTAAGTAGTTGAAAACCAAATCTGGCTAAAAGAAAAAGGAAAAAAACAATAACCATTACACTATTATAAAACATACACACTACCTCTGTTTCTAGAAAAGAACAAGCCCATCTTTCACCAGTTTCCATTCTTGCAGGGAATTTTGGCAGAAAAGCAGAGGAGGGTTCCCCAGCTGAGCTCTCAGAAACATCAGACCAGTCTTCTTGGGAAAGAAAGTCCTCTGGCTTGAGAGCTTTAGGAACTGGCTTTGAGGATTTCACACCAATAGCTGTACTCAGATTTTTTAAACTCTGTTATGCTGAGTACACAGGCAGCAGCAAACCCTTACCCCGCTACCCAACAAAACTTTCATCTGAGTCCATATGAATTGTATTTGTGGCTGTAATTAATGGGGCGGGAGAGAAGGAGTGCAGAACTGCCCATAAAATCCAGCTCTTAAAATTACACTCCAGAAAACAGTAAGAACTGACTGTGGCATCACAGGACATGAAGAAGGTGACTCACTAAATCATTCCCAAACTTAACTTCTGTGGGAAACTGCAAAAGGGAAAGTTTTGCTGTTGTTAGAGCCCAGGCTTCTGGAGAGTGAGAGGCAGCTTACTGACACACAAACAAGAGAAGAATGTGCTGTATTTGTGATTGTTATCATGACACTGAGCATTCAGACCTCTTTGGTGGCATCAAAGAGGGGGTGGAAGAGGGCAAGGGGACCTCCCCAGGCGTAGCTGCTGCTCCTGCTTCTGCACATCTCTGGTTTCCTCTGGAAGAAAGGACACTTGGGAAGTAGGTTTAAAAACCTGACATGCAAACCAAAAAAAGATTCCTATCCTGTGTCATGGTGTGCTGTGGAAAATGATCATTGGTAGAATTATACATGCTATATTGCCTGCTGAATCCCCCAAAGCAGTTAAAGAGCCAGGAGAATATGAGACTGTCATTACTCTGTCTCCCTCCCTCTGCTTCGGAGCATAAACCTCTGCCAGACACTCAGGCAGAACAAAACACTTAATCAGTGTTAAGGATGCATCTGGCCTCCCCAGAGATATGAGCTGTTCATTTATGCTTGTTTACAATATGTTTATAAACATTAGTGGACAGGGATAGATTACCCCAGTTTACTGCCACATAAAGGAGTCAGCTGCTTACGTTTCCCATCATATCTATGTGCTTTTCTTTTACATTACTCAAGTGGTACCTTATGGCAAGTAATCTCTGTGAATTAGGCCAGAAATCAGGAGTGTCCCTGTAGAATTTATACTGCTTTCCCTGTCATTATCGCTAAAGTATTACTTTTGGATCAAATCCCTAACCAAGATGCCAATTTTTCTTTGCCATCTCAATTGGTTTACTTCTTTCTTTTATTTTTTCCTCTGGTCCATGAAAGAATAACATTGGTTTTATGTTCTAGATGAAAAGCACATTGTTTGGGCAGTAATGGAAAAGGTATTGTGAAGACGCTCTCAGCTATGTCAAATGTTCTTACCCAACCAAAGAAAGCAGTCTTTGTAAAGGAAATTTTTGCTTTTATTGTTCTTGTTTTTAAAATAGGTTAACCATGCATATTCCCTCTGAATTATGAGTTGGAACTTTATAGAGCAGAGTCAAAATGGAGAGAAACTGTGCAGCAATGGTCATGCACCAAACCTCTGGGTCCTCTCAAGAGGGATGAGGAGACAGGGGTGCCACCAAGTCCTTGTAATAGACATGCTCTGCAATTTTACCTCACTCTCACATCAGAACCTGCTGATTCTCTCTTTTTTCTCCATCTTCTGTTTAATTATGAGCTTTTTAGGACTTGATGGTTTAATTTTAAGCATTTGAATGTCACATCATGATCCCTGATTTGAGTTTAATAATCACATTCAGGGTAAGAATACATATGGTTGAAAAACACTGATGTAATGAGGAGAAATAAATTGAAAGAAGACAGTGGAACAGATTTCACAAAGGGGGAATGTGATGGGCCAGACGACCAGCTGGGTGTAAATCAATACAAGCCAATTGCTTTGGGTGAGGCTCTACTCCATTCTAAGAAGTGTAATGGTAAATACTTGACTTAAGGTTGTTGTGCAAAGCCGTTTAAAGGCCTGGAAGAAAAAGGTGTAGCTAGCTTTAGCTTCTTCTCCCTCATCTGATATTTATCACAGAGCCTTCCAGGATAAGGTCATAATTTTAATTTTGTTGGCTGAAAGTCAGGTATTGTAAGGAGTATCATCACACCTCTCATTAGATCAGCATTTTAAATGATCCAGCAATCCCATTAATCGATGGATATGTGAAAAATGTCCACGAGCTTGCTCTCCTCTAATGGGATTCCCTGAGTTGCCATCAGGCATGACTTGCATAACAAATCAGACCTGACTGTCTGACTCACTTATGGAAAACCAAAAAAACAAACCCAGCAAATCACAGAACAAGGCTATGTACCACATGGGAACAGTAACCTGAGCAAGATCCTCAGCAAAATCCTCCCTCTCACACACTCACATACACAAACACAGGCAGTTCTGAATGCCCAGTGTTTGCACTGACAACTCCCCTTCTAGTGATGTGCAGTGGTGCCCTGGAAGGCAGACTTTTTGCTTTCCTAGCATGAACCTGCCTGTGCTGTTCACTATTTCACATTTTTCACTTCATGTCAAAACTCAAAGCCACTGCAAACCCAACCTAAGAGATTTCCTGGCCTGTTCTCACTGACAACAGAAAGCAGCATTCCCCATGCCACAAGAAGAGCCTTCAACTTGCATATCTTCATTAATCTCTGCAACATGGTGCTACTAAGCAATAAACACAATCTTCTTTCCTTTATTAAGTCTTCAGGTGGGAGACTGAGACAATTATATTTGTTTGCACCTGCTTCTTGAGAGCTCTATTCTCCAAAGAATAAAATACACATTAGGGAGGAAAAAAAAAATTCCTATATCAAACCATCCTATACGCATGTAAATTGATCTGTTTTCAGGGTGAAATAGCTTGTAGAGAAGATTAATTCAAAAAAGGGTGTGGATATATTCTTGATATATTTTTATTATATACCACTATGCAAAATGTTGGGCTGAGTCATGCGGCTCTTCAGTTCAGACTCACTACCAAGATTTGCACTAAAAGAAGCCAAATAACTTTTCAATCATAGATTATTTCTACCTAAAATACACTGTACTCTGCTTCATCACATCAGAAATAATATAGGGGGGGAAAAAGACACTTCAGATTTTAGACAAATTCTTCTCAGATACATTGGCAAATTTCAAAAGATTAAGGTACCAAAATGAAATTTAAAAAAGAACAGAACAATGTTGGAAAACTTCCCTTTGAATCTCATTTTATGTGACCACTATTTAAAGAACTGGCTATTAAAACTGAAAAGGTCAATGTATATGATGCTATCCACCTGAAGCACATCTATGGAAGATAGCAGATTTTATATTGGACCCTAACCGTTACAAATCATGTTAGAAGTAGTCCTTGCCACATTACCAGACCAGAACAAGTAAGTGGTAACACATATCTTGCTTTGTAAGCAGAATTTTCTGCCATTCTTAATTTAGAAGTGGTTCATAATGTGTCAGAATCTAACTCTGAAATTTCGGTGTTTTCTTTTGCACAAGCTGACCTTGGATGAGTTTCAAAGCAGTCAGGTAAAATTATCATTCAAGATTATTCACGGATATTTTTATAAGAAATGCTCAGTTAGACTAGAACTTTTCAGCCTGGAAAAGAGATGTTTAGGGGAATATGAGAGGTCTAGAAAAGCCTGAGTAGGCTGGAAAAGCTGGACAGAGACTGACTGGTCACCATCCCTTTCTGTACAGGACTAGCGGCCATCAAATAAAGCTACTGAAAGCCAGGATCAAAGCAAAAATACCCACGTGGTTCTTCCTGAAGTCAGTGACAGATATATGGGAGTCCTTGCTAGAAGTCACTGTGGATGCAACAAAGTACTTGGAAGATAGTTTTGTGGGGAGTTACTGAATAGACAGAGCATTTCAAGCTCAGAAAGTCCCACAGGAGATGACAGTATTTTGAGACTGAGAGAGCAGCCCATGTTCTTAATGTTCCTTAGAGGTCAGATTTTTGACCCAGTGGAGAAAGGACAGAGATGAACCCTTCATCTGAACAGTACAGCTCTTCTTTAGGGTCTTGTGCTGTGGCATCCAGTTCCCTGCTTTTGCAGATGATGATGCCATATACTTCCTTTGAGGAAGCCATGAAGAAATATCTTAAAACTAGCTCTGCTGTTTGTCCCTCTGCCCCTACCCCTGTTCAAGACTTTCAAACCCTGATTTTAAGAAATCTACATTTACTATCCAGCCATAATTTACCAAGGGAAGATTTTAACCATGGCTTTTCTCTCAGTTCTCAAATTATTATTATTTTTTTTTAACCCGTGACTGTTTATAGAACAAAACAGATGTGGTTTCAGCATCACCACAGTCTCTGGTTTAAGAAGTTAAGTCCCACCCAGCTATTACAAGAAAGAGTGTAGACAGCTGTTTTCAGGAGAGCCTTCCTAACAGAGAGTGCCAAGGGATCTTCATGGGTTGTTGTGTGTAGTGTCCTACATCCAGAGAGAGGCAGCAGCTTCCCATGCATCGTGTTCCCTGTTGGCTAACTCCAGATTGCTTCCTAGGCATTCTGCTACCTTTCTGATCCTATTAATCTGAGAGTGTCTAACTAACAGGGAGTTAACTCAAACAGGAGTATATAAAACCCGAACATTCTGAATCAGGACTCCTTGACTCAAAATTCTAACTGCGGAGAGCTCTCAAGCTTTTACCAGAGTACCCCTCATCACGAGTGGCAGGTCCAGTGACAAAATTCACATCTCCTAGATGCTGCTTCTGAAACTATTTTGGAACACACAGGCTTAGATGGAAATTCCAGTTTTGAAAAGCTGTTTAGCTTGGCACAGCCTTTTTTTTAATAAATAAGAAAAAAATGTTTAAAAAGTTTTAATTATAGTAACTTGCTTCATCCAGTGTGCAGATAATTCAGGCAATCAGACTACTTAATGTGTAAGTCATTAATTCCTAGAAGCACCTTACACATTTCAATTATAATGGCATCACACATTAAAAAAAAAAAAATCCATACTCGTGTGTTTGCTTTCATTTTCATCTAATAATAGCAATAGCGACCTCAGCACAGAGCATTCTCAGGGATTAATGACCAGCTGGGACTAATGGCACCCTTGGCTACATCTCTGGCCATAAATGCCTGTCAGTCTATCATCAATCCTCAGAAAATGCCTTATGCCCAGATCATTACTACTTAACCAGTAGTAAGAATGAAAATGAAAAGCAAATGTAGGGAGAGTTGTAAGAAATTTCCACCTTTTATACATGGGAGAGTGTGTTTGCCCCTATCAGAAAGCTTTGCATTAAAAAGACATCACAGCAATCTGTATTGACTAACATGTGTTGCGTGTGTTTCTGTGATTAGTCCTTGTGCAGTATCCCCCTTGACAACACATTCTAAGGCAGGAGAAGTGAGAATTCAGTCTGAGAAGTTCCCCCAGCCCTCCCCCTCCTGGGGGTGGACAGAGAACAACACCAGTTTTGGTACTATCACTAACTTCTGTCCAAAACGTGGATCTGCATAACTAGCAACATCTGGCCAGGATATAATCATTTCATTACAGTCCTTCTCAGGATGGCAAATCCTGAGAGCCTCAGCCTGGGTGAATTATTAATATGCCATGGGTGTTAGCAGCACTAATCTCATTAAGAGAAGAACAATAGGAAGTACAGCATTGGTTCAAGCCAGTGGTCAATCTAGTTTCATATTTTTTTCATACTCTCTTTTAGAGGAGGTTCGTATTGAAGATTTGATCCAAAAAGTCTCTAGATGTTGTGTAAATTTTCAACATATAGTAGCAAAAGCAATCCAAACCACGTGCCTCTGAATTGCTGGAAATGCCAGAAATGTTTGCGAAGACAAGTAAGAAAACATGGGTGTGATTTGACTGACAACCAACTGCTGCCATTTTTACTTTTTGCTGACTGAATGACCCCAGGAAATATTTATGCTGGCAAACTTGTTGGTGCAAAATGGGAAAATGAATTGAAGATAAAGCTGGCAGGAAACTGCTTTCTCCACTCCCCTTAGGTATGTGTGGGTGTTCACATATTTAGAAACTTAATTAATAGCTCTCAGGGACATTCCTTGGCTATTTTCCAATGAAGAATGTTGCTAGGGTTTTTTTTTGTTTATTTTTTTTTTTTAATTATTTTTGCATTTCTATATCACTAATTAAAACTGATAAATTTTGGCCTAGAAATACTCAAATAGGGAAAAATGTGATCTTTCACCTATTTTTCATATAGCTATTATCAAAAGACATTTGAAGATAGTCAGAAATACTGTATATTTTACTTTCTGATGCATCTCATTTCACCTGTAGCTTCTTGAGTTCTCTTACAAGCCAACAGTGACCAGGTATGATCAGTAATTCAGCCCTTAATCTGCTGCTTCTTTTACTGCCCACGTTCAACCTTACTGTCCTGAGAAGTTTCAATGCTTAGGAAATGAAACAAAGCTGTCAGTATTTCTGGGATTGAGACTTTAGAGGATCCTATGCTTTTCTAGCTTAATTATTTGCAAGTGGAGGTCTCATGAACTGTAGCCTGTTGTGGAGAGGTAACATCAGAAGAGCTAGTGCATTAGTGGGACACAGCATCAGGAGACGACTTGGCCCCAGCAGCAGAGACCATGCCCACTCTGGGTGCTGGTGTTTGAAACTCAACTCCTGAAGTGATAAGGGTGTAGGTGCAGAGCTTCAGAACCAAACACTTTAATCTACAGACAACTTTCCTCTGTTGCCACAGTCTCCAGTGCAGCTGTAGGACATCCAGCCCTGGCATGACACTGCATAATGCTGCACAACCAGGCTGGGGGGGGGGAGGCAAGAAGGGACATTAGGGTCATTAATGATGCTACATGTGGGGGAAAGGATATTTCCCCATTCCATTTATCTTTTGATTATCTTAAATTTCTTCACTGTTTTAATAGCGTTGGGAGGTGTTTTTCTTTCCTGTCTATACTTTGTTTTTTTTTCTTGTATATATATATGCTTTCCTTCCCAGAAACAACTGCATTTGGCAATAGTTGAATCAAATTCTTAGGAAATCTTGAGTCACTGAGCACTGAGTTGAAAGAAAAATGGAGGTCACTTCATAGAAAACAATCCATCAGAGGAGAGGACTGGTACAGGGGCTCTCACTGGCCTTTCTGCTCTTTTGCTTGTGTCACTGTAATTCCCACAGTTGCTTGTGTGTGAAGGAGAGGGGAGATTTTTCTAATAATTCATCCTAGGATGTTTTCCTTTTTATATATAACAAATATTTAACTAATATTAAATATAGATGAGAGGGTGTGGGATGACATAAGAGTCCAGTGCGAAGCAAAACCAGAAGCTAAACCAGCCATGCTCTTATTGAGATGTGCCAGAAGTATTCTAGCTAATTCTGTCCAAAAGCCTCTGAACAGGAGTCCATCATCTCCATAGTTTTAATTCATTCATCTTTTCCTTTTGTGGGAAAGAAAAGAAAAAAACCTATCTAAATCAATGGGATTAAACAGTATTTTTCCAATTTACACTGACACCTGGCTCCTTTTAGATAAGGCCCAAATGAACATTAACCATGCCAAAGCACACACTCAGACTGTTGACCTAACTGTTTAAGCTATCATTCCTGAGATTTGGATGAATGAATGCTGAACCAATCCTGTCCATTGCATGTAACCTTATGCCCAGGCAGGCATTCATGAAATGTTATCAACATCACGTGTCAAAGGACTTTTAAATGTATTTTTTATTATTATTTTTAAAGAGAGAAACAAGAAATTAATATCAATCAATCCAGTCATAAGACATGTGAAAGTATTGCATCCTGCATACATGAGAGGTCTTTAACATCCATTAAAAACAATGTAAACATTATATTATTCAAGGACAGAAAAGTCTGGGGAGAAAAAAAACACACAAAAATACCCCAGAAAATAAAGTAATAATCATTGACAGAGGAAAGATTGACATATAATTAATGAACTGCTATATTAAACTTTGATACGCCTTGGGAACTCTCAGTCCTCCTCTAAAATGAACACCATAAGTAGCCATTTACATCGCAACTGTGAGAAAAATGTACCCAATCCTTTGGCCATGGAATACATTGGGGCCCTTCGAGACCAACACATTCCCTGTGAGAAGTTCAGGACTCAGTCCTGCAGTTGCTCACAAGCCAGGAGGTTGTTACATCAGCATAAAATCAGCATAACCCTCACCCAGATCCACTTCATCACACTTTAATCTTTACCTGGTTGGGTATGCAAAGATCTCCTAATGCAACAGGTGCAGTCCCTCACCTAGTAGCATGGAACATGAACATCCATGCCTTAAAGCACAGCAGATTATTGCTGGTCTGAAATGATTGAGTTTTTGTCCAAGCAAGTGGCAGCTGAAGGGATTGTGAATCATATCAGTCCCTCTGAATAGTCTGCAGTGGCAGGTGGGAGTGTATGAGGACAACAGGGAAGGATGTACTAACCCCAGTAGTTTAGCGTCAAATCGAGAACAAGAGCAGCGTTAGCAGTCAGTGAATGTTCATGCGGTGCTTTTATTCTTTACAGCATGTGTAACTATTGTTTTCAGCCGTTGTATTGGTCTGAAACTGCATTTGACTTCTCCCTGGTCCTCTTACCTTCCTGTGATCTGGTTTGTTGTTGGGAGAAGTTGCTATCACAGCAATAGCACAGAAATGGCTAGATACACACAGAAATTTTCCCCCTTCTAGTTAATTACTCCTGACAATGAGGTCTTTACCCAGGATGGCATTACTGTATGAATAAAAGCCCTAGTCCCTCTCAATCAGATGGCATGTTCTAATCAAGCTAGGGCTTCCACTGAACAGCCGTACATCAATTAGAAACTGATATCCATGAAGAAAGCACCATTGACTAATTATGCTAATAAGATATTAGCCACCATGTCTTCAAACTACAGGTTTGTCACATCTCTCAGTGGTACCTTATTTTATTCCAAACTCTATTGAGGAGGATTATTTACTTTCTTGGTACAGCTTACATGGGAATGCAACACTTGCCTGCTTACAAAAACTGCTTTCAGAGCCCAATCCTGCTAGGTTTTGGGAGGTTCAGGCTCAGAACTAGGTTCGTCATAATTTAAGGAGATTGTTTGATAGGAGCTGTTTTAAAAGCAAATTGAAGGAAAACTTCTTTTCTGAGCCTGGCTTACAAGAGCCACCGGAAGCTCCACTGCCTCCAGTCCAGTGAGAATACCATTTGTTCAAAAGAATGTTTTCATGTTCAGAGGGAAGAACTGATGCTGTTCTTTATGTTAAAGACCCCATTTTCATGCAGTTCATACAAGAGTAATTTAGAGCTGTAACTCATTGACTTAATTTCTTATTTGTTGGAAAAGTAGTCTTCAAAAAGTGTTTTGAATCTATTGTCTTCTTGGACTCCATAGTGATTTGTTACCGTTGATTAAAATAACCATTCCTCATTATTAACCCTTTTAGAATTATACATGGAGATTTAATATGAAGTGTGATTAGAGTGGGTTTCTGATCAAATCAAGTAGTATGCTGGTACACTGAAAATTAACTGAATATCAGGAAAGATAATGAAGCCTTTCCTTATTAAAATCGCTGCCTCCAAGTTACACTAAGAAGAGATCATTTCAGATGCTTGTTCATCTGATTGCACTTTTCTACTTCAAAGTCTGGCTGCAGAGGATGAGAATTTCTCTTTTAGTGTGATGGCCCTACAAGAGCTGGGAGCAAGCTGGCAGCAGGACCCGAGCCTCAAGCTGTGCACTGCATGGCCGCATGGCTTGGCCAGCCACACAGGAGCCCAGCCTTGGCTGGGGGAAAGCAGCGCAGCTCCTCTGAAGCCCCTCACTGCTGCTTGGTTTGCAAGAGATTTACACAAGGGCCAAAGATCAGCAGGGCAGTGTTAAGCTTCTGTACTCTGGCGCACATTTTTGGGTCCCCGTGAGAAAGTTGCAACAGTTGTTTGTTATTGTTGTTGTTTTGTTGGACTCAATAACAGCTTGTTGGCACTTATTAAAGTAACTATTCCTCTTTAATTAACTCTTTTCAGAAATCCACGTTGAAATTAATTATTTAGGTATTATCAATGGGTGTCTCTGCTCACTCTGTCTTCACAGGAATCTTACAGCAATTGTTAGTTTTGTTTAAGTAACTACAATTTGTGATAACTTTTAAGCACATATATGAATTTTATTTTTCCAGTTCACAAATGGCTGTTTATTTTATTTGTGATGCTTTGATGTATAAAGAGACAAGCACTTCCTTCAGAGCCATGGCTTCAGGTCACCATTAATACTTGACAGTCTAATTCCTATTGAGATGATAACTTCTCAATTATTTAGCAAGCTGTGAAGTATATAAAACTTTACACAAAGTGGGCTTTTTCCAAATAGAAAGAGACAAAAAAAGAGGATTGCCCAAAGCACCCAGACAAGGTCGGAGCAGTACCAGACATCATGTCCACCGGGACATATGACCTCCCCAAAGCCATCTAAGGCAGGATGGTCTGTAAGATCTGAATATTCCATTTGTACCACATGCCATGAACATGGTGTATAGAAGCTCACCCTTCAGAATAACATACTGCTGGTAATCTCCACACTGATATATGTTTGGTGCCACTTCCTGAAGTACCGGAGATCACTTGTTTGTGTGAGGCCCACAGACCTGGAAGGCATTAAAAGTTGAACCAACCAACAGTGCAGAAGTAAAAAACCTTAGTGTCACTGGGACATGGACAGAGCAACTCTGAGAACAAGGTCTGAGAGAAAAAACTGTCCAAAGCCCAGTTTAGTTACAGCATTAAAAAAAGGTGGAGATGAGAAAGGTTTTTCAATCCAGAAGTATTTACTTCAGACAGGAGGCATGACACTGTCCACATAATTTCAATTACCAGCAAGAATTTGTTCTTGTGCATGTTCAGACACTAACATTGTAATGAACCTATCTCTGCATGAACAAGCCTTTTAATATTCACTTTTTCCTTAAGTCCAAAACATTTATGAAATACTTTTTACATAAGGTGACTCTATTGGAATCTGAACACAACTGCTGCTAAATGTAATGCTTTCAAACCTTCTCAGTAAGCAACACTGAAGTGTCTACCTGTATTATAAATAGAAAGAACAAAATTATTCCTGAACTTAATTAAAAAAATAAAACCTACCTCTATTTGCATTCATAAAAAGCTAACCTGACATCCCAAAAGCAACTATTATATGTCAGCATGTCATGTGCATTGGGAATATCTGATCCAATTCACAGCTCATAAATGTCAAATTAAAAAAAAATATATACAACAATTTTAATTGGTTCATTGCATCATTTGTTTTTATTACAGTTTTAAACTCTTGCACAATAGCCAGGGCTAAAACTGTCTCAATTTGCAGGGAAAAAAAAAAAAAATGAAGAAGAAGGGTCCTGAACAATATAAAATAGGAGTCCAATAATCACCATATGTACAGTGATGGGTAAATGGCTGAATGCTAGTTAGAATGTAAACCTGGGTTTTAATATCTCACGAAGTAGATTGACTCTATTTTTGTCATGTTTTAGCAGTGCCAGAGAAGTCAGAATAGAATTAAAAAGGAAGTGGAGCTAAGTTTTAGGTTCAGTCCAAAACTTTAAGCTGAAGAGTACAGCAGATGTATCTGTGAGAGTACATCACTTCTCATTTTAAAAAGCCAATAGAGATAGAAATAAAAAAAATTATGCCTATGGTTGGTTTTGTCACTGTTGATATTTAGAATGCTATAGGAAAAAAAAAAAGTTGAGTAAGACATGTCTTATGGCTAACTTGCTTTTTCTCTAATACTTGATAAAGAAAATTCAATTCATAATTATTTATGAACCAACATCAAGAAGTTTATTACTTTGATTACTCACTAATCATTTCCCGTAAATGCAGTGACCTAAAAATCCCATATAATCAATATAGTAGTAAGTTCCAGATTTAAATCACTGCACCTTGTATTCTTGAGCAAACCTTTGGGTAATTTACAAAGGCTGTTGAATTTTATAGTAAGTGTTTTTCAAACCAAGCTGGATTCTAAACAATAATGACTTTTTAATGTGGATCTGTGATTACATTGTCATAGTGAAATACGATGGTCTTTGACTGCATTCGAAATGAGGCAGAGGGTGAATTACTCCAAAGGCGTAGATTACCATAGCCTCAGGTAAAGCAATCTTCATAAATTAAACTCCAATCTAAAGTGACCTGTCACTACAAACCTGTTGCTACTCCCAGTAACTTAAATTTCAGTGTACAATTTGTAAACAAGTTATTTTCTTATTACCGCAATGGGGGAGAGTCTCTTTGCTGAAGTGCCTTAAAGTGAATGTGAGGGAGAAGAATTATACTGAAGCATTCTATGGGTTTCTTTTCCATAATTTCAAAAAGCTGTTAGTTTAGGAAATGCAACTTGTTGTCTGCTAAAATGTTTATGCTTTTAAGATATCTAAAGCTGTCAGCTGAAGAAGCCTTTGGCATAAACAGCAACTACACACTTTCCTAAGTCATTTTTGACACACTGAGCATATTTGACTCATATGCTCAGCAATAACATCTACAGTTCAATGATATTCAGAAATGTTTTGTACATTTAGTTGCTTGAGCCAACATTTCCCAAGGGGTTTGTTGAGTTTCCCATGCCTCAGTCTGGGGAAATCTAGTTTATAAATTTTTTTTCAGAGATATCAGAGCAGCCGTCTTCTGAAAATCATATGGCTTGTATGGTGACCAAAAGCTGAGGGGTTAGTTCAGGGATGGCTTTGGACAGCAAGGCTGAATGAGTCTCTGTCCCAGTTCTTCCCACAGTACTGTTCTCAGAGAGTCCACCACCACTGTAGGGACCCTGTAGGCGCAGCAGTCCTGACCCTCAGTCGTTTTCAGCCCAGCCTAGGAAGGAAAACTGGCACCAACTTTAAATTATTCAGTAAGTACACCACAAGTTGTTAACTACATCTAGGCAGCAGCTGCTCTATGAGCACCTCATCCATCCCTGCAGTGTTAGGTGGGTTCTTCCAAGCAAAGGATCCAGGCAGGACAGGAACCATCTAGCCCCTGATACTATGTCTACCTGAAATAAGCTTTTTACTAGACTGCTGAAAAAATATAGGCCTCTTTGACTGCTACTACAGCACATCCAGAGCTTTAAGCTTCCAAAATTTTACATTCTCGTGGCCCTTCTATCTATCACAGAAACTTATTGAAAGGCTTGTAACTTCAAGATCCTTGAAGACAGGCAGTTACAGTCTCTCTTTGCCAACTGAGGCTTATCTTTGTGGGTCTCCCTCTAGGCTGGCAGCACTTATACCCTTTTCTTGAGCTGTGGTAGCCATTGCCTTTTTCCTCATCCCCTTCGCTAAAATAGCAACCTCATTCCTGCAGTTTAGGAGATAGCAGATGAATTCCCACCATGGCTGCTGGTACTCAATGTGCAGAGATCAGGCAGCTGGAATTAAATGCCAAATGCAGTCATGTTGCCCTGACCAGTTAAGGTAGGAATGGTGATTGAGAATGAGAAGTGAAGCTTGAACAGCATTTCTGCCATTCTGCCTTGAACTTTCACCAAGGAGTGTAAGGGTCTTGAAGTCAATCAGGCTCTGCATGAGTAGTCTTCTCTTCAAGGTCCAGCACAGGGTTGTTGGCTCTGCCTTGTCAGCACAGCTAGAGTCACATACGGAAAACCTGTTATTTCTTCAGAAAGTTTATTGTTCCCAAATTTCTTCCAGGGGTTCAGTTCTTCACAGAATGGTCATTTCAATAGCTGTTTTCAAAATCTAGCAAGACTGTGGTGGTCAGAAACCAAGGAAGCAGGGAAAGGGAATATGGAAGGAGAGCAGAGAGTCAAGAACCTCTTGAAATGCCGGTATCATCCCCAGCCATTCAGGTCCAGCTTTTCCCTTGTGAACAGCTTCAGTCCTGATGCTCACTCACATTTCCTCCTCCCAGCTTTTATCCTACACATCTCTTGGCCCAACAATTGCTCTACCAGCACTCCCTGTGAGGCTTACACATTACAAATTGAAGCTTAAACAAAACCAAAAGATTATCGTATGCCCCATAAACAGCTGAGATAATTCCTTGGAGTCAAATATTTTGATTTTTAGAAAGCAGGACCAAACTATGGATTCTTCTAAATGTTCAAACAGGGGCTTAAGGAGACATTAAAACATTCTTTGTTTACTGCATTTGCAGCTATCCTGTGGGCAGCAAAGAAGAAAGATTAAAAAGTAGGGATGGAAAGTGAAACGTAATTTTGCTAATACAAGAACTAGAATGAAACATTTTATGAAAACAGTTTCAACTTTTTTTTAGGCTCACTTAAAACCTAAAAATGATAATCCCATGATGGCTGGGAAAGCCTAATATTTCTTGCAACTACCTAAATGAGCAGCGGTTAATGGCTATCAATAGAAAGTTCAATTTGTATTAAGCAAGACCTTCATATGCGTAAAGCATGGCTCTTTTCTGTCAATTGTTTTTCATTAGTTTGCTTTTTAGTTTAATAAAAACCTCAGTCAGCTTCATGTACATGATAAACATGATGCTCTCACAGCGTGAGGTCTGGGTTTGAGTCACAAGTTCAGTTCTTTGCTCCCTGGGTTGACAGGTTTATATATAGGAAGGTAATGAGGCAGAGAAAGTTTTCCCTGTTCTTGTCCCTCTTGAGGGTGTTAAGCCTTTCTTATTAAGAATGACAGGGGTCTGGGCCATGAAGACATTTCCGAGGAACTGAACAGAGTGGGTTGAAGGGGACTGAATTTAGTAATGTACCCAATTTCCTTAAAAATAATGTTTTCAGGTATCTTCCTTTAAGATGAATATCTCCTTCCTTGGCCTAATTAGATATCAATATCATGTCCTCTTCTTCTTCCATGTTTTATTCATCCTCTCATCACAATCACTGAATCTAGTGTCTTAAGAAAACAAGAGTTATACAGGCATTGTTCATCTGCCAGACAATTTGCATCTCATGCCCTGTTACTTTGGAGCCTGTGACCAATTTCATCCAAACTCGATGTATAAAAAGATATCCCATTTTTGCAAGAGTCATGAGAACAATCAGCTGTGTTGTCTGTAATTCCACACAGAGAAAGACCCTGCAGATGTCAGAGAATCTACCTTCAGGTGACTGAAAAGAAAAAGTGAGCCTAAAAAAGAAAGATGACAAAGTTAGCTTATTAATATTGTAAGTGCATTTCAAGGAAACTCAGCTGAAACAATCACAAAAAAAACATTTTCCGGTTCTCACAATTTTGTCTGCATTTTTAATGAGATATAAAGACTTCTATATGCCTCCAGGATTTTTTGAATTTTGTATATTGGCAAGGCCTAAGTGCAGCTGTGGAAGTCCTGGTTTTGCTGAGTGGCGTGACGTGGTTCATGTCTAGATCCTGTCATGTTTCCCAATACTGGGGTTCTTCACAGATTTTTCTCCTTGAGAGAGACCTTAAGAGACCAAATATAGCAGCTGGTAGAAGGATGCTTCATCCTGCAGAAAAACACAGATATAGCTCCTGTACTTACCACTCCTTCCTCCGAGGGATGGCTGAAAGCACTCAGTCAGCACATGACACTCTCATTTCACATCTTCCTTTCTCTGCTTTCCAGCAACATTGTTTACACAATATTATTTTGTTGCTCTCTGATAGTGTCCTTAATTGAATGACCTCATACTATTTTTTCCTGCCTCACTCAGCGTATAAGAGGGGACATGGCTACAGAAAGAAAAAAAATGAATTATTTTCTCTGCGTTACCACTCTCCAGGGTTCGGACCCAGCCATATTCATTGACTACTGTTTGGGTTGTGTCTGCCCACAGAATTGCCAGTCTTTTTCTGGGCTTTTTTTGAGTGTTCCACACCACAACCTCCATCTCACAGTTCTCATATTCCATAACATCATTGGGAGATGAAATAATATTAACCTGTTTCATAGGTGAGGAATTCAGACAGGGAGGGATTACAGCTAAATACCTGCTTTCAGATTCCAGACACTCCAGCACACTTATTCTCCTATACCATTTCCCATGTTCAAAGGCCAAATCTGATGGACATCATTTCAATCCACAGATTTGTTTGGTGAATGGGCAGAATCCAGTTTCTTCTATAACATACAAGGGAGGGCTTTGGACAGAGCCTGGACATCAGTCTCTTCACTACTTACCCTCATTCACCCCCCAAAATAGCCAGTTCCAAGTTCAAGGGGAGTCTCTTGACATATGTGCCAAAGAAGGCCAAATAGAGGCTAAGGAGACAGAAATATTTCAGATATTTTCTGGGTATTCACTTTGCACTGTAAGTGATCTTAGGCCACCTAGTTTTTTTTCTGAAGCCAAGGAGGCATTCGTGCAATGAAAGTAAAGTATTTTGAGCTATGCAATCTGTTTTAATGGACTAATAAGGAATTATATTTTCACATTAATGCCATAATAAAAATAATGAAAAATAATTTTAGGTTTCATTGGAAAACAAACATCTCTGAGTGGCTTGTTAATTTTGTTATTCAGAATGACCTTTGGTTGCTAAAATGCAAATGTGGGATTTACCACTTTTCAGGAGCTGATAATGGAAGACTTTTTCAGTGAAAACACCACTGAAATTACTAAAGCAAACAAGCTTTGAACTCACGTCAGAAGCCAAGATACCACATCAGCCATGTCAGGTTGCACAATACATATGCCGCAGTAGAACTGACAGACTTCGGCAGATAGAAATGGAGTTTTGTACCATAGAGCTTGATAACAGCAGAAGTTGGTGTTACCTCGTGCTCACCAGCACAGTCAAGAACCAGATGTGGAGGAAGTACATGGCATGAGAAGAATCAAAGCAGAGAACAAGACACTGTGTGGAAGACAGTGAACAGTAAGACCATGAATTGGCCTATCTTTAATACAGCTCATTCATTGTCTTGCTCTGAAATTAGGGGTTTTTGATCATTTATGTGTGATTAATCCCATTATTTTTGCACAGGAGTTTGACACAGTTTGGTTTGTTGGTGGATATTTCAAGCACCAGTCAAGACACTGGAAAAGGTAGCTTATAGAGAAATAACACCTCAGTGTATCAGGACAATCTCCATCAGCAGGAGCAGGTCACAGAAAGCAGTCTCACAGAAAACCATCATCTGAGCACAACTGCACCTCTGTTTCCCCAAAACATGGGCAGCATTTTGAAGCATGAAAAATTCCAAAGGACCAACCAGCTGTGACATGTATGAAGGACATCACGGGAAGTAGGACAAAGCTCTGAAGCTTCAGTCCACTGGTGAGACTTGATGTGGAGGTCCCTGCACAACGAGGGAAAGCCAGTTCCTCAGAAAAGTAAAAGGTACAGGAAGGAAAGCGGCAGAACAAAATAACAGCAACATTAGTGCTGCAGATTTTCCAGGTTATAATGGCACATTTTGGCAGATGAACAAAACCCATGACATATCTATGGGTGTCTGAGTCTGGAGATGATTCATCTCCTCTCTGGCATGCATTGATGGGATTGTCTGCAATGAGTAGCACAGCTCTATCAGCCTGGCTGATATTACTATTTGAGCATCTTAATTGAGAAATAAGCACACCTGGAGCTGCATGGGGTATTCAAGGAAGAATTTGGAGGATGAGTTTCACTGTCCTCCCAACTCCTTATTCATCTTGAGCTGCTGCACATAGGTCAATGAGCTGTAAGGTGCTGAGTGAGCTCTGAGCCCCTTGCTCTCCCCATCTCTCTTTGTCTCCTGAGGGGAAATTTTCACCTCCCCTGGGGGCACAGTGGGCCTGTGACTATGGGGGAAGAGACCTCACACACACATGTGGATAAGGCACCCACAAAGCAGTGAAAGGTGTGTGTTTGCGTGGGAATGGGCTTCTGGAGGCCGGGCTCCTGCTCTCCCTGCTGGCTGACACATCTCTTCTCCCAAGGGTAGGTAATGCCTCTCTAATCAGCCTTTAGTGTGTTTTGCACTGATGGGTGCCTCATGCTGAGATGAAAGCTATGAGAAGCCAGGTTTCTGCACACTTATAAGGCTGATCCTGCCCAGTCATGAGCCAGCCTCTCACAGTTTTAGTTGTATTTCTCTGACGTGCACAACTGTGGCTGCTCATGTCAAATTTAGCAGAACTACCTAAGGTGATTAAAAGCTCTGATTTTCATGTATCTGTTTTCAGATCAAAGTTGTAGTTTTGTGCCAGAGATCTAGCATCTTTTTCTTTTGAAACAACAGAGAAACAGTAATTCCCATGACACCCTGGTATTTGTGATAGTCACCAAATGGGAAGGCTTCCCAGATGGATGCTCACTTGCATGCAGAGGACACAACCCTTAACTGTGGACCTGTGTGCTCCTGCACACTCCTTGGTTGTAGCAGTCTGCAGCACTTTCTATCTATACACTTAGCAATATGTCCCGGACAAAGGTTCTTAGTGTGCTACCCAGCTGGTAAAGGAGCCAGGCTCAGGACTGAGTGGTCCCAGAAGGACCCAGTAGTTTATTCTATATTTTCTTCAGACTTTCCTACATGGTGGATATTTTGTGTTTATGGAGTCCTAGCAGGGACATATAATAATTACAGGAGCAAATCACTCTTGGCGTGGCAAGAAATACAGTGATGTGGGTAAAAGACAATATAGATCATATTCCTGCCTTCTTTTCCTTGTGGTGCTCTTAAATCTTCCTTCTCCTTAAAGCGGGTCCTCCTGAGTCTGGGATGCCCCACAGGAATTCTTGGCTTCTACTGTGAAAGATGGAGCCTTTCCTTCCCTCTCACATAAAATCAGCTTCCTTTTCCCTTAGTTGTCACATGTTGGTTCCCCCCCACAAACCCATTTTTTTCCTCTGAACCTGTGAAACTTTTCATCCATTTTTCAGAGAAATGCAAACAATTAGGAGGACATCTGGATATATTTGTAATATGTGCATGGATAAACTTCAAGACAACAGTGTAATAAGTTATGCACTGAATGGAAAATAAGTCTAAACACTCTCCAGCTTACATCTAGCATAAGTATCAATCAGTGTGCTTCAGTGGATCTGCTCCAGCCTACCCCTACTGTGAATGTGAGCCAAAATCTGAACATCAACAAACGGCCCATTATCAATCCATTAGTCCTCACTGACTGAACTATACACATAAAATCTTGTTTTACACGCATACTCCTGTCATTCCCCAGCAGAGATAATGAGATTACATGTGCCGTATCACTCAACCCAGAAACTTGTCACATTCTAATGAGTTCCTTCTCTCTGCCCACAGACACAAATAAAATACCTGCTTTTTCTTTTCCTACATAAGAGGTAGCCAGCAGCCAGAAGCTTGCTTGTGAAGACACCAGCACCCGCTGCAGCACCCAGCTAACGTGTGATGATTCACTGCTAGTTTTGTCTGTCACTTTGCATCGCACAGAAGACAGAATAGCACAGGATGTGGCTCCTGCTGTGGTATTACATATTGCTGAGAAATTGAAAGGGGAGCATCACCTCCATGTCTGCTGGAGAGCTATTTGCAGAATTAAAAAAAGCCTTCCTTCCTTCCTTCCTTCCTTCCTTCCTTCCTTCCTTCCTTCCTTCCTTCCTTCCTTCCTTCCTTCCTTCCTTCCCTCCCTGTGGGTATTCTGTAAAGAGATAATTATGTGCTCATTCTTTCTCTTAAAGCAGAGTATTTCCCAGAAAGATGACTGATGTTTATGAAATTTTGATGGTGTATAAAAAGAACAAGTGGATAAGCTGTTTTTCCAGTTTGGTTAATACTGGTGTCAAGATACCTTTGCTCTGTACAGTTTTCCTGTCTTTGAGATATAATTTTTTGTGAGAATATTTACAGCTGACCAATGATCACATTACTGTAATTCTTTCCATGTTTATTTAAAAGTGTGTCCACACAGATAGTCATAATGAACCACTCACCAAACTTTTCATGTTACCAAAGACTGTCTTGAAATCCAACTGCTTCTAAGGCAAAGGCCCCAGCCTGGCTGACAAGTTGGTGCTGTGCCTGCAGTACTATCTACACCTGACTCACGATACCAATGCGCATGTTCTTAGCCCACAGCAGACATGAAATATCCAGCACAGTTTGACTGCCTTAGCCAATAGACAGCCACCACTGAACCTTGCTAACATCACAGTATATGTGACAGAAATTATGTTTCCCCATTTGGAAAAAACACGTCTTTCAGAAAAGGTTTTTTGGGAGGGTTTTTCTTTATTTGTCTTTCCCACACTAGCATTGTCTCCTACCAAATGGTGTACCCACTGGTGGTTCACCCAGGGAACTCCACACTGAACCCATCCCTTGGAGCCGTATTGACAGGACAATGCCACATGTGTAAAATTTTCCTGCATGTCGCACAATGTTTCCGCAATGCTGCAGTCTACAATGTTTCATTTCAGGGTGTGAGTGATGCATGTGCCTTGTGCTGGTTCTCTGATTTGGAATAATGCTTGTCTTTTGTGAAAAAGGAAAAAGACACCTTTGTAAACATCTCTGGGATAAAATTCTGCTCTGAGATGTTGCTGTGCAAATGGCATCCTTTGTTTAAGTGGGGGTAGCCCTAATATAAATAAAAGAACGATCTAGCTGTTCATTTTTACTTTTTGGCATTGAATAGGTCTACATTTTGCTGAAGAGCTGGAAAGGTAAAAATATTCACAAAGGGACGGCCAATTTATGACCTAGATTTTAAAGCAGAATAGCTCATTGATCTTGTCTGGTAGTTTTGCTTAAAATTCAGTGGTACAATATGTCTTAGAGCCTGAAGAGATGTGTGAGGATTTGTATAGCTTGCATGAGCTGAGGAGGAAAAGGAAAAAAAAAAATAAAAAAATCTCCCATTACTGTATAGAGTGGTTGTCTTTTCAATTATGGATGAAAAGATGAGCATGACCCTGAGGGGCTGGATTCAGACAGAATACAAGGGGGGGGTGGGGGGTGGGGGGTGTGAAGAGCCCTAAAAACAAGCAAAATCTTTACTAAGAGATGATTAAAAGAGAACATAAATGTCTGGAAGTGTTTTGAAGAAGGAAATGCGATGGAGGTGGGGGGAGATTATTATGGTGGAACATGGAGTAACGGTATTAAATTAACAAAAGGAAAAGGTCCATTGAATATCAGTACAATCCTTTCTATTTTCCTGTGGCATCATCACCCAAGGGAAGTTGCAGGAGCTTCATCATTTGAATCCTGGCAAATGACTTGGGACAAACCACAAGAAAGTATGGTTTAAGGCATATTACTGTGATGTTCAGGGATGGAATTACTGACCTAGTGGCTCATTTCTCCCAACCCCCTTCCTTGGGAAGCTACAGCATTAATGAAAATTCTAAAAAAAGACAACAACAGTGGAGGATAGCTGTTTAAACATGAGTGACAGTGCTATAGCAGCAGAAAGAAGCACAAAGATGCGTCCAAACAGATCAAAAGGGCTGATGATGGCTTCTAGCACATGGGGGAGGGACATACACAGAATAACTAAATTGCATGAGGAGTGAGAATGGGACAGGTAAATGGGCTTGCCAATGGAAGCTAGTGCCCTCAGACAGGCACTACCAGAGCCTACATACAGGCATTTGTGCCCTTGAAAGATTTCTACTGCAAGGGTCTACTTTCGGTCACTCTGTATTTCTGTCATAAGGAAATGCAGTCCTAGTAACTAATAAAGCACATGGTTCTTGCAGAATATGCTTACAATTTTCCTTAAGATTAGTATGCTTGGAGGTCTGTCACGTGCCGCTCAGACGAGGGGGACAAGTCACTCAGATTCGCAAATCCCCAATTGGAGCAGACAACAAGTCTCCAAGTCCAAGCATTTATTAACTATCCACAATGTATTAATTGAGCACAAGATAATTGGCTAGGTATATAGAAAGTTGTGGCGAGCAATACAATATGCTTTGCATTTCTTAATGGAAAAAGGAGAAGAGGGAGATAGAGGGAATGGGGAAATACAGATCACCGGTCTGGGTTCCTGCGCTGATCCCACCGGCAAGGGTTCCAGAAGGCGGCCGTCTTTTTCACTGGAACTTCTTTGCTTCACTGCTCTCTTCAGGCAGCCACGGGGGCAGAGAGAGAGAGAGCCCTTTCTTCCCCCCTTTGATTTATACCCACTTTCCTTGGGTCCGTCCCCTAGGTCGACCCACAGACCTACGTATCCCATGTACGGGGAGGGGTAAGGTGTTTCATGGGATGATGTAATTAGCATGATCATGTCAGCCCTCGTTAGCATACTGAGGGGTGTTAACTTTAATATGCATTTCGTGGATAATGAAGCAAGGTTCATTCACTGGACACATGGCCCTTGAAATCTGACCAGGTGCCCCAGAGGAGAGCCGTTCTGTCTCCACAGGGCTCTCTCCCCCAGCTGCATTGGGCAGCGTTATCAGTTTCGGCCTCCGCAGAATGCACCCTGTGACTGAGTTTTGTCTTGTGAGTGTTTGAGGCATTTCTTTGATCAGCCTCAAGTTTTGTTTGCCCAGGTTGTTTTTCTTAGTTTCTCACAGGCCTGGTTTCTTGTCTCTCACAAGGTCTCATTCCCTTGAACAGGATGGAAATCTGAACACCCCATTTTTAGTCTAGCACCAGGCAGAGTAGGAGGTACCATTTGCATCTTCCCAGGCCACGTTCCACATCTCCTATCGTCTGACAGGAGTAGTTGAAACACAGAAGTAACTGGTGCTGCTGGGGAATCCAGCTGCTTGGAAAAGTCAGCTGGAAAAGTGAAGAGGAAAAAGGCATCTGGAAAATTGGATCAGTGTAGGAAAAGGCCTGGAACAGTATCCTGGAAGTGAAAAGATGGAGCTCAGCTGCGCTAAGAATGAGAAGAGATTATAACATCTGCCTTTGAAACATTGCAGGATGGTGCATGTGTGCTTGGTAATGCTGCTAATATCCATTTCACATCTATATCTTAATTACCCATTCAGGTATTTTGAAGCATTCCTTGGCTAAGCCCTACATTACCCAGGTGCAATAGAGGAGTCTCACCCTTTCCAAGTGCTGGGAATGCCCAAGACAAAGGAGGCTGGTTCACGCAAGGCCGTGAAGCATCAGATCTGAATCACAAATGCCTCTCCTGAGTTTCCAGGCTGTTGCTCAAAGCCCATATCTGGTCTTACATCCCTGTTTACGAATGAGCTCTTTGATTATGCATGCACTTAAACTCATTAACCAGCAGGACATAACCACCTGCTTAAAGTTAAGCATGAGCTCTGAAGGGTTTCTTAAACATAGTATCTCATTAAAAAATGGCATAAAATAGTCCTTCAAGTTAGCTCAATATTTATTTTAAATTAAAAAAAAAAATCCTTTTGAAGTGGAGTTGCTCAGCACTAAATTAGAAAGACCTGGGAGATAATTGGGTTTTGAAAGGAAACACTGATAGAAATCTGACCATTTTGTTTTGCTGAAAATTCAGCTGAACCCTTTGTCGCTGCACAGAATCACTTGTCTGCAAGAACGGGGGTCAGAAAAGGCACTAAATGAAAGTGCAACTCAACAGAGCTTCTCTGCTTTCCTGGGAAGAACCTTAAATGTAAACATAAATTTTGTCATAGAAGTATGACCAATACTTGAAGAATAAATCCACTGACCAAAGCAAGAAGTAATACATTGTTTTAAAAGTAAAATAAAATTATTATAAGGCAAATTGCCTCTCATCAGGACAGCAGAGAAAACTAATTTAATTTCTGTAATATAAGACAACAATGATTATTAAATCTCATGAAAATAAATTCAGCCACCTTAAGAGCAGGCTATAAATGCTAAGTATATCGTGTCAAAAATTAACATATGAACTTCAAATCTGTGCACCAATTGAAAATCTGATTTAACAAACTGCTGTTATTAAAGTCAATTGGAGAGCATTCCATTATAAAAACAAATGAAATCTTAACTCTACATGAAATAAATAATTTTTTCAAAGGCTAAGCAGAATGCATTAACCTAACACGCAATGATCTAAATTATGTATTAAACTCAATTATTTTTATTACCACTTTTCAATTAAGGTGACATGATTAACTCCATTCTTACTAGTCTCAGTTTTGATCCTACCTGCTTCTCAATTTTGGTATCTTCCCGGGGAGAAATTGTTCACAGAGCTATTGTAATCAAATCTGTCCTCTGGACTTTTAACAAGAGAGGTCTGATGTGAAGAACAAAACGGCACTATGGTCTAACAGGCATATTAAAGAAGTGCTTTCTATCGGTTTTGTCAGCATTTTGAATGGAAGAGTATGAGTACTAATGTTCAAGTTGTTCAGTTCTTACCCATGTATATTTTTGAAATTATCACTTTGCTTTTACATTTTTTCTTCCTCAATATTTACCAAAGATCTGACCCAGTTTGAAATGCAGAAGCTGCTTCTGCATGACATGGACCCTGAATCAGGCTCAGTCACCCCAGTAAAGGAGATGTCATTGACATTAGCATCTGCAGTCATTGGACTCGTTCACAGCGTTAATGGAGCAAGTTATTTCAAAAATATTATTTTCTTATAACTTCATCCTTGCGCATATAGAAATCAAAATCAATGGCTCTGATTTGGGAATAATTTATTTCTGTGAGTTTTTAATCTTTAAGTATTCAACATTCTTCACAAATTCTTTTTTTCTGGTGTAATATTTCACAGACAGAAGTTAAGTCTTCAGCTTTTGTAAATTTTCTAATGCTGGAAAGATGTGAAACTTCTTTGGGAACATGTTTTTAGTCCTAGAGAGTCATGAAAGCAGATTTCACTAGCACAGGGCATCTCAAGGGATTTTGCTATAATTGAAAATCAGGCTTAGGATATTTTTGAAAGATGTGGTCTGCATATCCTGAAAAACAAATAAAAAACTTAGAAATAATAGTCAGATCTCTTCTCATCTTCACTGGGGAACCTTCCCTGGTTTCCTAGAAAAGACTTTGAACTTTTGCCTGAATGACGACTACTGGACTTGACACACTATCTCCTTCACGCATAGAGCTCCTGTTTGTAAACCAAGAAAACCAGCACTGACACAAAATGCAAGCCTTCACAGATGGAGTGTTGTGTTAAGACTCCATGATTATCTTCTTGGAAGAACCCACATGATATTGTGTCTGTGCCTCAGCAAAAGCTTTTTGTTTATGCATTTGATGAATTTCTTTGAGTTTAAAGAAAGAAATTAATTTTACTTATTCTTCTATGTGATCATTAGAAAAGCTTTTAATGAACACAGTAAAACCCAACTAATTATCACGATGGCATTTAACTCTAAATAAAATTGACAGGAAGCAAGAATATGATACATATAATTTTGCGCAGTTTATTAAAACACATCTATCACTTTTTTTCCTAAAGTAACCTGATCATATTATTCTATGATAATTTAGCTAATATTTTTTTCTGTGCATTTAATATTTAAGTGGCTTTTACTGATATTAAAGTCATAATGCATTTTATGGAAATTACCTTGCATTCTAATTACTTTTCTTGGTGAGGAATGGTAAATAGAATTATCTCGTTATGCTTGCTGTAGATGAAAGCAAAGAAATATTTAATGACAAGAGACTGCTAACAGAAAAAAAACCATATTCACATATTTTTTTTCAAATGAGTCCATTTTGCCATCAATTCAGGGATGTGTAATTCCCAGAACCACTAGCAGGAACCAGGTGCGCATATGAACAACAGAAAGATGCTGAATGGCAGGTTAGATGCTTTTAACATCGGTAGTTCCCTTTTTAATATGGCCTGCCTGTCCAAGCCTAGGCTGAGGAGAGTTGGGAGTAAGACAATGTACCACCTCAAGAAAGCAAGAAACACAAACAACCATGTCCTTGAGCCCAAGCTACCCCATGCTTTTAGTAAATTAAGCTACTGTTAGAAAGCTATAAACTGCACCTTGAAAAAATGTGAGGTCAAGGCCTCTGTAAAAGGTAACTCCTTGCCTTGTCCTTTTTTTTTGAGCTCCTTATATGAAATACACTTACTGTCTGGAAAAATAGAGGAATTAGTTGCTGAGAAATTTTCAACTGAAAGAGGGTAGATTTGGATTAGATATAAGGAAGAAATTCTTTACTCTGAGGGTTGCCCAGAGAAGCTGTGTCTGCCCCCTCCCTGGCAGTGTTCCAGGCCAGGTTGGACGGGGCTTTGAGCAACCTCGGCTAGTGGAAGGTGTCCCTGCCCATGGCAGGGGGGTGGAACTAGATGCTCTTTAAGGTGCCTTTCAACTCAAACCATTCTATGATTCTATGATCAACTTTTCATGCCAACTTGGCTCTCAGTTACTCTAGTGAAGCCCAAGTGAGGTCATGGGTAAGACTGGATTAGTGTGTCTGAAGACAAGATGGGAAATTTTTTTATGAACCTTTATAAGTATAAAGGTGTGCTTCAGGACTAGTGGCATCTGAACAGGGACACTTTTGGTCATCTTTTGGGGTATATGAGGTGGAGATTGGTTGCAGAGAAATCATGTTTCACTGGCCACTGTGTGTCTGGACATCTCTCTGAAAATCAAAATGCTCTTAGTTTGTGTGACTTTGTTATTTCTGAAGAGCTGCCACCAGAGCAGCAAAATGAAAAGTGAGACAGCAGAATATGAAGCAAAAATAGGCAGAAAAGAAAAAATAAGTGAATATTAACACCAGCAAATGAAGTTTCAAGTGCTGGTATTGTTTCTGTAAGGTTCCACAAATATCTCTGGCTTTGCATTTTATTTGACAGAATATGCATTTTTCCTGAGGACTTTTTTCTGCATCGGGGTTTCCTTGCACCCATCAAGATCTACACACATGGAGTCAACAAGCTGCAGGTGATACATTTTATGGGTGGTTATAACTGTGGTAGTTCCATCACCAACTGGCCATGGAAACAGGACAAAACAATCAGCTCGAGGCACCTTTTAGCCAGATGTAGATCCAGGTCTCTTAACATGACTTTTCTACTCAACAATGCTTTCCTTGTAACTAGAGACAGCTTCAAAGTGAGAATGGGTAAAGATTTGAACTTTATTAATCAGTGAGCCTCCTGGGCCATGCAAAGGTAACATGGCCATCTTCTTGAGTCTGGCTGCCATGTCATGGAGAAAGGTCCTCCTGGAAATGCCCTTGCCAGAAATACTCATCTGGGTACAGTCACAGATATTTCTTGCCTGGTGAGTGAGAAGCAGCAAGAGGAACTGGGGTGTCCCCTGTAGAAGGGTGCCTCTGAAGTTTTCACTTAGTCCAAATAGATGATCACTTTGTTTCTCTGCATGCTCTTAACTTCAAAGGTCAGTATTTTCTGTTAGCGTCTCCAAACTCACCTGCAAGACAAATATTGTAAGATTATTGTTGCTTTCACTTATTTTACTTTCAATCTTCCTGTTCTAGTAACTTTGGAGTATCAGTTCTTAAAAGAAAGTGGATGGAAACTGTAAAGTGAAGCTTTAACTCACACTGAAATTGCAAATTCAGTTTAATTGAAACATTCTGTGAATGTCTCTCTACACTAAGGAGATTTTTCTATTTAGGGGAGGGATCCTAGAGAGTTCTGTGAATAATGCCTATTTCATAATCTTCTAAGCTTTCTTTCTACTAGAAATGACCTTTAAATTAAAATATTTTAATTTACTTTTCAGTTCACTTCTTTCTATTTTTTGAATAGCAAGCAAAACTGTCCTTTATTCCCCTGTCATCACTGAAAACTCCACTGTAGACTATAACCTAGTATTCCAGTCTGCAAATCTATTTATTCTTTTTTAGCCAAAACATCTTCTGCAGCATCTACTATAGTTGTACAAACAATAATTACGATAATATTTATATTGCACTGTTGTACTAAGGGTCAGGTTATCTGTGTAGAATATTTAGAAAGGTCAGTGTCTCATATATAACGTACAGGCAAAAATAAAGCCACCAAAGAACATCACTAAAATTTACTGCAAATGCACTATAACATTCTGTGTTTGCCATGCACATTTCTCCCTGTAATAGAACAAGTTTCTAAAATGGATTAAATCCTGATTTGGTTTTACTACTGTACATATTACAAATGCATTTAAATTTAAGTGACAAAATAAAATGTAGCATATGACATCCTAATCTGATGTACAGCGGTTTCACTAGCGATTCCCTATGAGATATATCTTTTTTGTAGAAATGTCAGTGTTGATGTGTTAGCTCAACAGGGCCCTATATTTGAGCAGCGCTGCACCTCAGTCCCTTCACTTAACCAAATATTAACTAAACTGAAGGGATCTCAGCTAGAGGGATAAAAGTGAGTTGAAGGAGTTTTATTGGTTTTACAAGGCACAAAGAGCACCATCTCTTGCTCTGCTCCACTTTATTTGAATAGACACAGAAGAAAAGTGCACGCAGTGCCTTTGAAGGTCCACTGGAAGACTTACCATTGACTTCTAAAGACTCAGATTGAGTAGGGAGGGAACAAACATGATGTAGCTGTGTGTCAAAGGCACAGTCTTGTTTTGGAGGTCACTGGGTATCTTGCTGATGGAAAACAAATAAATGAGTAATAACATTAACTGAATGATTGGGTTATGGGCATTATTCTTTCCAGAATCCTTCAGAGGCTTCAATGTGTTGACTTCAGCAAGGCAAAATCCTCTCAGGGCATCATGACCATTACGACCTCTTTTCTCTCAAATTATGTTAGTCCTGAATAACAATTATGGAAATTAACTTATTAGTGTAAATTGATACATGATGCTGGGCCAGCAGAATTGACTGTTCTGTATTATTTTATTTATTTATGCTGCAGCACCAGTTATAGTGCAATAAACAGAGACTGTCTGTATATTAATGTAGAAGAATATTTAAGTTATGAATAGACTGAGAAATTCATCTATGTGGAATTTACCTCAGAAACATCAAGGAATATTCTGGCATTATCTGCAATTTGCTGTGGTTGAAAAGCAAAAAGAAAGGAGGGTTTCCACACACAAAGCCCAAGAATTAAGAAATCATGCTTGTTCTTTGAGCGTCAAAATGAAATCCTGTTTAAAATAATTTGTGCCATCTTAAAAGAGCAGCATATTTTTTCCATCTCGTATTTGTTCATGTCTTCCCTCATTTACCTCTTTTCCATCAAAATTTGCAATGGGGAAAACTAAGCACATAAGTCTCAGAGCGAGCAAGAAGCTGAAAAAAGACAAAACAAATGTAGGCAGAGCCGTGAGACTGATGCCCCAAGGCTGCCAGGGAGTTGGCCAGGGGGCTTTGCTGGAGTCTTGTGTAGACCATGTGGAAACTGCCCCATGCCAAGGCAGGAGGTGTCTCATCTGCTCAGTCGCAGGGAAACCCCTCTCATTTCCAGGAGGGCAACAGAGAAACCTCTGTGAGTGCCAAATCCCACCCCAGCAAACCTCCTGTGATGGAGGAAAGCCCACACGCACAAATAACTGCACCGCATGAGGGTAACCCAAAAACCCAACAGGAGCACCTGCCGACACAAAAGCCATAGATAACTCTCTGCTGCTTCACCCTCTCCCAGAAAGACTGGGAGGAAAATCTGAAGGAGAATTAAGAAGCTTTCGATGTGGCCAGCTGCATTCAGATGCAAATTTTTGTCTGCAAGGCTTGAGATTAGCAGCACTGCCATGGGACCAGAATGACCTGTCCTGAGCCTTGAATAAGGCACCTCAAATCGGCTTTGCCACCACCCGTGTCATGCCTGCATGCTAGCCATCTAATCTGGCCTGTATCACTCCAATTAATGTGGGGGCAGCCCCTGAGGCTTAAGTATGTTTACATCAACTGTCTGACAAACCATCACAAATAATGAGGACAAAAATAAAATTCAAATTATGTTTATATGGGGGGAAAAGAAGTAAATTTTCTCAGGAAAAAGTAAATATAATTCTTTCACCTTCCTTCCTGTTACTGCATGGAAGTACAACAGCAGCAGTTGTAAAGCAAATTTTAATGATATGCCTGAATGTCACAGTTAAATCTCTGACAAGTTTTTACAATGGCAGCATTTTCATGTTTTTTCTTTTTTTTTTTTTTTACGCTAGAAATTACAATCAAAAGCTTTCCTTTCTTTTTTTCACATTTCACATTAAAATCTTCAAACTTTAAAATTAAATCTTATCTGCAAACCCTCAAAGCCTGTGTTTCGAAATGAAAAAGGGAGATAATAAATACACTGTGCAAGTAAAAAATTATCTTTAACTTAAAAAAGAATGAATTATCTTTTATTTTCTTGCATTTTCATATATCATGGAGTGTTTTGGGGAAAGTCTGATTGTTTGAAATTTTACTTAGCTATCTGTCTAATGATACCTGGCTGCACACAGGCCCCACAGGCCATTTCAGCCATTGGCAAGAATTTGTGTGCAAAGATATTCTGTGAATGTTCGTTTTCCTCTGGCTTTCTGAAAACTACCTGGGAGGAAGCAAGGGATTTCCAAGAAGGCCTAACTGTATCAACATCCCGAGAAACATGTGCAGCTGGAGCAGTGAAAAGATGGCTTTTCAGCAGAAAACTGGACCCTGTACGCATGCATCAGTGTTAAATCAGAAGTCTCCAGAGCAAAAACAAAACACAAAAGAGCCAGGCTCCGTTGGCGAAGGCATAGAGGCAGAGACGCAACGACTCGCTGGCTGGGAAGCTACACAGGGGTTTAAAAGATGAGGTGTATTGCATAATACGGACATGAAAATGCTCAGAAGTTTAGGGAGGTTCCTGTAAAACACTGAGCTGTCACTCAGGGCTTTGTCTGGGCAGCAGTGCCCCTGGGTGCTTGCCTTCCATGCAGGGCCAACACATGGACACAGGACCCCACCGAGCCCCGAGGCCATGCTTGTCCCTGGTGCAGCTCAGGAGAGAGGGGCCACAGAAAGGGGAGCGTGGGGAGCAGACTAACGCTGTCCACAGCAGTAAACAGCCCCCTTAAAACAGATTCCCTGCTTACAATCTGGTTATATAAATGCCCAGCACATGGCAACTCTTTTTTTCTCTCCTACTTTTTTTGTGCTAAAGTCACAGGAGAGTTAGGTTTAAAATTCACCCATTAACCCCAGTGAGACATTTATGATTGATTTCTCATGGCCTCACCATCCTTCTTCATGGACCTGGGGCATGAGGAAAAGGCAGAAGAGGAAAACTGTAGCTCTTCAGGCAGGCACCCACATCTAAAAGGCAGGAAAGCCACGGGCGATTTCTGCTGACTCGCTGGGCTGCAGACTGGCAGGGAAGCCTGTTCCTTCCAGTGTGTCGTGGGCAGGAGCAGAGCTGCTGAAAGGAGGCCATCAGAATCACTAACACAGGAGCAGCTGACCAAACCCAACCCTAATCCCTTTCTTGCAGAAGAAGGAGGTGTAGAAGCTTACTAGCTCCACTTCTAGACTCCGGGTCCTACAGGGTGCTAATGGGCTATGCTGCCACCAGGCTTCCCTGTCCCAAGACAAGTGCCTATGGAAAGCAGCACACAGCAATCCGTCCTACTTGCTTGAGAGGCATGGGAGGGACAGGGAGAAAGGGAAAATATTTTATAATGTTCGATAGTTGCACAAAGTGGTGTAGTGCTCTGATCCTTCACACCTGAACAGGGAGACACAGAAGTGATAGGAGCTCTAAGTATTGCTATTGTGCAGCTGTCAGTTTGTTCTGTTTTGTCAGGGCAAAGGAAAAAAAAGATCATGCAATCTATAGCTTTTCATAAGCATTTAAACCTGAAGCTATTTTGGTGCAGTTTGAATCAGGATAATATCTGAAACTTTCCATTCTGATTTCTTTCTTTTTCTTCTTAAATGGTAGCTTTCTGAATAATTTTAAGCTATCAGAAAAAAAAAAACAAACAAATCCAAACACCATGATTCTTCCTTTTTCAATCCTGATAAATAGATGTGAGTCTGCTGACACGGAATTCCAGTGAGCTTAGATATCTATTAAACTTGCACTTCTAGTGTTGGCTCTCTCTGATCATGGCTGGGACTCAGCCAAGTCCCACTAAGAAAAATAGCAACATAAAGCGGAAAGTTTTCCAGGAATTCTCTGTTGAGGCCTTAAGTACAAGACTATTACTGTCTTTTCCTCTTCAAAGAGATTTCTTGCCGTTTCATAAAATTTTTAGCCTCGTCCAGTGAAGCATGCCTTTCAAAATTCTTGTTAGTGTTTAAAGTCCATGCCATTAGTTCAGTGCTAGTTAGGAGTTTTACGGAGAGATCTATAGATCTGTTTCTTCACTTACAGAGAGTGTAAGTTTAATGTTACGAAGAGTGAGTCTGAGGCCTCTCTATTTTAACTTTAGCAGTACCACTGCAATTCACCTACATCTGTGGGAGAAGCACCAAATGTGAGAGTACAGTCTAGGTTAAATTTTTAGTCTTCTCATATAATGCAAGTGTTTAGACAACTAGTCAGTGCCTCCAGGACTTCATTCCAGGGCCATATAAGGGCAACAGTGGTACTTCTCCCATCTCTTTTGCTATAACTGAATTTTTAAGGATGTGGATTGGGTGCTAGCATGTGCTTCCGTAGAGCTGGCACCAAGTGGAAAAAATTGGTCTCATTTACTTGTGCTTCTAATCACTGCCCATATATCACCCCTATGGTAGCAAAACCAAAAAGCCTAACTCCTCCTAGGACAGCAAATATGGATTAATTTGGGAGGCAGAGATGATTATATGCTTTCCCATAATTGCTGATACCCTATAGTATGTATGCCTGGATCACTCAATGGAGTGATGTGGCTGCAGGGCATGCCTTGCCATACGAGGGCTGCCCTCCAGAGATGGGGGAAAAGACTCAAGAAGTTGGAAAATGAGAGTTCTGACCTGAGGACCTGTCTCCAATTAATGGATTTAGTACTAAACGTAAATTATTGCTAATACAAGAAAGTAGAAGACAATTTTAGCTATTAATGAGAACAAGTATGAAGTAATTATTTCTTGTCAGTCTTAATGAGATACAGAAAAGAATGTGCCAATGGATTACCACTTTACACCCCTACCTTCACTGGGACGAAGCTTCATGTTGGAGCACAAAAGATAATACAGGACAAGATGAAAGAATAACCTTAAAATCACTGCTTTAAGGATATCCATAAAAGCCAAGTGTTTAATAAATTTAAGGTATGCAAATTTTTGGCATTGGCTCTATTTATGCATTTTTAACACATTCTACATGATCTTGATTCTAGGAGGAACAAAGAAATTATAGCAAGTAATTTGTTGATAATAAGCTCTGTTTGGTTTTTGTAATTAAAAAAGTGATTAAGAAAGGCTAAATCATTAATGCTTGAACTGCTGCTGCTGGGATATGCACAGTAACACACAATTTATAATGTTTTGGCAGAGGGATTTATTTACTGGTTCTTCTTCAGGAAACGTCTTTCTTTATGGTATTTATAGAATGTGAGAAATAATAGCTTAATATTGTGAGGACAGAAGAGCAGTCATTCAGATAAATACTAGTGGAATTATAAAACTAGACCTGTTACATAGGGGATAGAACTACTGAATCTCACAGCTCAGCTACTTTGGCTTTTGACAGGTTCATTATCCCAAGGGTAGATGGTCAGGTTTGACAGGTAGCTGGTAACCTACGGAGAAGCCACAGCCCTCCATAGCCAAGCTCAACGCTCAAGCTCCTGTGTTCAGTTTCAGAAAATGGACAGTTTTTCCCAAGTTTTTTGGCTTGTGTATTCACTTTCCAGTTCCAAGAAAATGCAGAAGCACTAGAAAAAAATGGAGCAGCTCTTGTGATATAAACAGAAGTAGAAAATACGTTTTTTCAACTACTCTTTTCAACCCATGTCACAGAAAGGCACAGGCCGGTATCTCAACACCCTATACACAACAGAGTACTGAAGGTAATATTTAATATTGCATCTAGTGCCTGACCTCAGCTAGGTCTCCAAACCTGTTGAACGTTTCACGTTGTTAAGTGGGATGTGTGTAGCAGCCTGGTCTGTGAGTCTGCAAGAGAGAGAGGATGCATCCCCTTCTCTGTCTGTGGGATGGAAGCCAGCATCCTAAATCAGCTGTAGCAGTTTCAATGCCGAAATACTGATTCAAGAAATTATTTGCATGCAGAATACAGCTGCTGTTTGAATTTCATGTCATTCATAATTTGCAGAAAACTCTCTGAAAACTAATTATTACATTTTCTCACAAATGTCAAAAAGTTCACTTTTCCAATTGTTTTACCTTTCGTTGCAAAGCATGAAATAGGGGCAAAAGTCTCTACTATTTTTATAAAGAGTAAACAGCCAGTGTAAAGCAGACATCTCTCTCTGTATAGATATATATAAATTGATATAGATATTAGATACATTATAGATACTTCTATCATGTAAACATATCTCTCTAAGTACATTATCAATGAAAGCCAAACCCACTTTTTCTTTTTTTTTTAGAGAGCAAGGATTTTCAGATCTAGTCTAGGTAGAGATAGATTTAGGTTTGGGACTGAATTATGTTGGAACCGATGCTGTAGTTCTCAATACCCACTTCCAGAGCAATTTGGTGTAGAATTTTTCATGAACTGGAGATAAAAAATATTCCCTGCTACAGTGAAATCGATTAAGATCTATCGAACTTCAGGCAAATCACTTTCTGCTTGGTAATGTCACCTACCAACAGCCAGAGGCTTTAAAATTTATTATTACCCTTGCTGAGCAGCAGCGTGGCTCCTAGATTAGTCTTGTAAAAATTATGAAATGATGTCAATAAAGGTCTTATATTTTCCTGCACAAGGATACTATAGGAGATAATGAGAGAATATCAGGAACCAAAGCTTTTGCTTTAGGAAGATTTACAGCTGCTGCTTCATACCATAAGTCAACACTGAATAATTAAAAGACTTATAATTAAAGGCTAATTTAGTATTGATTGTGTCCTAGAGCAAAGGGGGCCAGTTCACTGTTCTCGCACCATCCTGTGCAAGCTTCATCAGCCAGACAGCAAGAGTGCAATTATCCTAAGTAGCCTTCAGCAATGGGATGGCATCTCCTCCAATCCATTCCTGTGCTCTCCACAGGTGTGTTAACAGGAGGACAGAGCAGGCTGTGGGGGAAAAGTGATAATCTTACAAGGTCTTCAGTATCGCACATCCCCTCAGACCAGTCTGTACTCCAGAAGTGAATGTTAATTCTATTTCATTTGGGAAAAGGAGGGCATGGAACACCTCCCAGTTTTCTTCTTGCTTCTGTGCTCCCTCTCCTCACGGTTCCTGTGATGGACCATTCTGGAGTGAGCAACTTTCTCAGTTGTCTATGATTGCTCCTCCAGTGCTTTTCAGAAAAACGTTCAAAACTGCTGTCTGACTAGAGGAATAAATGAGAAAAGGAGGGCCATGGGTACCTGTTCTCCAGTCTATAGACCCGTCTGCACCTACACAGCCATGCACATAATTTACCTAGACCTTCTGAACGTGGAAGACTTCAGTTTACTAATGTGCACAGACAACTTATTCATCATCGCACCAATGAACAGGAAAAGACTATGTGTTGTAACATGGCAAAGGCACCTGTCAAAATTCATGAAGTCACATTTCTTTCTATGACACCTTGATGATCCACCGATTAAATTTCACTGTCCTTTAAGTAGGATATTGCCACTAATAAAATGATTATTTTTTTCTTTCAGGATCTCATATGCCTCCTATATGCATCATATATCATAGAAATTAGGTCATATTTAATATACTGAATCATACACATTAGAGATGAAAAATCTCATTAAGTCATCAAATTCATTCCTTTGTCAGTGCAAAAGGTTCCCATGTAGAATAGAATTTAATTTTTAACACAACGTATGTTCAGCCCTCAAATGTTTCTTTTCAGTGAGTATTCCACAGAACCCATTTATTCTTTGTTATCAGTGATTTTTATGATGATCTGAATTTCCTTTTTGAAATGTTATTGTGCAACTTTTAATTATATCTTTACATTGCTTTTTTCTATCTCTAGAAACAAAGTATTTGCAGGTAATAATCATACACCTTCTTTCCAGCACTGTTCAAAATATGAAAAGATGGGGCTAAATATGGAAACTATTCTGTAGTATCCATTTGCCAGGATCTCAAAATACCCTCCATTTTCTTTTCTGGTAGTGATTTTTTTTTTTTTTCTTCAGAGTTTCAGAAACTGAAATAATAATTTCTAATTCTGAAACCAACTTTTGCTTAATGGAATTGTTAATTACTTTTCAGTACTTATTGTCATGAAAAAAATCTAAGCCTATGTTTTCTTATAAAATCTTTTGCTTTTTTTTTTTTTAACTAAGATTTGGAACAAGAATGATTTTCACTTATTTAGCCACATATGTGTTTTGGATTCTTTCAAACATTACAAATAAATTCTTTTAGCTCCCTTACAGCTGACCTGATGGTTCAGACCAAAAAATCAGATAACTTCAACAGCAGGAAACACTCCCTTAGATATTGCTGCTGCGTTTGAGGGACAAAGAGACAGAAGTCTATCTGGGAGATCCTTTGTGGTTTTCTTTCTCCTAGTGAATACAAAGCCCAAAGAGAAACATGTGGCCAGAGTCTATTGTGGTGAGTGATATTCTGAGATTTATTTACATTTTAACTATACTACAAAAAAATGGAACAATGCTCAATCACTGGGTGGGACGGAGCACTGCTGAGGAACACCTGGGGACAGAGACATGAGACAGAGGCATAGCTGATAAACCTTATCTCCTCCTATCTGCTCTCAGATAGGTTGTTTTCTGATATCATTGGATACTCAGATAATGTGAAATAGCCAGTGGGACAACAGAAAACACAGATCACAGAATCACAGACAGGATACAGTTGGAAGGGACTTCTGGAGGTCTTGTGGTTCAACTACCCTGCTCCAGCAGGGTCATCTAGAGCAGGCTGACCAGGACTGCGTCCAGATAGCTTTTTAGTAAGTCTAAGGTGGGAGACTCCACAACCTCTCTGGAAAAATTTTCCCACTGCTCACCATCACAGTAAAAAAGTGTTTCCTGATGCTCATATGGTACCTCCTGTGTTTCAACTTGTGCCCTTTGCCTCTGGTCCTGTCACTGGGCAGCACTGAAGAGAGCCTGGCTCAATCTTCTCTGCATCCTCCCTTCAGGTATTTATATACATTGATAAGATCCCCCTGAACTTTCTCTTCTCCAGGGTGAACAGTCCCAGCTCTCTCAGCCTTTCCTCATAAAAGAGATGCTCCAGACCCTTAATCATCTTTGGGCCCTTCTTGGACTCTCTCTGGTGTGTCCATGTCTCTCTTGTACTGAGGAGTCCAGAACTGGACAGAGGACTCTTAGTGTGGCCTCACCACTGCTGAATAAAGGGGAAGGACTGCCTCCCTTGACCTGGTGACAATGCTTTGCCTAGTGTACCCCAGGATACCATTAGCCTTCTTTATGGAAAAGCCACACTGCTGGTCCATGTTAACTTGGTGTCCACCAGGACCCCTGGGACTCTTTCTGCCAAGATGTATTCCAGCTGGATCATCCCACCATATATTGATGCGTGGGGTTTTTCCTCTACAGGAGCAGGACTTTGCACTTCTCCTCGTTGAAATTTATGAGGTTCCTGTCAGCCCATTTCTCCAGCCTGACGAGGTCCCCCTGGGTGGCAGCGCAACCCTCTGGCATATCAGCCACTCCTCCCAGTTTTGTGTCATTTGCAAACTTGATGATGTACACTGATGAATGTAGATAACATTTTTAGGTTTTGCAGAGCATAAAGAATGTGGCCAGAGAGGATGGTCTATTTATGAATTTTGATAATATAGATCACTTTCTCTTAAGGCTTCCCACCACCTTATTAGAACCTTTGGCTGCCAGCCAAAGGGCAATTTCTGACCAGTATCACTAATTTTCCCACTTCCAGCAATGTCACCATCCTGCCTGACCTTTCAAACCAATTCATCTTGAGATACATTATTAACTAATTTCCTGAAATTCAGGTGAAATGTGCCCATTTTTAACCTGGTCCTTTCTTACATACTGAAATTACCTTATCCTCTGGTACTAACATTGGCATTAGTAAGCAATCAAAATTCTTCTCCAAAGGCTTTTCGATTTTATTTGCTCTTTCCACACTGATTTCAGTGATGTATTTCATCTAATCCTGGTGCTTTGTCAACTTTTTAATAGTACTGAGAGCTTTAATTGCCTTATTATCTTCTCTACTGCAGTGAGGTTTTTTTTCTTTAGCATTTTTATTCCCCTCAAGGAAAACATGGACTCTGGGATATTACAGGTCCTCCATTTCCTGGGATGAAGAAATCGCTCAGACCCTTAAGGATATCTACTTCATCTCTCAGCAACATTTAATATATCATGGCCCCTCTTTATCTTCCTAATAAATTTGCTTCTCAGGCAATACAGGCTTCATCATCTGCGCTCTTCAGACACAGCAGTGCCCTGTTGCTTTGGTGTCCTTTTTGTCTTTTGTTTAGCCAGGAGAGCTAAGATCTCAGGGTTAAAAAGCCAGTCATCGTTTTAGTTTAGGACTTTAGTCTGAACCCTGGGCTCTGCTGCTTCTTTTTCATGGAAAGGCCAAGAAAAGAGGAAATCCGCCCAGCCCAGAGGATTTGACACTATAGCAAGCTGAAGCACCTGTCAGCCTTTCCATGGATGGATGGCACCAGAGATCGGGGTAAAAAGGTGCCTTGTTTTCCAAGTCTGGACTCTTTTCCAGAAAGCTTAGATTTAGGTGCCTCGTTATGTAGTACTCCAAAGCATAGGCACAAAATGAGTTTGGGTGACAGGGAATAGTTCAGCTACTCCAGTGCTGGTGCTCTGGGTTACTGTCTTTGCTGTAGCCTATCTCATTTTAGATGGCAAACGGCCCCTGACTCTTCCCCTCATGTGCCCATTACCGGGATCAGTGGCAGGGCCCCAGCTGTAGTTGCCCTATTGTCTCCACACTGCATGACCTGCCATGCCCTTGCTCTGGCTTTATCAAAACTGAACGAGCTTAGAGCATGACGGGTGATTACCTCCCAAACCAGACACTGTGAAGAGACTGCAGACAGGGAACTGGAAGGACTAACATGTGAGAAATTCAGGATTAAAATCTTATACTAGCTTGCAAATGAATGTTGTTTTATTCACCTGGCTTTCCCATCATGTACTCCAGATTATACACTTGCTCTGTGTGTCACCTGCAGGCAGCCCTGCTGAACTGAGAATAAAGAGATGAATAATATAACTGCCTGAATATAGTGATGAAAATCATACATGAAAGAAAAAACATACACCTGCTCACAGCTATATTAACTGGAACTTTTATGTTATTTATGTTTTGCCTCAGACACACACATTTACCAGCAGAAAAAAAGTCTAGTACTTATAGTAAATGTACTGCACTCTGTTGTAAGCTCGGAAAAAAAGTGTTGATTGATTTGCTCATCTGAGTCATTTAGAAAGAGCTGAAAGCTAGAGGGCTGTTAGTTTCTGCTAAAGTGAGTACTTTTCCCCCTGAATAAAAACATTTAATTTTAGGGCTCTCAGTGTTTGTGCACATATTTGTGTTTCAAACACAGGAATTAAATGTCAGCAGAGCCAGACCTTCAGCTACATTTGATGGCAATACCAAAGTCAGTACAGCCACATTGATTTATGCTACCTGAGGAACTGACCCAGAGTTGTTCCTTTCCACTGGACATCACAGAAGAGCTGTAAACACATAAACACAAAAGAAAATGCAGCAGGAAGAGTGACTTGAAACCAGAAGCCATGTCTGAAAAGAATGTTCTGCCCTGTTGCAAATACACCAATCTTTATCAGACACTTCCAGTAGAAATTATGTTATCTGGGCATCTAATATCCCCTGTGTTCCAATGGGAAGCTGCGAAAGATCCTATCAATTCAAAGATCAGGCTTGTCTTTGAAAATTGTTCTCTCCCTGCTGTTACAAGTGATGTCTGCAATTGCAGTAGCAAGAAGAATTTCAATTTTCTTGACAACAGCTTTAGTGTGGGTTGCAGAAGAGCAGCCCCTGTGTGTTGCCCTGCAGCTACCACATCTAGGGCTGAGTAAGTTATTCAACTACTTTCAGTTTTTCCAGTAACGTTTCTGTGCAATAGACAACCAATACAAGTACTGTGGCAGTGAAGAGACTATGGGTGAAAGTGGCATGTTAAAAACATAAAAGCATCCCATGCTGTGAAGCATTTAGATTCTTAAACTAGATTCATAGTTCATATCTGGGTTGGAATAGATGTGTTTGCATGGATTCTAGCAGAGTCCCTGGGGCTTGCAGTTGCAAGGGATTTGGTCCAGCTTGACTTCGTGAATTGCAAGTTTTCTAGTAAAACACTGAGATTTGACTGTCTCATTTCGCAGTGGTACTAAAATAGCCCGAAGAGCTTTGCTTGCCTTTCTGTCTCCACTAAATCTGCAAACAGTTTAAACCTGACTTTGCCTCTTAAATAACCTCAGTTAGACGGAAAAGGTCCCACCTGAACATTCAGGTTAAATCCTAATTGAAGCACCAGGATGGAAATGCTGTATCTCTACTTCTGATTAATTATTTTACTTTTTACAACCAACCTTCCTTAATAACACAGTCCTTTATTTTGGATTAGTAAATTGTTCCACAGAATAATCCAGACTGGCGGGAGGCATCTTTCTTATAAAATATGTGCACCATAGTTAAGATGGAGAATTTTCTGAACCTGTGCTGCTGCAATAGAGGAAACAGGTTTTGGTTATTCACCCCTGCATGTGCACAGTCTGCTCTTTTGCTTCCTGTGGTAAATAATGAATAACATACTTCAGTAGATATTTTCAAATAAACAATAATTCACATTAAAATGCATAAAACTGTGGGATTAACAAATAGTTCCAAAGGTATCTGAGTATGCATAAGTAATATTACCAGCAAGCAGTGATTTAAAGCAAACCAAACTCAGTGGAAAATTTTAACAAACCAGCATTTCAGTGTTTGACCAGTTGTGATCCTTATCCAATGCCCAGAGCTACTCAGTACCGCAGCTTCAAACTGAAGGCAGTGCTTTTGACACATCGGCTTGCAACTCCCTTGCTGCTGCTGTGTCCCTGAAACAGGCAGGTTAACTGATAGCTGGGAACCAAGAAGATTAGGACTCAACCCACTTTAATATATGAAACGCGTCACCTTCAGGCATTGTGTGTGGGATTTAACTTGCTACTTGAAAGACACAACTGATACCTAATCTACAGCTTGAAACCATGCTCAATGTCATGGCATGTGAGTGCTTTAACAGTTTGACTCTGTGTGTGTGTCTTGAAATTTAAGTGAGCCCAGCTGATCAGATCAGCATGTCCACAGGCAGCAAGCAGCAACATGTTACGAGACTCGAGATTCCTTGTCATCCTTCATGGGGATTATTTTTAAGGCACCAAGAATCGCTGCTAAATAAAGGGGTAGTAACACCTGTGAACAGACAGAAAACATGCTTACTGCTTCAGATGAGAGCGTAATGGTTAATGAGAGAGGCAATGACATCCACTCAAGACTTTCCATCTTTTCGGTGATGTGTCACAATACAGAGGGCATTGCTGATGTCACCTGATAAGAGAAGTGTAAGTAGAACTGACATAATATTAGAGGGAGAGAACAGAGAAAGTAGCTGGGCTGTCATATTCTGATGAGATAAACGAACAGTTTTCTTTTTTCAGACAGCCATTCCACAAGTGCATGCCAGGTATAGCTCTTCACAGTATCCTGCAGTCAGAAGAAGGGGCAGAAGGGGTTTTGTGCTTTGAAATTTTCTAGATTTTTGGTTTTGCAAAATACCAGGAGAAATAAGGAATTGGATGCAAAATTTTATATTTCTGGATTAAATAATTTTGTGTGAATTTTAGCCACAAATTTTGCTGGTCATTGAAATGACATCACAAAAATTTAGCAAAGGGTTCTTCTCCATTTGGAGGACAGGATTCAATTATATATCTGTCTCTGGCTTCTCTGACTTCTCTGGCTAGACAAAAAGTGAGAGTACTGCTATGATTATGTATATGATTGTATATATAAATTAATCATAAATAAAACAGTTAATAATTGTTGAAAGATGAACTTTTGTATGATGCCAGTAATGCAGTTACATGCCAACAAATCCAAAATATAGATTGAGATCCATGTTAGCAAATAAAAAAATTGCATGTCCTGCCTATCTGCACAGTCAGGCAAGGTCTGTAAAACAGGGACAATACAAGTTCCCGTATGGAAACCAGTAGGTCTGATGCAAAGCCAGTAAGTGAGAAGTTTAAAGTACAAACTAAAAGAGGCAGTTGTTCGTAAAATACATAGCTAATAGAAGAAGATTTGCCACAGGGCATCATGGATGGAGACTGGACAGAAGTCTCCAAAAGACATATCCCCTGAGAGTTACTGGAGACACAGAAACTTTCTCTGACTCTGAAAGACTCTGATCTGCAGGGGCTGCGGGTTAGGAGGAATTACTAGGGGAAATATTAACCAGTTTTCCTATGTTCTTCTCTTCTCTTCTAGGCCTACTGGGATTGGCGGCTGTTCAGTCTGGCTTAGAAGAGCCATTTTTACTCAATTTCACATGTAGTGCCCATTAGTCACATTAATAATCACTTTAAACCTTCTAGTCCTCTGGGAGGTAGAGCACACAAAGAGGTTAAAGAGAGCCACGATGTTTCTGAGCTATCTTTTATTCAGATACCAGATGTTCCTACTTGCCTTAGGAACATTATCCCATTACTCCAAATCTTTCACTTGGCTTTCAGAAAATTCAGGATGTAGGAACAGGATCCATGAAAATACAACTGTGTTAGCTTTATGGGTAGTTTATTGTGGTTTGAACTCTTGAATTTAGAATGGATGGTTCACTCCACCAGTAAATTTCAACAAATATTCAACAATATCAAGCATGTATGTGATAGGATCACAGTGTTATCTCAGTCACAGCCAAAGCAGCCTGTAAGAGCAATTTTCCAGTGAAGGATACAGGCAGAAGAGTGGGAACACCGCTCCTTCCTTGTAAAAGGGGCAGAGGAGCTTCTGAAGACTCCAGTTTTCTAAGGGTTCTTCATCCCCATTTAAAAGAACGTGTGGCAGGATTTGTCACCTGCTGGGCACGGCAATTCTGTAACTGCAGCTGTCCTAGCAAGCTAATCCAATGTGTAAAAAAACTTGGGGAAAAGTAATTTTGAGGACAAAATGGACTAGTTCTGCTCTCCTGTTTTTCTCTGTCTTGTATTTGGATATATGATCCCATCCTGCAAGATATGCCCCAGTGAAGACATATAGAAAACAACGTGTTTAGCAGAGTCATCTCAAGCTGCCTGTTGTCTTCTCATATATGGTGCAGCTCACATAACTGTTCTTTTTAAATGCCCCAGTT
Source organism: Athene noctua (assembly GCF_965140245.1). Lineage (NCBI taxonomy): Eukaryota > Metazoa > Chordata > Aves > Strigiformes > Strigidae > Athene > Athene noctua. The sequence goes on along the minus strand of NC_134042.1, from coordinate 42,749,003 downwards.
GTTCAGTGCTGAATTATAGCTGGACAATTCATCCTGTCTGAACTAAATAGGATAGTTGCACACACTGGAGCCTGTCTGTCACGGGTCATCATTATGTTATTAATGACCATCTGTAAGCAAAGTACATGGGCAGGGCATGATTAGTGCAAGCAATTTAGCCACTATGCTTTTTGTTGACATGAATGCAGTTTAAATTAAACTGCAGATGGCTACAGCTGAAGAAGCTTTTACTTAGCTTGTAATGAGCAGATTCCTGTTTTCTCACAAAATCTATTCCTTCAATAACTACTCTCAAGACGATTATGGAGTTGTAAAGACTCTGGACATATCTTCTATTTCTGTTGGTTGGGAAAACTCAGCAGGTTCCAGATCCGACTCTTTTTTTTCTTTCCTGAGACTGTTTTGTGTAAATCAGAGTTCTGCCTATTGCACTTACGTTTATTTGAATGAAAATGTTTTATCTTTTTTTTTTTTCCTCTTCTGAAACAAAGGTGATGCTTTCTTTTTAAGCTGAAAAACTGATTAGTAGAATACAGTACTCCCACAGTAGTGCAAATTAGTCGTCCACTGTGCAGCTTTGCAGCCAAGGGAAGACATGAGATAGTTTAGAGTTAGTCTCTAGGGATCCAGTACTCCAATTCATTCTGCTGTTTGTGTCTCAGAAATCCTCCAGAGTGCAATCCAATGACCATTGAAGCCAACTGGCATTGAACTGTGTCATAAATCCAAATCTCAGGATCGACAGGGTTTAAAAATCCCTTGACAGGGGAAAACTGTGGATGTTTCTGCTGCAGTGGCAAAAAGGTCTAATAAGAGCCATGGCTGTATGCACAGGAGGAGAGAGGTAGGAGCAAGGAGGTAGTTTTATCTCTGCCTCTGGCACTGGTCAGGCTAATACTGAAAGACAAGGTATAGTTCTGGTATCCATGATTTAAAGATAACACTGGAAAATCAGAGAGGGCACAGGTAGAATCAGGACAGTTACTTAAGGATGGATACAGCAATGATGCAGTACTATGGCAAATACAGTGTCTTCACTGCGTCAGGATGAAACTGGAAGCCTTCACTGAGCATAGGATTTAGCAGAGGTATGTGAGGGGTATCTGGGATCTGTACAGGGGGTGAGACCAGTTTTGTGTTCATAGCTTTAAGCTCTGTAAATCTGAGAGGTGTGACAACCTTACTACAGGCTTCAGGAGAAATAAACCTATTTTTCCCAGCAAATAATACTCTGATTGAATCCAAGTGTGCTGGCTTGCACAGAAGCAATGAGACAGCTGACTTCAATTACAGGAGTATTGCCTTGAAGTGAATTTGAGTACATTGTTAATAGGCTTCTGGGGTGCTTGCTAGAACGTCATAAGGAGTTGGGATTAAAAAAGTTTTGCTGGACACAGCACACATTTTGGGTTTTTCAGTATGATATAATTTAAGGACTGTGGGCCAATCTTGGCTTTATTTTCTTTTTTTCTGAGGGAGGCTCTTTTAGTTTTGAACTTCTTATACTACTTTTTTCCAATTACTTCAGTCTCTGTTCCCAGTCTGTTTATTTTAATTGATGTTGATGTTGAGAGATTATACTAGTTTATAATTGTGCTGTTTCTTGCCTTAGTATCTAATCCTGGCCATTCCTGAAGACATTATTGGGCTGGGTGGATTTTTATTTTGACTTGTTATGGATGTTCCTGTGTTGTCATATTGCTGGCATATGGAGTTTTCCATATTTTGGAACCGCAGACACAATTTGAAAACTTACTCTCTGCCACTCTGAACGCACCTTCATTAACATTCCTATGTTAAGAACAATAGGAAAAATATTGTCTGTGCAATTATTATACAAAAATTTCATAATTTACATTCAAAATCTAAATATCTGTTGACACTGTAGTACTAAATAAGAAAGAATTAAACCTAGCCAAAATATTTCCATAAAGAAGGCAGGAGGAAAGTATGAATCTTCTCATTATGAAATTCCTTTATTCTCTGACCAGCTGGCTGGAATTTTTGGAAAGAGCATACAGATTATTTCTGGTGTTTGACCAGCACTGCCACATATTAGAGACACTTAGTGTAAAGTGGACCCAGTGGGAGAGCTGTTAGAAGGCTTCCAAAATAAATGTCCACTGGATTTCTGGCCAACTGCTCAGTTTGACCATGATGAAATCCCATCTTATTTGCTGTTGCTGAACATGTTCCATAAGTCTGTTTGCTTGGCATTATTGCTCTGGAATACTTATTCTCTGAGCAATAATATTGTTTGCCTTCACGTGTGGAAACATATTAATAAGTGAAGTAGAACATAAACTGATTATTATGTTAGGCGCTTACCTTGTGTTGTTTACTCTTCTTGTATCTGAAAGTCTGAGTTGTCTAATTGCACAGCAGTGAGTGCTGTTCTTAGGTAATCAGCTACATACTCTAAATAATTAACACAAAATAGCTTGTGATAGCTTTGTAGAGGAAATACAAACTGGTACTTGTACATATGGCAATGAATAACAGTACATTAACAGAAATCAGGACTTGCTCTGATTGGCATTTTGGCTGTCATCTGGCTTTTAAGTAACACATTATCTCAGTCTCCCTAATTTGAGAATAGCTACTATTGCACTAGGCTGCTCACGACGAATCTCTTACACTGGGAAAGGATGGGAGGCAAGGGTACGATGTGTGATGTTTCTTCTCTTGGTAAGTACAACTGCCTTGAGACCTCTAGGTCCAAAACACACTGTCATATGGAATAAGCTATCTCCTTTCAGTGCTTAGGGAATTCAGATTTGAGAGATTGTCAGGGCAGGAAGGATTTGCATACTGATTGAAATAACAATGAAACAAACTGTATTGCCCTCAACCACAGTATCACTGCATCATTCTGTCAAAATAGCAAATTGCAAAAATTCATCCCACTTCCTTACTCTAGCCAGATAAGGAAAGATTTCTGGAGCACACATCTCTGAAGTGCAAAGGGAGAGTCCCGTTTGACATCCTATCATATAATACCATTTAGAAACCTTGTTCAGAAACAGATCAAACTCTAAATAAATTCACACAGCTGCCAATATCAGCATATTGTTCCAGAGGCTGAAAGCTCCTTTATAGTAGCTAAACTAAAATTGTTCATGGTTCATTGGTCTCGTGTTAGCATTGTCCTTTAGCTAAAATAACGTTTTTATCTGGAATTTGCATCATTACACTACTGCCCTGCCTATGTCTCGGGAGAGTGAATTTACCCCCTTTACTATTCTGTTTTGGTTTGTATAGCTTTGCAAAATGAAGTCTACCTCTTTCAATCTCCTCATAAAATATGTTCTCCTTTACTCAATCCAGTGCATCTACTCCTTAAATCCAGCCTTCAGACTGAGTTCTTGTCAGTGCCTTGCACAATGGCATTCATGCTTCCTCCTTAATGTTGGGAATGTCTTAACAGATACTGTCTATTATTTCAGCTGCTCTTCTTCCTCTGTCCGCAACACATTAATGACTCATTTGAGAATAATTTTTTTCTTTTGAAATCCCTGAACTTTTTCCTCTTTGTTGTGTCCAGCTCACGAGATCTTTAATCAGTTCTCTCATCAGTCTCCAGATGCATGACATGCACTTTGGCTATGAAACCACATTCCATTTCTAGCATTTTACATACTACTACAATTCTTCCTTTGTTTTACAATGTCTCAGTGATGCCCCTCAACCCTGTGTCATCAGCAAAGACTCCCACTTTTCCAGCCAGACCACCTAGTGAAAAGTGGTCTCAAGACCACTTCTGGAGCTTCACTAATAACTTCCATTAATGCATTGCCATATCCCCTTCAGTCTGTTCCTCAGTACTTGAATGTTTTACTTTCATCTCCAGCTTGCTCAGTTTAACTAGTAATTTCCCAGATTCTGAGTTGAGGGGACATTTCTTCCTAAAGAAAAAACAGCTGTCTTTATGAGAGACAAGTCTGAGTTTGATACAACCTACCTTCAATAAAACTTTTTCTGTGTTTTAGTTTGCTTTCCTTCCCTTCGGAGTTTCTTCTAGAGCATCAGACATACTTGATCAGAATATTTGGCCTCTAGTTGCTGGATTGCCCCTTCTGCTCTCTCTCTCTCTCATTTCACATACAGGGACTCACAAACATAAAGATACATTAATTATAAGTTTGGGCATTTGTTCTCAAAATTTCATATTCCAGTTCTTTGAGTTCCAGCATGGGACAGCACTCAGCTCACCCAAATAACATCTCCAGACATTGTCATTTCCATTAGCTCAGCCACATCTCTTTAGAAAGTCTAGAACTTCACCTAATAAAATGATAGAGCTGGAAGGGAAGGTTTGTCACGTAATGCCTCTAGCATAATCATCTATAGTTACATAATTCTTAACTCTTAATTGTCCAACCTTGCCTATAAATATTGTTTCGAAGATTCAACATTTCCAGGCAATTCATTCCAGAGTTTTTCTATCCTAACACAAGAGTCCTTGTGTTAGAAAAACAGAAATTTTCCTCATCTAAAATTTAAACTCATTAGTTCCTGTTTCAGCATCATGGACATGGAAAGCAGATCATAATTTATCTGTAACAGCCTTTTCTCTGTTCAAGGGCTACTATGCACCCTTCTGGGAACTTTTCAGTTGAGTTGGCTCACACACAACTGATTGAATTAGTTTATATTCTGACCACTCTTACTGCTGCCTTTTGGACAGCATCTTTTTCAGAGCAATGTGTTCCAATAGAGCAAAAATCTCACAGAATCTTTCTTAGTGTTGAGTCAAATATATGAATTATTTGATGTGCTTTCCTGCAGCAATGCTGCCTGAACTAGAAATGACATCACTGCCTCATGTCCACCTTTGATCTGCTATAACCCCAAGGTCTTTGTCCATAAAATTGCTGCCTAGCCTATTGCCACGCACCTCAGATAAGTGCAGTTGATTACTCATGCCAAAATATTATTTACTTTATTTTTTTCTCCCTAACAAACTTTCCATTCATCTTCCTGCTAATTTTCAGAATGTTCCTTCAATAGACAAGCTCATTTTGAATTTTCAATGAGCATGTAGTCTCTCCTTGCTCCATATCCTCTGCAAATTTAATAAACATATTTCCTATTCCATCATCCCTGTTAATGAAAATATTGAATAAATGCAGACTTAGGACAGACTCCTGCAGAATGTCACTCAATACACCCTTCCATTTGGATAATGAACCATTGATAAGTACTCGGTAATTATAGATTTCCAATCACTTTTTCACCCCTCTCATACCACTTTCATCAAGAGAGTATTTGCCTAGCTTGCTAAAGAGAGTGTCATGTGAGATAGTGTCAAAAGCCTTATTAAGGTCAAATATGCCTGTTGCTTCTCCTCCATTCACACAACCCTTGATCTGCTCAAATAAGAATGTTAGATGGATTTGACACAGCTTGCTCATGACCAATCTATAGTGAGTGTCTGCTGCTTACCTACTTCTTTCTTCCAGAGGACATTTTACTCCAAATTTTTTTCTAGAAATCAAGACGAAGATGGGTAGCCTAAGTCCTGCACAGGATTTCTGTTTTTTTCTTCCTTAACCTGAAATCCCCTGGCTCTTCTTTTCACACACTCATATCTGGCTGCTACTGTTCTGTGCTTTCAGTGCACTTTTTATTGCCTACCTTCTCTTTTATCACTTGATTGAAAAGATAAGGCAGAGTATTTATTTGGTTCAAAGCTCTTTATTGTATTTCCTCTCTTCCATGGAAAATATTTTGGTATTTTTAATGACTTCTGTATTTTCCTTCTGTTCTGTGAGGTTTTACTATCCCTGGCTTTATAGAGGAAACAAAGGGTGACAGGAATCATACAACAGGGGCCAGGTTCTCCAACACAGTGGTCTTCCTCTGCTTGTGCAGCCATGCACTGTGCAAGGGAATGGCCTGTTTATCTCTGGAGCAGAGCGTGCACTGTGCACTCTGTGCACGTGCCAGTACTGCTCCCTTGCCCCTAAAAGATGCTGCAAAACAACTGCATGTAACTTTGCCAAACTAAGGGCAGTTTGCAGGTGTGGGTGTAGCAATAAACTCTGTCTGGCTCTTATTGGGACAGGGATTCATAAACTCACCTGCTGGTCCTCAAGCTGTGTCTGCCACTTTGTGGGTTGGTGCAACATTTGCTGGGTATTAGTTCTTCTAATGAAATTCTGGCAACATTGAAATCTATGGAAAAATACCAAATTTTGACTTTAAAACTAGGGTTTAGTCTTCAGGAAGGGCTTGCCCCTTCAGTAGGTTTTCTAACATATCCTAGAAGTGAAGAATCAATGCTCCTTTTTTTCACTGTTTTCCTGCTTTTAGCTGTTGTAGGGGTTTTTTTGTGTTTTTTTTTTTTTTTTTTTTTTTTTTCCCCGTTGAAGTTATTGCATCTTTCTGAACTCTTAAGAGCTCGTAAAGCTGTTCGTCAGCACAGAGGGCCTGCTAGCAGGACCATTTTCTAAGCTCTCCACTCTTAATTTAATCCATGCACATTTGTTGTATTTTGGAGTGTTTAGAGTTACCGAGCATAGTTTATTACACAATTTAAATACTTTTATTAATTTTTAAAGGTCAGACAAAATCAATCAAAACAAATCAATTCACATTTTAAAAACTGTGTTAATGTGACACCTTATGGTAACAGAGATTGAGAGACCTCTGGTTTCGGAGATAAATTAAAATAGATTTAGCAAAATTAATAGCTGCTGTAATTGTGAAGACTAAGAACAGAACTGATGCATTAAAATAAAGGAGAAGGGATTTAGGGCTGGGTCTGCAGCTGATATAATTCTAGGGGGTGATGGTGATTTTAAACCAAATGAGAACTTGTCCAGAACCATTAATTGAACAGCATAATTAATTTATGTGGGCTTATTTTTAGGTGTTTTTCCCTCTCATAGAATTCCTCCAACAACTCCCAAGCAGTGTTATCCACAGTATATACATCTCCCAATTGAAGCCTAGCTCCGTACTATAGTGTGAAAACTCATTTAACTTATTCATAAACTTTCTTGCCTCCAACTGCTTCTCCCTGCCCCGTTGACACATTTGCTTAGTTTCAGATCATCACATAACTTGGCAATTCTTGCTCACTACTGCCTGTTTAAAATTCAGACATTAAAAGAATATTATAGACCACAGTAGTGGTCTTGCACAGCTATTCCCTGAGTCAAGACAGAATAGAGCATGCTGGAGGCTGAACACAGGGAAAAGAAACGGTCTGTTGAACTTTCCTGCTCTTTGCAATTTCTAAGGAAACCTGGCTGAGGCAGCTCAGCAATTCAGTGGCATCTCAAAAATGTAAGGTCTTGCTGCAGTTTTTTCCTGCTTCTTTCCCTCTCTACTTAAGAGGCGGAACAAGCCTCTACCGGACAAAGTGGTGACGAATTTTGATAGTTTGGCCAGAATTTCAGGGGGAAGCGGTAAGCCAAGCATTGACCTTTCAACATGTGCCAGTGTCTTTATGATTTCTTGCCTTTTTTAATAGCCATCTAATCACACTCAGCCCTGTTTATATATTACAGAGGATGTGAATTTATTTGGATCTTTTTTTCATGCTGCTTCAAAGGTCAGACTGTACCTTCATTTTATCTCTTCAAAGGAAAAGAATTCGGTGCAGAAGTTTGAAAGAAAGAAAGAAAAAACCCCACACTTTTCCTATTATACTTCCAGATTCCAGCTGAATGAGTTTCACCTGAAGTATCCAATGGGTGCATAGTCACCCCAGTCTGGAGCAGGACTCAGCTCAGCAGATGAGTATAGCAGACCAGCAATGTAGGGACAGGGCTGAACAAATCACTTGGAACAAGATGTCCTGGATTCTTCTGTTCATTTTTAGAAGCCAAAGCAACTTCAGCTATTTGAGGAGCTGTTAGAAAGGCTGGGAATATCTACTTCTGTATTTACTGCCTTTTACATTTACTAGATCTATGTAGGACTAGGACCAGAAATGCTGATGTGCTGTTGAGAAGCTGCTCTAAATTTTGGTTGGGATTAGCAGAAGATTTTCCAGAAATCTCAGTAACAAACCCTGCCTTTGTCGGTTTTACAGCCCATTTGCAGTGGTTTCAGAGCCTTGGATGCTCATCACTGTCTGAATTTGTGCACAATTTTCCCAACCAAGTCCCTATCCTTTAAGATTTGCCCATTAATCAAGGCCACCTTAAATCCTTCAACTGATAATATTCAATAGCAGTCTGAGTAAAATTTAACTGCTTAGTGGTTTCAGTGGTAGCAAATATACTATTTACCTCTTAAAGTGAGCATTTCTATGTTAAAAATCTTTATAAGCATAAGGAATGAAAAAAGACGCATCTTGGAACTAAACTAATAGCATTATGTACAATTGATTTGGTGGCAGCTTGAAAGGCTTTGGGAGCAGCAGGATTGCATGGCAAAGCCAGGACAATTTCCGCAGTCCTTTCTCAGAAAATAACTGCTGTGTCTCAGGAGGAAGTAAGGTCTGGTGGATATGGCACTGGATGGAGTGTCATGAGACCAGGCTCTTCCTGCCTGACCTTTTGACTGCTCACTTAATCTCCCCATACTCAATTAATAGGCCCGTCACTGAGGGTAGCAGTCCTCCTATCTCTTGCTCTCTCATCACATCTGTCACATTTGTTTTCCTCTTTGGGTGATAAACTTTCTCTCTGGTAGTGCCCTTCTATAATCTCCTTTTACAACCCTCCAAGCCCTGATCCAGGCTGCTTTAAAAAATAGGTAAGACTGTTGGGTCTGAGCATGGAAGATGAGATTCTGCCTCAGAAAGTTGTGCATCTGGACAACCTGCGCAGCGATGAGCTGACAATGCAGCAATTCTGTGGCCACAGCAGAACTGATCCGGAAGGGAGGAAAAATCAGGGGGATAAAATGAGACTGCATAAGCGTGGAGGATGCAGCCCCTCTTTCCACTCTTTGGCTGTAGTTTTTACCTCTTCAAATATAAAGTACACAGTCCCCTTACCTTAGGCAGCTGCCTATATTGCCTCTACCGTAAGCTGGATCTGGCTGATACAGCTTCTAAACATTTGTTGTTTTCACTAGTCTGCAACTCCCTTTGCTAATGGAAAGCAAACAGACCCCTGCTATTGCTATAAGGGGTGGGGTTTTCCCCTCTCCTTTCTATCTTCAACTACCTAAAATAGCCATCTCGGTTTTGGTCATCAGTTCTTCAAGGGGAAATTATGCTGGTGAATGGAAAACTTTTTAATGCCAAGTTTTAACAATTATTGTGTCAGGTTCCAAATCTCTGGAAAATAGTGTTTCCTAATGGAAACTGACCCTCCTCTCGCTCAGATAACACCATCACTGTAGCTAATATCTTGTGTCTCGTGATACTGTCAGCTTAAACTGATTATGCAGGATGTTCCCCCCACACCCTGCTGTAAGGTGTCACTGCTCATATTTATAACTGGCCTCTATCTACATACTTAGCAGACTACCTATACAAAGCTTTGTCCTCATTCTCTCCATAAATGTTTATTGAAGAAAGAGAGAATTATGGTATTCAGAATTTCTTCTCCCTTCCCATCATTTCTGCCATGAAAAAAATTTACAGGTATCATAAAATATTTTGTATATTTGAAAATTAATTGTAGATTTTTGAATCTTACCTCAGCTCCACACTACCAGTTTATACAAGTATATATTTATGACCTGGATGGATTCAATCAAAATGATAAAAAAAAATGAGCTGTATTCAAGTGTCAATTGCTCCTTAACACCCAGGCTTACATTTCTTGTAAAGGTTGTTTTCTTGAATGCTGGAGAGATGAAAGATTGAAATCCTCAGTTCTAGGAATTGCATTTTTTATGGTTCCTGGAGATGTCTCCCTGAGGACCCAGAACATGATAGCATACTTTGGTAAGGAAATAAAAGGCTGTCTACTTAATAAGCATGCTGCCCTTTCATATTTTAAGATATCTAAACAGTATTTGCATTTCCCCAGTCTGGTAAAACTTCTGACAAACATCTCAAGCCATCAGGTAAATAAGAGAAGTGAGTGTTCCCTTACTTTATGAGAAAGGTGGTTTTTGATGTTTAAAGTACCATATTCCATTTAAGGAGATCATTATGGCCATGCTGGACAGACTTAATGAATGTTTTACTTTGATCCTTCAGATTTGATGCCAGGAATATCAGATCTTGAGAAAAGCAGACGGACTTGGATCTGTATTCATCACGTTTGTAAAAGGAATGGAGGATGAATAGCTGTGCCTTTGAAAGAGAGGAGCTGAAGAAGAAAAAGATGCATATTTTAACTAGCAGCCCTTTGGTAAAACACGAACACATGTTAACAGAACAGATATGGACATTCTAGCTGCCATGTTCCACCTCTGCTGGGCCCACCAGATGGATCTGAATTGTCTTGGATCAGGCTTCAGAAACAAAATTGACCTCAGCTCCAGCGTACAAACTTTCTGCATCTCACAGGCTCCCAAGAGGAAAGCCATGCGGTCTGTTTTGCTGCTTGAAGAGATTTAAGTACACAGGCCAGATATTTCTCCTCCTTTGGAAAGTAATTCATAAAGCTTTGGTGCACTGGGATCTTTTAATATTTTGACAAAGCAGCTGAATGGTTAAAAACAAGAGATCTTTTCCTGTTCTTTCATTAACGTGTGAAGTCGAATGAATAGGAGTGGGGTGGACTATGAAAGGAAGATGAGTGTACCTGTCATAATCTTCTAAGCTGATTTATTGTCAAGAAAGGTCTAAAATTTTCAGCCACTTCAGATGTGGTGCATTGTCTCACAAGTAACTTGATAATTGAGGTCACTTAGATGGTTTTATTACTTTTTGTGTTTTGTCAAACCAAATCACTTACAGCTTTTCTACATGTATGGAAAAATATTTTTTAAACTTTAGAAATGGAAAGCAAGAAGCTCTCATTAAAAATTGAAATAATTTATTATATTTTACAATGAAACTGCAGTGACCAATAAATTGAAGCTTTAAGAAAATGATTATTCTAGTATCTTTTCATGCTGATTGCTGAAATAATCTAGCTTCACAAAAATTTCCTAACAAAAGAATGCCAGCCCTAAAATAACTGTTAGCAGTGTACAAAGACTTCCATTCCAACCTGTTTTAATAGAAAGGTCTCAAAAGCAATGAGTCACTGAAGCTGATAATAACAGTTAATTACTTTGAATTGAATAAAATATATTCCTATTATGAAGAGGATCACCTTTCGAACATTGGCAAACAATGGTTGTGGGGAAATTAGTTTTTTCTGGAGGTTGCCTTTGCCATTTTTGGGTAATTTGCTACCATATTTGTATGTCTTCCAGATGTGAGGACTTCAGGGGGCTTTTTCAATGTTTCTATTTTCATCTCACTTAAGAACAGGGGAGGAGAGGGTGCATTGTCTTCTCTCTACTGGTTCTGAAAACTTCTCAAGAGGTTGTGGGAAGGACTGAGCAGCACACAGAGAAAAGAGGGCTGAGGTGAGCTTTTGTAAAAGAGGGTGAAAAATGAGAAGAAAGGGAAAAAAGAAGAGCAAGCAGGAAAGGAATGTAGTTGCCGAAGAATGAAATTAAATTTAAATTGTGAAAAAGACAGTATCAGAATTACTTTGCTGTCTATGAAATAAGAAAAACATATCGTGAGAGGGTGCAATAACTGTTTTTTCTCTCATGTTGAGAAAGTCTGTGTAATGTTTTCAGTGCTAGCTATCTGGTTTCTGTGTTCTCTACAATGCCTCCTACACTGTGAAGTAGGTGTAGTTATTAGTTTAACTGTGCAATTGAACAGCTCAGTAGATAAAACATTCAGACTTCTGTAACTGTCTCAAGCCCTAACCTTCAGAAACGCTATATCAGAATTTTTTTGTCAGTTTTTGAGGAAAGACGCAGCTATATAAACAAATGTATGTTGATTTATTTGTGAACGATGATTCAGTTGTGATCACAGAAAAGCCTGGAAATGATAAGAGTCAGTGTTCATAGTTGGAGGTATGTTTCCATAATAAGATATGCCATACTATTTGTACTCCATCCAGCTGGCCCATTGGAACATAGTATTTTATGTAATTATTGCATAAATTTTAAAAGATAAAACATGTAAATGAACCTGAGTGGTAGTAATAGATGATTTTAATTACACAGACACAGACAAGATTGCATTAAGCAGAGGAAATATATTTCTAAATCTGGAATGAGAGTGCTTTCTAATTCAATCTGGACATCAGCTGACATGCAAAGAAACAAGGCTGTGTTTGAATGTAACTTGGAGAGCAGGTTGTCAAAATAATATTAGAGGAAAATTTGACCTTCAGTGTATTAGTGGGGGTCACAAATACACTACAGAGGGAATTAAAATGACAATCAAAGCTATGGAGAGGAGTAAAAGGAAGGACCCCAACAGTCAGCTTCAAAATAGCAAACTGGGATACCGTGTAAGGCAAATTAAATAAAGTATTAAAGAAAAAGATGGTAGAAGCCAAGAGGACTAAAATGTACACTGAATGCTCAATGATATCTAGACTTGATAAATGTCTTGCCTTACACCTGGTTGTTTTCTGTTTTGTCAGAGGCTGGGCAAATAACCCCTTCTTCAAATGTAAGATGAAACTCGTGTGCTGCCTGGATCTCATATATCTACTGGTTACTGAAGGCAGAAGTCCACAAATTTTTGTGACAATTCATTAATCACAGAATCACAGAATCATCTAGGTTGGAAAAGACCTTGAAGATCATCCAGTCCAACCATTAACCTAACATTGACCAATCTCAACTACACCAGATCCCTCTCATCCATGTCAACCCTTCTACCCCTCCAGGGATGGGGACTCCACCACCTCCCTGGGCAGCCCATTCCAACCCCTAACAACCCATTCTGTAAAGAAATGCTTCCTAATATCCAGTCTAAACCTTCCCTGGCGCAACTTGAGGTCATTGCCTCTTGTCCTATTGCTATTACTTGGTTAAAGAGGCGCATCCCTCCTCTCTGCACCCTCCTTTCAGGGAGCTGTAGAGGGCGATGAGGTCTCCCCTCAGCCTCCTCTTCTCCAGACTAAACCCCCCCAGTTCCCTCAGCCGCTCCCCAGCAGACCTGTGCTCCAGACCCTGCACCAGCTCCGTTGCCCTTCTCTGGACACACTCGAGTCATTCAATGTCCTTTTTGTAGTGAGGGGCCCAAAACTGAACACAGGAATCGAGGTGCGGCCTCACCAGTGCCGAGTACAGGGGTCAGATCTCTTCCCTGTCCCTGCTGGCCACGCTATTGCTGACACAAGCCAGGATGCCATTGGCCTTCTTGGCCACCTGGGCACACTGCTGGCTCCTCTTCAGCCGGCTGTCAATCAACCCCCCAGGTCCCTCTCTGACTGGCAGCTCTCCAGCCACTCCTCCCCACGCCTGTAGCACTGCTGGGGGTTGTTGTGACCAGACTCCCAAGACTGACATTCCTCCACCCCTTTTGTGTTTGCATACTTGGAGAAGCTCTTCAGATTCCCTCTCAGTGCTCAGCGCTTGGTTCAAATTTATGTATTTTTCTGTGCCTACCCCTTTTTCCTTGTTTGTGTTCAAATTTCAGCAGTGCAGCTGCTACAGAGCAGTAACAATATAAAACTCATGAACTCTTTGTTCTGTGGAAAGAGCTTGAAAAATCACATAAAACATAGTGTGCCATAGAAAGGAGGGAGAGATTCCAGAGGTTGGGAATGTCACGGAATAAATAATATTCCCAGATTACCCCAATAATTCCCATTCCCTGAAAATGAGCCTTACAAGAAGGACCTGGTTGTCATGCCATGCTTCATATGATTGCAGTTCTGTAAAGATAATCACCTCTAATTTCAAATTTCCCTGATATTTAAGCTATTTTATATGCCTGTTTGATGTTATGTAACACTGAAGCTGTGATGTGCTTGCTGCTTCTACCAATGTTGTCGGGTGCTCCAAAGTCACATGTAGGCTTAACTGCGAATAATGTCACTACCATTTGAAGAAGCATGGAGGGCATTGATAAGAGGAGGGTTAGCTGGAACAGAAAACATGGGGATTACTGTAACCTTCTGCTCACCAATAGCTTTCCGATATGACCACACATTTATACACTGAACGACACCACCACCTACATGAGCAGTTCTGGTCACGTACTGGAAATGGTGCAGCCCTGTGCTCTGCTGCATGGCCCTTCACCATCACATGCTTGGGGAACTATTCCCATTGTAAGTAACCACCCTTCCATTCCATCTCCTTCACCACTTTTGGGCAGAACCTTGCCTTGATGGTGACTGTTACCTTCATACAGCCATAATATGTAATAATATGATCTGCATGTTGAACGTTTGTGCCATTAATGATCTGGAAAAAGACTGACTTCTCCTCTTGTCGATTGATGTGGTGGTCAAGAGGGATCTTTGGTTCCACACTTCCATCAGAAGCTCTTGATCAACCTCCAAGGGGTATCTACATTTTGAGACTGAGTTTGGACCAGAGATGAAGCATGGATCTGGCTATGGATTATTGCAGTGGTTGAAACCCATGCTGCAGGGATTGCTTTTATTATTTTCCTTAACCTGTGGATAAGGCCAGATGTTTCTTGTACTCAGGTACAAACTGAATTTTGTCTCTGATCGGGGCTTTGCTTTGAGAAGACTCAGAAACCGAAGGAAACACAAACAGCTAGTCGAACTAAGGCCAAAGGTCTGCTCAGAAGATGGAGACCTGAAGAAGATTTACCCGGATTGATGGCATGAACACATGAAACAAAAATGGAAAGGGAATTAAACACCCTTATTTTTCTGTCCCAAGAAAGCTGAAGTAAACAGCAAGGTAATGAGGCCGTCTACCTATTAAAAAACATGACTGAAAATTCAGTGACAATTGGGTTGATAATGTTGCTAACAATCTGAATGATTTCTTTCATTGAGCATTCACAAAAGGAGGTGAAGGTCACACTTCTGTGACTAGGATACATTTTCCTGAGAGGAAAGTGAAATGTTAAAAGGCTTTATGATTATACCAGAGCAGATAGGCAATTAGAAGTATTAAAATTTGACAGGCAGCAGTTCCTTATGAATTATATCTCAGAATTCAAAACTCAACAAGAAGTGGCAATGGAAATAACAAAAACCTTTTGTTCCTGAATTTTGATAAGTCACCACAGACAAGAGCAGAGGGTAGGAAGAACGGCAAAAGGTAGACAGCAGGGTTAAATGAAACAGTACTGAGTAAGAATTAACTGTGAGAAGGAAAGAGGCAAGCCAGGTCTGTGTTTGGCTTGAGCAGAATGTGTAGGAAATGTTGTTCAGGGATGAAGGCAGCAAACCGTCTGATGATCTTGGGCCTGTAATGAAAAAATCTAGGAATGACTGTCAAAGGAGAGAGGAAATGTAGTAGCTAGGGAACCATTAAAGAGATAGAACCAATGAATGGCTTAAATTTTCCTGTCCTACGCATTCTTCTCAGTCCTAGGACAACCTGCCACAGAATGAATGTCACAGCAGAAGGATAGCATTCCCAAAGTACAGCCTCCAATTCAGAAACTGCCCTTACAGAAGTAACAAAGCTAATCCCTGTCCTTTTCTTGCTGTTGCTTGCAATGGTTTCTGTGCTGTGCTCAACCTCCCACTCTTGAAACAGCTTAATCTAAAGGCGGAATGAATCACTGTTGACTTCAGTTGACCATATGGCTGGAAACTTACATAGCTTCCATGTCCGAAAATACTTACATCCTAAGAAGCCTGGGGAGGCACTGGGGTAGAGGAAAGACTATTTTGTTTCCCAGGGAGAGTAGGGGGAGGTTTTTTCAGCATTTCCCAAGAGTGCCTCTGCCTGGGAGTTATTTGGAAGAATGAGAGTTATAGTAACAGCAGAAGATTGAATTGATGCAATTAAATATGCTGTCATAGATGATTCTATGATGGAGAAGAATCATCTCTTTCCCAGCATTAACTACAAATAGTGCAGGGGATAATGACCAATCCTTTAGGCCTCTTTCCACTCTAGTGTATGATGTATGATGTATGATACCTTTTCCCTTTGATTTGCTTTCATTTTTTAAAATCTCATTATCACTGTGTTATGGCAGCACAGAAAGACTCTGCCAAGATACCAGGTTCTGTAAAAAAAACCAAAAAACACAGGAAAGAAACATGTTGTCTTCAGATTATAAGATCTATCATGCTGGATGGACAAAATGGGGAGGAAATGGCTCCCCAAGAGCAAAGCGAGGATAACACTGAGGTACAGAGAAAATAAGTTATTTGCCCATGTCTTGAAGGCAATAGAGGAGGTTCAGATTAGGTAGGGGTGGGCAGAAGAGCTAATTTCAGTGCCTTAGTCAGGAATGAGCTCCAGGCTTATACAGAATCTGTATGAATAACTAACAAAACTACATTAATAAATAATAAAGACAAATAAAGCTATGCAGCAATTTATGGAGATATTTTTCCTATTTGTATTTTGTATGTCTTTTTAAAAGCAATTATTTTTTATTAAAAGAAAAAAAAATGGTTTGTAAGAAAATTCTGAAGAGTATTTTGTTTTGTTGAAGAGACAAAAAAAATCTATTATCACGAACTGAGTAGTTAAACTACTTTTAAGTCAAGAGAATACTTCATTCTAGTATTACTTGAAGAACTTTGTATGTCATTTAATTTCCCCATGTCTCCACCAACCCTAGCGAAAAAAACCCAGATTCTCACTTAGAAACAGTTTTCACAGCTGATCTGTCATTGCTTGAGAAATGACCTATGAAAATAAGAAAGATGACTAATTACTGGGGAAAAAAATTATAGAAAAAAAGCTGAAATAAGGGACATGGCTGGATTCTGTAACCCATTTTGAAAATGATCCAAGAGTGAACAAACTAGGTATCTAGCAAGGGTTAGCACAGCTATTAGGAGCTTAAACAATGGGCACAGTTGTGTTCATTGCTACAGTAAAGAGAATCACTGAATGAATCATAGAATGGTTTGGGTTGAAAGGGACCTTAAAGATCATTTAGTTCCAATGTCCCTGCCATGAGCAAGGACACTTTTCATTATATCAGGTTGCTCAAAGCCTCATCCAGTGTGAACTTGAACACTTCCAGGGACATTTCTCTGAGCAGCATGTTCCAGTATCTCATCACCCTCCCAATAAAGAATTTCTTCCTTATATCTAAGCTAAATCTACTCTCGGTTTAAAACTGTTACTCGTCATCCTACCACTACCCTTCCTGACAAAGAGACCCTCCCTGTCTTTCCTGTAGGTGCCCTTTAGGTACTGGAAGGCCTCTATAAGGTCTCCTTAGAGCCTTCTCTTCTCCAGGCTGAACAACTCCAATGCTCTCAGCCTGTCCTCAGAAGGGAGGTGCTCAAGCCCCTGATCATCTTCATGGCCTCCTCCGGACCTGATTGAGCAGGTCCATGTTCTTGTTATGCTGGGGCTCCGGAGCTGGACACAGCACACCAGGTGGGGTCTGACAAGTGTGCAGCAGAGGGGGAGAATCACCTTCCTCAAGCTGCTGGCCAGACTTCTCTTGATGCAGTCCAGGATATGGTTTGCTTTCTGGGCTGCAAGCGCACGTTGCTGGTTCATAGTCAGTTTTCCATCCACTAATATCCTCAAATCCTGCTCCACAGGACTGCTCTCAATCCATTCATGGCCCAGCCTATATTTGTGCTTGGGATTGCCCCAACCCATGTGCAGGACCTTGCACTTGGCCTTGTTGAACTTGATGAGGTTCACACAGACCCACCTCTCCAGCCTGTCCAGGTCCCTCTGGATGGCACATCCCTTCCCTCCAGCATGTCAACCACATCACACAGCTTGGTGTCATCAGCAAACTTTCTGTGGGTGCACTCAATCCCACTGTCCATGTCATCAACAAAGATGTTAAATAGTACCAGTCCCAGTACCAAACTCTGAGGAATGCCATTAATCACTGCTCTCTACTTGGACGCTGAGCCATTGACCACAGCTCTTTGAGTGTGTCCATCCAGCCAGTTCCTTATCCATCAAGTAATTAATCTATCAAATATATATCATCTATCAAATCCACATCCCTCCAATTTAGAGAGCTGGGTTTGAGCCTCTTTAGCTAGTAGAAAGCGACAGGACAAGAGGGAATGGCCTCAAGTTGCGCCAGGGAAAGTTCAGACGAGATATTAGGAAGGATTTCTTTACAAAACGGGTTGTTAGGCGTTGGAATGGGCTGCCCAGGGAGGTGGTGGAGTCCCCATCCCTGGAGGTGTTCAAGAGTAGGGTCGATTTAGAGCTTAAGGATATGCTGTAGGTGGGAACTGTGCTAGGCGAACGGTTGGACTAGATGATCTCCAGGGTCCTTTCCAACCTAGATGATTCTGTGATTCTGTGTGTGAAAGTGTCAAATGTTTTGCACAAGTCCAGGTAGATGACATCAGTTGCTCTTCCTGTACCCACAAGCACTGCAAACCCATTGTAGAGGGACACAAAATTTTTCACACCCTCAGTGAAGACATGTAGGCTGTTGCCATCCACCTCCTTATTTTCCATGTGCCCTAGCATAATTTCCAGAAGGATCTGCTCCATGTCTTGCTGGCCACAGAGGTAAGACTGACTTGTCTGTAGTTGCCTGGGTCCTCTTTATTTCCCTTTTAAAAAATGGGTGTTATGTTTCTCCTCTGAAGTCCAGCATGAACTTCACTGGATTGCCACGACTTTTCAAGTATGATTGTTATCTTCATGTAAGTCTGTTTTACTCTCGTTATTCACTGCAGCCATCCTGAGCAGAGCCAGACTGGGAATCTCAAAAGCATGAGGAAACTCAGCCTGGCTGTAAGGTGCTGAAAATCCAACCACTTGAGTTGGATTCCAGGCTCTACACTCAATCTGCTCTGTTAAGGGGGAATTTTGTTTCATTTCCATTTCAATCTTTTTCTGTTTTTTCTATTGCAATTTTAATAAACAAGTTTTTTAGGAAAAAGCATTTATAGTGCCTACTGTAATGAAGTACTAATCTTCTCAGTAAGACCTAGGCACTGATTACATCTATCTTTACTTTATGGAGAGTGTCTATTTACTTTTCAGTTACTCTTCAACATGTCATTCTGTAAAGACCTAGGAAAACCTGAATGCTAAAGAAACTACTCTAGGGACCTGCTCAGGAATTTGCATATAGTACACAGCAAAACCAGACAAAGCAACTCTAATTTATTTTATAGACAAGTTAACAGCAACATTATTTTATGCTTTGGTCTAAACTGCGGCTGATGAATGTGGTAAATAGAACCACTTGAAAATGCTGTAAAACTCTCAAATAATCAATAGGTTCACCTGTGAATTTGAGGAAGACATTTTGACCAATTTTGTCTTTCAAAACCGTTAAGTATTAAAAGACAACTTTATCTGAGCTGATAAGCAGAGCAAAATCCAAGTGAAATTCTCCCAATGTTGTTATCATTTTAACACAAATATTTTCTTAACCCAAAATGCAGCCTATTTGTTCATCATTGTCTAAAAGACATTGCTTCGTTATATATTTTTTTGCTTTACTTACATGGTTATGTGATTAGTCTGGCTACAGCAACACAACGACTGCCCATTATTTTGTTTATAAATTTCATTCAGAACCAGAACTTTTTTCTTCCTGACATCCAGTTTTGTGCTAGGAGCAACTTCTCTAAGAACAGCAATGAATGTATGAGCTTTCCACTGCTAAATAACAACCACTGACAAAAAAAAAAAAAACAAAACCAAACAACCAACAGGTCAGACTACAGTTCTGCCAGGCCCGATCACTGTTCCAGTCTCCACGTGAAAAAATGGTTATTCCTTTTCATCCTTATCTGTATCCACTGACACCCTCCATCAGAGTATATAAGGCATTAGAAAGCAGCAAAACAGTTGCTGAAAACCAAAAGCTCCACCTGTCACTGAGAAAGAAAAGTGGAAAGGAAAATAGAAATAGTAAACTTATCTCCATCATTTAGCTTGATCTATGTTTAGTCACCAAAAAAATCCATTGTGGAAACATTAATCAAAGCAGTTTAGAGATTGTATCAAAAGATTAAGTAATCCTTGGATTAGAAAAGTGTAAGAAATGGTGGCCAATATCTTTCTTTCCTTCTGAGGAGAAATGAGGGCATGTAGCTGAATTACAGTGCTGCTGTCCAGAATGTGTTTATGTTCCTGCCACAGATATTTAGTGAAGATATACCCCATGCCATTCATGGGAGTTACCAAAGGACCTGCCCATGTACCTTTGTGCAGCTACAGCAACGGGTGTCCTCCTCAGCTCCAGTTCATGAGAGTTTGGGAAGTGACGTGTCTCAAATGAAAGGCAGTGTCTATGTCCAAAAATCCCTATTGAGGCCAGCATGAAGCCAGGGGCTCAGATGTAGTTTAAA
The DNA here is from genome assembly GCF_965140245.1 of Athene noctua. Lineage (NCBI taxonomy): Eukaryota > Metazoa > Chordata > Aves > Strigiformes > Strigidae > Athene > Athene noctua. The sequence goes on along the minus strand of NC_134042.1, from coordinate 42,728,691 downwards.
GTTTCCTTTCTATTGACCCAGTTGTAGTCAGAGGGATTCAGACCTCCCCACAGTTATGTACAGGCCCAGGGGAAGCTTCTCTGGAAGCACAACTGTTGGGCTACAACATGGGGCAGCTCCTGTGTTTCCCTTTCTCCACTCTAGGATTGTTTAGATGATTCTTCCTATCCTTTGTCAGACCTGACTGTAGGAACGTTTCTTGGTTTGAGACTTGGTAATGCTCAAGGAAATGGGGTCAAGCAAGAACTAGTAGACTAATTCTGCAACTTCAATTGTAGATGCTCTTCAGGCTTACTCACAGGTGATGGTCATTGTGGATAGTTTGTTTTATTTTGACTTTTGACTTGTCCAGATTTCAGTGAACTGGAAAACATCCATTGAAACTTGCTCAACACCATAACCACATCTTGTCTGAAGTTCTGCAGTTCTCAGAATCTAGTTCAGACAGGAGGATTTATAGTTTTCCATTAAAAACTCCAAAATGGTCTTTTAGAATTGAATATAGAGTCAGAAGTTCTCAGTGAATCTGGCCTGAATTGTGAAATTTAAGAAAGAGTCGCTAATTACTTCTATTCCTTGTAACATTAACCAGCATTCAGCAAAGCAATTGCTAAACATACACAAAAGATTAATGATTGCCCTTTATAAATATATTTATATATCCTGCTTTGGATGTCTCACTTTGCCTGCATGATGTTATTGTTACTGTGCATTCTGCTGCTTCCTAGACTAGTGCCTTTATATCCTGAGAAGGCTGCTGGCCAGCTGAACTTGAGAAGGTGTAGAACAGTGTTGCATGTGGATTCTGGCTCAACTCTTTCTTCTTCCTGCTACATTTGCCAAGAATTATAAAGGCAAAAATGTCATTCACCTTGTCAACAAGGACAGTCCTGTTGCAATTGCAGAGGAGAAAAAAAGCTGCCCACTTTTCTTTGCATCTATTTGTCAGCACAGAAATATCAGAGAATGTTTCCTTCCTGCCTCAGGTATTCAGTATATGATGTTATTGTTCACATCCAAGAAAATTTTCACAGGTTTGGTGCAGCCATGTAGCATGAAAGACTGAAAGAGGACATGAGAACTTCTGACCTCCTATTGCCATCAAACCCACTCAGAGTGAGGGCAACAGATTCAGATCCTGGCAGAGCTGACCTTGGCTCTCTAGAGCTAGGTACAAGACTAATATTTCAGAAAGCACCCCAGCATCATTGAATATTAAGTATAGTTAGAGCCATGATGCCACTGTAACAGGAATATATTACTCATCACAACATCCAGACTCAGTTTTCAGGGCACAGCTGCAGCCTACTCCATGCCATGATTCATGGTTTATCAATCCCAGGTTTATCACAATGCTAAAGTTAAGGATGAAGCCACAGCTTCACTTCACAGAGACCCCTACTCCTGAAGAGTGCAGCAGGCTTATGCTGAGTCTTACACAGTCATCGTCCACGAGTCTGGCAGGACAAATCAGTCGCATATACATGTATTTATGCAACCATTTCCAAGCACAAGATGTCTCTCTGGGGAGTCACATTCTGCACTTCAGAATGGAAAGCCAGGAGTCCTGACAGATTAATCTACCACTTTTTAAAACTCCAGTCAGTTTAATGTCCATATTTTGGATTAAAATCCTTTATCCAGGACTCCTGAAAACTGATGACTGCATATCCCTTTCATTGCCTTTGTTACTCAGGATGCAGCCAGAAGAACAGCGCTGTGCATAATTCTGTCATCATGTGGTTCCTTGTTCTACCAGCCTGTGGTCTATGATTCTCCAAAAACCCCAGGAGCTTGCGTAGACATGGGAATAAATTGCACAGTCCTCCCTTGGTAAATCTGAAATGATGCTTGGATGCTCTTGCCTGGCATTTGTTTATTCATGACATCTAGAGAGACATGGCCCAGCTGGAGCAAAGCCGGGGCCTGAAGGCTGATGCTGTATGTACAGCATTATATGTCACTTCAGAGGTCACTGTTGCTGGCTCTACAGAAATGCATTTATGGCCATTACAACAAAGCAAAACAAAACAAAAAACCACACAACAAAAAAAAAAAAAAAAAAAAAAAGAAGAAGAAAAGGCAACAAGTCTAATAACAGATAAAACCAAAGAAATATGCTGGGAGCAGCACTGTTTCCCATGGTGATCAGTTAGTCAATGAATCACAAAAAACTCCCAGTGATCAATGCCATACTGAGATGCTTCAAAACTCCTACCCCAGCTGCTGTTCACCCAGCGGCTCCCAGGGAGGAATGGCACAGTTGTGTGTTTTAATGACTGAACCCCCCTAACACAAGTCCTGTTGCTGCTGGTCCTGCTACAAATCTGAAACAGTGAGACTTGCTGAAAAAATGCATATAAATCAGGCAGAAGTCATCCGAGCTTCAGACTGCAGCCCATTATAGTCTGGAAGACAGGAGAAAGACATAAAATATGGGTTTGTTTGCCCATATCAATTGCCTTTTTATCTCCTGTCTACTAGGCGCAAAGGTATTTCAAGTGAGGAGATGTCAGTTTTGTTTTGTATGTTCACGGTTTCATTGTAATAAATTATGTCTTTGACACATTTTTGTAAAGAAGGAAAGGAAAAAAAAAACCTTCCCGAACCCTTGTAGTCTCAGGTACAGAGAGATCGCATGTGTTCTGACGATGATTTTTGACATCTGGAGAAATAACATAATTCAAGTTTCTTAAAAGAGACATCAGAAGGCAGGTTTCAGACACCCTGTGCTTTGCCATGCTGGTTTGCTGCAAGTTGAAGCCCACTGCCCAGCTCTGTCCTGCCTGGGACAAAAGGTCAAAGCCGTGGGAAAGCGGGTGGAGGGATTTGAGCCTGTGGGAACTTGCGTGCACAGCTGAACTGCACCACAGCTCTCTCCTTAGCCGTGATAGCGAAGAGATGCTCTGGATCTCACTAAAGGGGGAGAGAGAGTTGAAGTGTCCATTGCCCACACAAGCTCGAAATCATTGTCTTTGCTGCCTGGCACAAATTGCAAACGCCTGAGAAAACCCAGCAGAAAGACCATGAAAGCAGGGGACGGCTGGAGTTCCACGCTGGCCCTGCTGCTCACTCCTTGTGCGGCTGTGAGAGACACTCGAACCTGTCCCCTCTCCCCGCTTGCTCAGCTGTGAAACGTGTCTATCAGTGCTGCTCTCACTGGGGGATTAATTAAAGTTTGTAAAACACTTTGGATATACTCACATGAAATATCCTAGAGAAGCACAAGATATTTAATCCTTTGATAATATTTATTTGGCTGGTGCATGTGCTAGAAGGGAAAGGAAAACCAGGGCACATGTCTGTTTAAAAACATCCTTTCTCATTAAAAAGGGCCAAGCTAAATTAACAGGTCTGTGGAATGTGTTTCCTGTCAAACCTTGGGCCTGGGGGGAAAAGCGCTGGAGGAGGATTTGTGGCTGTAGTTTGGTGATGTGGCTATCTGAGCACAACTACAGGGATTTCTGTGACTTGTGAGACTGAAGGTTGACTTATTTCATTACCCTGTAATCTTGCACGCTGTTAATACCTGCATTACTGTGTCACTCAGGTCAGCTACAGCAGGTATTAATTGTCTATCCAGATAAAACTAGTTTATGTGCTTTTTGTCTGAATTCTTTAAATGAATGTAGATCTGGTGACTTTATATTATTCTGCAAGACCCAGCTGGAATCTTCTGAAAGCCCTGGCAAAAACTGGTGTGTATTTTGTTTCACTATCTAAAAATCTTTAATCTTTCAAAACTGACACAAAATACATAGTTACTCCTCTCACTTTATTAATTTTAATTTGTTGTGATCCCACATTTGCTGTTTTAAGAATTCTCCCAATCCAACTTGAAGATTCAAAGCCAGACAAACAGCCTATGGTGCAGACTTCACATCTGTATCACGTTACACTTGGCAGGAGAGATAGGTGCACTCATTTACTGGAGCTCAGCATGGGGTGAGAGTTCAGAGGTTATCATTCCTTCTGGCTTACATCTTTACAGATGTTTTCCCTTTATGAACAACAGAACCACTTGTCAGTCACAGCTCAGACCTAAAAACAGACGCCTATACCTTCTTTTCGTAATTATTTCCATGTTTTGCAGAGTCCCATTTGTAGGGTTCTGGAATGGGGAAATGATTACAGATTAACAGTTGCAAGAGATTAGTTAACATTTCAAATGTGTGTGGAATATGACAAAATAAAATAATAGTAAAAAATGTAACCATAGTCAAAACATATGTGAAACCTAATCTGCAACAATCTTGACTTAATATTAAAGCCTGTATCACATTTTTCCAGTCTTGCCACTGCGGGAATACTGAATGCACACATGTAATATACATTGCTATAGAATTGAAAATCTAGGTGATATATTGCAGTAAAACCTAAATTTGACTGGATCAGATTTAGGAACATGACTCATTAGAGTAGTGACCTTTAGTTTAGTTTTGGTTTGGTTTCTCTAGCCATTTACAAAAAAACTGAAGAAAAGCACCTGGGTAAGAATGGATGCCATTCGACATAACTGAGGTTAGGCGATTTACCCAAATCTCATGGGGAGCCATGACATTTTTTCTCCTGAGCAGTCTGGGTTAGCCCAAGAATTTTTTTCCTTGCTTGCAGTAAATAACACTTAAGGTTTGTGTTACAAATCCAGCCTCAGTCTAAAGAAGAGGTCACATGATCACTTCTTCTGCAGCAACTTTCATCCAACAGATGAAAGTTCGCTTTAGGATTTGTGAACTTCTGTTTGAGTAAGTGAGCGAACTGTGGTCACTGGGACATTTGTAGCTGTTCAGAAAATACAGATATGGTTTCAGATGACAATGAGCAGGCCACAAAAAAGCAAGTAATTTCAAGAGTTGCCCCTCTTTGACCAATCTTCAGCAACCAGCTGTGTACAAACTCCTTATCATCTGGAGCACAAGCCAGATCAGTGGTGTGAATTTTACACAAAGCGGATATTATTTTGCAGAGCAACAGAAGACACACAAGACCAGTTACCACACCTTAGCTGAGGGAAAATCTCAAATTTCTTCCATTAAATCACAGGAGATTATCAGACCACTCCTTATTTAAATATTTAATTTATCTATCTTTTTCTTATAGTTTCATAGTCTTTTTTTTTTTTTTTTTTTATAATACTAGAAAGAAATGTTCTTTTTGTCTGCATATGGTTTTTAAATCCTAGCAGTGATTATACATGCATAAATTCTTTATAATAAAGAATACCTACAGTGACACAGACTTGAAATCTGCATTATGCGTCTGGAAAGACTGAGTGGGGATGGGTGACTTGTCACAGGCAATAAAAAATGTCAGTGGCACATGTTTGTGTGTAGTCTGTGAATGCTGTTTGATGTACTTATCAGTTTCTTCCTACAATATGTCGTAGTTACTGAACAGCACAGCTTGGCTATTGATGGGTAAAAGAATTAGAAGATAAGAGAATAGGCAGACAGTGATTTGGATTCTGCAGATGATATTTTGCAGGTTGGAAAGGACAAAGACAATCTGCAAGCACCAGCAGCTGATACAGCCTCAATAGGAGATAATTCTGGGCTTGGAGACAGAGAAAAAAACATATGCACAGTAAATCATGCAAATCAAGTCTAAATGGTGGGGCATTTGACAACAGGGCAGAAAATTATGGAGTTGGAGGTTGGTGGGGTTTTCTAACAATTTCATAATAAACTTATTGCTGGACTGATAATCCATTGAACTATTGGGATGAAAATGGTTGTGGTGGTGGAGCATACGGGGTAACAACAAACTTGTACTAGGAAGAGGGAGGATTAAATAATGGTCCCTCTAGATCTTCTTTACTGACTTCTGAGCCCTCTGAGAAAGTTACGAGTAGATAACAACAAGGTGGGAGGGAGCAGGGGCAGTTTCCAGTATTTAGGGGTGAGATGTTCTTTATTATACTTCATTATTTCCAGTTAACTGCTTTTTCTGTGAATATTTAAATATTTAAAAAACCACAAACAACAACAAAACAAAACAAAACCAAACAAAACAAAGAAACTCCACAAAAGCAGTGAGATGGTTTTATGCCAGCATCCCTCTGTAAAATCCCTGGAGCACTTCTCCTTGCAGTGGATACTGACGAGATGAAGAAAGCCAAATGGAACTACCAGCAATTTCTTTGTCACTGCAACATCTTGTAGGAGAGTGCAATACTTGGGGATAGAGATAACGACCAACTGTGGCACCATGCCATGGAACTGTCAAATTATCTTGAGAGAGGATGGTAATGAATGTGTATCACTGCTACATATGATTTGCTTTTAAGCAGGTAGGTAGGGCTGTGACTGAACACAGGCCATTAAATTATGAACAGAAGGAGAGCTATCCAATTTTCTGCCTTGCTAAGGAAATGAATAGTTTTAATGATAGCTGAAGACTTTGAGTTTGACCTTCCTTTTGTAATCTTCCGCAATTGTTTCCTTTAAGTACAGTAAATCTAATTCTCTACTCCATACCATCAATGTTGCCCTGTTATAATTCCATAGATGTTTTTCTGGAGAAGCTGGGTTTTGTTTTAGTGTGGTGGAAGAAAAAATGAAGTTCATTGTTCAAAATCTCCTCTGGCAGTGAGATGAATGGAATACAGCTTTTACCTCCCTTCTGCTCTATTACTGGAATGTCTTCTGCAAGAACTTGTGTCAGGGCCCCCTTTCATAATCTGTGCTGAATCCAGAATTTATTTCCCACTTCCATGTAGAGGTTTCACTCAGGACTAATTTCACAGTGCCTAGAGAAGAATATGAAAATGAGGCAAATAAAAGAACAGTGGGACCCACAGGTTGCTATAAGAATAAAATCTTCACTCATCATCAGGAGGTTCTGTCAGCCACCATCTATGGGCATGCAGAACTGCAAAAACTTTTAGCCTAATCTTATTGACAATGTTGTTATTGATACAGATTGTGGTCACTATAAGACCATACCCTGTGACAGAAAGTATTCTGTTCAAATGCATATTTAGTACAAGACGTACAGTATAAAATTTTAGAGTAGAACCAGCTTGTGCAGCTCAAATAAGAACTCTTTATAGTGAGTTCTGTCTGTCCTGTATTTACAGTTTCTGCACTGCTGAGCCCTTTCTCCATTTTATTGAGATATAATTGAAAAATTTATATATATGCATTTTTTACAAAGATGGTTTTCTGCTATTGCAAATTGACCTTAAGCTCTGTACCTTAAAGAATAGAGTTAAAAAAATGTGTGCATTCAGGATACTTGCAATACATAGTGTATGTCTTCTGAACACATTTTATCTAGTTCTGATTAAAAGCATTTCACCACCAAGACAACTTGATGGGTTTATGACTTATTGACTGTCCTGTTACTATGAACATAGTTAATTGATTCTCTCCTTGCTTTAATCTCTGATGTCTGATTCTGCTAAAACTTTAAAATATGTTTTTGACTACATCATCCTGTAAGTCTTTAAAATAAATGTTCCTCAAAAGCATTTTTTTCAGTTTTAATAAGTTCTGTTTAACAAACAAATGTGGGAAGGGGTAGGGAGAAGGAAGAATGCATGAAATATTCATAAAGGCCAATATGATATGGTGAATAGTTAGGGACTGTTAAGCTAAAAGCTTGTTTTACAGTCTGAAATAGCTCTGTGTAGATCATGTTTTCCTCTTTACCTGTACTGGCAGGGACAGAGCCAACAGACAGAGGAAAGATTTCTCCCCTTTTATCTATTGTTTATTTGGAATGGTCAGGAAAAAAAAGTCCCTTCTGGAGCTCCTGCATACTGACTTTTGATGCTGAAACACCATTTGTAAGAGGTATACAAAAACTGTAAATAGGGCCAACATCATTCAAAGCAAGCATTTGTTTCAATGCATCCATGCACATTGGTGCTTATCATCCATGATGCTCTCAGGGGAGCTGCCTGTGGGGGGTTGTATTGTGGGGACCTGTAACTGTCTCAGGGGTAGTATCTTTTGAGTCTGGCCATGAATACGGCAGAGACCACGGATATGGATAGAGGTGTATGGCATGTAACAGCCACAAATAAGCCTCTTAAGAAAAAAGTTAACAAGAAGGGGTGTGTGCTCTAGGTTTGAAAATATAGTGAGAGCTGGGCAAGGACCTGGATGCAGGATGATTGCATCACAGGTTATCCTGCTTTAGCCAGGAGAGTTTGTACAGCACATCTTGCTTCCTCTGAGGCTCTCAAGGATAGCATAAACCTCAGCTCTTCATTGAGACAAAGGCGTCTCCCTCTCCAGCCAGAGGTCTGGGGAATTAGCTTGTGTGCACAATGTCAGAAAACAGAGGTCTTGGGTCCATCTTCTCCAACAGCCTGGATCCTTTAAAAACCCAACCTAAACAATTAGCCATGTACTTCTACAAGTGTCTGTGTCACAGACAGATCCTCCTGGGTAGCCCTGAGAGGTGGGCAATGATTCAAGCAGGCTGTGGGTCTCTTGTGTTTTTTGTGTTCAGGAGCAGGTAGTAGTCGGACTGAACCCTGCACACAATGCAGGCCTGGGACCAGGCAGTGCTCAGCCTCACTGCATCTGACTGATGCTTCATACTAACCTTGTGTAGAAAAGGGGAAAACACATTAGCTGTGTATTATTTTACTGGCTGAAGACAGGACTGAAATCCTGATGAAGTTTAGATGTGTGCTGTGAAGGCAATGGGAAATTGTGAGAGATGTTAGAGGGATTTACCTTTAGCTGCTTGTTTTTGCGTATTTGAGTCAAAAGGACATAATCTTGGGAGACTTTCCCTGTTCGACCAAGTAAGGAGTTTGTTGTCACTAATATATTTGCAGTGACTTCTGGGAATATGTTACAGAAAAATGAAGTATTGGAGAAAATATTCTTTGGAGTTAGGTGTCTGCATGGTTTTGTGCCTTTTGAAAGCCTGTTCTTTTTGTAGGACAAAATGTCAATTAAAGCCATTCCTGTAACATGTCGCTAGAGGGACATGAAAACATGGAATAGATTAGCTCCTGTTGTTCTTAGTTATTGCTCTTTAATGTGGAAAAACAACAGGAATGATTTAGGGCTTTCCCTCTCTGACTGAACGAAAGAGCTTTAAAACATGATCTTTAAACTGCTTGATGCTTGTTTAAAAAACCCCACATACTAGTGTTGAAGATACTGTAACACTATAGTGGTACACCTGCAAGTCTTCAAACATAAGATAAAAAGAAATAGTGGCTTCTACAGTTCTTTGGAAATTAACTTTCTAATATCAGGTATTTGTGTTAAGCTTATCGCCACACATACACATATTTCTTTTTATAGTGTAGATAAACAGACCTACTTTCAGTTCAGAGTGTGAGCTTTAGCTCTGAAGAAGCTTTCTGTGTCACCTCTGGGTTGTGTTTGGCAGCTGTGCAGGAACAGGCTTTCTCATGGGCTGCCATGGAAATGCTGCAGTGCACAGCTGGGAGGCAGCGATGAAACTGCTTCTTAGCAGAGACACTTCTGCGAGCAGCTCTCCTCCACCCTTGTCCGGTATCAAGCCAACGGGTCCAGCTTCAATCCTCCCATGGCTCTCACTGGTTTGGAAAAGGACCATCCTGGTGCTGATCTGAGCCGGGAGGCAGCAGCTTCAACAGCTGTCCCCATGTGTTGGAAACCTGCTGCCTCCCAGCTGAGACCTGTGGTGCCTGCCTGCGGGATGCCACGCATGCCCGGTGGGATGCCACAGGCGCTCTGGGCCACCAGCCGGGCTTCACGTTTGCAAACATGCAGCAAGAACGCAGCCCAGGAAATCCTGCGGGTTTAAGCTTAATGATACTGTTCTTCACATTTATCATGAAGTTAACCTGTGGGCACTCAAGGTCTGTGCAATCAAAAATTGGTAGCAAGCAGTTGTTGGTTACAAGTAATTTGCTGGGAAGCAAATGTGCTGCAATTCCCTAAAACCTCTTTTGTGAAAGTTAAGAAAGCACAGCTGAGACATACCCTCTCTTGGCCAGCTGGGCTTCCAGACAGCTTCAAGCACATTTTGGCCCTGTCTCTCTCAGAGACCTCTCGGGTCTTGCAGCCATTTTGCATCACCTCATCAGCCTCTCTTCCAAGGCTCCACCATGGCCTCGGCTGCCCGAAACTGCCTCCAGCTCTTCTCTCACACCAAAACAGCTATCCATGAAGTGAATATTTTTGGTGCCCAGATGGGATGAAAGCATTTCTGTTTCTGCACTGGGGACAGGAGGAGGGTGCTGGTGACACCAGTTTCTTCTGGCTCTGCTCCAGTGGAGAATTTTATTTACACACCATTTGTCCACAGCAACTTCAAGGGTGCTCAGTATTGTTTTCCCTTCCAAACAACTCATTGGGTGGCTTTTTTTTTGCATGAAGTAATCAAGGAGAGGAAGCTGAGCCCTTTCCCTTGAAGCCTTGATTTCGCCTCTGTATCACATTACAGGTGCAGGGGGGTCATGGTATGAATGTGTCAAAAGACTGGTGGCAATAAATAGCTCCAGAAGAGGATTTGTGCTATGGCTGCTTCGATGGTAAAGCAGATAGAGACCAGCCTCTTTCTTTTTCTTTTTTTTTTTTTTTTTTTTCCTGGATTGTTTCTATTTTATCTTATTTTTAAAGAATGTAAAGACCCAGGAGAGTGTTTAGGTTTAGTTTGTCGCTCATTAGCTTTTGAATGGATACACATGCAGTGTGATTAGTTACATGTTGTACCTGTCACTGCCTCTGCCCTTTGTTCAGTCTAGCTAAAATATAGTAGTACCTCATTTCAGTAATAGACCTGACCTGGAGTAAAATGTGCAAATTCTTACAGAAAGTGCAATAATTGCAATTGATTTACTCTTCTATGGGGAAATAATGTCTGTCTCAAACAATAACATCAGCTTTTTCTTAATTACATTACATTAATATCATATTAATCTGTATTCATATCCACATACAAAGCTGTGAAGCACATTTAGGCTGTGTTTTTAATTTCCCCCTACCCTAATGAACCACACAACTCTCAAAATATATTGCCAAATCTGGGAAGGCTCTTTTTGCCCATTCCATAGAAGAAAGACAAAAGAGAATTTAAAAAATAAAATAAAACACTGGCCCATAAATCAAGAAAGCCATATCTCACCTACTGTAGTCGCCATGTTTATTTTTGTTGTTAATCCATTGGCAGGGATGCTGCTGTATTAATGATGTGTGGGACCTCCGGACAATTTCTTATTCCTGGCTCAGAGCATCTGCTATCAACAAATGTCTTTTACACACGTATGTGACCTTTTGGCTACCTACATTTAAGTCCACCTGTCAAGATGGCATTGTGCCCGCTCATGAATATGGTCCAACTGCTAGGACACAGAGGAAACCAGCCTCTGTGGCCCTGTAAGTGCCATTTTGTTGCCGAACACCTCCCTCTTCTCCCAGCCGTGTGGTGCACATGGCTCCTGGTTTCAGGGAGCTACCAGACACCTAATTTCCAGATGACGCCAGCCCCAGACAGCTGGTTGGGGTGTCTGAGGGGGCACAATGGCAGATCTGAGTTGGCACTGAGCAAGGGAGATGCCCTGGCATTGCAGCTCCTCTGTCCACAGGGTCTCTGCAAACAGTGAATGCTGGCTCTTTTACAGCAGGAGACTGTGATAAAGCTCAGACTCAGCCTGTAAAACCAACAGTTTTCAACAGGGCAGAGTCACAGATAAAATCCCCGTCACTTTTCTCTTCCTGAGATCAACCTATGCAATGTGGAGCACCTCATGATAAAGCTTTACCAGCACTGTTTCCTTTAGAATAGATGTATTTTCTGAAAGTTTTATTTGGAGGGGATGAAATTTCAGTTCAGAGGCAAAAACCCTGAAGTGTCTGATGTTGTCAAAACACTAAATTTCACAGTTTAATGTTTGGAATAAAGGCTTTTTTTTTTTTTTTTTTTTTTACTCCTTTTTTTTCACTGCGAGATGTCTGTTTGAAAGGCAGGTTTTGTTTTTCAACTTTTAGGCAACTGGACACATTTGCTTACTTGGAATGCAATACACTGAGCTCTCCAAAGTGACTTTGTGTTTAATTTTTGCAAAAATTATACCTGTTCTGTTTCAAACTAGAAAAGAAGTCAAAATGGCAGAATGTGCCATGATGTGGCAAGTCTCATTCCTCTTCTGCTTTGGCTGGATTGAAAACATCACAGGGAGAATTTTCCAAGAAGGTTATTTATAACCTTTTGAATATGGAAACATTTCAGTGTTTTCAACCTGCAGTGTGTGGAAACAAACAGGGAAACAAAATATTTCCATGGCTTTTGATAACCAAAACAGGTGCTAGGCCCATGAATAGTGAAAGGAGAATGGGGAATTAAACTACTTTTTATCACATAACACTCAAGGAGGCAGTCAGTGAAATTGCCCAAAGAGCAGGGTTAGCACAAGCACAAAGAATGTTTCACACCCTGCACTAATTACATTGGGGAACTTTTTGACGCAGGATGTTGTGGAGGCCAAAAATACAAAGGGGTTCAAACTGGGATCAACAAATTTGATGTAGGAGGTCTCTCAGGGGCAGTTACGATATTCCGGATGTTACCTCCAGCTGAGGAAGTCCCTGAGATACAGACTGCTGGATGAATTCCTATATTTCCTCTGCTTCCTATAGTTTTTCCTTAATTGTCTGCTGCTGTTGGAGGATGGATAGCAGGTTAGACGATCCTTGGTCTGACCTTGTCATTGCATCGTTGGCTGGTCAGAGAACATGGACAGCAACCATGGCATCTTAATGCAAATGGAGCGTGTAAAAAGAGACTCCAAATGAAACAAGACAAAACAAAACAAAACAATTTCTTTGGTTTTTATTTCATTGAAAAGTACTTATGTATTTCAGCCAACCCTGTTTTCCAGCCTCAGTGATATCTCAATAGCTGCAGGACACTGAGGACTTGTTGAAGAGACCTTGTCAGGAAAGTGAAAACTGCATATCTATAGCAGACAGAGAAAATGAGAAAAGTGAAGAAAAAGATGATTTTAAGATGGTGAGAACAGAGAGGGCCCCATTTGGCAGCTATTTAATGCTTCTCTTAATACTGAATTTGGCATCCAGTTACCATAGTGATTGGCAGCTGATTGACAAGATTACGTAATGGAGCTGTCTCTGTAGATCAAGAGCCGTATTTTCAGGGGGAAAACATCACTGTTACTGGAGATGGGACCAACACACAGTATGCTCAGATCAAGGGAGGGTTTTGAACAGCATCTTCTATTTAAGCAACCAAATATTAACAACTCCTTCCCAGCAAAATTCGAGTGAAAGACAAATAGTCATCAGGACTTCAGGTCTGTCTAGACATCTCATCATCCTCATGACCATCAGACAGACCCTGTGGCAGCTGCCAGGCTGGCAGCACAGAGCACCTATTGAACTAGCAAAGTGGCAACCCAGCCTCAGGGATTTCCCGTTTAAATGCAGTCCTGAAAACTTTGCTTTCAGAAATCTCTCAGAAAAAAAAAAAAAAAGTTGTAAATAAGGATAGTGGTAATAAAATACAATACGAAGAATCAGTGGATATCACAGCAGTTATCAGTTATCCTCTTGGATATTTAAAATAGTCTGGTTTTATTAACTGGGTCACAGTGGTGGGCATGATCCAGCCTTGTCTGCTTCGGAAGGGCAAGTGTGGTTTGCTGATTTCCCCTCAGGACATTTACAATGTCAGTACAAGCATCTCACTCCTACCGGTGGTGTTTCATACCTAGCACTTGCATAGTATCCCTTGATTTTGGAGAACATGGGGCTCATTGTGCCTGATGAGATAATGCAAGGATTTGCTCACACATGAGTGGGATTCATGTGCACAGTGAAGGAGTTTTGTTAGATTGGGAGAAAGGGAATGAGCTCATTCAGAGTCTGAGCCCACAGGTAACATGGCTGGAGTGCTCCTGATGCCTCTCTGTCCTGCAGGAGATGCTCCCTAGCCCCCTTTCTTTCCAGGGGGATTTGATTCTGAATTTACTTTCATCTTGTGTAAATCAGGCTATAACGGGAGGCCAGAAAGCAATGCCAGACTTCCCAGCCGTCCTGCTTAAGAGCAGATCAGCCAGGAGCTCACTCTTACCTGGAAGAGCTCAAAGCAACACAATAATAGCTCCTCTGTCTGCAAATGTAGGACCCTGGCTGGCTATACTGCGAGGAGAAGGTGTTAGAGGGTGGTCATGCTGCCTGACTGCCACTACCCCCAGGGACCTCCTCAGCTGCTGTCAGACAGCAGCAAAATTCACCTCCTACTCCCAGCTGCTCTCTGGAGAAGCCGTTGTCCTCTGTGGCCCTAGGGGCAGCCTTGACACTGGATTTCCTTGTGACAGAGCTAGCCTTTGGGGGACCAGATGTCCTCTCCCCCCAGTTTCTTCTTTTCCCTTTCCCAGACCACATTTAACACACCCATAATTATACACTAGATTGATGTTCAAGGTATTGCAAAGTCAGGGAAGGCTCCGCTGCAGGGTATGGGTACTTGCAGTATAGAGCACATACATGAATGAACATATGGATGCATGTCCCTTGTAAAAGGTAGTATAGATGTGGTCTGCACGTTGGGCATAGGTGCTGAGGGTGACAGAGGGCATTTGGATCTGCTCGGGGCACATGTGCATGACTGAGGGGTGTTAAAAGCCTTCTTTCTCTGCAACAGCAACTTGTACGAATTGCAAACTGCACGCTCAGTCTCTTGGCAAGTAAAACAGCTGCTTTTGACGGCCCTCAGCACATATGCTGAATAATTTCTTTGGCCAGAGGGGTCTTTTGCTGTGATGCATGGGGTGGAGCTCTCTGGTCTGCATATGGGGAGATGGGGTTTCCCAGGTTTCTCTCAACACAGCCACCCCATTCACATGGGGTGGTGCGAGGGCTTGGGGATTCTCACACCTTTGCCAAGCAGGCTGGAGGACAGAGGAAGCTTGTGGAGCTCAGATATATGTGTCCCAAAGAAACACTGAACACAGTGGGGTGGTGAGAGAGATTTTATTTCCCTATCTAGGAAATTAAGTTTCTGTAACCCCTGACTGAGTTTTATACTATCAGCTGGATATGATAAATCTAAGTATTTTCATATGAATTTAAAGCATCCCAGACACAAAATGTAGTTTTTAGGTCTGCTTATACTCAGCACTGTTTCTTTCTCTTTCAGCAGGACCTGAAAAAAAGCCCACAAAAGCCAAGTCAGGAGACTCCCATTGACTTCAATGAGAGCTGTATCTGTCCCTTTACAGAACAGCTTTACAGGTCTCTGCACTCAGAGAACTGTTGTTAGAGAATACCAGTTCTCCCGGCCTACATGCCAGAGAGCGTTTCTTTATAAAGATGCTTTTATTTGGACTTCCAGCAACAACGACAACACCTATGTGCACACACACGCGCACGCACAAATGCCATGGAGAAGTCATCCATCTTAAAAAACCTGTTATGCCTTCTAAGCGTTTCTAAATCAAAGACTGATAAATAAAACATGGGTTCAGTGTTAAAAGGAAAAAAAGAGCCCTTTTAACAGATTAAAGTGTTCACAGTGCCTGACACTGTGAAATAAGAGTGTTGAGCAGCAGGGCAGTTAAGAAAAAGGACTGGTTTTGCTGACAGGTACAAGCTGTTGTGTGTCTTGTATCAGCTATAGGCAGAAAAAAGCCCAAAAGCTACTTTCCCAACAAAGTCTTCTCAGAAGGTAACAAACTGTAGACAACTATAACTAAAGTTTTGCATATTCCCCAGCTAAATATTGGAAGACAAAGCTTCTTTCTCTGAAGGAAGAGGAAGAAAATAGTTTTTAAGCCCACCAAAATAAATAAGCAAACAAAATCATCATCCTCTCTATTGGCTATAATTGTTATTCCAGAATACTGGAAGCCCTGTATTTTTTTGTAGCATTTTTTTCCTCTCAGTGTCATGATTCTTCCTAAAGCCCAGTGCATTGGCTTGGGTTCTTAATTGTATTTCCAGTTTCTCCTCAGCAATTGCAAAAGAAAGGATGGTAAAGCCCTATGCACTTTTTCATTCCTCCAGGACTGTGAATGGAGAGGCCAGGACATATAAAGGCTATATTTGTACAGATGGGAATATTTCTCTGTATGAAGTGACATTAACTAATTACGTTTATTTGGCTGATCAGAAAAGCTGGTCATTAAGACTGATTTTTCTTTCACTCTTCCCTTCTGAGCCTGTGGTACCTTGATGGAGGGGAGTCTTACAGCAGAGGTCACTGAAAATCCTCCTGAATATTTTATCAGTTCTGCTTCTTATGGCTTATTCTACAAAGACAAACCCTTGTGTGTGAAGGGCATGGAGCTGAGAGCAGGGGGAGGAGGAATAAACCTGTGTCTGCCCTTGCTTTGCTTTCTGACCAGAGCACAGAACAAGTTAGCTGTGGAAGTGGGAAACGGAAAGAATTTGTGTACCATTAGGATCATGTTTGATATGGAGTCTTGATCTTATTAGCAAAAAAGGGCCCCAATCAATATGAATGAGAGCAAGATAATTCTTCTGTCAGGCTGATAAGGAGAAGTTTTACAATGCCAGCTGGCATCCTATAACCTTTTAGGACTAACTTGCTACTACTCTCATGGATTTGAAATGTTGCAGCACAGAAAGAGCACAGCCAGGCAAATCTGCGATGCTCTTTCCCTAACCCAGCAGTACAACATGGCCAAGTAGTGCTCACTGTGGAAAAGCCATGTTGTTGCCTCTGCCATGTGAGAACCATTTCCACACATTCACTTAAGCCATCTCCAAAATGTCCCCCATGGCCAAAGGCAGGTGGGGGGAACCTATAAAATGAAACTGCATTATTTATTGGAGAGTTAAATGCTATCTTGCCCTAGTATGTCATTACACACCTCTATTGTATGCTGATAATAGTCATCTGTAATCTGATAATTACTTTAATATCTTTCTAAAATGATGATAATTTAACACCTTTGTGAAAGAAACCCTTTTTTGACATACTTACACCTCTTTCAGACCATGGTGTTCATGCAGGGACTGAATGGGACTAGAGCCTAGCAAACCACACCTGAAATCCCCTCAGAGGGGCAAGCTTGGCTCTGTCAGTAAAGGGAATCACTGACTTCCCTGGGATGCTGCTTATGTTGGGTTTGGGGCCGTACTGGCACAGAGGCTGTCTGATCGGGGGCAAAGGGAGGTGAACACCAACACCATAACTGTGTGGGACTGTCATAGATCCCATCCCCTTCCTCTGTTCAGCAGGAGAGGCGGGAGCTTTGTGTCTGGCAGGCTAGCTCACCCTGTGTTCAGTGGTTCTTGCTTATTGCTATGCCCCAGGTGAGTCTTCTATTTGTCTTCCATTTATGTCATGTCACTTATAATAAGCATCCTTCCAGTCTTAGCGGGTCAGAACTTATTACAGCATTTCCCTGTATTTCAAAACTGATGGGAGAAAATAACAGGAAAATATATTTCTGCTCATAGGAAGCCATTCTAGTTTTTAAATATGTGTCTTTTCCAAAATCCTGGAAGAAGCTTCCACCTTGGTCAGAAAGACTTTGATATTCCATGGTACCATTTAATTCAACAGCATGTCCAGCGCACTCATGAGGAAATGGCTTTCGTGAAGCACTTCAGCCATTACAGGCCTGTCTACAGCTCACATGCAGCCTGGGACTTTTAATTAAAAAAAAAAAAAAAAAAAAAAATATTTACTTATTTAGTGTAGAAATGACAGCCTGTGGACTGATAGCTCAGGTTTGTCCATTTTTTTTGTCCATATTTGCTGCAGGGCTCACAGCATTTGATATGATTCTCTGTCTGCATGCTTCAGCCTTGACGTGCAGCAAGCAACTCACAGCCCTCTGCTGACACTAACAATTAACACCAATTACACTGGCAGTTTTGTAGGGTGAACATTTACCCACTGGGAGTTTGAAAGAGACCAACTCACTTCATATAGGCTACCTGATAGCTGTTAGAGAATAATGATTTACTGACTGCAGCTGGGGTCTGGCAGATGACCTAGATTTTATCGGTATCCCCTGACACCTTCAGTGTACCAAATCTAGGATTTTTGAAGGAGTTAATGCCACCCACCATTGAGATTATTCCTTCCATGTTTTAAAAAATTCTAGGAGATCAGGCTTTTAATCCTCCCTTTGCTCTACACAGGGGATGACTCTTCCTCCACTGCACCTCTTAATCCTCTCTAGTTCCCCAAAGCCAGCCTAGTAGCAGCAGGAGCTGTATGGCATTAAGTAAAAGCAGCAATCAGAGAATTGGGCCCCCATGCACGAACTGCAACATAGGCACAAGTTTAGTCAGTGAAAACCAGGGTGAGCAGAGTCTGAGTCCCTTGGTGACAAGAGCCCTGATAGTAGGCATGCACAGCACCAGTGCAGTGCTCGTGTGCTTGTGTGCCCCTCAGAGGGGTGGAAAGCTGCTGTGAGCTGCTCGACAAACCACTAGAAAGTGCAGCTGGATGGGTCCCAGACCGCCTCCTTACACACACGGTGTTTCCACTTATCAGGCAGTGGTGTTTTTTACAACTTCTTTCCCCAAAGCACTCACTGTTGCTTTTGGAGTTGATCTCTGAGCAGATGGAGTTTTGGGAGAGTAATAAAGAAGAGGGGGCCCTGCGGAGAGTGAGTGGGGAAGCTGCTCCAGCAGAAATGAGAGAGGTGAGGGTCTGGTGTGGGGGGAAGGAGAAGGGGCAGCGGTAGGGAAAGCAGAGTGACTTCAGAGGGCTCAGACCTTGAAAGCCCAAGGGCTAATATGTCAGTGAAGACAGGTTTGGGCTTTGACTCCATCCTGGCTGTCTCTGTGTCACAAGATATTTTAACAATCTCCTCCAATTAATGAGACCAATTTCTCCTTCAGACCAGTTCCTCATACTGAGATTACATAAAGGAAAAAGCTGAAATGAATCTGCTACCCTCCAACAGATTCAAGTCTAACAGTTGACAGGGAAAAATCCTGAGAGATCCTTTTGATTTCTCAAAATCAGTTTGCTTTATACTGCCGTTTAAGTAACTTGTTGAAAATTTTAAACCTAAGACAGGATGCTTTCTCTGTTGTACATAGCAGAGCTCTACAAAGCCCAGCAAAGTAGACAATCTTCACTCTCATCTTGGATCTGTTCCTGAAGTCTGCAGGTTTCTTTTTGAAGTCTGCCTTGTAGCTGCCATCATCCAGGCAGAAGAAGCAGATGTGGTAGAAAAAAAGGGTGCAAACTAGGGTGGCAATGAGAAAGAAACTCTCCTAACAAGAGACAATGCTAAAGCCAGCTAAAATAGCATATTCATTCCTCTTTGAATTTTTGTGTCTCTCATAACCATTTTCTCTGCATGTCTGCCCTTCCTTTCCTCTTTTTAACAATAAATGTTGTCTGTGCCATGCTATTAACTTTTTTAATATTAAATTTTAAAAATTAATGTATTTTTAATAAAATCTCCCAACTGCTCATGCAAAGAAAATTACCGATTAAGGTGTACAGCTTATACTGATGCAAAAAGTAACTTTCTGACATTCTCCAGCATACACTGCTGGGCAGCAATTTCTGTTTTAAACATAATGTTTCCTTTGTCAGCTGCATTCTCACATATTGATGTTGAAATGAATTATAGCAGAAATACATACAATGGTGACATTGTTATGTTTAACTGCCTATTTTAGGTCTAAGCCAGAGTGCTTTACATATTCTTACAGTAACAATATCGTTTGCCTTGCTCTTCCTTCGGTTTACTTGTGTTTTGGGGTGACTTCCTCTACCTCCCCTCACTGAGTAATGAACATCTTTATTTTTACAACTAATCATTTAAGTCACTATGTAATTTATGATGAATAGGATTACTGGAAGTTTAGCAATTCCTATAGTTTCTTATTGTCTTTCTACAACTTCACAAGATATGTTTGATATTCTGGTCTCTCCTCTTTTTACCTTCTTTTGCACCTATTTGCTGAAATGAAGCAAAAGGTGTTGAATTTTGTGACAAGGATAAGGCCCACTATCTCAGCTTCCTCAAAAGGAATTCAGAGATAAAGAAAATGTTTTGATCTCAGAGCTGTGATTCAAGCCAGTTTATAAATTTCTCCCTATCAAATGCCTTTCCCCCACCATTGCTATGTCAGACAAGTGGCAGAAGTCCCCCTCCTACCATAAAATACCCCAGTATCTCCATGGTAAAGGGAAGAAAAAGTGGATGATGATGAAAGAAAGTAGCACTCTGCTATATCAGAGGAGAATTTGTGCCTTGAAAAGGAATTGTAGGCAACAACTCAGAACATCTTCAGGGTCCCTCTGACGCACATGGGTAGTACAAAGGCACTCCGGTACCAGTTTACTTCTCTGTTTTGTTTTTCTGATTAAAATATGAGCCTTTGATTTATTTCATAAAGGAGTTAATTTTTGTTCTTGCCATTCAGAAAACTAATTTCTCTTGCTCATGGATTTTCCCCTAGACTGAGCAAACTACAATTCACTCCAAGTAACCATTTTCTGAAATTAAAGAACCTCCAGTTAAGCATTATTCCCAAATCTTCTTGAAGGGGAAAAAAAAAAAAAAACCAAACCCAAAAGTAGAAAAAAAGAAAGATTTTTATCTTTGCTTTAAGAAAAATGGGTGATGCATGAAATTGAAACTAGCTTTGCTGGGTGAGGTGATGAGTAAAGATGAAGTGCTACTTTGTCTTCTGAAGGGAGTAGCAAGCAGATCAGTAAGACTGACCCTTCGGCCTGCTGAGACTGCTAATAAGGGTGCCCTGCCAATATTGTCTTTTTCTGCGTGCAGCTTTCCCTCTCTGAGACTGGATTTGCAATCCTCCCTAGGTTACTGGTAAGCATCAACATTTTGTTTGATTGACTGTGGAGACTAGGGGTTCTTTAGCCTGGGGTTCAACCCCTGTTCTGGTTATCACCTTTCCAGGTCACCTTTGTGCTGTGCCAACTTTTGGGTTTTAAGAGGAAGCTGTTTGCCCCAGGGACTATCTCATGTGATGATACCATGCCTGATGCTAGGAGGTATTAAACAGATTTCAGATGAGAACTCTTGACAATTACAATATTGAAAATACCAATAAAAGACTTACATCAGCCTCCACCTATATCCATAAATATTAGTATCTTCTGGCTGGACTATCATGTGTTGCATAATGATGGTGCTCTTCAGAATTAGAGGCTGCTCTAGAGATCCCTTTCTAGTCAACCCAGCTAAATCCTTGCAGGGGTCATTCTTTGGAGCTTGCTTTGTGTTATCATTGGCAGGATTTCTCAAACATCATAAGGAAAATTACAGATCTTGCAATTTCCTGCAAAGGATGTTTTCAGAAGCTCAAGGAAAAATAGACTCTCAACAGACTGGGCAGGAGTCTGCTTGCAAAATCCAGACATGGACTTTCAATATGGCCCTATGTTACCTTGAAGATGAAAAAAACCCGACATACTGATAGGCACACTTTCTGAATCGTACAGATTTTTCTGTACAGAAAGAAGAAATCAACTGAGACCAATGACACTAGAAGTCCCTCCTATTGTGTTCACACATATGTAACCAATCTTGTTGACACTTCACCTCTTCCCTTTTCAAATTCATTATTTCCTCTGAAAAGATTTATACTGAAAATGTTGAAAAATCTCTAAATTTGTTATTTATCTGTGCTAGTGGTTGTAACTGAAATGAGAAGTCCCTTTGTGTTTAGGCATAGTTCAGTCATAGTAAGATTCAGTCCCTAAACTGAACAGTTTACAGCTTAATAAGGCAAGACAGACCAAACAGGTAAAGTGTGGAGGAGAAGCAACCCCCCTGAGACCATAAACCAGATCACTGCTGGAGCCAGGGGCAGAATCCACAGCCCTTCAACCTCACTTTGCTACTTTCCACTTTGACATTCTGGATGAAAAGAAATTGTTGATTTAAATAGGGCTTTTATCTACCAATACAGTAGGAATAATATAAAGTTAGCAAATTCCACTTAAACATGAAAATTCAGCATTCCAGACCAGCATACAACAGCAACTGACTCTTCAATACAGAAACTCCTGGTAGAATGCTTGGGATGCTTAAATAAATACATTTCACTAATAAATGCTTTGTACTTTTATTTGCTGTTAAGATTAATTTTAAGTTAGATGCATACTATTGACATTGCTTCCTCCAGGGACAGAGCACTGATGCTAATTTTTCTTCTCTCTTTCCAAATCCCCATTCCCTGTCCACATCCACTTATTATCTGAGCTGACAAATGACTACATTTTTGCTAACTGGCCCTCTGACACACCCCTGTTTTGCAAATTTGCTGCCACCTCTTGGCATGAACAAATAAAGTGCTGAGTGTTTACTACCTTTCCTTCCATATAGCACTAACCTGAGTTGCTGATCTCTTTCTGAGAGCGACTTTCACAACCTTTTTAGGATGCTCTGTCCATCTGACAAAGTTGCTTGAATGGTGCCAGATGTTACTGGGGAGAGGACTGGCAAGACACAGTGGCAATGCAGATGTCTTTGCTATAAAAGCCAGACTGCAAAAAAAAATGCCTGATGACAAGTTTAAAATGCATTTTGTGGGAAGGTAAGGGTCTGCCCCACTTGAGGGAATGGAACAAGAGTCTTTGCCAATCCAAAGGCCATACAATGTTTATTACAGGGTTGAATCTTAGGCATATGAACACTGATGAAAGGCTTTATAGGTAAAAGGGAGCCCTCTTGAACACAGCTAGAAAGTGATCTAAGAAAACCAACACTCATGCAGATCACCAAAGAGGAAACAGGCAACACCAGTTTATGTTTGATTTGACATCTCATTCCTTGTACGTTTGATTTATACAAATGCATTTCCCTGCCTTTCTGCATAGAAAATTAGTTTCAGGCCTCTCAATGATATTTATTTCATGTTGCAATTAAAAAAAAAAAAAGAAAAAGTATTTGTGGCAGTGATGGTAGAGTCTGCTGGATTTAGTCCCATACAGTTTCTCTGAAACAAGCAAGAACAGACAAACACCTGTGCTATTTCTTAGCATTGCTCCTTAGTCTGCTCTTGTCAGAATTACCATGCTGGGGGAGAGGGTGAGGAGGTATTCTCACTATCACCTTAGGTCTGAAATAGGAGGCTAGACACTCTAAATTTCCTTGTATAGTCACTTGAAAGAGAGACTTCTCCAAAGGCAAGTTCAGAGCACTCCAGGATATGGCTTCATGGGGTTAACAGATGTTGATGCCACAGCAGCAACACATACCCCTTCCTCCCACTCTCAGCCAGGCACTTCCTCACCTCAGCACTGATGCTCTGCACCTTCAGAGCTACTTGAGAGAAACCTAAGCCACAAACAGTAAGGATGAGATGTTTTCTGAGATAGTTTGTCTTCCAGAACAGGGAAGGAAGGGGCAGTGGCTGGAAGGAGGCAGCCGTCCTCCTCTGAGTCACACCAAGCTCTTGTATCATCTGTGGGTCTGCAACTGACCTAGTGAGCTCAGGGAGACCAGCTTTTAATTCAGAGACCTGAGTTCCTAACCTAAAATTAGGTACTCTGGTTATGTTCCACTGCACCAATAAAACAGTCATTAAAGTCCTGCCAGAGCCTGAAGGTACCTATCATTTGACCTACTCTACATCTACTCTTGTCTTCTCCACAACATTTCCTATTCTTCCCATTTCTGGTAAAAGACTTGCAAGAGGATCTTTATCTCTTCCTTGTTTCTGCGCATTTTAAAATACTTTCTTCTTCAAGCTTGTTTTTTCCACTTAATTATCTAAGCAGGTCTAAGTGTAGGGTTGCTGCTGGTTCCCTTTATATCGATTCCTCAGTGGTTTTGTCATCCACCAAAGCGAGAACCAGTGCTGCACAGGATGTGTAGGCCTGCCTAGAGGAACAGACAAAATCACTATAAAGCCTGATAGTGTGTGGTGGCAATGTGTCCAAGGTTAAAATTCAGGGTTGAGGAAGGACTCTACCTTTAAGTAAGACTGGCAGGTTCAGTTGTCTCCTGTTCTTCATCTCTTCAAGTACATCTGCTTTTGGAGCTCACGTGTCACCAAGTAGATTTTCTGCTGGTATGAGCAAAGTCAGTAGTGAGAGTCTTGCTCACCTTGCTCTCTTCTTACGATGTGTTGTTTCTGCAGGTTTTGGTCTTCTGTTCATCTGAGGACACTGGGGACTGTGTTGTGGTTTGTGTAGGAAGCATTTTCAGTGAACTAAGAAATCTGCTCTGTGCTTGCAGAGCACCAGCCTCAAGGACCTATCAGTCCTTTCCTGTTTTATTTTCACACACTCCCAAGAACTGCTAGAAGATGTATTATGCATGCTGAGCACTGTGCTCACACACCACTTCCCTGCGCCGGGAAAACTGCCGGGAGCCTGCAGTTCGTGTGACAGCAGCTGAGGAGACCTGGGCAGGGCCAGGAGCAATGGCAAGCCAAGCTCACACACATGTATAAAAGATGCCCTTACGGATCGCAAGTGACCTGGAGTGCTGGCAATGAGGGGGGCAGCGAGGGCATGGCGTGACAGTTTGTGCAGCCGTTTGCAGAGCAGGGCATGCAGGAAGGGTGCTGAAGTTCTGCCAGCTTGACCAGGGAGCAATGGTGTCCATCTACCAGAAAGCCATGGCCTCTCTGAGGCACCCACCATGACTGATGCAGCTGCCCAGCCAGAGCTCCAGTGGGAACACGTTGCCACCCGGTGCCAAGCTGCAGGGTGGGCTCTGTTCTGACACCATCACAGGCCAGCAGCAGCGAGCACCACCGTGGGACATGCACTCAGGGAGAGAAGGAACTCCTCTGTTTAGTGACAGCCCTTTGGGAGAAGGAGTATCAGGGAGTATGAGAGAGAGGTAGACTACTGGCATCACATCCACCTTCCCTGGGACAGACCTAACAGGCAGACAGGATGCATGATACAGGAGATTCCCTATCCACTCTCCACCTGGCTGAACACAGTGACTTAAGGGATAGGGGACAATGGCAACAAGTTCCTGCCTGGCACAGCAGGCCTTTCTCCTCTTCCCAGGTGCTCTTGCATACTGGGTATGAGGCTCTGCAGGTGGAACGGAACAGTAACAAGAACAATGGTCCATATAACTTTGAGGTGTCCTTGAGGTTGTCGGCCTACACCCTGCATCAAAACTGCTTCCGTGAAAAAGAAAAAAGATGCGTCATTGTCATGAGAGAGTCCCTTCTGAAGATATGCAGACTGGACCCACTTATTAAGGAAGTCTGCTGCCTCCCTGGGGCCCAGGTTAAAGATGTGAAGAGAAAACTTCCTACCCTCGTATGGTCCTATTATCCATTATTGATTTTCCAGGTAGATGTTGATGAAGTTGCAACAAAAAGTCTGAGGGCAATCAAGAGAGACTTCAGGTCTTTGGGATGACAGGTTAAGGAATCAGGAGCACAAGTAGTAGTCTCCTCTATCCTTCCATTTGCAGGAAATGATGAGGGAAGAAACAGGAAGACCCAGCCAATCAATACCTGGCTCTGAGCCTGGTGTCACTGGCAGAATTTTGGGTTTTTTTATCATGGGTCAATCTACACAACACCAGGCCTGCTGGCAACAGACAGAGTACACTAGTCTCAAAGGGGGAAAAAGGAGATAGCAAGCTCATTGGAAGAGATAAGCCTGGGGGCTTCATGCCGATGTTTGAGGGAAAGTGTGCTAGTGAGGTCCTTCAGTCATCCATCTCAGTGGAGGTAGGGGATGGAGATCCCTGTGGCAGCAAAGACACAAGAGGGTTATTGATATGTTAGAAACCATGCAAGCACCTGAGAAGTATCTGGTAGGAATTAGGGCTTCTCGTCCCAAAAAGGTGGTGGGATCAATAGCCCAAGTGAAGTGCATCTACACCAATGCACACAACATGGGCAACAAACAGGTGGAGCTGGAAGCCACTGTGCAGCAGGAAAACTATGATATAGTTGCCATCACGGAAACATGGTGGGATGACTCGCACAACTGGAGTGACACAATGGGTGGCTATAAACTCTTCCGAAGGGATAGGCAAGGAAGGAGAGGCTGTGGGGTAGGCCTGTGTGTTAGGGAGTGTTTTGACTGTCTAGAGCTTGATGATGGTGATGATACTGTTGACTGTTTATGGGTGAGAATCAAGGGGAAGGCCAACAAGGCAGATATCATGGTGGGAGTCTATTACAGATCACCCAACCAGGATGAAGAGGAAGATGAAATGTTTTATAAGCAGCTGGGAGAAGTCTCACAATCGCTAGCCCTTGCGCTCATGGGGGGGCTTCAATTTACCAGATGTCTACTGGAAATGCAATACAGCAGAGAGGAAACAGTCCAGGAGGTTCCTGGAGTGTGTGGAAGATAACTTCCTGACACAGCTGGTGAGTGAGACAACTAGGGAAAGCGCCTCACTGGACCTGTTGTTTGCAAACAGAGCCGGGTTTGTGGTGATGTGATTGGTTGGAGACCGTCTTGAGCATAGCTATCATGAAATGATAGTTTTTGATTCCTGGAGGAGTAAGGAGTGGGGTCATCAGAACTGCTACCTTGGATTTCCAGAGGGCAGCCTTTGGCTTGTTTAGGGGCCTCGTTGACAGAGTCCCTTGGTTGTCAGTCCTGAAGGGCAAAGCAGTCCAGGAAGGCTGGGCATTCTCCAAGAAGGAAATCTTAAAGGTGCAGGAGCAGACTGTTCCCATGTGCTGAAAGACAACGGGGAAGAAGATTGGCCTGGCTCAACAGAGAGCTTTGGCCGGAACTCAGGAATAAAAGGTGAGTTTATGTCCTTTGTAAGAAGGGGCAGGCAACCCAGAAGGACTACAGAGATGTCATGAGGTTATGCAGGGAGAAAATTTGAGTGGCCAAAGCCCAACTAGAACTTAATCTGGCTACTGATGTAAAAGACAATAAAAGTTTCTATAAATACATTAGCAACAAAAGGATGTCTAAGGAGAATCTCCATCCTTTTTTGAATTGGGGGGGTGGGGGGGGACACGACACATAGGGACAAAGGATGAAGAAAAGGCTGAGGTACTTAATGCCTTCTTTGCCTCAGTCTTTGATAGTGAGACCAGTTGTTTTTCAGGTACTCATGCCCATGAGGTGGAAGACAGGGATGGTGAGAAGAATGAAGCCCTCATGATCCAAGGGGAAATGGTTAGTGACCTGCCACACCACTTAGCCACACACAAGTCTATGGGGCTGAGTGGATCCATCCAAGGGTACTGAGGGAGCTTGTGGAAGTGCTCATCAAGCCACTTTCAGTCATTTATCAGCAGTTCTGGCTAACTGGGGAGGTCCCAGTTGACTGAAAGTTAGCAAATGTAACACCCATCTACAAGAAGGGCCAGAACAAGGATCTGGGAAACTACAGCCTTTCAGTCTGATCTCAGTGCTAGGGAAGGCTACAGAGCGGATCATCTGTGGTGCCATCATGCAGCACATACAGGACAACCAGGTGATCAGGCCCAGTCAGCATGGGTTTATGAAAGGCAGGTCCTGCTTGACTAACCTGATCTCCTTCTATGACAAGGTGATATGCTTAGCGGTTAAGGCAAAGGCTGTGGATCTTGTCTACCTAGACTTTAGTAAAGCCTTTTACATTGTTTCCCTCAGCATTCCCCTGGAGAAACTGGCTGCTCATGGCTTGGATGGGTGTACTCTTCACTGGGTGAAAATCTGGCTGGATGGTCGAGCCCAAAAAGTTGTGTATGTGGCTAAATCCAGCTGATGTCCCATCAGAAGTGGTGTTCCCCAGGGCTCAGTATTGGGGCCAGTTAAGTTTACTATCTTTATCAATGATCTGGATGTAGGAATCGAGTGCACCCTAAGTTTGCAGATAGCTCCAAGTTGGGTGGAAGTGTTGATCTGCTTGAGGGTAGAAAGGCTCTGCAGAAGGATCTGGACAGGCTGGATCAATGGGCTGAGGCCAGCTGTATGAGGTTCAACATGGCTGAGTGTTGGGTCCTGTTCCTGGGTCACAACAACCCCCTGCAACGCTACAGGCTTGGGGCAGGGTGGCTGGAAAACTGCCTGGTGGAAAAGAACCTGGGTGTGTTGGCCAACAGCCAGCTGAGTATGAGCCAGCAGCGTGTCCGTGTGGCCAAGGTGTTCAATAGCATCCTGGCTTGTATCAGGAATAGCATGGCCAGCAGAACTAGAGAAGGGATCGTCCCCCTGTACTTGGCACTGGTGAGGCCTCACCTCTAATACTGTGTTCAGATTTGGGCCCCTCACTACAAGACAGACATTGAGGTGCTGGAGTGTGTCCAAAGAAGGACAACGAAGCTGGTGGAGGGTCTAGAGCACAAGTGTGAGGAGCGGCTGAGGGAACTGGGGTTGTTTAGCCTGGAGTAAAGGAGGCTCAGGGGAGACTTCATCACTCTCTGCAACTACCTGAAAGGAGGTTGTATTGAGGTGGGTGTCAGCCTCTTTTCTCAAGTAACAAGCAATAGGACAAGAGGGAATGGCTTCAAATTGCACCAGGGGAAGTTTAGATTGGATATTAGGAAAAATTTCTTCACCAAAAGGGTTGTCAAGCTTTGGAACAGGCTGCCCAGGAAGGTGGCTGAGTGACTGTTCCTGAAGACATTTAAAAGACTCATAGATGTGGTGTTTAGACTTGGCAGTGTTAGGTTAACGGTTGGACTTGATAATCTTAAAGGTCCTTCCTAACCTAAATGAATCTATAATTCTGTGATTATATGAGCTTTCAGTCACTTGCTTAATATCAGCCTGGTACTCATTGCACTCATGTGTTAGTGAAAATATGGACGAAGAGCAACGCCAGAAGTGATTCTGGATCTCAACTAAATACAAAATCGTAAAGTAGCCTATTCTGCTTATAGGTTTTTTCACATCGATCCTTTGATATTTTCATGTGCAACCAGAAAGGGAGTTCAGAGCACCTTGCATATGTGCGTATTCACAGTCTTTTGCAGTCAGGAGGGGAGTAGTCCAAGGGTTTAATCTAGCATAATTTTAGAGACCATATGGTGTCTGAGATGTGCCTGAAGTTCGGCAGGTACAACATGCATGTTACCCAAGCCGCTGCGGAGTTGCAATAAGGGGCCAGGCAAGATAGCCTGAAGTGGTACTAGATGATTGTGTCGAGTTCCATGAATCATTCCTCAAATATCTTTCCATTAGCCTCAAGGGAGTTGAGAAGAGGCCCAAAATCTCTGAAGAGGTACAGCAGCACCTCTAACAAACATCAGAGCCAGTGGCAGTATTAAAATTAAGTCAGTTCTGGGTGACCTAAGCCACAATGGACTTTCCATACATTGAGATTTTTCGTAGTAAATAGTAAAACATAGACACGCTCTGCTTACTGCTGAAGGGTACCTCTATTTATGTCACTCAGGGGTATGTTTACCTTGGAGTTGAGAGCAGTGCGGGTGATTTTGCTCAACTGCAGTAACTATCTAACATGGTTATACTGTTTCCAGAACTTCCCTCACCTCTTCCAGTCCAAAGGTCAGCTTTCCCCAAGGCACATCCCTGACCTGCACTGCAATTGGGGATTTGGGTTATCTGAAATGGAAGTCCCCCTAGTCTCCCTCAGTGCCTGTCTGTGAGGCGTAAGTCAGAGCTTTGGCCCTGAAGTTCAGATAACATGTTGCCAGGTGCCTGGAAAGAGAAAATTTTCTTTCCTAGTGAAGCTGACATTTATTTGTCAATATACTCATACTTCCTGAATAAAGGCATTTTATGTACCAAGAGAAGGTTAATTCCCCCTCCTCTTTTCATTTAAGAGCTAATTCATACGCAAGCTAATTTGTTCTGGCTATTATCACAATTTATTTCCGTTGCTACAGGGCAGCCAATAACTTTAATAAAGGAGGTTCCAGTTACCCAATCTTCCCAGTTAATAAACTGCATTGAAATGCCCAGGATGAATTGGCTTCCACATGCTACAAATATAGAAAATTACCATGCTGTAGTGTTATCACCACCGCACAGGTACAATTAAATGTGTGTTATGCATGGAGCTGCACAGAACATTACCAGTAATGTCAAATGCAATTAAAAAGGAACTATTGTGTGTTTCCATCTGAAAAATCAGCTTGCTTGTATGTACTTTACACTGGATTACTCACTGGATAGGGCAATATTGAATCACTTGGTGCTTGGGATTCACAGGAGAGAGCTAAATAAACAAAGGAGCACTGCCACAGAGATGGTTAACAGTGAGTTGCTGAGGCCTTCCACCTTGGATGAAAGCATGAGATATTTATTTCCTGCATCACTGGAACATTGTTTGTTCATTAATGTTGACCTTATTGGGTATAGGCACCGTTCAGAGGGTTGCAGGTTTTGTTCAGCCATGTGCACTATCTTTCTCCTATAGAAGTGACAGTTTTATACAAGTCCACTGCTCTGTTTAATAGATCATCTTTCCATCACGTTATGCTCTAGTTCTTCTCCCTTTATCTTTAAATCTTTAAGTCTCAACCTTCTTTTTATACTCCTGTCTGCCTGAAGACACCCCCAATCCAGTCAATTTCTACAGTAAAACTGTTGGTATCTTCCTGTAACTCGTCTCTTGGAAATAAAATCCTGAGACCTATCACGATATTAAATAGATATGAGCTCGGTATTTTGATTACTTATTTTTAGTGGTTTATTTTGCTTACAGTGCAAAACTGCAGTATCCTTGAACCAAATTCAGTGGTGACTGAAAACTGAACAAGGTCCTGCTAGGTCTCTATAAGTTGCACTAATCATCGTTATTCCAATGTGTAGAGACTTACCAAATCAGGACAGCACTGGGGGGGGGGGGTAACCTCTGAATCACAGACATCTTAAAACAGAAAATGAGATACTTTTTGGTGATGGGTTGAGAATTTATTAACTAAAACTCACTATCCACAAAACAAAGGATGGTAGTGGGACAAAATATTTATTTGATTTGAAATTATGGTAATAATGGTAAAAACAAATTATGGTAATATGTTAAAAACATGGTAAGCAGATGAATGTCGGTTGAGAGGACACCTCCTGGGCCTCTGAGTGCCGTTTGCATGACTGCAGGTTATCATACTTTGCACAATACTGACCTAATTGTAGCAACTTTTGTGAGTGCTTTCCCTTGCAAAGCAAAGTAAGCGAAGGCACAGATGTTACCCCATCGGTTTTTATGAGTCCAGAATACTTTTTCCCTTCCTTTTTCAACTATTTGATTTAGGGTCTCAAATAAACACCACACGTCCTAAAAGGAATTAAAAGCACAATATGAACCTTCTATTGCCTTAAAATGCTGCATTGTATGTTGGTCCTGGTGCCAGGTTTTGCCAAATGGAAGCATAAAATGCAACATTTCTAAGACCATGTCCTTGGACAGAACAAATCTGCCCATCTCCATCCAGACCACTGGAGCTACGGCACCTTACCCCCATCAGTGTTGAGCTTGTATTTTCGTTCTTTCATTGAAAAGTTTAGAACAATTGTAATCGTGGTCAAAATGTCAACATAGTAGCTGTTGCACGAAATTGTTCAAAATTCATTCCTTTAAGAAGGGCGTGTTCGAGTGTAGTCTCTCTCAGCATTGCTGAGGACTACAGTTCCTATGTCTGTAGGTTTCCTGGGGAACATTCTTGGAGTCTGAGTAGCCCTTGCTGGATGTGGGTTTGGTAGCTAATTCTGAATCTCCTCATGTTGGAGTTATCAACTCAAATTTAGACCAGGAACTCATCACCCCATCCCTGGGACGATGTGTGCATTACGGAGCAGTTGTGGCCGCTGGTAAGCAATGCCATCTGTAAAGTGAATGAACTCTGTGTGGGAAAAAGTAGAATGGGGAGGGACATGGGGGCTTGCAGTTGCAAAGCACATGCTGACGTTGCTTAAAATGTCACGCTACTGTGGAGTTACAGTCGTATCGAATGCATCACATACCATAGTATTGGGTGGGAGCAGTTACAGCATGCATAATTGCTGCCTTCCTTTCCCCTCGCCTTTCTCCTCGACCCAAGTTTCATGTGCACATGTTGTCCTGTGGGCGAAAGCTAATATAATATGAATTAAAGAAAACTGCATGATTCCCTAATGTCCACATCACACAGATTGATTTGCATTTACTTGTAACTGAAAACACATGGCTAGTCACGGTTTAAGAAAAATAAAAAGGATTACAGCAACCCCAGACCATGACTGAAAGGAGTTATTCAGCCCCTGCATTGTATCATTTAGCTTCACAGTGGAGCAGATACCTAATCTAACATACAACAGGCCATCTATAATCAAAGAGTTTGCTGCTCCTCAGCTGTCCTGGAATGATTGCTTAAGCGTTTGGCATGACAGATATCCAATGTTCATCTGGCAAGAGGAAAGTAGCACCAAAGGGAAAACCCAGGTAGGAAAACCTTTAGGAGACTGATTGAAATTGCAGGTGACAAGAGGATTGATGGCAACAGCAATTAGATGGCCCCTGGGAAGTAGATAACTGTTAAAGATACGAAAGCTTGGTTCTGAGTGGGATGCCACAGTTGTCCCCTGGTCAAGAAGGTGACCCACTGTCTGGGATAGCAGAGTGATCTCCAGCAGGGCTCCTACTCTGCACCTCATTGTTATTCAGGAAAACACTGTGCTGAATATTTCCACTGTTCTCATACCCCAGTGAGATTGTTCTGCCACGATGGAGTCAGTACAATGCCTGAGAAAATTACTTTGTGAAGCGCTGGGCTTCAAACCATTACCCCAAGTAGAATCCTTAGGCTGAATTTAAAGCACGATGTGATGCAGGTGCTTACGTCCTTCCCTTTCCTTTTCTTTCTGCTTGCCTTTGTTTTATTTTCTTTAAATTTTATTTCTTTTTAGAAATTCATTCAGACTGTGGATTGTTTGTTTTTCATAGTTCTGGGCTCGTCAAATTGATGGATAACTCTAAGTAATGAATCCCATGACTGCACTACTGAAATTATCTCAACCACCAAAATGTCTGTTTAATCTACATCAGAGTGCCTGCATTCCTTTTGTGCCCAGATAAATCAGCTAAGCATAACAAAGTACCTCCAACATTCATTTCCAAAGATCTGAAAAGTGTTTGGCTTGTCTTAGTGTAGTTCTACGGCTGGCAGCTGTCTGGCACTGTTTCTGAGAAAAAAAAACAAAAACAGGGGGGTGGGTGAGGAAACTTCTCTCTCTAAAAGAAAAGAATTCTTTTATTAAAACCTGAGTTCTGTATGTTTTTCTTGTTTTGTTTTAATTTCTATTGCCAGTCAGTCAATATTCTCACTAAAGGAAATGAAGATACTTTTAGGAAAAAAACATGTTTGTTTTCTTTTTCTTTAATTGTTCTTTCTTTTTGGGTGGATGGTATCTATCTGAGGCAGTCTAAACCCCACAGATGTGGGCAAACTTCCAGTCTTGCTGAAGTAATGCTTGAACAGAAGAAGAGCTGCAAAGGCAACGACAGTCCTGGTGCCCCATATATATTCTTGCACGAGGTCACGCTATCATCTGGGAGCAGCCAATTTCTGGGGTCAAATTTGAAGCTGTGACTACCAGGAGAGGACAGCCCAGCATCTGAGGTAACATCCCCTCCATGATGCTGAGCTGAAGCATGGGGGCACTTCATCCCCTGAGGTGGCATGTTTTGGGGTTCAGGCTCACCCAAACCCATGCCATTGGGCCTGGCCCCCAGGTTCCATCAGAGGAAAGAGGTTGTGCGGCGGGGACCCAAGCACCAGCTGAGCAGGGGGTCCCCAAGCTCTGCAGATGCAGCAGGGCCGTTGCATGGTGCTTACACCCATCCTCCACCCCCAGCTGCATCCTTGCAAGGCAGCCAACGTGTCAGCTGTACATAAATTGGGAAGAGGTTTGTAACATAAAACAAACGACCTTTTAATCCTTCTAGGGATCTGAATGGAACTAATAACAATGTTAAACTAGTTTCCACCAGAGTTAAGTTGTCTGGGTCTACATTTCTGGATTCCATTACTAATCTTAAAGTGGAAAAAAAAATTAAAATCCAAACAATGTTTTTTCTGTCTTTCATTCCTTAAAACAATGGAATAACATGTAATTGTCATTCATTAAACAAATCTCTCTGTGCAGTATATAAAGGAACCACAAGAACTGACATCCCCAAATGAAGAGATTCATTAATCACAAACACAATGAATAATTATTTTTAAAAGAGGAAGCACAAAAGGCCTCAGAACATGGAGCTTACATGGTGGGACGTAGCAGCTGGGAGCATTGCAGCCCTACCAGTGATGCCTGCCCCACTCTTTCCCGGAATATGTACTGGAGTTTGTTTCAATACACTGTTTGTTTGTTTGCCACTTGGAACAGTCCAACTGGCTGTATTGCTCAGTAGGATGCTAATAAAATTTAATAGCAAACCTTAAAAAATGTTTATTTAATTGTATCATAGAAATATTTGGTTAAAGAAAAAATATTCCCCCCATAGTCGTATGGTTTCTGTTTGAAGTACTTTTGGATTGGACTCAAAGCATTTGGGAGTTTGCCAGGAAGGGGTGTAAACAAGGGGGGAGTGGAGCTTTTATTCTTGGAGAATATATGGCAGATTCAGGTTACAGAAATGCCAGGATGTTTGAGCTTTAAATTTAAATCAGACACACAAAAAAACCAAACAAAAAGCCATTACTTTTACTTGAGAAAGAAATGTGCTAGGATGACCTTGTTGTAGAGTTTAGATAAGAAAGGGTTTATTAATTTATGTGGTTCATCTGACTGCCAGAACAAGGTTGATCCCTATACACCTTCAGTACTCTAGTCACTGGACTGATATGAATAATTCTCAATTCCACCATCTTTTTTCTGGAATATTATTTGTTATCTTTAACTATCTGATAATCAGGAGCATTTGATCATACATAGCAAAAATAATTCTAATTTTATGCTACGGCTTTCATAATTCAAAGATAAGCTTACATAAGATCTAATTCAAACAAATATTTGCTAAAGCCCATTTTTTTTCAACAAGATATGTCATACTGTCAAGAAGTAAGGCTGGAAGGTCCTGTCAGAAGTTGTCTAGTCTGTTTTTCTACTCTCAAAGAAGGATCAACTGTCTTCTTTTGTTTACCTTGCTCTTGAAAAATCTCAAATTATGGAAATTTTACTACCTTTCATGGAAATCTCTTCTATTGCCCAGCTGTTTATCACCTACAGCTTTTTCCTGGTGTTTACCCTACATCTACTTTCCTGCAAGTTATGCAATGACTCATTAATCCTTGTCCAAGCCATAGAGGACAAAGAGAACAATTCCTTCTCTCTTTGCGGCAACTTTTCACATTCTCGGTATCTGTTATCTTCTCTTTTCTAGTTGAAGCAATCCAGTTCTTCCAAAAGGGACCCATTTTCTAGACTGTTGAATGGTTTTTTTGCTCTTCATTTGATACCTTTTCATTGGCACGCCTTCTTTTTAAAGTACAGTGCCAAGGATATCAGGTGAGAAGCACCGTGTTTGCGTAGCCTCATGGAAGGATTACTTCGTGTGACTTTTATGTGCAACTCTCCTGTTTACACAGCCCACTATAATATTTATTTTTTGCAGTCATGTGACAATGTTGACTCAAGTTCAGTCTGTGAACCTTGGTAACCTCCAGATCCTGTTTCACAGGGCTGATGCCCAGCAGACGTTTTGCATCCGGTGTTTGTACAGTTCATTATCTCCACTTAGAAGCATTCACTTTTCTCTGTTTTCATTGAACTACATCCAGCTTTTCTCATCTCATTTCACCCATTTGTCAAGCAGATTTTAAATTCTAATCCTGTCCCTCAAAATGTTTGCAGTTCCTCTGTGTTTGATATTCTCCCATTAAAGACGTGCCACCATGTCCCAAATTAGGGGGTGATCTTCCTAACCTGTAAGCCATTTAACAAACTATATGTCCAAGAGCTATAAGACACCTGTCACATACCCTGGAAAGCTGAGAGGAAGGTCAGCTTCAATCACGGCTCACACAAGTTCTCAAAAAGCCCAGTATCTCATTATCAAGATGGCTTTGGGCATAGAGAGAAGTCACAGCATGGTCCAAGCCCACGACTGTCAACATTTCATCCAGAATTCAGGAATTTGTGTTACCTGGGAACCATCAGATCATCACAGCCCTGCTGCTGGTCACCCCACAAAGACACAGGGTGGGAGCTGTGAGCTGTGCCCATGAGACATTTGTAGCACAAGAACAACCTAGCAACTGCCAGGCATATATGTGACTGTATTCTGTCATGGACATGGACTCAAACACATTGTTAAAGTCAATTATGCCTTTATGTTACATATTATAAATTTATTTATATATATATATATATATATATTACATGTTAGAAAAAAAAAATGTTTAAAAGCCCTGCTTATTTGACTTGAAAGACCATTGATACGCGATATATAACTGCTGTAAGGGAATTTATGCTATAAAGCACTCTCTCTCTCTAACTCCAGACAAATGCATATTACATCTCCCTCTAGTGGCTTAATCTACATGTCCATGTTCCAATGGTAAATCTATGTATTGGTACTAACTCCACTTTCTCGTCATGGAGAGGAACATAGGTCACTCATATGGAAGAGAGCTCATTTAAGAGCATATCTTTCTTTTGAGGTATCTTCTATTTCTTTAGTTCCTGACAATGCTTAAAGTCTGCCTGAATTCTCTATCGCAGCACAACCAAACTCCAGCTTTTGTGTACAGAAAATCATTATATACATAAGGAAAAAAATGTGGATTTCCAGTCTAAAATTAGTTTGGCGGTAAACTAACAGAAACAATGAGACAGAGACTAAAATTAAAACCTGTCAGACAACTTTGTAGCGTGCATTTGTATTTTTCTATATAAGACTGGAACAGCTCAGAGAATAAAATTATTTTTAGGGTTTTGGGCACCAGACGTGCTGGGAAGCTTTACAGAGGTACAGAAAAACCCACCTCTTTGTTGCATACACCATGTATATAGGTGTCATATTTTGGAGTGGTGGCTTATGCTCAGATACTTGTCTAAATCACTCCCACTCAAGCTACTTGTTTTCAGACTTGCAGGTAAGTCATCACCTAGCTAATCAGCTATAAAATGAGGCAGTCATGACTCCGAGTAATTTTTCTCTTCTCTTCCCATCATTGAAACGTGCCATATGCCTCTGAGCACAACATGACCACCCCAGCAAAAGCCAACAATTTAACTACTCTCTGTGTTCATTAGACATTCTGCACCTCTCTCCAGCCCTGTGTCCTTCCTCCAGAAGACACATAAAACCAAGGTCTTGGGCACTTGTGTTAATTAACATTCCCATAGTCCTTTTTGCAAAAGTGGAGATAATAGTCCTGGTGTGCTGGCCAACTTCCAGTGTGCAAATTACATTCGGCTTACCTTTAATTCCCCCAGCAGCTGGAGGTGGCTGAGGTATTCGGATGATCTCCGTCCTTTGCTGTACTGTGCACGCAGAAATGAGCCAGGCTGGGAGCTGAGCTGCAAGGGGATGGGGCAAAGCTCTCCTTCTGAAAAATGTACCAGCTAAAGGTATCGTCAAAGATGAACACAAATATGAGGACCTTATCCACTGCTACTATGGAAAGAAAAGAGTTTATTTACTTCCTACTGCCTAGTCTCTAGCAATAAATTAGCAAGTTTTCCCATTTCTTCATTTTTCAGTACACAGCTGCTCTTATAAATCATTAGCCATAAATCTGAGAGAGGAGTCTGTAACAAAGCCATAATTAAGTCTTAAAACTTAGGTGTCATTTTATTAGTTTCTGTGTCTGTATTCACATTCTCCATGGTCCTAGACAAGACAGTTTTCTTCTTACTCAAATGTCTCATGTACAGCCAGATGAAAACTAAATGTGCTTATTAAAAACATTTTTTTTTTTTTAAATAAATGGTTGAGGCTCAAATACCTGCAGTTTAAATGCCTTTTTAGTGTTGGTATGAGTACAAATTCTGTTTAGGATATTCAGCTTGAGCTCCAAAGCTAAAGACTTGTCAAAGAGAACCTATTTATCTGAAAATGAGAAACACTGAACTAAAATTTTGTCAAGAACTTGTTTCAGTGTAGCTTTTCCCAGTCTGCTTCTACTCTATCGTAAATCTCTGTTTCTTCTGAGGATGAAGAGAAGACTTGACGACTCTGGATGGACACTCCAGGGTCCTTTTGGATGCTACCAAACCCCATTCATGAAGTGGTTATTCCCCCATAGCTGTATGGGACATGCATAGATTCCTCTCTAAAGCCTCAACATCAAAATCCAGGGAGTCAGATTGTAAAATTCCAGCAACACATCTCTTTCTCTAACCTGATTTGGAGAAGTCAGTGCAATTATTAAATTACAGAACATACATTCCTTTGGTGATGGCTTTATAAATCTCCTGGTTCCTTTGCCTGATGTAGAGGTTCCTTAATTTTAAGTGGTTCTTTAAAGGCTGAGAGAGCTGGGACTGTTTAGCCTAGGGAAGAGAAGGCTGAGTGGGGAATCTTATTCATGCCTAGAAATACCTGAAGGGAATGTGCAAAGAGGAGGGAGCCAGGCTCTTTTCAGTGGTGCCCAGCAACAAGACCACAGGCAATGAGCCCAATATGAAACACAGGATGTTCCCTGTGAACATCAAGAAACTTTTTTTTACTATGAGAGTGACCAGGCACTGGCACAGGTTGCCCACGGAAGTTGTGGAGTCTTCATCCTTGGAGATATTCAAAAGCTGTCTGAACGCAGTCCTGGGCAACCTGCTCTAGGTTACCCTGTTTGAACAGGGCAGTTGGAACAGATGACCTCCAGAAATCCCTTCCAACCTCAACCATCCTGAGATCCTGTGAAATTTCACCTCATTCCGCACTGTTGAAGTTTAGGGACCAGAAGCAAGATCTAGATGTCAGGCTGGCAAAAAAATGGCAGGATGCAACTTGCAGTTTCACTGTCAACATGCTGACTTGTCTAAGTGTGAAAGGGGAAAACTGAATGTGGGCCATCATTTCAAAAGCAATAGTGATGGGTCATATCAAATTCTCATCTTGTCCCATCTATAGTCTCCGTTAGTGATCATGTCGATGCTTTAGGAAGAGATAATAATAAGAAAGTGTTAGACTTCTCCCCTTCACTCATCAGTCTGATGATTACAGTTTGCATGGCACCAGCCCAGCAGAGAGAGAGAGGGAGGACATGATGCGGCATTGGGGACGGCAGGTGCAAGGATGCTCATATTTCCATGTTCAACACAGAATTATTCTGCAAGAAGTCAGAGTGAATATTCCAGATTTAACCCTGAGCTATTCTGAAGCCATGTTCTCTGTCAGATGATGCAGTCTTTTTGTTTCAAGGCAACAGTTTGATCCAGATATAATCTGTTCTGACAGATTCTAGAGGATGGAAAAGCTATTTCACACTGAGATCCCCAAGACTTCCTCAATTGATGATTAATTCTTTCATTGGAGTCTTATCTTACATCTTTTTCTCGAAAAAAAGACAGGACAGAACACCTGCTAACTTGTTTTTGGTTTGTTCATTAGGCCATCAATGAAGACTAGTATTGATTTGATTGAAATTTTAGATCACTGCTTATTTCAAACCAAAATGGAATTGTCAGCCCGTTATTAACTTTTCAAAGTGATAGTCTTCTGTATTTATGTGCAAGATGACTTTATTTGTCCTAGGCTGTAGATCCTTTCTTGATCTTAGATTATTATGATTTGTTTTATCTATTTCTCAGAGATTTATATTCTAAAACTCCCCAGTGGCACTAACAAAGATTTGATAACCCAGGTGATAAAGCAGTTCTCCTTTTAAGTTTCTTATAAAACTTCATTACAAGCTAAATTAATCACTGTAGATTTTAATGTGAAGAGGACAGAGGCGGTTATTTGATGGACTGTGTTCAGAAAGCTGGGTAAGCTTTATATCACTCTATATGATAATAAAAAATTACGGTGTAAGGCCAAGGTCATATCATAACACATGAGCAATAGTACCATGCGCTCATGATGCACTGACAAAGGATGCTTGTTCAGCTTTATAGCTCCACTCCTAATACATTTGCAGTTCAGCTACCTACCTGAAAACAGACAATATTTTAGGAACAGATGGTTACATTTTGTTCCAGTTATCTCAAGAAAAGCCTGTCTTACATGCCCACGTGAATTACCCCCAGAAGTACAGGGCCCGTCCTAGATCTATGTTCAACTAACAGTTGATGATGCGGTTACTTGTATATATTATCATTTATATTCTTATTTATCTGTCTTGCTCAATGCTTTGAAATCCCTTGAAAGCTCCAGAAATAAAGTAGATTCTGCAGGCAAAAGAGAATAACAAGGTTTGTTATGTTCAGAAATCCTCTGTCAATGGGAAAGAGTAATCATATTGAGAAGCTGTTCTGCTCGGTATTGGAAATGAATATATCACTCGCTTTTTTTTTTTTTTTTCTCAGAGTAGGAAAATATGTGTTAAACAAAATATTTCCAGATAGTATCTATTGGTGCATGAAAGGCTGTAATACAGGCTTGTCTGGAATGAGCTGAAGGAGTGTGTCCAACTGCAGCTCTGAGGCAGGGAAAGAGAATTGTTTAACAGTGCCCCCATTCCTGCTTGCCCATGGAGCACTCAAGCACAAAGAGTCACTTACACTTTCACATAGTCACCCATCTACTTAATTCTACCCTGCAATCCTGGCAAATGAATATTACACAGCTGAGACCTGAATGGAGGCTTCCTGGCCCAGTAAGTAGAAGCCATTGGACCATAAACATAAACAGATGTTTGCACATGTGTGTGATTCATTCAAAGTAGCAAGCTGGGTTTGGAGATGTAGCTTATAAAAACAGGGGATGAATTTATGAAATTACAGTAGGAAATTAATTATGTTCAATTCTGCAAAAAGGCATCCTGTTCTTTATCATTTTTAAGGTGTTATCTCATTTTGGTAATGATAAATTGAGACTAAATAACTAAATTATCAAATAGATTATGCAGTGTCAAAATCACAGTGAACAAGGCGTGCACTGTCCCTTTCATCATTGTCACAAGGACCAAACTCTTAAGCAGCTGGAAAAGGTGAAGCTCTGTGACTACACCACTTTGCAACAGCAAAGATTGACCACTTAATGCTGTGGAGGTACAGTGGGAATCAGCAATTAGAGACAAATAAAGTTGTGTTCAGATGATTTGATGAAACACACATACTGTATTTCATCTATTCTAGTAAGATGGGAACAGATTTGAAGTTGTAAAACAGGAATTTAAGCGATAAATGTATTCCAATGTGAGAAGCACCAAAGCAAGTCTATACAGCTGCTTTGCAGAGTAATTTCATGCAGTCGTGGGTGAATGTGATTTTTTTTCCACGAACATGCAGGAAGAGATGACACATTTAAGTGCTTCATGTGATTAAGTAGGCAAGGTGGCCATTTTTCTACATTTATGCAGAAGCAATAAAAACGTGTGGTCATGCACCAAATCCTGGGGTCAAAACTGCACTTACTACTCAGGCAAAACTCCCAACATCTGTAGCCTTTATTGAATGTGGGCAGGGAGCCTTCTTTCATACACTTAGTCTGTCCTCACATGTTCTTAAATAGCACCATCAGGTGGCTAAGTGGGGGAGGAAAAAAAAGGTAATGATTCACTTAGTCATTTGAACGCCTAAAAACTGTTAGCAGCTCCTTTTTCAGCCTCAAACCCATGAGGATTCAGCATAGCAGCCTAGAGGGCATTAGAACAGTCTGAACCATAAGATGAAGTCTTGAAGGATGATCTCTGCTGGGACAAACCCTGCTGCTCTGGCTTGAAGGCATTCAATGAAGTTTTGGGCCTGTTTACCTTTTTGACCTATTTGTGGCTTAAAACAGCAAGGAGCTCAACAGAGTGCAGCTGCACAGTGCATGAGCTTGAGTGCTAAAGCTTGAACCTTTAGATGATCATGCTAACAAACTAGAACACATACACTGTGGGATTGTATACCTGATCACTGACTCTGAATAGGTACTACATAAAGAACAGAGGACAGGGTTAGCCTGTTATATTCTGTTTCATGATGAACTTTAAGCTGAATGGACTCTATCTATTAACATCAATGTTAGAAATGGGATTTTTTTCACATCAAACCCTTTTTGATAAGCTCATCCTCCACACCAGCGAAAGCAGGGAGATTGGAACGTGCTTTTGGCCAAACGTGCCCTCGCCTCCACAGAGACCTGCTGTTTTAACCAACTCTTGTCATCCAAAGAAGTCGCACACCAAAGAACGGTAGCAGGCTCTAAGCCTGCTGATGCTTGCACTGCCTAATTTCTGACTTGAATAATAACAATGAAACATGATTGAGCTGCTTGACATTTACAGAAAGGTGCTTGTTAAAAACAGTTCCTCCCAACTTAATTAACACTAAAACCCTTTAGGTGTTCCACCAAGTACATATTAAAACAGCTGTCCTTTTCACTGAAATGGAAGTAAACTAGAAGTGAGCTTCAATAAAACCAATGGACTATGACTTCTTCCAAGCACAACTGTAATGAAATGTTACTGCTGTAATATCCAGCTAAATAAAGACTGGTGAGCTGGCTAGGCCAGCTGCAGTGGCAGATGCAGACAGGATCATGGGCTTTAAACAATGCTATCACTGAATAAACACAGACGAGGAGATAACATTTCTACACCTCCCCAGTTTCCATGAAATTAGTTTTTGTTATTCTAAATCCAAAAGCTGATAATCCTCTCAGTATAAAACAAATGGCAGTAATTGTTCCAAAAATGGTATCATAAACTATCATTAGTCATTAGTCAGGAACATTTGGAATTACGTTGTCACCCAGCACTGGAAATTTGCATTGCATATTTGAAGAAACTTGGTGCTTTGGTTGGTGAGAGAGCTCACCCACTGGTTTATAGTTTTTACCTGTAGGCCATGCTTTCACTCTTAAGACAGTTAATGTGTGACCTAATGACCACATCCAAACTGGAATCCTTCCTTATGGAAATACCCCAGTAAATACCAAGTTAAGAACTGACTAAAGACGTAAGTTAACCAATTCAATGCAAATATGGGGTTTCTATGTTAGATGTATCCTAAAAGAGAGAATGTACATAATTTACAATATACTGTTTCAAAATTAAACACCATCTCAAAACAAGGTCAATGTTTAAATATTTCTACAATTTGTCTATTGCCTATGATGTCATCTAACAGAAT
This sequence comes from Athene noctua, assembly GCF_965140245.1. NCBI lineage: Eukaryota > Metazoa > Chordata > Aves > Strigiformes > Strigidae > Athene > Athene noctua. Next base: position 42,685,686 of record NC_134042.1, on the reverse strand, counting down.
CAACATTAAAAAAAGAAAAGAATGAAAAAAAATGACAATAATATCCATTTCTGAGAAATTGTGTTCACGTGAATTGTTTAAATCTTATCAGCATTTTTAAAATAAAGAAAATACTGTTTAGTGTTGTCAGTCACTTGACAAGACAGATCCAAACGAAAATAAATGCCAAACAAATATCAAAATTTACCTTGCATCCCAATCTAAGTGTCAAAATGTATTATGGTCCAAGCTCCGAGTCTTCCAGTACCCTCTAGGCCCTCTGGTCTAGTTTATGGACTGGGTTCAGATGCATATTTGATTCTTTCTGCATTTGTTTTCTTTTATCCTCCTTAAAACTGAACTTTTCACCCCATTAAAATTGGCTTGGCAAGATAAGAATTTATGTGGCTATAGGATATAATAATGTGTTTAATAATGATGGGAAAGATTCGGTTACACTTGCTTCTATTAAGTAACAACATTTTACCCAACAGGAAGTTCCACTGAAGACAAAAGGCCACTTGGCACTTGGGTAATAAAGTGCCATAATGAAGTGGACTGAGTCGTACCCATATGCATTTTATTGGATACTACTTGGCCAGCATCTGAACGGATTAAGTACTACTATTGTGGAAGATAAATCATCACAAATTCACTATGTCATCTAAGCTCATTTTTATAGTATTTTCAGGGAAGAAGCTTTAAACTCAGATAAATATCGAAGATGACACTTTCACTGAAAATAACCAGTCACTGGGAAATAAATGAAATGTGCATAGATATTGCTTTTAAAGATAAACTTGGTTTCCAGGTTTTTAAAGGCAGACTGCGAAAAACTCATCAAAATGAAACTCAACTTATCTTGCAGGGATTCACACAGAGCCCACGGAAGAGCGCAGTGAAAATTTATATATGCCCATGGGCCCTTCAGGCTTCTCCAAAAGCAAATGACCAAGCTCTGCAAACAAGAGGAGGAGGAGGCTGAGTGAGAGAGGCTCTCTCAGTCCTCCTGTTGCTGTTTCATATGATGCACATTCTCCCTCTTTGTTTGTTTGCACCAAAGAAACTTTCTAGCTGTAACATCCTGATCTTCTTTCTGGGGAAATGACAAAGATTCTGGAAAGTATTAATATCTTTTAATATAAATTAATATAAAGGAATGGAAGAGCAGAAGAGATCCCATCGTTTAACATAACTATCAATTTTGGACAACTGGTGCAGATACCTGAAATATATTTAATATGATAAATCTCAAGTAATAGTAAATATATTTTATTATTCTTCAGGCCAAGCAGAACAGTTTATCTTTTAAGAACAAACTCAAGGGAACTTTTCCTTCCCTCCCTAGCATCCTATTACTGTATTAAAAGAGGGGGATGATTGTTTACTATTGCTTATAACACATGACCTAACAATTAAGCCTCCTTCAACTAACATGATGGATTTGTAATGAATTTGCTTAGCAAAGTAATTCATGCATAGATCCTTACCAGATATCAGTTACTTGTTTCACAAGATCCAGGTCATCCATCAATCAAAAGGGTCCAGACTGCTCTTAATTTAGAGGCACATATTTCTACTTAAGTAGATATTTTGATAGAAGAGCTTAGAGACACCAAAGCAAAGTACATAGCCCCAGATTTTTCATAGGATCATAGAATGGTTTGGAAACCTTAAAGATCATCTAGTCCATTCATTTCTGCTTTAAGAATCCACTTAGTTGCTTGACGACATAGTAAAATTATAATTCTCAATAGCAACATCATAGTTTTTCACCGTGGAAATGAATATATGACCTCACATATTCTTTGTTGCAGGCTGAAAAGCAGCTGACTTCTCCTTTACCTCAGCTTTCCTGAAGAGGTATCAGCTGTGTCAAGAGCAGTGTTTAAGGACCAATGTAATAAACAGATATTTAATTTTCATGCATTATAATTTCCTAAACCACTATTTTCAGGGAAAGATGATCTGGTATTGAAGAGACTAGCCTAAATCTCTAAAGAAAGAGATCTAGTTCCTGGCTTTTTCTCTCTGATTCCAACCTTGTAGATTACCTGAACATTTTTTTTTTTTTTTTTTTGGTTCCCCCTTAATAAACCAACAGAACTACAACAGCTTTCAGTGATGTTAATCAACTCTAGTAGTATTGCAGCATCCAGCACAGCACTAAAACTTGTTTTCCCCATGTTGCTAATTAATTCACTTTTCTAGTCAAGAAAAATTACTAATAAACAGAACTACCATTTCTTTCCACAGGTTGTTATAAGCTAAGTTCAGGCAGTTTGGGGCTGGTTTCATGTGTGCGTTACCTGCCAGGCCAGAGGTTGATTTACATCCACAGCTGTGCACACACATACCCTCACAACTCAGGGCAGAGGGAGAGGATAATCTGTAGCTGACACACACTGGTATGACCATGCTGATATGCTGGGAAACCCTGAACGGATTTGCTAACTGGAGAGAGTTTAGTAAATCACAGGTTATCTGGCTTCATCCAAATTACATCAAGGAATCATGCAGAGTTGTCAGTTTAAGAGCTGGCTGCATACTGCTATACTCCCTACATTGCTGATAAAACCTGAAAACATTTACTCTCTGTTTGGACTCTAACCATAGGGGTTTTTTCCCATTTTTCAGTTTTCATAATTATTTTCTGTAATTTATCAGGGTTGTAATTTTTTCTGTTTTTTTCTTTATACACAGATTGACTGTTTGTTCTTCCCAAGGACATTTTCCTTTCTGCCAGATAATGACAGGCTCCACTAAGGGGGGGTTAGACTCTTTTGCTTCTTTAATATTAGACAACAGACTGAAAATGGAAACAAAGCATCTTATTTATGCCTTTCTTTCCTCCATTACAGGGAAATGACAAGACAAAGTATTTTTTAGCACTTCACATAACTATCATTGCACTTAATGAAATTATGGAAATTTGTTAAAGAGCTGGCAGCCTCTGGCTACGGTAGCTCACAAGTGAGTAGTGAATAGCCACAAAGAAAGGAAGCCCATGTAAAGCTGCACTTCTGTTATTAGGCACCTCTGTGCTGGGACCAATTTTCAAAAGGCACTCAGGGTAAATGTTGCAAGTGTTCAGCATCTGCAGAAAGAATCTGTAAGTACTTCATAGGTCCCTTTATGCACCATTTGAGCAGACTTTGAGAAAGTCTTGGTGTCCTTTGAATATACTCTTCTGAATATCAAACCCATTATTTGGCCAGTTTCAGTGTGAGTTGAGCCATTCTGAGCAACGTGGACAGAAAAGTCACATTGCAGAGATGCAGATGTGTATGAGTACTCATACCCATACGGCTTGTGCCAGGGTGCAAATAAATACCACAGAAAGCCAGAGAGCAGCTAAGGGAAACCCCTTTCACTGACAGCAGTTCTCTGACTTATGGAATGGATACTACATATTGCAGGAATATTACTGTCAAGCTGAAGCCAACAGCACGGCTGGAAAGTTTAGGGTGCCTGAGGCTGTCCTTTGTCTCGCAGTGTTGGTAAACGCCAAAAAATTCCTGTTACAAGTGAGAGCGCTGAAACATCCTTCGCAACTCCAGTTTCTTCACCTTATGCCCTCCCAGGTGTGCTACTTCAGCATATGTGAGTATCATATCAGAATGTAACAGAAAATGAATTTATTATATGATGCTCCTGAGACAATATCAGTAATCCTTCTCTTTCTTATTTATTGTACTGGTGTTGTATTTCTTTATATTGAACTTACCATCATCTGCTCAGAGAAGTATGGAAGAGCTCATCTCTCGTAAAATAAGTAAAATTATGGCTATGTTTTCCTTCTGCTGTCCCTCCCTAATGGGACTGTTGCCATTTTGAGTAATGAACCTCTACTTTAATTCCTCCTTCTTTTCTGCAACAACAAAAGAAGAAACTGGACTATAAATCATTCAGAAAAATAAATAAACTTTTTTGTCTGTTATGCCTGATTAAGTGTTTTTTATTCTTATGCTCTTCTCAGGAAAAACAAAATAAAATCTGGATTAGTGCTTGAGCCAAGTTCATCATTTGTTTTGATCTGAAAAGTCATGAAAAGAAAGGGTTATTGAAGAGGTAGCCAAATATCCTCAGAGAAGGGTCAGGCTGCAGGCCTCTTCAGTCCATAATTCAGCTAAACAGGACCAGAAGCCAGTCAAAAGTCAAGCAATCAAACAACAGTACTGAGACATATTTTTGCAATTCAGTATGATCAATGGATATTATTACACAGAAAATACCTACCCTAAAAAACAAATGAACAGATAAGCACACAAAATATGGAAACCTGATTACTATGAAGGCAAATTATTATGGTTGTGCTTCAAATTGTCTGTGAAAAGTTGCTTGGGGAAAAAAAGAAGAGTGAATGTTTACAAAAGACCCCTCATCTACATCTAGATACATTCATCTTGAAAAAGAGGAATTTCAATGAAAGGCAAACATACCTGATTTCTGCCTTAGACTGGCAGCAAGTTTCTGTTTCAAGATGGACATGAAAACTGGATTTTCAAACACTCAGGTCTCCAGAAGGGACTTCTGCACCGTAACACATTAATTTACTCCCTCAAATGTGTTTTTTACACGTCTGGATGGTATTGTCCAGCATGTCACACTGAGGAAATACCATCAGGGTGTTCATTGTACTCCCTGAGAGTACGGGCCTGAGGTCTGACTGCTGCATGTGTGGGGTTGCCACCTCACCAGGGTACATCACCATTGCCAGTGTGGGGGGATCTCCAGTGACAGTTCCACTACTGGAAGAGGGACAGCTGAGTACATCAAGGTAATGATCCTACATCTGCTCTACATTGGTGCTGCTGCAGCCTGAGGTGGAAGAACAGTTCACAGAACCTGTGGATCGACAGCCCATGGCAGAGCAGCTTGGGATTGATGCCAGGTGAGGTGTCCTGCACCCTTAGCTGCTTCATAGGAGAGCAACGAATGCCAACATGCATTCATTGGACTTAGTTAAACAGTAAGAAACAGCTGGAATCGGTTACTATCTTAAATTAGCCCAGAAGATGGTAAGCACCCTTGTGCAATCTCTTCTTCCTCTCTTTTTCAGGCATCTTAATATTTGGTTGATAACAACCTAGTTCTGTGGCAACAAATGGGTATGTTCCCCGCGAATTCATAACCTAAATACTGTTGTATTATTTTGTGCTTATTGCTATGTAATTGATGTGACTTGAGTCCAGTCCTGCATCCGGTTTGTTGGAGCAAGAATGAATTCTCATTGTCCCACTGGGGTGGACATCGCAATGCTTGCCTTCATGACTGGAAAAGCTGGCACAGCGAGTACAGGGGCTGAACCCACACAGCACACTGACCTGGCTGTGAGACCAGCCTGTCTGGTCAACCTTTGCTGCCATTCACATGTCAAAAATGCAAATATAGGCTCATCCTCTATCATTGCCAGGGCACGCTGGGCCCCACGAGTCTGAATGTGCATGAGGGGTTGGTGTCTCACAGCAAGAGGCATGGCAGGCCTGGTGACAGGTCATCCATGAGGCTCTGTCTTGAGAGAAGGTGGATCACACAGTTCCTCCTGCCTCTCCAAAGACAAAACTTTGAGGTGCATAGTCAACTAGAGAGTTACTATCTTCCACTATTAGTCTTTGTGGGCAATCTTCTTTCATACACTTCTGGAATACAATCAGCCTTTTAATAAACTTGGAGAAGGCATTTTGATTCCAGTTATTTGCCAAAAAAATCACAAATAATAATAATAATACTATTCAATAATCAGCTTTAGGAAAAAAAAAAGCATTAGTTTGCTGCTTTCAGTGAGGTGCTGCTTTCAGTGCTTTCTGGAGGTGGTTTTTTTACAAGTGTCATGGTTTAACCCTGCAGGTAGCTAAACACCACACAGCCGCTCACTCACTTCCCACAACAGGGGCGGGGAGAGGATTGGGGAAAAAAAAAGTGAAATTTGTGGATTGAGATTAAGACAGTTTAATAGGACTAAAAAAGAAGGGGAAATAATAATAACAATAACAGAATTAGAAAATACAAAACAAGTACAATGCAATTGCTCGCCACCCACTGACCAATTCCCAGCCAGTTCCCTAGCACTAGCCCCTGGCCAGCTTTTCCCCTAGTTTATATATTGAGCATGACATCATATGGTATGGAATATCCCTTTGGCCAGTTTGGATCAGCTGTCCTGGCTGTGTCTCCTTCCAAGTTCTTGTGTCCCCCAGCCTCCTCACTGGTGGGGTGGCATGAGAAGTTGTAAAGTCCTTGATTTAGTGTAAACACTGCTTAGCAACAACTAAAACATCTGTGTGTTATCCACATTATTCTTATCCTAAATCCAAACCACAGCACTATATCAGCTACTAGGAAGAAAATTAACTGTATTCCAGCCAAGACCAGGACAATGAGCTATGTGTATGACTGGCCTAAACTTTGATAGAGCTTCAACCAGGCTGTGATCATTATGAAGCTATCATATGCAAAATACAGCATGTTTTTGTCAGTTCCTGTCATCTTCTAAAACAGATTCTTTCCTGATAAAACATGCAGTGAGCTTTGACAACCATGTAGTCAAGTGTTTAGCCACTTGTCCACATATCAGTTTGCTTAAATATCTTCATGCTCACTCTATCTCCAGGCATGTTTGTTAAGTAGAATACACTGCTGTGCCACAGCATTATTCTATCATCTGCAAAATATATTAAAGATGGAAGGTTTAAACCATAGGTTAATGAATAGCTGTAAACTCTGAGAGTCAATTCAAGAGCTTAGATTGAAACCCTTGGCCCCATGGCTAAGTGTAAGCCTAAAGGGAAATGAAGTCAAGAGCAAGAAAGCTTAAGAGTGCATTCAAAGCCCTAGGGAAAGGGCACTGCTGCTGTTTGCACTTAAAACTATCCTATGAAGACTGTTATTTTCCCCAAATTTCATGAGTATAATTTAGCAATTTGCTAGTGAGGGAAAAAGCTCATTTTCACGGCAGTCACTGTTCTGTTCATGTTAGATATCTTGCAATTTTAAGCAGCCGCTAAATACACAGAGGATTCACTGAGTCTAGTTTCAGGCACAAATATGAAGAAACGTTTGAAAACAGAAAACATCACAAATTGTGTGGGAAGAGGTTATTCTATCAAACTTACTTAGCTGGTCAAACCAAGTAATAAAGATCGAAGAGTTCCAATAAATGTGAGCGTTTTCCTGGACCACCTAAAGATAATGTCATTCCAGTAAATATTGCTCAGTGGTATTTCTGATCATCTTTCCCTTCAGTTGCTCAGTTTCTGAGAAAATCTCTGTATGTGGGTTGACTTTCTAAGAGCATTTCTATAGTGCCACATGAAGCTGAAGTGGGAAAGATGAGAAACTAATACAGCAATTATAACATGGATAAGGAAGTGGTCAAAGAGACAGAGAGATATTTTTGCTGAGACAGGAATTACTGTCCTGAAGAAAGGTTGGGTGAAATTCCTGAAAGAAAGATTTTGGGACAGATCTGCCTTGATGTTTTCTCTGAAACTGTTGGTATAGAATTACAACTGATTCTGATATTTGCTCATGTTGGGGTGACTCTTAATACCAAATGGGAGACTTTTGTGGTCTTCGGAACATATTCAGATCTAACAGGGAATATGACAAAATGCAAAAATAGAAAGTGCAAATGCCTGTGTTGAAGGACAAACTGGAAAAAATTCTGCATCGAGCTGGGACCTCCTTATCTAGAAACTGCAGAAGGGTGAAAACAACTTGGATGAATCAAGGATGTAATGGAAGACAGGATTCCTAGAAAAAAGCAATATTGGAGAATTGTTAAAAATGGCAGATGTTGGGCACCAAATATTCCTGGTCAGAAACAGAAGCAGTAAGCATGAAGCGAGAAGTCTGTGTCAGCATTACTAAAAAAAGCAGAAAAACAAATGTCTGAGATGGTAAGGGTCTCTTAAACCAACTCTGTCATCAGATCAATTAAAACATGGAACTGAACCCATCTATTATCTCTCTTAGGCATCATTAATAACCATACAGGCCTTCAATGTAGTGCAGCTGTAAAGTAAATGCAATGCGTTTAGTGTGTCTCAGGCAGAGTATCTAAAGACTGGGGACTGTTGTTATTTTACAAAGAAATGTTAAGATTTCATCTGGAATAAAATTTATTACTGGCGGTTGAGAGAGAAATTTAATCTGAACTAGGTGATTATAGGAATTGCTAAAATTATATGAATTAGTCCATTTTAGAGAAAAGCATATCTAGTGTATCAAAACAATGGCTGAGAAGTAGGTAGGATTGTTTACTGTAAAAGTATTGGAGGAGTAAATGCTAGGAAAGAAAGGGAGTGATTTAAGGCAGACAGTATTTGCACAAAAAGTGTAATCATTGAAAGAACCAGCCTAAATGAAACAGACTCCAAACTTAGAGTTTCTCATCTATCCAAGAAAGCAGATTCCTCAACACCTGTGCAGTGTTTAGGGTTGCTTGCACACACCCCACATTGAATCTCATCCACTTCTGTATGAGATTCAATGATACAATGTCTGAAAGATCAGAGGATGGAGTCAATGATCCAAATATTTTATACAGTTATGTTCAAAATTTTTTGCCCAACACATAAGCAGCAAAGCATATTAAGGCTGCTCATGTTTCCAAGGGCTGGGGCAGGCACTGAGGGTGGGAATCTAATGAGAGAGCAAAGATGAGTGTGATATGTGTGCATAAAGACTCAGAGGAAATGGGTTTGGTATCATCTATGTGCAAAACATGTGTCGTGTGTCGTCCCCCCTCCCCCCCCCCCCCCCCCCCCCCCCCAAGATTCATCTGGCAGTGGCAAATAACTTAGGTGGCTATTTTAAAAAGTCACCTTAAAACTATAAATTTACTGACTAAATTATTCAGTATGGATTGTTCATGCAACTCCTCTTCTTGTAATGTGTGAGAAGAATGAATTCAACTATTTTGAAACTGTGTACGTGCTCCTTTTTTAATCAGTGAAGTTCCAGAGATAATAGAATTTATTCATGAAATTTACACTTCAGTGGTGTAAGAAAATGGTACAAAATCATAAATGCAAGATCACAGAAAATATTGAAGCAAGTACTGGCCTGTAATTCAGGAGAAGATTTTGTTTACATTGTAAGCCATCATAAATTTAAGATACAGTTGCTGTATCTCTGTGACACAGGGTAGCATTTGGAGGGACCCATATTGCTGTGTTGGTATTTTAAAGAATAACTGGTGAAACCAGTCCCTGGGATCCCCCTTTAAAAGGCTGGCCCATAGACCAGTGAAGAAGATCAGAAAACTCTTTCTAATTCTCATGGTCTTTGAACAGTGCCTTTAATATTTTTGAATGATAGTTGAAGCAATTTTATTGCCGGTGATGGGTGGATTGCGAGCAGCCCTGAGAAGGACTTCAGGATATCAGTGGATGAAAAACTGACTATGAGCCAGCAATGTGCGCTCACAGCCCAGAAAGCCAACTGTATCCTAGGCTGCATCAGGACGATTGTGGCCAACAGGTTGAGGAAGGTGATTTTGCCCCTCAACTCCACTCTCATGAGACCCAACCTGGAGTACTCTGTCCAGTTTTGGAGTCCCCAACATAAGAAAGACATGGACCTGCACGAGTGGGTCCAGAGGACACCATGAAGATGATCAGGGGGCTGGAACACCTCCCTTATAAGAACAGGCTGAGAGAGTTGGGGTTGTTCAGCCTGGGGAAGAGAAGGCTCTGGGGAGACCTTATAGCAGCCTCCCAGTACCAAAAAGGGGCCCACAAGAAATCTGGAGAGGGACATTTTACAATCTTAGTGATAAGACAAGAGGTGAGGCTTTAAACTGAAAGAAGGTGGATTTAGATTAGATGTAAGAAAGAAGTTCTTCACAGTGAAGGTGATGAGGTACTGGAACAGGTTTCCCAGAGTGGCTGCCCCCTCCCTGGCAGTGTCCAAGGCCAGGTTGGACGGGGCTTTGAGCAACCTGGGCTAGTGGAAGGTGTCCCCGCCCATGGCAGGGGGGGTGGAACTAAATGATCTTTAAGGTCCCTTCCAACCCAAACTATTCTATGATTCTATTAATTCTATGATTCTATGATTGAATTCCAGAAATGGTGCAAATTACTGTAGTAAGATGGACATGTAGGAGTTGATGACATTTAATATTTGAAGAAAAAACCATCTAACACCCCCAAGCAGACTTCACAGATTATGAATCAAAAGGTATCTTGCAGTCTGGCCTTGAACACTGGCCATGGGACTTCTTATTTGACCCAGTCCTTTAGAGATTACATGATTATGGGTTTTTTCAGTGACAAGGAGTCAGGAACAAACCTTGTAAGTTCTTACTATCTCATCATATCCCTTTATTCAAATGTGAATCTAGTATTCACCTGATTTACAAGAGTATACCTAATATTTCAGTGACCTGCAGTTACTCTATGTACACAGACAGTGACTATTCTGTCCCTTTTGCCACAGTCCCTTCTGTTGTCAAATAGTCATCATAATCATGGAGACATTTTTAAAGACTACTTCCAGGTGTTGAAGCAGAACCTTCATTCTTCACTGCTGAATGTCTGGTTTGCTTGTTGTCTGTAGCAAAACACAAAGTTTTTTGCGGTAATCCACTTACCATGCTATCCAGATCACTCCCTATCAGTAATTTGTCTTCTTTGTTATTCATCATGTCCCTATTCTATGTGTCATTTGCAAATTCTATCAGCAATGATTTTAAGTTGTCTTCCAGATCATCAACAATGTTCAAGAGTTTAGGAAGAAAAACTCTCAGAAGCCTCTCATCAGAAATTCATCTACTTTCTAATGATTTCTCATCCATAATTATACAGAGAGACAGTCATTTCTATCCATTTTAGGTGTGTCGGGTGGATTTTAATCATTCTTTTCACTAATCAAATAACATGCATCTCAAGCCAAATGCCTCATGAAGCCTAAATACCTGATACATGACGAAGCCCTGGTGCAGTCATATTACTGAAGGGGCAACAGAAGTCGTGTTATAACTATCATATAGCATGTTTGGCTGTGTTACTGGGGGGATCTACAGCCAAACTATAGTCCTTTGAACATCTAGACATAGTACATTATATCAACATTGTAACCTTTATCAACCAAGTTTACAGAGTCATAAGCTTGTAGTCAGTTTGACAAGACTCCTTTCCCACTAACTCAGCCTTGTTATTTTAGCCTCCTTTCTTTCTAAGTTAATTGAAACCAATACTAGCCAGTCATTATTTTGCTTGGGAAGAATGTCAGGGTCATATCACCTACTCTATCCAAATGTTAGACCAGCATTACTTCCCCTTCAGCCTTCTGGATCTTCTCAATCAACAATATAACAAGCTCCTCAGACAGGTCTTTTAAAGTTTTTACTTGCAACTAATCTAGATGCAGTATTCAACTTTAATTTAATTTAATGCCTATTTTACTAATTGACGGAAAATATTTTCCTCCTTGTTGGATAAGATTACCCTTTCCTTCATTTCTATCTGGTAAAGTAGCAGCACCATGATTAGTATTTCCTTTGTTCTCTTGTTCTTATTAGCCTTAATTCTGCAGGCTATGTATTTGTCCTTTTCTTTCTCTTCCCATTTTTCTACAATCTATAATTTTTTAATATTTTCCGTTTATAATTTCTATTATTTTCTATTAAATCTTAAACATTTCCATCTGTTGTAAAAATAGGTTTAAGACATATTTTTGTTTCCCAACTAATAGACTGTTTGGTGTTTGTTGTTTTTTTTTTTAGTAGAGGACCTGCACTGTGCTGTGAATTGCATGAACATCTTGGAAAATAGTCACCATTTTAAAGCAGTAGGTTTCTCAGACCTTTTCTCAGGTACCCTGCTCAGGATATGTTCATTTCATTTCATTTCCCCACTGTTTTCCCACCATCCTCCAGTACTCGGTGAGCAGTTGTCCCACTAGACCACGTACCCTGTGCAACATAACCAGAGAGCAGAGGTAGACGATCACTAGGAACAGAGTGGGGAGAGGCTGAAGGAGATGTGGAGGCAGGACTTGGACTGGGGTACAGGACAGCGGAAGTGGGAGACCAAGGCGCTAATACTTCTAAGCCATAAACCTGTAGTAGTTTCTCCATTACGTAGTCCTACCCCAGTCAATTCCTTCTGGTCATATCCCTACTCTGCTCCCTGTAGCAAATGTCACCCAAATGTCCTCAGACAGAGTCACTTTTGATTTGGCATTCTGGTTACAATACCATATGAAAGGGAGAAGGTTCTCCCAAGGTACTCTCTTAATACTGAGAATCATTCAAAGTCAGTCATAGAGCTAAACACAGTTTAAATCCATGTGACTTGAAGCTTAAGGAAATGCTCACACAAATCTCTGCAAAAGCCATGATTTGTATGTGACTTTTCCCAGCTGCTTGTAAGGGAACAAGTTTTATGATCATCTTGGTTTTCCTTTGTGCAGGAGGACGTTCCTCTCCCTTTTTCTTCCTCCAGATTGCCTCAGTAGAGAGAGACAGTGTGTCTCTCTGGGGAAGGAGAGACCTGTGGGCACAAGGGCAGCTGGAGTGCAGATATGATGTCAGATGTGTTTTAACACAGCTGGCAGAATGCTATAAAACAGGGGTTTTAGTGTTTGATTGAGGAGAGATTTGCCTCAATTCCAGATGTTCATGATATGATCAATCTTGCTATGTATACAACAAGTTTGTCCCCATGGACGTGTAAAACAAAGCCTGCCTAACCTAGGGAGTGAATAAGGGCACGCTTGCCTTCCTGGAAGTCTTTTGTTTGCTTTTCCATTCAGATCTCATCTGTCAGGTCATACACAGTTTCTGTAAGGCTCATGAGACTAATACAGAACATTATGGCCTTGATTTCACTGAAATTGAAGAATCTGTACATAAGAATATGAAGTTAAACTGACAAAGACTAGAAGTAACCTATCTGAGCCTTTAGAGATGGACACAGATGCTCGTATTTGAAGGCACAAACCAACCTTTGAACTGTAGGTTAGGGAGGAGTCTTCCCTATAGACAGGTCATGCTGTAATTGTTTCCAAATCCTTTCTTATCACATCCTCTAATGCAACTGCTGCTGGCCAGGAACATAGACAGCCCTGCAAGAGCTGGATTCCTGTTCTGAAATGGTGCAGCAACTCCTGAGTTCTTGTCAGTCACTATAAATTTATTTCATTATAAGTAAGATTGGGACCAGGCCCTTCATATTTCACAGAGAGGAATGGTTCCCCTCTTTCCAAAGGCATCCGCATTTTAGTGTTAAAAAGCCTAATGTCCTCATGTACTCCCAACAAAAGCTGTACGTGCGGACTATTCTCTGTGGACTAAGCCTTTTATTTTCATTCTCCAAAGGTGATATTATAGCTTAAAGCTACTTATAATACAGAAAAGTGACTCAGAAATGAAACAGAAACTGGGAGCTGGAAAGTACTGGGATTAAAGCCATGCATAAACCATCGGTTTTAGCTGGAAGGTTTCAGGAAACCAAAGCCAGCAGATTTGATTTGTTTGGGCTCACTGACTCCAAAGCTGGAGCAGAGAGGAAGAGGACATTGGGTTTGTTGCTCACCCTGCAGGAGTTATTGCACTTGAAACTGTAAGACTTTGGTCTTTCAAGCCAAATATTCCAACTGTTGAAGACGGCATTCAGAAGTATCTCCACTGGCTCCAGCTGTAGCCAGATTTTAAAACTACACCCTTGCCTAATCACATTATAGCAAATATTATCATCAAAGACTGGAAATGGTGGGCCCTATTTGAGGACTGAATCATCTGTGATCTGCTGAGGACCATAAAAACCATCAAGTCTTATAGTCTTTAACCTTCATGTGGAGACAGACACAGTCTGGGTAGCAGTTCACTCCTCTGAAGTGAAGCCCACGGTGCAAACCAGATGTCTCCGAATTAGCCAGAGCACTGGCAGTGACAACATTAGTGTCAAGCTGGGAATGCAGTCCCTAGGCGGGTACCAAGCCCATAAACCTCACTTGTTGAGAGGCTGAGTTCACTCACTGGTGCACAGCACCCCACTGGCACAGCTCAGCTGCTCCTGGTGCAGTGACCACAGCAGTCTGTGGGCTGAGTCTGTTTGTCATGCTCCTACTGATTGCCGGGTCTTGTAGGTATGGCCTCAATTTCATCTTCCCAGAAAGTTCAGAAATCTGAAAAACAACCTACTGAAGCAGAGAACCAGGAATTAAGATTCTTGTACTTCTTTATGATTTCATCTTGGTTCAGGGTAACACGCTGAACTAGTGTGATTCAAATTACTCACCAATAAAATACAAATAACTGTTCCTCACAGGAATGCAATGAGATTCCACGCACACTTTTCTATTGCTTTTCAATCCTTACATTAAGGCACTTATTTCAGTGCAGGTACTCTCCGAGTGGTTATTGTCTGAATGAGATGCAAGCAAGATTTGTTTTCTAAAACATTCACTGCCATACTATTTGAAAATCTCAGTATGGTTTTTACCAACTAGTTATTTTTTCTCTTCCTGTAGGAAGAACATCCTGAATACCAAATAATCCATGAAGTGTGTTTAAGCACAGTATTATTGGAACAAGATTGCTGCATCATTTTTGAACTTTCCCATGGGGAAACAAAAAGGCAAAGCTGCAATAAATCTCCAGGTAAATCTTGCTTTAGTGGAGATCAGTCAGAGACATCCTTCATTCAGAAGCAACTAGTTTATTCCTAAACTCAATAGAAAATATGGTTATCAATGCCAGGATTTGCAGAGGTTGAATGGCTATATTTAAATAAAAGTAATGGTTTAGTGCTGTAATGACAAAATAAAATTTCACTATTGTTCATGTTGACTGCAAGGGAAACACTGAGAAACTAAGACACCCCAAGGTGTGTCTACAAGGGCAAAAGATTCCTTATTGTAATAGGATGCATGCTATTCCATGCAGTGACAAGGAGGAGAGTCCTACAGAGAATAACTCTTAGGGTGACATCTAGATGGTCTCCTCTCTGTGTGTAGTTGAATAGAAGGGTTTAGCAATGAGAAAAGGGAAAATCCCTTATACTGAACTATGTCCCGAAGGAGGAAGATTTGTATTTAATGAGACTTTTCACTGTTAATTTTTACCATAAGATAATATAAATTGTTCTGAATGAGTCACTTTTTCCTTACCAGTTTTAAAGTTGAAAACTCCCGAGCCAAAAAGCTGTGATTTCCAAATGAAAACAAGATAGAGGGCACTGCTGTGCTTTGGACTCCTGTGGAGAGCTCCCTCTACTACACTTTCTACTGACTGCAGTTTCAAAGAGGACAAGATTTAGCTCAGCTGCTTGTGAGTGTCTATAATACAGCTGTCTACATCACAGCTGGTCTTCTGAGATCCCATCTAGCCAATTCAGTCAAAGAGGACAGCCAGTGATTCAGCTCACACCAAAGAAAGCACCTACATTTCATCCTGTGAATCACACCTTAACTCTCCTGAATATATTGACCAAGATTTATTTGGCTGCAATGAGAGCTCAGGACAATGAGCTTGGATCGGAAAACTTCATTGCAGTGACCTAGATTTCAGCAAGGTGGATTGCATCCAAAATGCCTGGTACTGGTGATGGTGACAGGCTAGTTCCAATGAGGGAGCAGAGAACTGCCCCTTCAGAAGTTACACAGCTGAGCCTGCCATGGATGGGAACTGGAGCTGCTCTAAGGCTTCTCAACGTGTTGAACCCAAAGATGAAGTGCTGCTTTGTTACAGCTACAGAAACACTGTGGTGAAGGGGCAGAGAATACATAGAAAGGAATAGAATAGATCAATTGGAAGGGACCTACAACTGTCATCTAGTTCAACTGCATGATCATTTCAGGGCTGACCAAAAGTTAAATCATGTTGTTAAAGATATTGTCCAAATGCCTCTTAAACACTGACAGGCACAGGACATCAACCACCTCTCGAGGAAGCCTGTTCCAGTGTTCCCATTTGTTCACCCTCTTGGTAAAGAAATGTTCCCTAAAGAAGCTGAATGCTTCCTAAAGAGCTGAAGAATCAGAAGATTTGCCACCACTTGTGCTGATCAGGATCCTTCCTCTTCTCACTGGGTGCCGATGCATTATACACTCCAACCCTCCATACACAAAAGAAAAAATACAAGTTCATATTTGCAATTCCCACATGTGTCTCAACTCATCTCTCCATGTGCCTTCCTACCATGCTCATGCTGGTTGCTGACATTGCAAAGAATGCTTAACATGATGTGATAAAATAATTTTCAGCAGCCATTTCAAGATATGCATCTTAATGCCATGGGAGAAGGTATGCCAGAAGTACCATCTACTCTAGGAATAAACATCAAAACCACTATGTTGTGAATATTTCCACTGGGGGAAAAAAAGTTTGGGGAAAAAAAGTTTAAGTAAAAAGAAGTTCAATGTTTTAAAAAATATTTATTATATTTTCCTGCAGTGTCATATTTTCTGTGAGATTTTGTGGATAAATGTTCTAGCCTGGATCCTTTTTGGTTGTGGGGGTGAGGAGGGAATTAAGACAGCAGAATGGCACCTGAATCAGAAAATATAGTTCCTTTCTTTCATTAGCTCTCTGTCTTCTCCTCCTTTAAGAAAAAGGTGTGATAAAGCCTCAAATTGTCATAACCGTGTCCATTCACATTGTCATACAATTTAATTAATACTGAAGAACCAATTTGGATATCCGTTATGACAGTGTATATCTCCAGTGTCAATGACATTGCAGCAGTATATGACTACAGTGAGCTCAGAATGAGCCTTGAAGCCTTCGTTATGAAAAATGTAATTTCTACTCATTTACCTTATTCTGAATTTCAATGAAGCCTTTAGTATTATCTCTCAATTCCAGTTTTAAGTATTGCTAGTAACCTACTGTGTGACATGTATAATATCCAGCATATGAATTGGTTTCCAGTAAATAGGAATGAACTTGAGATAATTTTTCAAAGTGTACCTTCAGTTGGGTTAGAGGGCATTTTGTGGTTAATGTCTATAACTCTTGTAGACTTGGATTCAAATCCAAATATATTCTGCTCTGTACCAATTCCTTTGGTAATTTGCCTATATCATAAAACATCATTGCAACATATGACAGCGCACAATGAGAGAGCCCAGAACTGAGGTGATTTATAGAAATGGTGGTTTTGGTAACTATCCAAACTAAATTCTTGTTTAGGGTTTGCTATTGCCTTCCACTGCTGTAATACTGAGCACTTGGGCTTTTCCTCTGCTCTTATGATTATGCTTTCATGAAAGAGGCAGCTGTGTGGGAGGTTTGGATGCACAGAGCATAGAGGATCAAGCCTTGACTTGGTATGTAGCTGTTGAAAATGCTTAGGGCCATATTCAGATCAGCTTATGAGAGCTGCAACTCCATCAGTGTCATTTAAGGATGTATTTAAAAGCAGAAAGAATCTTCTCTTTGGATTGACTTTTTAACCCAGTATCTTGATTTTAAACCACATTTGGAAGAAGTGTAAGTGATTCCACATCCAGAATTACATTGTCAGTAGCAACTCTCGGAAATGTCAGTAAAGATAACTTTGAATTCGACATATTGTTAAGTTTGGATCACTCCCGTGTCAACAAGACCGAACGTCTTCTCAAAACATCATTAGCTCATATCTCATTCTGTAGGCAGGAGCAATGAGAATTTAATATTTTCAAAAAAGTAAAACAGTAGTAGCGACTAGGAACATATGTAGAGAGAAGCAGCCTATTGTGTTTATAATAAGGAACACTAACTCCTTTAGTAGTACACATGATGGTTTAGAGGCCTTTGCTCTCCACAGACAAGGCCATTACCAAAGACTGCAAGTAGAAATTTGTAGAGTCTCTGTATCTTGGCTGTTCTGATTCCCTTCTATTACATTGATCAGATCTCTGCATATCAAAAAGTCAGTTGAATAAAGTGCTACGTAACCTCTACAAAAATGCAAAAAGCCTCATTAGGCCAGACAGTAGCAGAAGCATAGCACTGTCACCTCACCAAGTTAGTGAAAATGAGAAGAGAGGAACAGAAACAGGCAAACAAACAAAAAAAGAGAGAAATTAATGAAGAGGAAAACATCCTTCTACCTCTCTGCTTTTAGCATTTTTAAATAGGTAAAATTCTTCAACCCCATATTTGTCAGTTTGTATCCTGTAATTACTGCCAGTCATATCTGTTAAGGCAGATATTATTCTAAATGGATAAGCATAAAGACTCTGATGCTCTTGGTAATAAGTGTGACTGAAAGGCGAATATCATTATCTGTTGATTTATATTTACCATTCCTTGTCCAGGTGCTTCCCTCCTCTGTTAAGTATACTGGAGATTATATGCGAAATTGCACAACTTAATGGTCTGAAGAAGTTTGATGACAACACTTAAATTGCCACTATTTTTCCAGGGTTCCTCCTGCATGTGATCTGTTCCCATTCATGGAGGTGTATTCTAAGAAACCAACTGTAGCATTTCTAAACTTTGCACGTTCCTGTGTAGCAAGGATAATTCAATTTTAGGAAAGTTAATGAAGGAAAAATGTTACTGTTAATATTTTTTACTGAGAAATGAAAGTTAAAAAAAAAAAAAAAAAAAAAAAAAAGAAGATTCTGACATGCCTGTGTGTGAATTTCTATGTATTTGATACAACCGAACAACTGGAGCACTAATGTTCTTGCTTGAGGGGCATTCAAACTCATCATCAATAGTTCAGGACACATCCAGATCCCAATGAAGTCAATACAAAGGCTCAGTTGAATCAATATCCCAGGGTACTGGGGCTGAAGTACCCAGGCCAATGTGAGATCTAGTTACAAAATTCAAGAGATTATCACAAACGTTCTCCAAGTCCTTCTAACCTGCCTCAACCACAAGGGAAAATACAGTGTGAATATCTTTCAACGATATGTAAAGGAACTATATGAGAAACCGCTCAGATGATCAGTGGTAACCCATCACACATCTGCAATTCAGTTGCATTTACTAGTGTGTTCAAATCCCACATCTTTAAGAGCTATTTTCAACCTATTTTCTTTGTGTTGCCCAATGGCAGGATGGTGCTCCATTTTCTCTCTTGTGCCTAAACAGGCAGGACTGGTCACTGATTTTTGTCTAGCAAGTGTTAAAGCACAAAACTAAGGCTGTGTAGGAAGTCTAGCATGGCAATGGTTAAATTCAGGACTGCTTTGTAGAGGAAATGAGGCAGGTGGGCACAGTCACTGAGTAGTTCAGCTTCCTGGAGTCAATGACAAGGTACTAACAGAAAAGAAATTAAAACTTCAAAACTCCTTTAAAAAAGTGATCCAAATATAACCACATTATCTCAGGGGTCTCTGTGTTTCTGGTGGTGTGTCAGTGAGCAGTGATGTGTTGCATCAGATTGCCACATCCCAGATACTGGATGTCATATCAAATAAATGCAATGCAGCCTAGCAAACATCTGACTTAATATGATTCATCACCCTGAATAATCAGTATGTTGAAACTCTCTGCAATCTGTGCTTAAAAACATGCAAGTGGTGGTTTTTTTCCTCTAATCTATAACTGTAGAAAGGAAACCATCAACTCAAATGTGAAATGTGTTGGAGATAAGCCAGATGGTGGATGGGAAAAGAGGTTTTAAAAGAAATAAACTCACAGAGATTCTTCACTCTTTAGGAATAAAATTTAAGTATCTTTCCAGGTGGAAGGATAAGCTGACATGTCAAGCTGTGTCAGTGGAGTGGAAGGAACCGATCAGTCCCTTTTTTCCCCAAATGTCCCATGTGTGCTTCAGTTTTCCCTGAACGGATATAATATCTTAGTGTATCACCATGAGACAAAAGAAATAAGTATGCTAGTGAATGCAAAGCACTTGGATACTGTGTGAAAGAATGCACAGAAGAATGGGCAGAAATTCAGGTGGAAGACTGGACATGTGTGTCTTAGATTGCTTCTTACACGGAGGCGGATAAAAAATACAGAAACAAAAAAATCCTGAACTGACACTGCATTGGTGTGTTTTCCGTCAAGCTACTCTGAGTTTGAGAAGTAAGCAGTGTCTCTGTCTCCTCATGCCAGGACCAAACTTGTTGTTTTGGGGTGATTCAACAGTAGCATCAGTTCAGGCCAGACAAACCAAGATGTTTCCTCTTCCTGAGGCTGCAGAACATGTGAAACTCTGCCTTAACTAGAAAACATTCTTATGCCAAGGAGAAAATCAGTTGAGCCAAGGACAAAATCAGGTGAGCGTTAAGGAACCTACACTGCTCACCGTTTGCCAAGCAACCTGTTCTGTAGTGTTAAAATTACAAATGGAGGCTACTGAGGATTTATTTACATCATAATGTCACTTTAGCCTAGTACTAGGACATGGTTTTGGGACTACCAGTGATGCAGGGATGTCTTTATTTCTTGAATATTTTCTTTTAATGATCTGATAGAATGCACTTTTGCAATGCTCCCACAGCATGTGCTGATATCTATAATCATTATTACATTTTTGCTATTAGCCTGGATTAATAATTCATTAATGACTGAAGTAATCTCGTAATGATTTGCTATACTTAAAAATCCTGCACATGTTAAAATTAGGAAAAAAGAATAAACTTAATTAAGGATTTGGAATCTGATGGTGTAAAGCTAAATTGAAGTGTGTGCTAAAGAGCACTGAAACCATGATTTGAAGTCAGAATGAAAGGGAAGGAAACCAGAAATAATTTCCTGACTCTGTC
This sequence comes from Athene noctua, assembly GCF_965140245.1. NCBI lineage: Eukaryota > Metazoa > Chordata > Aves > Strigiformes > Strigidae > Athene > Athene noctua. The sequence goes on along the minus strand of NC_134042.1, from coordinate 42,665,043 downwards.
TTGCAACAGATCAACTCATAAACTGCCAAGATTTGCTAGTATATTTTAATTAAGAGTAATTTCAAAGAAATATGAGTGCTGAGAATCCCATAGCTATCTCCTAGTATTTACAACGTGTGAGAAAATATCGTATTCAGTTGCTCTTGCTGTCTCATACAGCCTGTGTTGAAGAGATGTTCAATACAACTGACAGTCTTTCCCCTTGAAAAGGACATTTCTGGTCACCTCAGCACTGACTGTAGAAAAGTACAGGTCCAGAAGGGGAAACTACTTTTCCAGACTGATCACAAAGTGCCTTTTAGTGAAAGGCAGTTAGACCTATTTTTTACAGGTGTAGGGACAGGCTATGGTTTTGGTACAAATGAGGGCACAAGATGGAAACTAACACCTCTCTGTTCAGTGATGAGTGTCACAAATGTCTCTGCTATGACTGAGCCCTTTTGCTCCAGATGGGGTGGACATGACCTCATGAGGGGTCTTTGAATTACAACTACACCACAGTCCTTGAGGACACAAGTGCTGTATGAACATGACAAGGCAATCACTGAAGTGACAGTGGTGCACAGAGTCACAAAACAAACCAGAAGTTTTTGTCTGCTCTCACTGGGTCTACCTGTGAGCTGCAAAATAACTTGAGTCCACTTAGCAAACCAGGGATAGATGCCAAACAATATCATTAAACAAACAACAGCAGAATCAGCAAATCTGTTCTCTGAAAACTCTTTCCTTTTGTTGGGTTAGTGCATGAGGGAGACACAAAAAACATATTAATGATTTTGGGCAAGGTGTTGTTCTTCCAGTAATTGTTTTTATTGTTAACTTGGAGAGTTAGAAGTGCAGCAGCTGTATTTCACAGTGCACACTGGTACAGTAGTGCTTTCATTTCTTATTCATATCTATTTGCCTTTTTTTTTTTTTGTTTTTTTTTTTTTGGTGTTAACATTTATTTTGTCTTGGCTTCAGAGTGTATGACGCTGGTTTTGAAAGCCGCCAGACTTCCCAAATCCACCTAAGGCCAGGAATTGCCTCACCTCAGTTGTTCCCTTGGTTTAGCATTGCAAATAAAAGTCAAATCAAAAAATCATAAAAAGATTTAGTATGGATGGGACCTCTGGTGGTTTTCGGATCCAATCTTCTGCTCAGATTAGGTCCAAGTTTGAAGGTAGATTCAACTGTCATGCTAGATCAGATTGCTTAGGGCTTCTCTCTATCAATTTTTGAGCATCTTTAATTATAGAGATTCCACATCCTCTCTGGACTCCTATGTCAATGGTTAACCACCTTCACTGTAAAAAAAAATGTTAAAAAAATAATCCTAATATCTAATCATAATTTCCTTTGAAACAAATTGTCCTTTAACTGTGCTCTTCAGAGAAGAGTCATCTCTCTCTTTTCTATAACCTCCTGTTAGGGAGCGAAAGGCAGAGACAAGGAACCCTCTTAGCCTTCTCTTCTTAAGGCTGAAAAAACCCAGTTCATATCACCTCTCCTAACATAACGTGCTGTATCAGGTACCTTGCCATTTTAATGGTTGCCTTCTGAACTCAACCTAGCATGCCAATTTCTTTCTTGTATTGGGGAGCCCAAAACTGAGCGTAGTACACCAGTTCTGTAATTAGTAGGTATATGTTTGGCTAGCATAGCACTGGTAAGCTTTAACTCTCAATGTTTTCCATCAAAGTAGGTTTTAACCAGAGTCTAGAGTGAAGCTGGAAGTCAGACCTATAGATACAAAATGAGAGACTTTCACTCCTCCACATGGTAGCTGATGAGGTACAAAAGCATTTGTCTTAGAAACAGACTGACTTTTTGATTTTTCCTTCATGAAACCAAAGGTCTTAGCACCGAGTGGGCTTACAAATGCAAATCAGATTCTAGAAATTTGAGTCACTCTACATTTCAGCACAGAGGAAAGGAACGGGTAAGTGCCAGCTCACATTAATTATTGCTTTCCTTTTCCATTGCTGACTATTTAGATTGCTTTTATTTTTTGTAAACCTACAGCCAGTTTGACAGATTCTAACATAAAAGATGTCCAAGTCTATTCCATAAACTGTACAAATCTCTCAGCCTTTGGCATCAAGTGTAAAATGTGCCTTAACAATTTTACTTGTGATTGGGGTCAATAGCTAGGTAGGCTGAGAAATGGTGATGACTTGGGATGTTTTGCTTATATGATTTTAATGCTCATACATGAGGCTGTATATTGTCGTGATAAACATGGTACAGTACATATTAAACATCACTACTCTTCGCAATGTGGTGTTTGCAAGCTTAAAATGTCATTTGTCTAAATTACCTACTATTTATTAAAATGATGATTTCTAAATATTACTAGCAGCTTGAATCATACTCCCATTGTTGGAATTTATTGTCACTCTAGTTTCCTCTGCATGAAACACTGTAATAAAAACATAAAGCAATACATCAGAGCTGTGATATAAAGGACATACTTTTTATGATCATATACTGTACCTCTTATATAGAATATCTGTTCAGAATAGAAGTGACAATCTCTAGAGACAGGATCAGTGAATCACTGAGCTCTGTACTTCTTCCAGTCTCTCTCCCAGATGCTAAGATACACCTGTATACACTTGTAAATAACTCCTACATCAACTCTGTTCTTCTCAGAGATAGGGAGAAAAAGAGCGAGGGTGAGGACAGATGTCAGGAAACAACAGTTATCACTAAGGAACTACTGATCCAGGGAAAAAATTGCTCTAATTTTCTTTCTAGAAATGGATGAATTCATTCACCACCAACAGTTTGTGATTCTCTCAAATGTTTTCATTCCACTAAACACAAAATAATGTCCATGAATAATCCTTATTCAGTCAGGAGTTCACTGTCTCATCTGTCTCAGTTGCTTTGTGTAGCACATGGGTCACATACCACCTTTGTGTAGCCTGGACTCTCCAGAAGCTTTTCCTCTGAAAATGTCACCACCAGTCAGTGCATATAATGTGTTCCAAGATACTTCCAGTTGACTTACGGGGCATATTGAATCCACTGCAAATCCTATCCACAGAGGTCAGTCCTCAGCTGACCTGCCTGTTTCCCCACCAGCTTTACCACCAGTCCCAGTTCATCTGACAGGTATAACTCAAAGTCGTGTCCATAAGACCAATATGCCACTGATGACTCAGCTGGGCTTTTCTGCTAGTACTGTGTAACACATGTGTCTAAGTCCCTGTTTCTCTGAGTGGATGCTGCGTTTGAAAGTCAGACAGCAATAAGTCTAGAATTCATATAACAAAGAGAACAACTGTGTTTCATAAAGTTAAAAAAGCAATAATGTGAAAATGGCAAAATAGGAACAATTCCAAATAAAAACCTGCATTTGGACAGAGATTCTTCGGGCTTATCTGTTGGCCAGCTTTCCCTACTTTAATAGCTTTCTTTTGCTGTTGTGTAAGCTACTAAATATATTGCAGTAGTTTCTGTAGCTGTCACAGGAACGGCAGGTGTTTTTGCTCCTCAGGGATGATATTCATCCTTCTGTCTATCTCTTAATGTACTAATATAGCTCCATTCATACTGTGCCTTGTAATCTTTAGTGTCGTTCCCTTACAACATCCCTGGGAGGTAAGCAAGTACTGGGAGGTGAGGAAGTGCATTCTGCATTTTATAGAAGTGAGACAGGAAAGAAATACAGGACAGCTGGGTTTTTACAGCACGCGAGCATCTATTGCTCATTTAGAATAAAAATAAAACCTTTGCAGAATCTCTTCTGATTTATGCATGCAAACTGTTGCAGATCAAGGAGGTGAACCCCAAAATGCCATCTTCAGCCTCCAGAGTGGGCTTCTCCTGGGTACTCCACAATGTTCCCTCTGAGGGCAGTTCAGACCTAACTCACAATGATATCAGTAGTTTTCCATTTCAGCTTGGCACATCATCTACAACAGACTGCTAATATACAAAGATTTCCTCCTACAAGGTTCAGTTTCATATCACTTTCTCTTCCAAATAAATCAACACTGATTGTTTTAGGCAGAACTTCCTTCTCTAGCTAGAACTTGATCATAAAGAAAATAACTAAAAAGAAAAAAGAATTATAGGCAAAACATGTGCAAAAGCTGTTCAGAAGTAATCAACATCCAGTCCTCAAGCAAGGGGCAACCTAAATAGCTAAATTCTCTTTTGCTAGGAGATACTTTTTGAATGTCCAGACAAGTGATAGTTGTCTAACTTAAAATTTTTTCCTTCAGATTAATTATCCATGTATATATTTAGATAAAAAGTAAAGCCAACAAAAAATACTCTGAGGGTCTGCTTTAGAAGCAGAATATGTGTGGCTTTTGAAAATATATCTTCCTGTGGGAGAATCAAACAAAACTTCTCTATCAAGTAGTAAAGGCATTTTGACAGAGTGAAGCATTTCATTTATCAGCATAAACATCTTTGTTCAATTCAAATTGTGTTGTGTACTGTAAACAATGACCTCATGCAAAGAGAAAGCAGGAAGATATTAAAATTGATGAAAATAAGTGCAGGAATCCTGCATTTCAGCTTTGCAGATTTTGTGTTTAGGGTTTTTTTTTTGATCAAGGCATGACAAATATTGGAGTGAAAACATTTCCCACTGGATAGCAGAAACTTAAGCCACTAGTAGGAAACAAGGGGTTTATCCTGTGATGATTCTCTTATCATTTAAGTTTGCCTCTGAGGATATCATCTTTAACTGAACTTAAGAGAACCTACAGCAGTATTACATATAAAACAAAATTTTACCCAGGGGACAGTTTCAAGTTTTCACCTTTCTCAAAGAGGAGTTTTAAATCTCCTCTTCTCTATAATTGCTTCTAGATGCATCGACACTAGTCATACAGCAACCAGGTTTTCTTTTCTACCCACCTCTCTGAGTGACCATCAGCTTACAGCTGCTTTCTGTTCTCTGTGTTGACTCTGGCCTGAAAGGTAACTTGGAAACCACTACCAGATAAGATAGAAAGCCCTCTGTTCTCCTGCCCCTACTGTTTCCTTGGGATGACTTGGCAACTATGGTGTAGCTATTGCCATTGCTTTCCATTGCATCCCATCTCATCCAGGTAACAGAGAACAACATTGCAATTAATAGCAGTTTATTAAAAGTTTGCATAGTTATGTATAATGCATAGTTCCCCTGGGTTATTTCTGGTTTTGTGGGTACGTAGTGCCATTGCTGTATATATTATAATTATATATTATAATTTCATTTACACTAATAACTGTGCCACTACAGTCAGCTAATATGTGACTATTTTCCAATCAAAAAGAAATCGTGATAAAAAATACATCATTTTCTGTTTTAACAGAGTGATAATGATGTTTGAAAGTAATGGTCAAAATCTATTTACAATTCAAGGTTAGGAGCAGATCTGGATAAATGTCACTGCTCATAAAGTTAGCAAATTCTTGATTTTTGAACCCAAATAAGGTGGTTTTCTTTATCTACATTCCTTCAGAAGCTGGTGACTCCAATATTCTTTGCATTATAAGGAAACAGCACACAGCAATCTGTTTCCCAGAGACTTTACACTCTGAACAGATAACAACAAGGAGGAAAGGAATGATTTTCCACAGGTCCCAAAGGGAACACTAATCTTTGCATTAAGTCACTTTAGCAAATGAATAAAGGTGGGGTGGGAAGCTACTTTTGTAAGTAGAATTGAACTCAGATCTAACTCTGTACCTTAATTCCCGTATCAATTATGCTTTAATACTGAAGCAATTACTTTGCTGAGGCACAGGACACCAAAACTGTGCATATTAAGTGCATGTTAGATGATAACTGAAGAAAATGAACTTCAGGTGCTTGCTGTGTGCTTGGGTTATCGTTGCCTATAGTTAAGGCTGCTCAACAAATTCCGTGAAAAGATTTTTTTTTAGCTTTCAGAGCAAACAAGTTCAGGATGCAATTTCTTTTCCCAGAAGTGTCCTCAGGCTGATTTTTTTTGAGAAAATATTAGCTAAAAATAGTTCTTACAGCTCTGAGAACAAAAGGAAAGAGAAAAATTATTTTGCCTCTGAGAAAAAAAAAAAAATTACATCTCTTTCACTGGCTAATTGTTATACCAGTACAGGTGGGAAGAGGGACTTGAAAATTAGGTTGGATCCTCCAGTGTCAAGAGCAGACCTTTTATTTACCCGGTAATTATTGGTTTTTTAAGTCAGTCAATATATGCTCATAAAAGCCTTGTTAGAGTTTGGAAGATAAAGTATTCGAAGACGCTATCTGCCCTCAGCATAGCCCCTTTTTTTATCTGCCAGATAAATGGTACAGGCAGCTCCACAGTGTACTGAGTGTTATTATCATGGCCGTAATGGGTAAGCAGAATTTCCCTACAATTTCTTTCAGCTCACAGCTGGAGAGTACTGTTGGAGAAAGCTTAGAAATTGGGAGAAAAGAGATCTGTATTCTTTACTACTAATGATGTCCATGCAATACCGAAAAAGAAGGAAAATCAAGGGTAAATGAGAAAGTAAGGACATTTTGCAGGGAATTGCATGGGAAAGAATAGGGAGGGATAAAAGCAAAAAAAAAAAAAAAAAGAAAAGCTGATATGTGACAGAAGTCCTGATAGGACAGGACTTTTCCTATGTAAAACTGATACGGCTTTCATTTATGATACATGACAGAGCAGAGTAGGATCCTAAAGGCGTGTTCCATCCAAGTACTTGATTGCTTGGGATATCAGTCTGTGTCTATCTACAGACCTGCTCCAGTGCTTTATCCTTCTTCAACACATAAATAAATAAATAGAAATCTTCAAACAGAAAATTAGATTCTAGAAACGTCTAAGAAAAACTTCCTATATGTGTAGTTTTGAGTACTGAATAGAAACAAATTGTTGCTCATGAACAACTATTCACAGAAATATGTGGGGTGTTATTTCAAACAGAAATGGCAGCATCCTGTAATTTAACTTTCCTCTTAGCAAATGCATTGTTTGTTCTTGCTGGACCAGTTGAATAGATGGCTATTCTGAGATGCTCAGTATTTTCATTGTAATAGTTTATGAGTTACACAATAGCCACCTACTAGTTTAAAACAGCTGTCTTAATTAGATAGCAATAATTTGTAAAATCTCAATATCTGTGATGCAGGATCACCTGGATCACAAAGCATTAAGAATCAGGAGATACAAAGGCAGATTCTGATTTATTGGAGATCAATAAACAACAAAGGAAAATCTAGAGCTACCTGAATCTCAACAGCAGTTTTTGTATTAAGCCATGGGGATGTTATTGGTGCTGATGGATCTTTCTGTCCCCAGAACTTGGCCATTTTACTTCTCTTTTCATTCTCTTTTACTTCCAGACACTACTTGCAGTCTGCACTTTTCCTAAGAAGATAATGTCCTACTGCATTTTCTGTTGCTCAAGCTATCATAGCATCCATCCTTGAAAATAATGCTCAGTGAAAGCACTCATTTTTGTCTTACAGAAGGATGACTTAATTATTTTTTCCTATTCTTTGACCTGCTCTGCAGATGGTGTAGTAAAATTCATTATAGATGTTGACATTTTACTTTCCAGTTCCATATTCACATATAAACATTTCAATACACAATCAGTACAGAATACATTGTAAAAGGTGATTTTACATGATCAGATGCAGCTCATTCATGTTTGAAAGTAAAGCAAGCTGATGATGGAAAAGAGAAAGTCTATTATTTTGAAGTAATACCATATCGGAGCCAATGCACACTATTAATGATTAATAGGCCCTCCCACCCAGAACTGACAAGATAAAATAGTTGGCAGATTTTTGTTATTTTGAGCATGCACTTCTCCACCTGATATGGGTGTGTTTGCCAGCGAGATGTGTGCTCGCACACACTGTTTACATTATTTGATCAATGCTACCTGTCTAGGTTTCCAAAACTTTTTTTTTCCTTTATGGGTGGCAACAATGTGGATGATCCCAGAGGATGTATTTTATGAACTAGCTTTCAGTCGCTTCTTGTTATTTTCTATGTGTTAAAACAGCAGCTTATGCTATGTATTGTCAGTAGCGAGACTAGCAGGACATGTCACAGTTTGTTCCACCCTCATATCCAAAAACTACATGAGCACTTTCCACAGAGCACAAGACCTAGTGGAATAACAAGATTTTTTTCTCTTTTTGCTTTTACCAGTGTTTTAAGATTCATGTCTGTACTTCCAAACACCCATTTTAACCATTCACTGTAAACATACATATACAACTGTTTGAAATCTCCACTAAATTGTCTAGCAAAATCCAACTAGGCAGTATCCCAGATTACATGGTGGTGTTTTAGCCAGCTGCTCCAGGCTAGATGTACATCCAAAGGGCATTGCTTTAAATTTCAAAGCTCTCATCCAGCTTTCCCTTGGCTTGCCTTATGTAGCCAATCAGCTACAGACTTAGAAAATGCTGTCACTCGCTATTCACTGTAAATCCCTACCTCAGCCTCCTTGCTTCTTTTTCCTACTTCACAACACTACACTCATCCATCATAATTTCAAGAAACTTATCTGAAAAAATAGATTATGTATACCACCATCTCTCATGCTTCTGCCAGTTCCTATCATCATGAATGCCAGAAAACCTAATGACACTGAGCAGACACAAAAAGGATCAATCCCTTGATTCACTAACTACTTTATCCTATAAAGTTAGACCAGGGTCCTGATGGTCACCTTTACACCTTGACCTTCTCAGACAGGGCATTGGAGACACATCACTAGCTGTTATTCTCTGGCTACCAAGTGCCAGCAGGACTGTGTGCCAGGTAACACTCTCCTCTTGCCTTAACAGGGAAATTAAAATATATGATGGTTAAATGGATGTTAGGTCTTCAATTTGTGCTGTTGAGTCTTGGTTTTATCTTTCCCTAAGGTCACCACAAGAAGTGAGATAATTTTCACTTATAACAGAATGTCACATCAAACATCTTTAAGAAAATGGCTTATTATTCTCATCTCTGAAGTGGATTTCAAGGTGCATCATCCACTGCTGCCTCCTCTGTCCTCCTCCATGATGTACACTGTACATTTGAGATGATCCCAGGGCTGTGGTAGCCAGCCTCTTGAGTGTTTAATGTCTGTAGTTTTAATTTTTATTCTCTTGGCTCCAACCCAACAAAACACTGGAGAGGATATGTGTACTTACTTATATCTTCAGCATCACACAAATTTGTACCTCAGGTATTCCCTGGTGTTCCTTGATCCTGTCACTGCTAACTGAGCAGTCAGTGAAGTGCTCTACCTGGCATCTCTCAATCTGTAGTTTTTATTCATTGGTGAAATTTGGTTTTCCTCCAACTGCTCAGTTTATCCACTTCTGAGGACAGCAAATTTCTGCTTTTTGAGAGCATTTTGTCTCCTTGTGGCTGGAGTGCTGTGGGAGCTGAGATCGGCTAGCAGTATTGGCAGCACCTCTCCTTTTCCTTACCTCTGCTTCCAGTCATGTCTTCCCGTGCTTTGCTCTAGAAAGAGGAACCAGGAACCTGATGGATCATCCTGTCCCTGAGGTGAGCAAGCCTCTGTAGTGCATCACCTCCAGAGAGGGAAAAATCTTGCCAAACACTATCATTCTCAGGCCTGTGATCTTTCTTCTTGAGTACAAAAAGCTGTTGCGTGCACTGGACAACAGATCTATTTCTTGGCCAGCGTTCAATTGCTGTCATCCAAGGAGATGAGGGTGGTCTAGTACATATGTGACCTCTGGCGCAGAGAATGCATTCTGCATTTGCAGGTTTAAGTGCTCACCAGACTACTTCCAGCCAAGAGCTTAGCTCAGAAGTAAGGTCTGATTTCAAACTTCCATCTACTGATTCATCCACATGCCTAACTAATTCTCTGGCTCATCTGAGGCACGTTTAGCCTTTTGTGCTTAGTTTTCAGCTTTCACAGTTGTTAAATGTGTTAAAAAGTTCTTGATGTGAAATCCACATCACTTCTTGGCTTGCATTTCTAGACCACAGAGTCTGCAAGCAGACCCTGCTGTACTGAAGCTGTTGCTCATTGCAACTCAGGAGTTACTTAGCCGGGTTAGAGCAAGTCCTCATATGCCGGTGGTGTGATTTTGTTCCTGTCATTATGAACCATTCAGGCCTCAGCTTGCAGATCTGCTGCCCAACTGAGTGAAAGGGGGAGACGCTTTGTCAACGGCTTTACCCTGATATGCTGAGCAAGTGTTAGCCCATCTGACAATGAATTACCATAAGAATAGCCACAAGACCCTCTTCCAGTCATGATTGACATCTGCTTGCCAACATCTCACACTTACTGAGGACCTGTGGGCTGGGAATCAGTGCTCTCTGGAATCCTTTTGACCAGCTATGTAATAATCAGTCTTGACCACCGCTGGGGATCCATTGAGAAGATACCAGGACCGCTTCCTTTTAATCTCTTGCACATCCTAAATGACCTTCTTGGCCAATATTAGAGTCTCAAATCAGTTATCTTCACTGACCTTTGTTTTAAACCTAACTTGGCCAGCAAAAGGATAATAGTGGCTTTCCACCTGCCTTTTTAGGTTTTACAGACCTTTAGGGTATATGGGATTTTGCATACATATACATCTCAACTGTATTTTCCAGGCTTATTGGCTGTTACCTGTTTGTTTCAAAAAGTTGGTGGATTCATAGGAATACTCTTCTTACTGCCCATTTCTTCACGCAGGGCAGTCCAGGTTTCACTTTGTGCTGGCTGGCCCACTCCTTCTTCTTGCAGGTGGTGAAGAATTTCCATAGGATGACAGGGTAGAAGTCAAAAGTGGTACAGACAGACATCGAACTTATGGCTGGCTATCCTGGTGCCCAGGCATAGAGAACATTCATTTTCCTCAGCCTTCTCCTTTGGGTTCTTCTGGCCCTCTATCTTGTACTCCTTCTTAATGTCATTTGTATTTTGGCATCTTTTACTGTGCAAAGACATACAAACAAGTTTGTACTAAGCAGATGAGTTATGACTGACTTCCAGAAGAGAGCAGAACATCTCAAAGCATGGCATAACACTGTAAGACCCTCACTATCATGAGATTTGAGCATTTTGAATTGCGCAAAGCAAGACCTGGTCAGAAAAGCACTGAGATAGAAAAAAAAAATGAATACAGGCAGAGACCTAGGTGGCAATGTTTCCTTCTACAGAGGCAATTTTAAACAAGAGTATTTGACTAATGTTTCCAGAGATGAGACTGGTTGAATGCCAAAACACAGTTTGTATAACCTTTAAACCCGAACTATGTAATTGTTGCATGAATCAAAAGAAAAAACAATGACAGGTATGAACAAAGAAAATCTGTCAGTTATGTGGAAAGGGGAAAGATTTATGTTGCATGTAAGAAAGCAAAAAGAGTTGGGGGAGTTAGAATGAAGCCAAAAAATAATAATAATAGTAGTAATGTTGAAATTAAATTATTTCCCTAGGTTGAAAAGAAATTTCAGTTATAATTAAAAAGCCTATATGCATGTGACCTGCTGTCATCTAGAAACAATTATAATCCTTCAGTGGCTGAGAAAACAGATGCAGTCCCTCTGTATAGCTAAATTAAACCGAGTTCTTTCTCTCCTTTGATAAGACATCCCAAAGTGAGCCAGCGTACACAGCTATTACACACTAATTAGTGAGACAAGGCACAGTCTGAGATTACCAAGCAACCAAGAGGCCACATGGCCAGAGCCCATTTCTCTCTGCCTATCTGCCCCCTTGCAGCTTTACTCCCTTATAGAAGAGTCACATAATAATGCAGCAGCAGTCACAGTGTTCTAAAGAGGTAAATTTCTTAGAGAAAAGTATTATCTTTATATATCTTTATATAACTTGAAAAACTGAGCAAACTTTCTGTGTCTTTAATCTTTCCCAAAGTCTTGCATGCCAAACATCTTGTCCCATTTCCCAGCTATGTCTGTTACTTCAATGAAAGATTTGGTCTCTCCCCACAATCTTGCCTCCTTTACATCAGAGCCAGTACAGTCTGAGGCCTTTTACTCCCTGGTAAATCCATGGAATAAGAGCAATTATTCTATAATTTTAGCAACTGATATGATAGGAGGAAGAGAGCTGAACTGCCACTCTACATTTGTTATATTTCAAATGTAAACGTCTTGCTGAGCTCTGGCAATATTAAAATAGCCTCTTTGCTGTCAGATGCTGCCCATAGGACTATCATTTTGTAGCACAGACTGAAAGTGAAACGAGATGACTCTGTGATGAGAACAGGGGCCTGAAGTCATTTCTCTTACACCATAAAAATGCTGAAAAGATTAGTAATTGGAAACTGCACTTAGGAGGTTGTTAATAGGATTCACCTCTCTAACCAGTGTGGTAGCTGGTAGGGTTACCTCTGAGGTCATTAATTAGTTGCTACTTTAAATGAACCTTTCTCCATGTAACTTAATCTCACTAAACTTTGTAACTTCAGCATTTTCTCCATTTAAGGCATATGGCTTTCCCTCAATGAGGCTGTTAGCATGATAATTCCCCCCTTGTCAACAGCGATCAAGAAGTAATAAAACAATTTGGAATCTTTATTCATACGTTAGACATTCCTATCAAATAGATACATTTGCATCTTAAATGTAGATTATTAAAAAGCTGATGATTTCAGTATGATGTCAAATTTAGTGAAGAACACAGTGTGCTTACTTCTCAGGCTCATCTCTGCTCTGCTTCTTTTCCAGAGGCTTAGAAAAACAGTTGCTTAATGAACCTTTGTTAATATGCACATTTATATGATCTGATTGGCCCCTGCAGCAGCCTAGGAAAACCTGTGAAAAGGCAGCTGCCAGAGTTACCAAAAAACCTCCACTAATTGGAATTATTAATTGTTTACAGTTACATTTACCACAAAGAGAATAAATAAAAGGAAGTGATCGAAAATCCCTCTATTTTTAGAGCAAGGCAGGCTGCTGACAAAAGGAGAGTAACAACATGTGGCTGTTAAATGACATATGATCAAGTTCTAATTATGTACACTTTTTTATAACAATCTTACAGGCAAGATCAATGTATGTACTTCCTATGAGATTTAATGTTTTCTACTCCAGGAGCCCTTTCTGCTAGGCGCTAGACAGACGGGGAGGTAAGTAGCTCTACAGAGGCCTAGATAAGCAACGTAGAGGTCAGCCCAGCCGAGTGACACTTCAGATACATGATTAATACCACAAATGTTAGCATTTGTTAATCCTACCTTTAAGCGTTTTGTGGACTTGGAGCCAAGGGTCATTGGAAAGGACCTGACACAGGATAGGAGAAGACTGAGCCAGCAGTGCAACTGGGAACTGCAACCAGGGCTGCACCTCAAGGCAGACTCTTCTTGCAAGGTTGCCCTCCCCTCCATGGGCAGCCCTTGCTGCTCAAGGCACAGGGAGATGAATTTCTTTGATGAAAACGAAAATATGATGATGAAAAATACAGAAGTATTGTAAAAAGCTGGGGTATTCACTCATGGGGGAGGGCACTCTGACTCCAGCTGGTCTTGGCCCACAGGATAGGCAGGAGATGCTCTGAACTGCTATGTTGGGATAAGTCAGGATTGTGGAAGCCTCTGCTCCCTAGAAGGGCTGCCTGAGGGGATGAATGAGTGTTTTGCATCGCTTCTGAACTGGGGGACAGGAACTTCAGAGAACTGAGGGCTGCCTTGGCAATTTGCCAAGAGCCTGAGGGCTGCCCCTAATCTGAATAGATATTTGCATAAGTGCTTTTTATGGTGATTTCTGGGGTTTAGGTTTTTTGTTTGGTGTGTTTTAAGGTAGGGGTGTGTGTGTGTGGGGGGGTGTTAATCAGCAGTAAAGACACTACCAGGATATAATCTTTCTCTGGATGGTTGGCATGGTTTTACCCAGCAGACACCGTCAGTGCAACTCATATATCTGGTTTTTAGAGGAAGAAAGCAGTGCACAGCACCACTGCTTCTCACCCACTGCCATGTGCCCACTTGCTCTTCCCAGGGAGAAAAAGCCCTTGTGCACCACAAAGGCAGAACTTTTGTGGGGTTCAATGTGTAGGGAATTGCATTCCAGGGTGGTAGAATAACTCTTAAATGCTTGGTCTGGAGTGAATATTGCAAAATGCAACACAGCCTGAAATGGTACACCTTGGTGTCAAAAATTATAGGAAAGATTGTAGGGCTGAGAAGAGGCTCATCAGGCATTTCAGATGGCTGTTTCTATGTCTGTACATTTCTTAGTGCTTCTGTGCCTTAAAGGAAGGGGAATGCTTCTCACTATATCCATTCTCCTAAAAAACCGTCCCAACATATAAATCAGCTATTCTGGCTGTTTGCTGGAGATAGGATTTGTCTATTTGCCTGCATTTGTTTTATCTTCCAGAAGAGATGATTAGAAACTGCTTGTTGATTGAATGTTTAGCTGATCAGCTTTCTCCTCACTATGTAATAGAGGGAGCAGTTCAATAAAATTGCCTCATGAACTTTAAATACTGGGTAAAATATGATGTTATGTCTGCTGGATTCATTTGAGTGCGATAAGCGCACTGTAGGAAGTCCCATATCACTGAGATCTACTCAGGCTGTGCTGAAGTCAAAATAAGTCTTCATTTGTAGTTACTTACAGCAACTAGGCATTTTCAGGCCCTGCAAGGTAATGGCAGTGTGACTGGATGGGTAGAAAATATGTCTGAGGAGAGCTATCACACTTTGTTCTCAGTTCTGCCATGGATTTCTTCTACGCCTTTGAATAATCTTCTGTAATCCTTGAAAATTGCCACCTCAATGATGTGCCTGGCAATAAATCACAGATCCTCCCTTAGGTTCCTACAGTTTCTAGTAGGAAATATCTTGGAGTTTCTGCAATGCAAGAGCTCTTTCTTGCAAAGAGGGATGTCAAAGGAAAGACATTTCGGAGCAAGTTCATAGGAGCTGGAGCGTTTGGCAGTGATGGGAACTAGGGCTAACGTGACCTGGTAAAGTTCAGTGTCAAACCACATCCTTCCCTCTCAAACAGTAATGGAAATTCTCCCTCCTTTTAAGTTGCAGCTCAAAGCCTCTGTGGTTTTACTTGTGTGTGGCCAGTGAGGGAGGCTTGGACAAGGCAAGGATTCAATGCAAAAACCGTAAAAGGTCAGCAACCAACCAAACAAAAACTAGAAATGAGCAAATGAAAGAAAATCCACCAGTGCCTATATTTCAATGTTATATTTAAGCCCATTTCATAGTTTGAATGAAGGCAGAAAGATGAGTAACGGTGAGTAAATGTTTGAGGCTGGCAACACAAAGACTTTCTGTTTGTTTAAAAAATTAATTCCAAGGTCATCCTCCCTCCATTGCTTTTCCACAGTGGTATGTCCAGATTGCAACCTGTGCCAGCTCTGAGCACGCAGGAGCTCTGCAGATTGCCTGACCTCGCCTGAAGAGAAGAGGGACCTCCACAATGCAAGAAGTGTGGAGTGAAATTGCCTGAGGAGAAGAGGGACCTCCACGATGCAAGAAGTGTGGAGCGCAGTTGCCTGAGGAAGCTCCTGTCCTCCCTGAGCAGCTCCATGCACACTGCATACCTGTGAGACCTCCACTCGCAGATGACCTTTCTGCTGAACAGACTTGCACATTGCAGGTTGTTTGTGCCTTTCTGATGCTTGTGCCTGTGAAGACTGTGAATGTTACACATTCCAATCCTGACTGAATTTCAGGCTCTAAGCTCTCCTGAAAAGACATCACTGTACAGTGCCAGTCAGCACTGTGAAGTTTGTGGTACAGATGATCATCCAGCTGGGAGCAGATCTGAAAGTCCTGATTTCATTTTGAGTTGGACAGTCTTATGGAGAATTTCAGTGCGGGTTTGTGTTCAACTATTCTTATTTTAACCATAACCTTTTTACCTTTCCCAAATGTGATGCTTTACTATTGTGGTTATTGCGACTCAAGGCAAGTAGAACAAAAATATTACATTGCACATGGATGTGTCAGAGCCCCAAGGGAATACACTGAGATCTCCCTTCTTGTTCTGCAGACACCTCACCAGAAACCCTTCAGTCTAAGCATTCTCCTTAGACATATTCAAGGCCAGAAAGGCCTATGCTATTGGAAAATAAATGCCTTTCCTTACATCAGCAATCCCATAGAAAGGCACATCTAAAACTGCTGCAGCTGCAGTTTCAGGGATTCTGGGGTGCAGAATAGGTCTAAAAATTGATTCAGCATCTGTCATGAGAGCATGCAGCTGAGGAAATACGTCTTTGACACATATAGCTCCATTGTCTGTGACTATTTTTCAAAAGGCTATTTCATATCCAGCTTGGAATAAAAGTGCTAGGACAGCCTAAAGATGGTCACCAGTGACTCTAGATGCCACAATGTTTATACACTGGCACGCGTAGGCAGTCTTTTCTCTTCTACATAGGCTGCTGACACAAAGCTGGTGTGCATGAAGCAATGCCTTGCAAGCAGACATGAATGACAATGTTGCTGACAAGTCTGACAATCTGGAACCCACATATTTTTTGATTATTTTGCCAGGAGAGATGCCAGTGAACATCTTTTTTTCAGTTGTCTGCACATTGCTAAAGACCAGACACTGATGGGCCTGAGAGGTCTTTGGGGGGGGGCTCCATGATTCTGGGTGTTTTGACCCTTGGAAATCTGTCTTCATTACATTATTGCTGTCTTAAGTGTTCCTCTCTGAGAACGGACCAACTGAAAGACATTCTTTCAGCTCAGATTCACACTGCTGTGTTGCAGGTGGAGTGAGGTTACCTGATGATCATAAGGGAAGGCACAGTCACTTCAGACACGTTCCATAAAACAACCCTCAGACATAAGCCTTCCTGTGCAAGCTAAACATACACATAGCTTTACAACTACAAGCATGAATCACCTATCTACAACTTCTCCAGGCCTAAGGAGGTTTCAGATCCCATTTTGGTTAACTCAAAACAGGCTGATGAAGACAGGAACTCACTTTATTTATCCTGTTACTTCCTCGGGGGTACAATGACATCTGTCACTCCTGAAAACTTGCCATTCCTTGTTGTTTAGTTCCTTAAAATAACTATTACCTCATGAGGTTACCTGCCACATTCCTTCTTTATCTGGCATAGGGTTTCTTTTCCTCTTCACCTCCTTCTCTCTGAACTAGGACCTGCCTGTCTGTCTTTCTCACAGATAATAACCTCCTTATCTCTATTAGTATACCTTGTTTTCCTAGACGAGCTGGGGCCTACAGCCCTATAGATAAGTCCCTCTCTTGTTTACTGCTTCCCACATATTCCTTTCCTACAAGTGGTCTGTGTTTGCCTGGCTTCTGGCAGTGTGGCACAGACTTTTAGCCTTAACTATACACATACTATCAAGAATTAAATCCTGTTAAGGATCATATCCCATCTACAACCAAAACATGCCATTTTGCACGTAATTAGAGGTAGTTTTCCTAACAAATTAGCAATGCAACATCACGATCTATGTGTAAATCTGTAACAGATTTATTAACCACCCACCTTGCCTTAGATTGTAATGGCTCTGATCTCATTGTTGGAAGCCCAAAAGAATAAATCACAGATGTCTTACAGGTTGTGACTTCAGTTTTTCACTGCATTTAGGGGGTGAAACAGATTTATGAATACTTCAGCAGTACAGATTAAAGGCTGGAATTCACTGGCAGTAAGGGCTGATCTGTTGTATGCGGCTGTAATGATCATCAGTATTGATTAAGGAACTGGAGAGTATTTGTATTCTTTCACTTATGTTCTAGCAAAAATGTACAGAATATAAACATATTAGGATGCCTTTCCCATGGTATTAATAATACATTGTCCTCTGAGAATGAACATTTACTGCACTTCAGCAGGTAAGTGGCTACAAATGGTAAGTTTCTCAATTTGAGAACAGGAATGATCCAACTCCTGGTAGAAACAACATATTGTTTATTACAGTAAAGCATACCAATGTTTGTTGTTATTGGGAGGAATCTTCCAACCCCATTAAATTATATGTTAGAGGACCTGCTTTGGATTGTCCAACCTATTTAAAGAGAAACTGATGTTTGTCTTATTATCTGAGATCTGCACACTTCATTCCTAAGTGTCAATCAAAAGGTTCACCAGTACGAAAAGCTTGGTCCTACCCTTTAACTGATTTAATAAACCCATTTCTTTTCCTCTAATATGGTCAAAACATTCTACAGTCCCCACAATCTCAAGTAAATCCCCCTTCAGAGATAACAGATTCCACATCAGGAGTTTAAATAGTGGCCTAGCCAGAGAAGCCAGTGAAGTCAATGAAAAGGTGACTTTGATGGGCTTCGTTAACAGGCCTTCATGTGAGGGGCAGACTGCCTCACGGCGTGGGAACATCAGAGCCTCAGAGGGAAGCAACAGAAGATGCAGTGTGTCCCTCAAGAAGCAAATAGTGGGGCAATCCTTGCTCTCCTCTACACCTGAGCGATACAAGCTCAGCTCTGCTTCAGCAAACGTGTGACTCTAAATACAAGCAGCAGAGCCTGTGCCCCTGTGGCAAACTGACATCTCCTGGAGCACAAAGGCATTTCCAGGTCTCATAAGGAGGACATGTACACCTCTGCAATCCTGTCACACTATCCCACCATGACTTTTCTGTGATCTCTGCATTGCCCTGGCCCTTGTGCTTCCAACACTGCCTGGGTCTTTTCTGGCTTCTCAGTCTCAAATTTATAGACATTTGTAATGGCTGGTAAACTGGTAAAGAAATTTGCCTTACACCTGGGAATGTTTTCAAAGGTTTTTGACTAGAAAATATCCCTCAAGAAGAAGTGGTGTTTGTTTTAAAGTGAATTATTCTGCACCACGATTCTTTTTCTGTTCTGTCTCTGGGCAAGAAAAGGATAGGCACTGCGGTGCAGTTTGCTGCACTGTGGTGCAGTTTGCTGAATGTGTCTGAAAGGTCTTCTCACAGAAAGAAAAAGTTCACCATCACAATCATAAGTGATTAAATGGTATTTCATCTCAAATGGATATAAGAGAGTTTAACAATCCAATAGATGCAAAACCTAATCCCAGTAAAAGGGAAAGGAAGTAGAGTGAGAAGATTCATGACTTTTTATGGTGCTTGTGTGGGCAGTCATTCAGTTTTAATTGCTAGAGCCAATGCCAGCTTGTGAAGACATGTTTTGTAGGCTGCTACATCACTGTAATCTTGTCATGCTATTATCACCTTCAATGTATTTGTGAATTTGCATAGTGACTATACCTCATACACATTTTCTGTTTAATATCCTGTCCTGTTGCCACAGTGTCACACCAGGGGTGGGAGGGTGGCGATGAGATGAGCAGATGCATGCTAGCCATAGTATTGGAGTGGTGAGAACAGTCTGGCAGCATTTTGTATAACACTGAAATCCTGGCAGATGCTGGTGGTAACAACAGTTCTGGGCTTGGACCCTAGTTCTGCAAATTCTTATCATAGACGCAGAGAAGAATAGGGCTGGAAAAACTCACCTAGTGCATTCCTCTGCCTCAAGGCAGGGACAATTGCACCTCAGTCATTCCTGATAGCTGTTTGTCTCATCTATCCTTAAAGATATACAATGCTGGAGACTACACAATCTTGCTAGACAATCTGTTGTATGCTTCACTGCCCTTGCCACTGAAAGCATGATATTATCTACTAAGCTTTTCACAGGGGACAGTTTCTTCCAGTTTTTATCTTTCATTTAGGATGTAAACCAGGGTTGAGAAGCTTACCCCAAACTTTAATTCCTAAATATTCTGGGTGCTGAAAGTGCTGTTCTGCTGTACCTTGGTGAAGTTAAACATATGCTGTTCATTCTGTGAACTCTCGCATACATCATGCACAGAGTAACAGTACACCCAGTTAACAGAGCCTCTGGTACCTTCCAAACATTACACAAATGAGCCTTGAATAGCTAGAAGAACTAGCAGCCTGGAATGACTCCCGCACTACCCTTTGCTAAGCATGCCACACCAGGTTCCTCTGCACTCTTTTAGATCTGGCACCAGATCTCTTTTCTTAGGCTGGCAGGCTGACCTTGCCATGAGGCTGTAGTTGCTCAGCTACTTACTTCTTGCTCCATATGAACCTTTCCTGCTAAGAGTATGTCTTTGACTTTCACAGGGTCCTGCTGTTCTCACATGTGAGACACTGGGCTACATGACTCTGTTCTAAGGTTTTGGATGGAGAAAGGCTGTGGAGCTGCACGGTGCCTCTGCTCCCTTGAGCTAGAGTTCATGCCTTCTCATGAATCTAGGGGTAGGCCATGCTGGGACATGTGAGGACAACTGGAGGGAATTGAGAGGATAGGATGATAAGAGCAGGTCCCGTGCTCAGTATGCAAAATTCTTCAAGCCATGCACAAATATTAAAACATATTCAGAGTTGTGGACAGATTAGCCTTTAGCTGGCCTTTTTATCCTCAGCACTGTGAGGAACATCACTTCTTGTTGCTGTAAGGCATCGTTCCACATTTGTAAGTCAATGTCCGTTTGACCCTTTATTTGTCAGAAGACAGGGAAATAGCCTTGGAATTTTGACAAGCTATAAATACCTTGCTCTTTGTCCAGAATTACTAGGATTATATACAGGGTTGTGCAAGAAGGATTATCATATGAATGGGTCTTAACGTTGCTGGTTGTATGTGCAATTCTGTCACTTCTCTTCCTGGAATAGTATTGAAATTTGTATAAAAGTGTCAGCAGTTTAGAGGTCATAATAAGCAACTGAAAGGTAAGCATTTATCAAAGTGTGAATGCCATGGATGCCATATGACTCCATATGACTCCAAAAATGCTCTTCTATTTCCATTTCCAAACGGAGAGGAGATGGTATTAAATTATGTAAATCAGCTACAAGTTGCTTAACCTTTCCATGTGCTCATCATAAATGGGGAGGACAAAATAAGCCCATTATCAGCAACAGAGCAGCAAACCTTTTGGGGAGCTCCAGCTGATTCTGCTTACTCCCTCCTGTGACGTTGTGGAGATTACTGTTTGTGAACTGTTCATCTCTCAGTGCAGCTTGTCTCATCCCAAGGCTTAGAGCTGCACAAAATATCCAGCGTGCTTCAAAGATATCAATATGGAAAGAGCCATACTCCCTGCATTCTGTCACTGCATCCACACGGCTGTGCATTAGTAATTACTGATGACAGCCAATAAAATCAAATAAGCACATGTGAAAATGCTAATGGAGGAAAATAAAACTAAATAATGACTTAGCAGGCCCTGATTACCTTGATCTTGGCTTGCTGTCACACTAGCCTGTCCTCACTGGGGAAAAGACATGAAGTTCTACAATCTCTTCAGCAGGAAAGGTGTGCATGAAGGGTTTTTCATAGGTAATTATTTACAAATTCCCTGTAACCATGCTGCCTCTGTTGTTTTTATTAACGTAATAAAATATATTATCTGGAGAAAAGCTTGGTGTATAAGGCAGTTAAATTTATATGTGTTATTCTAGTATGACAAATATTTTGTTATAGTTTGCTAGCAATTATTCAGAATAACACAAACAGCTTGGGATGATTGTAGCCTTGTGAATTGACATTTGAAATATTTATAAGTACAGCCATCCTGCCATATGGACCCTCTTTGGAGTTATCAGTCACTGCATCCCACTGCTTCTGCAACTTGGGTTCACATTCTAATGCTGTCTGAGTAACTGGAGGGAGCACAGCTACAGGCAGCACGATATGCACCACTCCTTTAGCCATAGCTGTCAGCATCAACAAAGGAGATGAAGGCTCATGGTGCACATTACTTGCTGCAAACACCTGCTTAATGCTTGCGTGCACTGTTTAATGTAATGTGGTTTATACCACATAATGGATCTCTCTGAAAGTGTGTTTTAAATGCAAAAACACCCATCCCTGATCTTTCACTTTGAATGGTGTTATTACATATTGAGGAAACAGAGGGTATCTTGCCCTGACCTGCTGGTTTACAGGGTCTCTCCTTATCATGTAAAATGCATACAATGGCCTGGCTAGCAAAAGCAGGATGTGTCATGTCATTGTTTTCCCCTAAAATGAATCTTTCCTCTCTCACATCCAACAGCTGATGAACAAATAGCTGGTATTTACCCATTCAACAAGGACTTGCATCTGTGCAAAATTCCTGTTGCCTTCAGTGAAAATACATTCAAGGAAATTATGATAGGCCAGGTCCTGAGCAGAGCCAAGCACTAACACATATATGCTGTATTCTTTCTTTGACTAATTAGTAGATTGTATGAAATCATTTATGTCAAAGAAGGTGGAAATTCCTCCTGGTGAATTCAGTAAGATTTGGGTTTCGGTCCTGGGAATTCAATCAAGTGCAAGGATCATTTGAAACGGCAAAACGGGGCGGGGGGGGGGGGGGGGAGCAAATTAGGAAAAATAGAAAAAATAAAAGAAAAAATAGGGAAAAGAGAAAATTAAATAAAAACATAAAGATTATATTTTTCTATAAAGACTTTTCCAATTTTAGATCCTCATTATCTTAATAGTGATATTTGGTGACTGGTGCATTTTGTGTGTGCATAGGAGAAAAAAACCCAGAGGATTCCCAGACTCAGTGTATCTACAAAAGGGGTGAAGTAGGATTGGAAAGGGAAAATAATTTTTTGCTAGCTCTGGGGAATTGCTTCAGTCAAACAGGGTGAACAGCTCAGAGAATTACACTCCCAAAAGCATATTTTCTCCACTGAGTGCAAAGGACTTTACAAAACAACTGACAACTCCATCTTCCCCTTGTCTGCACAGTGCTCACAGCAGCCCAGAAGAGTTGATGTAAGCAATATGGATTGGTGTTAGATAGGCAACTTCCTAAATGAGACAGTGAAAGTAGATGACAAGGTGGAGTTTACATGACAGGGAGTCTGAATAAATCCACTGAAGTGAGGACTACTTGTTTTTTCTACACCCTGCTGTTCTGGAGTGCATCAGGAAGGTGCGACCTCTGCATTTTCAGGTTTCTTTGTTTGACACCAAAGCTAATACTCCTGTCATGATTTAACCCCAGCCAGCAACAAAGCAGCACATAACCACTCACTCCCCAATGGTGGGATGGGGGAGAAATCAGAAGGGTAAAAGTAGAAAACTAGTGAGTTGAGATAAAGACAGTTTAACAGGTAAAACAAAAGCCACTCATGCAAGCAAAGCAAAACAAGGAATTCATTCACCACTTCCCAGCAGCACAGCAGGACTCTATCACATGTAACAATTACTTGGGAAGACAAACGCCATCATTCCAAATGTCCCTCCCTTCCGTCTTCTTCCTCCAACTTTATATCCTGAGCACGATGCCATATGGTGTGGGACATCCCTCTGGTCAGCTGGGGTCAGCTGTCCTGGCTGTGTCCCCTCCCAGCTTCTTGTGCACCCCCAGGCTTCTCTCTGGTGGGGTGGGGTGAGGAGCAGAAAAGGTCTTGACTCTGTGTGAGCACTGCGCAGCAAAAATGAAATCACCCCTGTGTTATCAACACTGTTTTCAGCAGAAATCCAAAACATAGCCCCATACTAACTACTATGAAGAAAATTAACTCTATCCCAGCCAAAACTAGCACAACTCCTCCAAGTGAGAGACTTAATGAAAGCCTGATTAAAATGTCTTCAGCCAGATGGAGCAGACCTGGCAGGAACCAGACCGTCTTTCCTTCTTTTTGCTCCTGCTTTGCTGGTCACCTTACAAAGAGTGTTCAAAACAATCTCAGTGAAAAGCCTCCAGAAATTGCCCAAGAAGCATCCTGCTGGACCTCAAAGGCCAGGAATATTTGCTTTCCAGAATATATCTTCAGAGGAACAATTCAGAAAAACTTCTGTTGCTAGTTGTGGCCTTTGCCCATATTTTACAATTTCTACATCTCTAATTAAAAACACACCATACTGAGGGCAGTGAAAGAAAGCAGAGAGGATCTTCTCTTCAGTGAAACTCTCCAGTCTCTCTAGCCAAGCTACAAATGGGAAAGGGCCTGACCATGTCTCTTGAAACAGAAGAGACGTATATGAAATGTGGGCTTTGTTCTAAATAAAAAGCAGATGATGCTCAAAGGCACTAAGGCACAAAAGGCTTAGGATACAGCACAGTCATTCATCATGGACTCTTCAGCTGGGATAGGAACACTTTAGATGCCTCTTACTCTCCCTCTCAAAGGAAATCCCAGACACTCCCTCCATTTCATATGTAAAAGAATGTTGACAGAGAGTCAAGTTTGGAGATGGGTGGCCTTTTGTTCCAAGATAATGAATCCTTTTGTACAGGCCGATTGTCACAAGAGAAAGGACAAATTGGCACACATGTATCTTCTATCTAGACAAAAGGATCCAATACCTGGACAGGATGCTGAAGGGTTAAGGGTAGATGGGAGGATGTGGTGGGGACAACTGGCAAAACAGTGTTGTATCTGGCTAAACTTCATCTGTAAGTGGCTCTGGCATGCCACTGTAAGCCAGAGAGACTTGTCTGAGCTGAGAACCGCTTTTAAAATTCCCCCTTGCTTCCCCAAATGACTGTGTGTGTCAGTCACAGGCAGCCCCGCACAGAGCCGAGGGCCATCAGTCAGGCCCCTGTCCTCGGGCGCTCTGTGAACACCAGGGGAGCTCCCAGCTAGCTCAGGCCTTAAACTGTTCATCCTACTTGGGTCTTGGACAATAAAGACTTCTGGTGCTCATTATACTGGCCAGCCAGCCTGTTCTGTTCTGGTTGCACAATAGACTGCACAAAGCATCTTAGAAAAGGAATGTCCCAGGAGGTAACTTTTACAGAGGTGAATTCATCAACAACCTCTAGAAAGATCTTCAGCTGGCATAAACCAGCATTTGCCCTGCTGACACCAAAGCAATTACTTCCATTTTCTCTTGCTGTGGATTGAACCCTTAATAGTTATGTTTTCATACCACATGCACAGGAGTTTACAAAGCCTGTGTTTATTAATTGCTCCCCAGAACGTTTAGACAGAAATGTCTTGATCTTCACCTTGCCATGAGGCAGGAGAGATCCCAAAGAAACAGGTGAAATTCCAATGGTGTAAAAGTGGTGGAAGCCAAAGCAGAATCGGGAATCAAGAAGTCTCATTGATCATTGCTCACAGTGATCTTTCAGCTACCCTTATCAAATATTAACAATAATGACTTATTTATATAGCACTGACTGTGAGCTAGGTGCAAGAGTATAGGCATAAGTCCCAGAGAACTAACAAACTAAATAATATATACATATCAATCTAGAATAATAAATAATAAATCTCATATTCCAGTGTAGCTTCATTTTTTTTTTTTCTTCAGAGGTGTTTGCCCTCACTTTTTCTGATCAGCAGGAGGGCTTGGTTAAAAAGATCAGATTAGAAATTAATCTCTTTGATGTTTACAAAGGCAATAGGGCTTTCACACCTTTCCAAGTGCAATCCAGCTGCAGGTAAAGAACTCTGCATACTGTGGAAGTGCTAATTAAAGCCAATAATAACATGATTCACCTTCAACCCTGCTCTGAAGTGCCCTGTGCTTTTTTAACAGAAGGAGATGTTGCATCTCCAGGGCACTACATTTTGAGGAGCTCTCTTGTTTCAGGGATCTGTGACATAGCAACCATTTGGGCTAGAATGAGAGGGAACAAAGTTGTTTAAATCAATCCTTGTCATAGGATCCCACTATTTATTGATATCCTGAAGGTGAAAGGTTAATGCTTTACTCAGGAAACCACTCATCCTCCAAAATACTATTATTGTTTATCTTGCTGAAATCTATTTTTATATTTCCCAAGACAGTTTTATTTAATTTCTGCTCGAGGTTTTCTTTACTGTGTTTTCATAGTATCACTGCACAGGCTTAATCCTTTTCCAATCTGATATTGCAATTTGTGATGGAAAATGCCAAGTGTTTGGTACTCTTTTAAATAGAAAGACTATCAGAAAAAAAAAATAATTAACTTCAGGCTACTTATTTTAGCAGAACATGAGTTATCAGGGACTCCAATCAAGAAGTTGAAAGTAACAGATCAAGTAGAATAAACGTCCTCAGGAATAATGTCTTGTCACTTTAGTGGCTTGGGACATGTTCTCATTTATCCAGCCATTTTCTTGCCACAGCAATTATAAAATGGCCAGTTTGAAATTAGATCTGTTTCCATTGATTTTATTCTCAACATCTTTTTTTCAAGTCTTTTTACCTTCTGGTTAATAAAAGAGCAAGGAAGTGAAAGGTACATAAATCTGAAACATATACTAACAGCATTTCATATGGACAGTTTTGCCTGTGGAACTCAATGTGAAGGAGCTTCAGGTGAAATACTGAACAATTGGACTGTAAATAACTGCTAACATGCATGATAATACCAGTAAGTGGATGTGTTGCTTCAGAACAGGTCTGGTGGCTGTGAAACAGATGCAGCAGTAATTGTCATCTTCTCCACCTGTTTTCAGCAATTAGGGTCTTCCTTTCCTCATGGTCACTGGTAGCTACTGGAAATAGTTAATAAATTCCTGGTCTGATGTAGGTTGTCAAATAATCTACCTATATTCATTAACAAGAATATAGTAATCAGAAACAAGAACTGAATTCCTCTCACTAAAGGAATCTGAGAGAATTCAAACACTTCATTTATTAGAACTGACATAAATCATATGTTGTTAAGGCTATAGAAAACACCAAGGTCCGATCATAGCTACTGAGAAGTTACAGAGCGGCTTTTTTTGTGTGACCATTTTTATAACATTGTCAAATGTGAAAAAAAAATCTTATTCTACTTTTCAATGCCTACTGATTTACCATGTATTAAAGTGCAGTCAGCAAATGTTATTCAAATCAACTAAGAAAGTGCTTCCTAATTAGAATCTTTCATTTAGCACAACAAATTTTCCTGCATCCTGAAGGGTGTTTCTTCCCCGTTCTTTAGACTGGACCCGGGACCTGCAACTTGACCTTGCCTGTTGGCTTTTTAATCACATCAGGACAGTCAAGAGTGGCTTTACTGTGAACAGGTACATTTCCACCTGCCAGACCTCCTGGGAAAGCCTGAATATTTACTGCGTTTTGCTTGGACAGAATTGTCTGTGAAGTCTTTCTGAGGTGGCTCTGCTGGCTCTTTTCCTGTGGGAGTCATGAGCTCAGAGATACTGAGACTTTTCATAACTGGAGGTGGATTTACTGGTCTGCTCTCTATCATTCAGGGCAGCAGTGTCTGGTTCAGAAGTAGAAGCTGCTACTTAGACCCTCCCCTTAGAAAATAAAGCTTTTGGATTTTTATGGGATACTCAGAGTTGGACAAATTAATGTCAATTTAAATGAAACAAAACAATTTGTGATAGCTGATTAATTTCCTCACTCTCTAAAACATGAGGTACAGCCAGAAACTCACAGCTCAGACCTCTTTTTATTTAGTGCTCTCATCTTCCTTGATCTGCCTGTTCATGCTCTTCCCTCCTCCTCTTGCTGGGAGACTGCCATCCTCTGCACGCAGGGATGCCAGTACTCACCTTCCTGCACGTAGTAAATCCTCACAAAGCAGCCTGCAATATTCCAGTCTTCCAATAGTCACAGCAGGCAAAGCGTTCTTCAGTCTTGGTGCAAAACTGTGGAAAGGAATGAAAATAAACCAAATTTTATTTGCCAAGGGCAAAACTTTGCAAGTCACTGGCCCTGAACTGATGATTTATAGAGGGCAGGCACAAAGTGATACAGTCCTTGAACCAAACCCTGTTGGCCCCTAGAACCTCAAAGGTGAAGGCCAGTAAATGGCCCTCTTCCAAGTCCTTCATTTGATGACTTTGCTGACAGGCATAAACATCCCATGGAAGCTGTGCAGGCAATGCTTCCCTGGGCAACTGCTGGCAAGGGAAGTCTTTTATCAGTTGTTCTTTACCTTCATTTTCAGTGCTGAGAGACAGCCTTTTCCTTTCCTGCAATGTTAGCAATTAAACTTTGTCATTCTGATATCCATCTTCCTGGTCAAGGAGAGTGATCCTTTTCTCTGGTCTGTGAAGCCGATCTCCACTGCTGTGAATGCAGACTTCAGACATGACCCCCATCCAAGGCAGATCTGGGAAAAACAGCTATTAAAAGGAGAGATGCTTTCCATACTGGCAAGCTGCACTTCCCCCTGCTGCTCCTTCTTGCTCCCAGGGATTGTTCCATGTATTTCTCAGTTCAGTCAAGGCTCTTCCACCCCTTCCTCCTGCTCATCCTCCCATCTGTGTGCTCATGGCCCCAGGTCCCTTCCCATAGAGCTGAGTGTCAATGAGCTTTAGCATATGCTGCTGGACACCTTCTTGGCAGAAAGGGCCCTGCCAAAACCCGAATCCATAGAGATCATATAAAGGACAGCAGACCTTGTTTGAGGCTTGACTGTAGAGGGCTTGATCTTTTGATTCTCATTCAGTGAGGTCTTATACGCAGAAAGGAGCTGCCTATTAGACATAAATTTTGCTGTTTGCCCTGAGTGAGGCTTTAATCTCTAACAATACACCCAGCAGCAAAACACTCACACCATAGCCAGGTCCTGAGCAACAGGCTTTGCCCATGTTTCAGGAAGAGAGACACCCAAACTACCCAGTACAAGCACTCCTGCTGTCTACTGAAATTTTTGCTATCACTGTTGGTCCCAGACAACTGGTTGTATGTGGGTCAGCAGTTATTTAGAGCAGCACTTTGGAAATGAAGGTGGTTGTATGTTTGGTGTAGGATGTCTGGGATGTGATCAGAGTCCTGTCTCCAAAGGGAATGAGTGAGATTAGTCCACTGCCTTTATTTAACCTCTTCTCCATAACAAATCCCAATCACTTTCCAGTTCCCTGCTCTGTCCACCCCACTACCTTTCCCACCTTCCCCTAAACCTCTCAGTTGTATCATAACCTTCCTCCACCATTTCTTTTGCAAGAAAACAGAACATTTGCATTTCTAAATAGTGGCTCCAAATGTTGGATTATTTTAAAAAGGAAAAGTGTATATACATTTTCTTATAAGAGAAAGAAAAAAATAACAGTCAATCCCTAAATGCCGCACACAGCTGCTATTCTAATTCAAGCACAGCATGTAATACAAGCGGCTGTGGTAGGCTATAACATTATAAATGACACCTCATTGGTGATGGAGACAAATCAGATTATGTGTGAGGAGGTTATTGATTGTACTTAGATTTCTTAATCTCTTAAATCAATGAAAGAATAGTAGATAAGAGAGAAAATGTGTGCTTGGAGGGCGAATCATCTTTTGATACTTAGTTTTTAATGAGCATTTTTTAATACTCAGTAATATCTTAACTGGAAAGACACTCAACCAGCTTGAAGTATAGGTTACTGTTTATTACCAAGATGCCTCAATCCTGATTTCTCTCTCAGTGTTTATACTAGACATCAATCCTGATTTACCTCTTGTTGAGTTAATGAAAACATGTTATGCAGTTTTATTAAAGAAAATAAAGTCTTCAATTGACTGCCTGTGAAACAGTAGAACAAATTCTGTGGAGATTAGCATAAGGATTAAACATACAGATTTTGTTGCAGGAGTTGTTTTCATGAATACAGTCTTAATTGATTGTAGCAAAACAAATACGCACTTTGGTAATGCATGCTGAGTCTCCAATTCAGCATTATTTTAATTAAGTCTTTTGAATGATGAATTTCAATACAGCAGATGTTCTTGAGTATTCAGGTATATAAATATAACGAGTGTCAGTATCTGATAAGCCTACAATTTGAGAGTTTAAGCACATATGAAATTGGGCCAATTGTTGAGAGTTGAAAATGGAAGGAATTTGCTAAACCATTGCTTGCACCTGTTTTGAATTATGATGTTGTTCCCTCCACACTAACCTCAGGGGAAAGAAGGAAAGTCTTGTGTGCAATGCCAGAACATGGGGAAGGAGAAGTGTTTGCTCCCCATTTGCAGTTTCTCATTAACCAATAGCAGCAGCTGATCTTTGGAAAGAGGGAATTTCAGTACATTTTACATAATGAGTATTTTATTCAACAGATCTCTCTGCATGGC
This sequence comes from Athene noctua, assembly GCF_965140245.1. NCBI lineage: Eukaryota > Metazoa > Chordata > Aves > Strigiformes > Strigidae > Athene > Athene noctua. The sequence continues at coordinate 42,635,185 of NC_134042.1, read as the reverse complement.
CACAAGTATTTCATTACAGAAATGAAGGTGAATAAAAAAATGCTGAACCCTGTGATCATAGAATCATAGAATAATTTGAGCTGGACGGGACCTCATCTAGGTCCAACCCCCCTGCCACAGGCAGGGACACCTTCCACTAGCCCAGGTTGCTCAGAGCCCCGTCCAACCTGGCCTTGAACACGGCCAGGGAGGGGGAAGCCACAACCTCTCTGGGCAACCTGTTCCAGTGTCTCACCACCCTCACAGTAAAGAATTTCTTCCTTATAGCTAATCTAAATGTATTCTCTTTCAAAACCATTATCCCTCATCCTATCACTACAATCCCTGATAAATAGTCCCTCCCCACCTTTCCTGTAGGTCTCTTTTTGGTACTGGAAGGCTGCTATAAGGTCTCCTTGGAGCCTTCTCTTCTCCAGGCTGAACAACCCCAAATGTTTCAGCTCTCTGATCATCTTCAATGCCTCCTCTGGACCCATTCAAGCATGTCTACGTCATTCTTATGTTGGGGGCCCCAGAGCTGGACACAGCACTCCAGGTAGGGTCTCACAAGAGCGGAGTAGAAGCTGAGAATCACCTCCATTGACACTTTAGCCACATTTCTCTTGATGCAGTCCAGGATATGACTGGTTTTCTGGGCTGTGAGTGCACTTTGTTGGCTCATAGTCAGTTTTCCATCCACTAATATCCCCAAGTCCTTCTTGTGATGGTTGCTCTCAATCCATTCTCTGCCAAGCCTGTACTTGTGCTTGGGATCACCCAACCAATGTGCAAGACCTTGCGCTTGGCCTTGTTGAACTTCATGATGTTTGCACAGGCCCACCTCTCAAACCTGTCAAGGTCTCTCTGGATGGCACATCCCTTCCCTCCAGCGTGTCGACCACACCACACAGCTTGGTGTCATTGGGAAACTTGCTGAGGGTGCACTCAATCCCACTGTCCATGTCACCAACAAAGATGTTAAACACTGGTCCTGATACTGACCCCTGAGGAATGCTACTCATCACTTCTCCCCACCTGGACATTGAGCCATTGACCACAACACTTTCCGTGTGTCCATCCAGCAAATTCCTTATCCACCCATGGTCCATCTGTCAAATCCATGTCTTTCCAATTTAGAGATAAGGATGTCATGCAGGACAGGGTCAAAAATTAAAATTATATCTCTTCACAAATGAAGGAGTACGATAAGCAGTTGTTTGCCTTTCAAATAACATACGATTTGACAGAAAGCATGTAATGAATTTTAAAATGTTTGACATCACCTTGAATTTTAAATGAGATCATAAACATTATTGGTCATCAAAGTTTTTGGAAATGTTTTCATTAGATTTTCATATAGACTTTTAATCAGTGGATACACCACTGTGCATGGGTTCTTGTGCCTCAGCTCGAGGTCATTCAGAGTCATCATCCTTTTGCTATGGGAAATGTATTGATAAATGGACTTGGCTTTGTTCATTAACTTGACAATTTTTTTGTTCTCTACCTTTAAAGACATATGAGCAGAAAAGTCTTCCCCATTTTGAGCATGTCCAGACTTCCATGGGAAAGCAACAGAGCCTCTCAGCTGTATGTGAGAAACTGATGAAATACGAGGGCAAAAAGGAAGTTCAGAAGGCACAAACATCTCCTACTGAATAACGTCTGCTTTCAGAGAGCGGTCCTCCATCCAGAGAACTTTTAGGCACTGAGACTTACAATAAAGATGGTCTCAAGTCACCAGCCAATGTAGCCAGTTGTGGGGCAAAAATTTATCTCATATTTATCAGAGTCAAATAATACTGTGAAAGAATATGAGAGAGAAAATCAGGAAGGATGTTGTATCTGAGCCATGCTAGGAAGGCAGGATGTCAACCTGGAGTTTTTATCAGATTTTCAGCCGAATTGTATGTATTTGTTCACAGGTATTTAATCTGCCATCTGAAGTGTGACACCAGAACAGCCAACCTGAGGGTGCAGGTCATGAGGAAAGTCACCTCAGCTGTGATCAGCACTGCCACACTTAGCACCTGCATTGCCCAGCCAAATTTCTGCAAACCCAGTATTGCCCATGGGACGTCACAGAGACCTCATGTGAATTCTGGATACTGACCCTATTACCTGCCCTTCTCCCCCTTTCTCCATCCCCTTTAATTTCAGAGCCCCAGATTTATTTTTAGAGGAAACCTGAAGGCACATTTCATAGTCAGGAGTAGCTTTTCACACAGGTACTTTTCTGTGTTCCAGAAGCCACACTGGCAAAGGCTGAGACAAGTGGATTAGTGCGGCTTGGTGAGACACAACTTCCTGGCCTGGGGTCTGCCCGGGGCTCACACCTGCCTCACCCCAAGGTATGGAGACTGTGGTTATCTTTTCCAGTGTACCAAAGTTAGGAAACCAAACTCTACCCACAGTTCTGAATCCCTCTACAGCCCCCTCAGATTCACAGATTAATACACATCTTCAATATTTCACTAGAAACACATCAACATCTTTTATATTATGTCCTGCTTCAGGATAGATTTCAGGGCCAGTTCTAAGCATGTCTGAATATCTTCCTTTCTGATATTTGCTTTCACACCTTTTCTTTTTTTGTCCCTTTCATTCTCATCTCTGAGCTTTGCAGTCTCTGGAAGCCAAAGACAGCCATCCATCACAGATTATCTGACATGAAGGTGATTCAGTCTCTCAGCTCCTGGCATGTGGACAAGTGTATTGGAGTATGACCTAACATTTAAATAGTGATTCACCATTGAATATTATGAGAAATTGGCTGACAATTTCAAGGTAATGCCCTTCCAAAGATATAGAGTATTAATTCTTTACGGCCATATAACTGTATGTTTACTTGGAGAATCTTAAATAAAGTTTATACTTTGCAATTAATTTAGTGAAATTCTGGGTTAAATGACTTGCTATAAAAATACTAAACATATTACAACTGTCTGGACATGGTCTTCTAAATGAAAGGGAGGTTTAATTATTTTAGAAGAGAAATATAAACAGTGTCAAGATTTAACCACTGCTCAATTTAATATAACTTCTGCCTAATTTTACAAATCATTATTTATACAGTTAACATGCATAAAAAATTAATAAATATCCTCCATAATATCGCTTTTCGTATAGTTAGCAGTGTAGGCAATTATTACAGTAATGTTGAAAAAATCCACCAGGGGAATCTGTACTTGCTTCCCAAACACAAGAATCATGGAAAGAGAAAGGGAGGAAAAAATGTAGAAAAATGAGCTTGACTGAACAAACCTTAGCTGTGAAGTCAGTCTTGTACCTTTCCTCCAAAAAGAGAGGAGAGAACTTGAAGTGTTTGAGCCAGTGTGGGAATTGCAAGCAGAGAGAGTGAAAGGTGAAGCTTTCTGTCACCTTTCTGCCTTCACAAAGAGCAGTTCCAGGACAAAAGGAGAGCAAGAACCCACTCCCAGCCAGCTTGCTGCACTTACAGTGGTGAAACCTCCTAGGGCATGGTGAGCTCTGGCCAAAACCCAGTCCAAGCGTTAATGCTACAAAGGGTCTTATACAGGAAGGACCACCAGAGACCATCAAATACTCTTTCTGTCTAGGAGTTTTCAATCAGGAGCCATCTGGCATCCCCAGAGAAGTGCAGGCAGGGTACAGGAAGAACTGGACTGCAGACACAGAAACTATTGCTCTCTGCTACCATATTCTAGTGTTTTCAGCCTGTGGTCTGTGGGCTATTTCTAAGGGTCCAAGGAAGATAATTAAGAAAAGCAAGCTTACTGATAGCAGATTTACACATATTCTGAAAAGTCTCCCCTTAGTGCAGGGGTCCATAGATGGAGCAAGCAAATTTTTTAAATCTCTGTTAGAGAAATAAGCATTAGAAGAGGCTTCAAAGTGCCTGTCTCCAGGGGCTGTATGGGACAGGACTGCAGTGGCTTTAACAGGCCACTGATAGGGCCAGACACATCAGAACAGTACAGAGGAAATCTCAGCCTTCCTGAAGTTAGTGGGAGTTTCAGCAAGGACATGAGCCTCCAGATGTGCTCTGAAATGCATATTAGATTTTCAGATAGAGTGAATTTTCAAGTATTTGTACCACTTAAAACCTTGGCCTCTACTTGCAAAATACTATCTTCCCTTCCTTCCTTCCTTCCTTCTTGCTGACTTTTATACTTACACACCCTTTTGATTTACATCTGGAAGTGTTAGCTGCGATATTTGGAGGCACCCACTGTACGGTAATTACTTCATTCCTTTCCAGAAAGAAAGGAAGGAGGCAGGCAGGACTGAACGCAGATAACATTTTCACTGTTTCATTACAGCAGCACACTCGTGATCTGATCCCATCCTTATTCCCGACAAAAACTAGAGAAAGAAAAGGGGAGAAACTTGTTGCACCTCCTTCTGAAGCATGATGTAAAATAGAAATGATCAGAAGTGGGTACTGAGCTACCACAGGGGCTACTTCAGAAGAGTGCTTTAAAGATGCCTGTTTGTCAGAGCCCTAGGTGGTACTTCTCTGTGTTTGCAGGATGAACCTCAGCCAATAAAACAACTGTGCGGCACTCATTTTCTCCTTTATTAAAAGACTTCTGGCAGATAATAGAAAATTATCTCTTCAGACACTGCAGAGGGGTTTTACTGCACTAGACAGTATAATAAGATACTTTTCTGTTAAATTATTGAGAGTATTTTTTAAATAGTCTTTTGGAAAGTCAGAAGGCTAAGACCCCAAACATCCCTCATCAATGTTATATACAGATTCACCTCCAAGACTTTTTAAGAGGAAAGACTCTCCACACCCATTAATATAGAAAAGATTCCAACTATTTCCTGGGGAAAAAAAAAATCAAGGCGCTGTTCTTTGGCCTGTAACCTGCATCTTTCTGCTATATTGATTTTTTTGTGGGCTGAGCGAGCTGAACAGACTGGCTGAGTTGTCACAGGAGCCAAAGCACTGAGAAGGGATGGGGACCAGGGAAAGAAGGAGGAAGGGGGCAAGCAGGGAAGTATGCAGCTGTGTCAGATCGCACCTTGAATTAATAGATGCTTTACCATTGGTTTCTATGGAGGCCAAGAGTGTCAGGGACAGATGTGGAGAAGGTCAGAAGTCCAGGAATTTCACAGTTCCACATGGAGAAAAACAAATAATGGAAGTCCCCAATTCCCCTACCTGCTCTCTCTTTCCTGACATTAGCTTCTCAGACCTGGTCAGCTGTATTCCTCTTCACTGTTTCTTCATTACTGAAGGCAGTTGAGAAAATCAAGCAGCACTTGCAAGTGTGGATTAGTGAGATTCATCAGGGCTTTGCTTTAGTTTATCAGGAACTCTGACACATGCTGGACTGTGCCAATTAAGATCCAGACATTACTCTTGATGGCACCTGGCAATGAAATACCAGGATATGCTGCCTGCATTCCTTTATATAGACAGAAAAAAGAGCATTTTCTTGTACAAAACTACTGCGTACATCCCAGGTCATCAACAGAAGAAATTTATGCACCAAAAAGGCTGTCCTCTGCCTGGAAAACCACAGCTACATGTGGTTTCTTTCTCTATGAGAGCTTATATTTCAGAAGAGAGATGCACTGTGATTTAGCGAACTGCCTTGTCTCTAGCAAGACCAATATCTCTCTGTATTTTAGTTCAGGGGGGTATTCATCACTGCAGTTTGTCAGTGCTTTGTATCATGCTATGCAACAAGCCGTCTTAACATGAAATGATCTCTCCTTGCACCTCCTGCCTCTCACACTTCCTGGCACTAATTAGAAAAGTCTGACACAAAGTCCTGTATGTCGCATATTTGTGAGACTTGGAACCCAGCTCAGCTCCACATTTTACAACGAATCTCCCACATCTCTAATATCTCAAAGCAGAACCACAGCTCCTCTTAACCCTTAACCTTTGGCATGTTTCAAATCCAGGTTTTGACCAGTGTGCCAAGACTGTAAATCAGATTAATCATATATGAGGCACAGTTTGAGAAACTAAGTGGGTGTTGTTTAGGTTATTAGGAGTCCTTCAAATCATTTGAGAGCCAGAGGTCTTTTGGGTTCATTATATCCTTCCAAAAAGTTGCCAGCTGGTCATACTTGCCCTGGACTGTCACTACAATGATATTCTGTAACTGAGCATCTGATTCTTTTATTATCCAGTAGTGATGTTTTTTTGTGTGTCATTCCAGATTTTATTTGGTTTGCATGGCAAGATTTTGGTAGCAGGGGTGCTACAGGGGTAGCTTCTGTGAGAAGCTGCTAGAAGCTTCCCCCATGTTTGATAAAGCCAATACCAGCTGGCTCCAAGATGGACACACCACTGCCCAAGGCTGAGCCCATCAGTAATGGTGGTAGCACCTCTGGGATAACATATTTAAGAAGGGGGAAAAGTTGCTGCATGGCAACAATTGCAGCCAGAGAGAGGAATGAGATGTGAGAGACCCAGCTCTGCAGACAGCAAGGTCAGTGAAGAAGGAGGGGAAGGAGGTGCTCCAGACGCTGGAACAGATACTCCCCTGCAGCCAGTGATGAAGACCATGATGAAACAGGTTGTGACCTGCAGCCCGTGGAGGTTCATGGTGGAGCACATCTCCACCTGCCACTGCTGGAGGACCCCACACCGGATCAGGTGGATGTGCCCGAAGGAGGCTGTGACCCTGTGGGAAGCCACACTGGAGCAGGCTCCTGGCAGGACCTGTGGACCTGTGCAGAGAGGAGCCCATGCTGGAGCAGGTTTACTGGCAGCACTTGTGACCTTTTGGGGGACCCAAGCTGGAGCAATCTGTTACTGAAAGATTGTACCCTGTGGAAGGGACCCATCTTGGAGCAGTTTGTGAAGAACTGCAGCCCACAGGAAGGACTCATGTTGGAGAAGTTTGTGAACTGTCTCCCATTGGATGGACCCCATGCTGGAGCAGAGGAAGAGTGTGAGGAGTCCTCCATCTGAGGAGGAAGGAGCGGCAGAGACACAGGATGAGCTGACTGCAACCCCCATTCCCAGTCCTCCTGTGCCACTGGCAAGGAGGAGGTGGAATAATCAGGAGTGAAGTTAAGCAAGGGAAGAAGGGAGGGGTGGGGGAAGGTGTTTTAAGATCTAGTTTTATTTCTCATTATCCTACTCTGATTTGACTGGCAAAAAATTAAACTAATTTCCCCATGTCGAGTCTGTTTTGCCCATGACAGTATTTGGTGACTGATCTCTCCCTGTCCTTATCTCAACCCACAAGCCTTTCACTGTAATTCCCCTGTCCAGCTGGGGAGGGGAGTGTTAGAGCAGCTTTGGTGGGTACCTGGTGTCCAGCCAGGGTCAACCCACCACACATGTAATGAAGATGAATATAACTACCAAATATTAACATGGCCTCAGAAACAGGATTCTGAAAGCTTCCGAAATCACTGCTATATAAAGATAGTATCCTACCCTTAGGACATAAAAAAATACAGCAGTAACAAATCAACCTTCTCTGTCATGGTCTGTTTCTTGGCATTTGCCCTAAATGTGTTATCAAATATTGACAACAATAAAGTCTCTGTGTGTGGAAAGGATGGGTTACAGTCCCATCTGCTTTAAATGTTTATGCCTTTGCTGCTTCTAAGAGCAAAGGACTGAATTAGTTGCCCCAACTAGCCCCTTGCAGTTCTATGGCCTTTATTAGGAAGTTCTCACTAATCCATGTATATGAGGAGCCATTTCTTTCAGGAGTGCTCTTCCTAAGACACAACTATTTCCTGCCTAAACTTTGCCCTAGTTTGATTTTTTTTTTTTTTCATGATATCTCCATGTGTGGAAAAAGATTTTCTGTTCAGTCAAGGAGTTTGTCCTTAGTCCCTCTGCAGCTGACTTGAAGCCTTCAACTTCTGTAGGCTGCTGATCAGTGACCATGTAGCTTGGTATTTCTAGGAAGGCAAAATCGGCTGATGTGTAAAAACCCACAAGAGAGTACGCAGAATAGGTCATTGCATGTATATGTGCCTACTGGCATGTGAATTCAGCTTTGTCTGCACATGCAAGTGCAAGGATTTGCAGACTGAAGAATGCAGGAGCCTTTGGGGTACAACTGTCCTATTTTCGTCTTCTGTTGCTACCAGTCTGGCCAAGACTTGAACTCAGGAATGAGCAATGGTTATGAGGAGTGAAGCACCCCCTTTCCTATATTAAAATAACTTCTGCCTTATCTTGTCAAAGTTGTATAATTTGTATCACCATGTCACCAGCCAAGCCACAAACAGACCTTCCAAACTATGAGCTCAGACCACAAATCACACTCATTAAGGCTTCAAATTTTTGCAGAGTACAAATAAGGAACTTTGTAACCATTTATGCCTGTGTATGAAACCTCTACAATTCAGTCATCTTTCAAAAGCTATCTCAGACAGATTTACAGAAGTTGGCATCTCTGCTATCATAAATGAATCACTGACTATAACATCTTTATTAAGTTTATACATCTTGGCCCTAAAATAGCAGTACTATGTGCAAAATCAAGGTCTTGGAGAGCAATGGAAGTGTTTTCACAGTGATCCAAGAGGACGAGGGTGATCATCACATCAATAATGTGCTTCAGCAATGGCAAAATAAAGAAAAGTGTTAATCTTAAAAGTGCACATGGTTTGCACCTCCCCCAGTCAAAAATATTATAAATTCAATGTTTTATTAAATAGTTTTCTGCAGGGGAAAATGCTTTGTTGATAATTATGAAAGAAATATTAGTGCAAAGAAAGCAAGCTTGGTATAAGTTAATGTTCACAAATTCTTACTTGTCTAGTAGGAAAGGTTAGTTAGAGGATGATAAGTTTAAAGACTGATTAGGTGTGTAATTGTGGTGTTATTATGTTAATGGTTTTGTTTATTGTTAAGTTATCAACAAATGATTAAGCAATTCCCTGCATGAATGCTAGAGGTGAAACAGTCTGCTGGAGAAGTTTTTTGGGTAGCAAACCTACATATTATCATCACTTCTTTGTGGAGTAAATATTGCTGTACTGGCTGCTTTTCTCTCAGTTCTCACAGGTGGCAAAACCACAGATGTTGAGCCGTTCTGCTTATAGCTGGTGTTGCTTCATGGACTGACTTGGTTTGAGAAGGCTGTTTATTTCAGTACAGCTTGATTCACCAGTTAAACCACTGATCAGGGCAGCGAGGAACATCTTTTCACACAGAAAGGCATCTTTGGCGAAAGAAGCAGGCTGGGTCTATGTGAGCTTATGCTTAACACTTCAAGCCTGAAAGCTCTCACAAGTATGGCCCACTTGTGCTGGGCTTGGTTAAGCTATATGGCTGGGCACATTCGAACACATGCTGCCTGGCAGTCAGGCGTCTCTCTGCTGTGCTACAGGCTTGCTATTACGCTGCCAGCAGCCCTGCTTTTGGAGGCTGCTGTGCTCAAATTTGAGTCTCCTAATGCAGGGCGTGTTAATGGGGTGGGTGGCCAGAGAGTCTTTGGATGAATCACCTCTGTCCTATCAGCATATGGCCAATAACTCGATCACATCTGTGCAACAGTGTGCATGTGCCTGTTCCATCATGATATGATCCATTGGGATACCTCAGGTGTTTGGTGTTTTTTCTTCTGAGGGCTTTTTTATTTTTTCTTCTTCCTATACCCATTTGTTTTAAATCTTCAGCTTTTAGGAGGTATGCCTTGCAGAATACTTCCTGCAGAGTTCTGGCTAAACACAGCTGGGCAGAGTACTGGGTACTTCAGTCTACAAGGATATAAAATGTTATGACAGTGATGGGTTTGGGGTGGGGGTTGTTCAGTTACCACTATGGATGCCCAAAAGAACTGAAGAAAGATTTGGTCTCTTTAGCTGTGTAAACTTTCATAGCTTTCTTGAAATCAATACAGGGCAAAATTTTGCAATATCTGAATCTGATCATCTATGTTTACAAACTAGGTATCAAAACAGCCTCCCACATGACAGTGTCTAGACCTGGTCATGGATATTTGACAGAAAGTGTCATGTCACTGCAATTGAGTTTTCCTATAGAAACAATTTGCCATATTGTTCTAGGAAAATAATAATACAAAAAACATTTGGATTAATTTTAACTTTTCCATTTAGACATATTTTAGAACATTCTGGGTTTTCATAATAAAATAAATTTTAAAATGTTTTCTATTTTATTTTGAAAAAAAAAATTATTGGCCTATAGAATTTCTTTTCTAAAAGAGGAGAAACTTAAGCACCTGGAAATGAAGCAAATAGTAAGATTATAGCTGGCCCCTGACAGAAGGGGTCTCATCTAGAAGGCCTCATCTATGTATCATGATACAAAAGACCAATGGATCTATGTAGAGATCATAAACACTGAAATAATCATGAAGCTAATTATCTTACCTCAGTGGGATGTAAATGTGCTTAATTTTAAGTATGCTATCTAGGGGCTTTGCTGAATAGACAAACTAAATAACTTGATGGATATCTGCAAGCTCTAAATAAAGTAACAACATACTTAAAGAAGTAAAGGCATCACTGGGACCCACTGAAACCTGTGTGTTATCACTGAAACAATAGTTCCAGTCACAGTATGTTTTATTTTTCTGTGCCAATGACAGTAATAGCTTGAGTGATTCACAGTTTAATGCACACTGTATCAACCAAAAATGGTATTTACTACAGAATTATCCATCCTGAGCTTAGTTTCCAGCCTGCTTCCAGTTCACTTCCATGTTCTCATTATGAGGTTCTTCTCAGTCCAAGCTGGAACATAATTTGGGCTTGGTTTGGGTAAGTTTTGCTGGTTTTAATTGGAAATCTCACATCAGTTCTGCACCATGTAGGAATATCAGATCTACAGAGACTGGGAGCTGAATTCTAGATGCCAAACTTGTGTAAGGTGGACAGGGAGATTAAAAAGTTTGGCTCTGTCTCCAGGGCAAGTCAGTCCCAGATCTCTGGGGAAACTGTGAAGAATGGTGCCAAGTGAGGTGTGGGTTTTAGTCATCATAATTGTATTTATAAAGCCACCAGGCCACCTGCTCAAGTGCTTGAGTTGCTGCTCAGCTGATTAAAACACAGCAGCCAGGTCATAAAATATGTATTGGAAGAACCAGAACAAGGGTTAAGTTGTGGCATGGGGAAGGAGCAAGCCTCACACTTGAGCAAATACAAGTAGACATAAAACTTATAGATTGCCCTAAATCTGGTGACATCCCTGTCATAGGACAGGGGATGCCAAATCAAAGTGTGAGTTGGAGCTGTGGCTGAGCAGGACTGGAGCTCTCAGATGGCCTCTGCTAGAAGCTGCCAGGCCCCAGCACTGCTCCAGGACTTTCCTCAAACAGCAGCTTTGACCACTGCTGGTCTATACTGCATTTGGTGACTTGCTGTGACAGGTCTCTTGGCACCCCCTCACCGCCACTACAAGTAGTCTTGGAGGGTATATATGTTACTCCACTGCAAAATTATAATATCTGATCTTTCTCCCCAGTCACCACAGTTACCTTTTCATCTGAAGGAAGGAAATTGTGCAGGTTTTTTGTGGTTGTGTTTTTTTTCAAAGGAAACTCAATCAAGACTGAACACTGATTCAGTTCAGAACTCAACCACATCTTTCCTGAGGCTCATTAACAGCCTGTGAGATCTTTTCAGGCTTTTCTTTCTCTCTATGTTTAGTAACTGAAAACTTTAACAGTTATTCATGTACAGTGAGGTCTTGATGTGTTTTCAGAATTTTCCACTAGATGCCTTAAGTGCAGGAACAGCTGTTCATCAAGCAGTACCCAAGGTTTTCCTGAGCAGCTAAAAATTAGTTTACCAGAAAATGACATCTTAATATTCCCAGATTTACTGTAGGGTCAGAATTGACAATACCCCTTTGCAGACAGAGCACTGGCCATGAGCTTTATTTATTACAAGCAGTGGCCTATACGGAAAATCTGAAAATATATTAAAAAAAAAAAAAAAAACCAAACCAAAAAACCCCAACCAAAACAAACAAACAACATTTAATTGATTAGGTACTTTGGTTTTCTTACTTGCTGCACCACTAATTCTGAAAAAAAGCATTCTTGGACAGGGGGAGCTCTGCTCTGCTTTTGGGACAGGTGGGTATATGAAGAAGGAGAAGGAATATAAAGAATTAAATATAATTAGGAATGTTCATTATTCATGACAATAAATGGGAATATCCTGGCCAAAGATAAATAGTTAACATTCATTTCAAGGAAAGGAACTTAGAGGAAATAAGTAGCTTATCATAGACGAAAATAAAAACCAAGTTATTAAAGTAACTCTTATCTATATGGAAGAGGATTGTTCTTGGAAAGAGTGTGACTCAGTAGGCCAGACTGACGTTGTCTTATGCCCTTTGCTTTGGCAAACCAAGCAAGGGCTACATGGAAATTTCTGTTTCATCAGGGACTCCTCAGGTGGCAGAAAAATGAAACCAGACCCATTCTCCTCATACCTGTCCCCCTCTGGGAAGAGGGAATAAAGAAATGCCAAAGAACAAAATTTGGGCTGGCAACATCAACCCTGGAATCTGGCTGAGTCTGGCATCACTTACAGTGCCCCTGAGGCTTCTCTAATATGTGTAGCCAACTCCCTCAACACCTTGTCACCTGTTTCACCCCCTTCCATGTAAAGCAAATAAACCAGCCCTAGGAAAAGGCATGTTCTCCCCGGGGGAAAAACAAAACAAACCAACCAAACAAACAAACAAACAACACTTTCCATAAAAGAAAATAAAAGGAAAGAATTTTGATTTTCTACTCAGGTAGAAGCATTTTGTTTCATGGTAGCACCACAACCAGCTTGTCCCAGAGGACCACAGGAATGGAATCACAGAACACCAGCACAGCAGCAAAGCACCTTCCCAGCTGAGGTGAGCCCTGCTTAAACCCTCCAGACAGCTGTTTGCACCTTTCCAAATCAGACTGCTCTCAGGATATTTGGCTCCAAAACCAAATAATTTAGCACTCCACTTGGAAAACAAATGGTGACATTTTGAGCTGGTTCAGAGTAGCTCTAGGCAAGGCAGGGACAAATTAAGTTTCTTCATTAGGAATTGTTTGTTCCTAAATTTACCTGCAGGAGACAGAGGAAAGGAAGCGTTGGACATCCCCATCCCTGCTCGTGACAGCCATTTCATCTCAAGACAGGACTCAAACTTGAGGCTGATTATGAAGACAGTTGGAAGTATCTTGGAGAAATATCCTTCCTCAACTTTCTTTAAAGCAAGCATGACTTCTATGCCTTGTTTGTTTGTTTGTTTGTTCTTTTTCTGGGGGCAAGAAGTAGTCATTAGCAGAAACTTTAGATATTTAGTTTCCCTTAGCCACAAGATATCTGACAATGAAGAACACAACACCCTCTTATTTCATACTTCATTCTCATAGATCCCTGTCCAGCTAGTTATTCTTGCAGGCTGTGTTGGGTTGAGGAGCTGAAACCATGTTATGTTGCTCTGTAACAAAACTGTTCCCGGTATTTTGTAACACGTAAGTCACCTTGATACATCTCCATTTCCCTAATAGTCCTTTTTCAACAAGGCAACAATTCCAGCTGTCATCACCAGAGCCCGAGAGGGAAATCTCTCCCCAATCCCACCATCTATTCTTTGGAAGACCATCACTGTTGCTATTCCAAATCATTCACCAGCCTGGAGAAGGATCAGTTTTAGGCTGATGTAAGAGCTTCCTACATACCAGTGTAGTGACCTTCCTCCTAAACCTTGTTTGATGGTCCTGTTATTGCTGTGTATTTGTGGCATCCCATTTGAATTTGAAGTTTCTTAACATGTTAAAATCTACCCTTTAAAAAACTGCTTGCCTCCTTTTTCTGAAGACAATGTCCTGAAGCAGGACAAGACTTCCCAGTAGAGATGATCTGATTCTGAACATGGAGCTTTCATGCAAACATTTCCTGGAAACCTGAAAACTTTGGGTATAAATTACTATCAGCTGTGAGCTGATCCATTTATATCAAGGACACCAACAACGCACACCTAGATCATGCACATGATCATTCTGCCAGACATCTGTGATATATGGTTGCAGGAAAGACCAGCCCCTCTCCCTGTAACTTAATAATATACGCACAGGTCAAAAGTTAGATATCTAACTGTTGCACTCAAAATCCTAGGGAATACAAGCAAAGAGATGATGCTTCTGTCATATACCATCTTGCTTTTTATAAACTCAAATTTAACACAATGGATAACATCATTGTAGAAAGTGGAATTGAAATGTTCAGCCAGTTTGCCTACTTTTCTGCTAATAATAAGATCAAAACAAAACAAAAGAAGAGATAAATGAAGATTATTTCACCAGAACATGATATGAATAATGTGTGATTTTACTTTTGTCTTTTTATTTGTGTGGTTATCTCATGCACCTCATTGTACAAAGCTTTTCTTGTTTTTTGCCATGATGTTGATAACTATCACTTCCATATTAAAGGCTCTTCTTCTCTGGTAGGTTACTTTCCTCAAGTTGCCTACAGAATCATCAATGTACTGGTTAATGGAATGAGATATTTGGCCCCTCAGAAATGGAGACTGATACAGATCTTGCTCTGGCAGAACAGAAAATAAATCTTAAATCTGTAGGCATTCTTCTGAGTCTCTTCCTCTATCACAAATAAAGAACCACTTGAGGGATATTCATGTATATGCACATCTGTTCACTCATCCACTTTATTTTGCACAATACAAATAACTGAAAAAAAATCCAATTTATGTTACTTAAGTAGATAAACATTTTTTTCTTGAACCTCTGTCAAATTGTAGATCGACTGTATTGTGGCATTTTCATTTGCAGTATGCTAAGCAGAGTATATAATCATGTTGAATATAGAGTTGAATTCAAACCAGAGGTTTCCACTTGATCTTACAATCAAAATTGAAACAGAGAAAACCATGGAGTTTTTTGCTCACAGAGTCTGGGCCACCTCCATCCGTGGAGACTTTCAAAACATTTGGACAAATGGCCTGAACAACCTGGTCTGATCTCAGAGCTGACTCTGCTTTAATCAGGAGGTGGGAGTAGAGTCCCTTCCAACCTGTATTATTCTACAATGCTATAATACCAGAAAACTGAAAAGTGTTTCAAAGAAGTTGTGGAAATGGGTAACCAACAGAGACAGAGCTGGAAAATATATTATGTATAAGACTGTTTAAGCATGATTTTAAATAGGAAGTGATTCGATAGATACATCATGACAACCAGGTGGCACTGATACCCAAGGGTGCCCCTTATTGCTTACAGTTGGATAAAAAGTTTTTTGCAGAAATGTTTTTGTAAGAGGGAAAATTCCACAAAAAAAAAAAAAAAAAGCAGAATGTGATTATATAAATACTTGGAATTGGAAACACAAATCTTAGCAACAGAGGAACATAAACTTCCAAACTAGAAATGATGATAGCTCCGGGATTATTCAGATCATTTCCATGGTTATTAAACCTGCTTCTTTATTCTCTGAGATAATTCCATAAAACTATTAGGGTGGTAAACATACACGAAACTTCATCTGCCATTACCCTAAGCGACTCAATTGTTTGTTTTTCAGCTACGAAAGTGGTAAAGAAACTGTACAAGTATTCCTTCACGTAATTTACTATCCTACCACCATCTGCTACGTTTGGCACTGAACGTGTAGCTGAAATCCCTTTTATAAGTGTGCCCTGAACCAGGAAGCTGATTCAGACCAGAACCAATTAGCATTCCCAGCCTTTCACAAAGCACACAGAAACAGAAGCACACACACTAATTGTGCTTGCACTTTACAAGTATTTGTGTTTTGTAAGCATGAATGTGTTGAGGAATCTGGTTTAGCGTGTAGCACTTCTGTCCGACACAGCAAATCACTGATGCCAGTGATGAGAGGCAGAAGCACAGTGGATGGAGACATGTGAGGACCGCACAACTTCTCACTCATGACCGGTGGCTGGGGATGGAGCAGTAGCTTCATGGCAATACAAATCCCTGTGTCATGCACATGTGCTGCCCATTGCTGCAACTGAATGTGAGCCACCCTGGGTCAATGCTAAAGAGTTCATTTAGAATTCAAGGCTGGATCCCCAGCTGCTGCAAATCAGTGAGATTCCCGTATTTCCTATGGCTCTGCAGCCTCCACCTCAGCAATCCCCTCTTGGATGGTGGGGTCTTGCCCATTTCTTCTCTGCTCTGTAGCAGTCATGCCTGACGGATGGCACTTGGGATTTTACAAAATTTGTGAGACATGTTTTTGGCAAGTAGTTCCAATGAAACCTAAAGTGAAGGAAATGCAAACGGACAGCCACAAACTCACTCCAGCTCCAGTAGTCTTCTGAGTGGTTTGTGAAGGCAGCTCCAGGCTCTGGTGTGGCCATTCAACAGGGAGTAATATCTCCCACTTTCTTAGAGAGGTGTTGGGAAACCTCTCTTGAGGATGTGGAGTAAAAGCAGATTTGCAAAGCATTCATGGTCTGATTCCAGGAAAACTTCTTCTGTAGAAAACTGTAAGTCATCCTCCAGACAGACCTCTTTGGATGAGACCAATGGCTGACTGAACATGGTCAGGAGGTCACTGATAACACGAAGATTAGGAAAATCAGTGGCACCATTTTTTTTAAATCTACTTTGGCAGATGTACAGGTTGGGGTTTTTTTCAGTTCTGACATACAGTGGCTTATTGTCAGTGAAAAAGCTTTAGGGTTCTGCTAATTTATTAATTAAACATGGGAACTACACCACTTTATGAGAAGTGAATATCTGGCATTGGGAAGAGAAGGGAGGGAATATTATCCTTGGAAAGAAAAGAGAAAAGAACATGCAGATCTCCTATTTAACAAGAAACATCAGAGCAGAAAGCCGGGATCTTCCCCATCTGCTGATTCTAAAGGAGAAGAAATATGAACAACAATGATCAAGTCTGAAAACACCAGAATCAAAAAAAGTGTTAATAAAGAAAAGCTGTATTTACCTGTTTAGGAAGAGGCATTGACAACAGAGGGCAGTCTCAGTAGACCCAAGTGATTAAAGAGAAAATTGTCACACTGAAGTAGATACTGCACAGAGGGCTTTTGGGGAGGGAAGAAGGGTGCCAGACGTATGGGGGATTGCGATCTAGATGGAAATCATTATAAAGATGATACACAAAATCTTTAAAAACCTTATTCAAAGGTAGTCTGCTGTCAAACTGGAAGGTCATATCATGCGAGCCCCATAGGAATGGAGAGTACATGTATAACATTTGTGGATGACATCTTACTGGAAATCTCATGAGAATTTTTGAAGACAGGATTAGACTTCAAAATGATCACAATAAATGGGATAAATGACCTGAAATCAATAATATTCAATACAGATGCTGTATTTAGGAAGGAAAATTAGAAAATGAAGAACATTTGACTAGAGCATGGTACATCAGTAAAGAATCTGAAAATTTTAGTGGATTGCAAAATTGAAAATTAGCAACAAAGTGGAGATCCTAGAAGAATAATAGATGTCCATTTTTGCTCAGCACTGGTGGTAACTCACCAGTCTAGTCTGGGTGCTGCATGTAAACACCACCACAGACCAATGACAAAAATGACAAGCAGATAAAAAAGCATCATGCCTATAGTCAGACCTTGGGGTTTTTCAATCAAGAAAAGAGAAGTATGAGGCCTATAGGGAGGTAATGGAAACAGAAGGTGTGTAACAGTTTAGAGTATAAAAGGTTATTCTGAAAGGGGTAGAAATCAATTGTTTTTCATAATGACAAGAGACTGGTGACAGAGAAAGGGGCTAAGTTTGCAAGAATGGAGGCTTAGATATTAAGCAAGTGATTTCTAAAAGGGAGCTAAGGATCTCTAATATAAGGATAGGACAGTCAAGAGAAGGAATCCTCAAAAGTGGTAATTGTTAAAGGAAAGGAAAAGTTTTTGGGACTGGGAAGGACGGGAGCTGTCTGAAGCTATTTTTGCTTGTAACTATTCCATTCTATTCTAATATAAATGTTATTATTAGGATTTCACTGTTGGTTTTGGCCCTGCTGGCTTAAGAGCAGCATCTCCACACATATCCTCTTTGTGTTTCACATTGGTGGAGTATAGATTAGTACATAGGCAGGGAGAAAACAGCTCCTCACTGATTGCAGTGCATATTTGTGCAATAAATAGAGCCTCTGACTGCAGGTGTACTACCAAGTGCCCTTGTGCTTTGCTTGGCAACTTACAAAGACAAGATGGAGGTTTCTGTAGGTTCAGGTTACCAGGAAACATTAGTGTCAGTATGGATTCGTTGTTCATCGTGCTTCACCATCTTTGCTGAACTGCCACAGAAAGCTCTCGGCTCTTTGGGATTAATGAGACACCGACATTTTATCTGACCTCATTATCCTCCTATTCTCCACCTAGCAGCCTCCTTTGGTCATTCTTTTATTTGCCTGCATCACATCTACTGTAATAAATGAGATGTCTTGAATAGGCAACCATCAATTTAGGCGCTACCGGCTTTTCCAATATGTGAGAGTTTTGTATGTTTACAGCATGTGGATAAACATTGATAGCCATCCCATTGTTCTGTTGGTTGGAGGGAGCATTTGTCATTGAGATTTATTATCTCATGAATTAAAGAAGTGGGTACAATTTGTCAAATATATTTATCTGTTTAGAGCATCAGATTTTTACCTGTGGTCATTTGCGTTGAAAAGATTCCTGCTTCTACCTACTTTGCTGCAATCAGAAATCAAATCCTAAGACATATCAATAGTCACCTGAACGTCAAAGAGATTTGAAAGAAAATGTAGCCCAAATTCATATGTTGTGTTCCATACCTTAATATCATTTCTCAAGGTTTACATCTTAGCGTTAATATTTTGCATGCAACTCTTTAAAACTGGGCTTGGTCTTCAAGAGCAGTGGGAACTGAGACATCAGGGTCTATTTTAATTTAGACAGTAGCACCAAAATAATGGAGTCATTAACACCAGAGGTCAAGAGTGATGATAAGGGTCAGAAGGATAAGAATATACCATGATTGCCTTCAACAGATATGCTCAAACCTGCAAAGTCCTGAGTTCCTCCTTCAATACACTTTATAACTCTGGCTCCCACCTCAGCTCAGCAGGAGCACACGACACCACCCCGTCACTTGGACTTTGCCCAAAATTGACTTAATCATCCACATCAGCATCTGTCTAATTACAACCACTGTCTCTCTGAATTTAAAAAAAACCTCTCATCGAAAAGGCAGAACTACTTTCCTGTAACAGGAATATGATGGGGTAAGTATGCTAGAGCTATTTGTCATATTTATAATCTATCTACTTCTTTCCCCTCAGTGCAAGCATCACAGAGGAAAAATACAAATGTGCACATGCAGAGAACAGAATTGTAATTTCAATATCCAGCCTAGCTGTGTTTTTTTTATTTTTTAAGGGAAGAGAAAAATGGCACTGCTTTAGAGGCCAGAGCAAAGAAAAAAGACTGCAAAGACTTATTGCCTCAATTAACTTATGACAGCAAACTTTATTATAAATATGATGTTATTTCTTCAAAAGAGAGGGAGAAAAGGAAGATTTTCTTCCCTAAAGAAAAGTAAGAATAATTACTTTGAAAGATATTGTGCAAAAAGGATGTTTCGGGGACTGTCATTTTTAAAAAGTGTAAGATTTTGACTTTTAATTGTATGACACTGGTGGCAAGATTTCTTTGATTTGCACAGTAGACAAATTAGGCCAAAGGCGAGCCTTTTGCAAAATGTCAGCTGAAGCAATGTTTTATTTGCTAACTTTCACATGTATGGAAATACTGCTGAAGGTAGCTCACTCCAAGGCAAAGGAAACACTCCTTTACCATGATGTTGAGCAATACCTGCAAAGCTAGGCAGTTTGTAGTAGAAGTACCTACATACAAGATACAAGATGTGATCAGGTCATGGTGTGTTTAGAGATGAACTATTGAAGGCTACAGACATGCATAAGTGAACATGAACAAAAGCATGATACAAATTGTAATGGGAAGGCAGACTGAGTGATGTCTTCTGGTACTACTGGTTTGAGAAATCTTTCTGCTCCTAGTAAGACAGGAGCTCTCCAGACATCAACAGGATTTACAAACATGAAATCTTTTTTTCTGGCAGATGAAGCATTCTCTCTGTTCTCCATCCTAAAAGCATTCTTGCAAAAATCTCTAAAAAGCTTTCAGTGGCATCTTTTCTAAAGAATGATGAATCCAAATTCATCTCTATAACCAAAATCAATTAAAAAATTAAGTTTGAGAAGAGAGACAAGTGAGGCCATGTGTGACATGCTTTGTTGACTGTTTAGAGTTTTGTCACTGGTGCCTCTAGTGAAGGGATAGACCTTCTTTTCCTCAAAGGTGATTTTCCTTTCAGAGGGAGGAGGAGAAGGGAACAGTGAAAGAAGAATCCAATGAAGTAAGCATATTAGGGAGCAGTTGCCCAGGTGAAAAAATATTAAGGTAATTGCTTTACATGTATAGCAACCAGCAAAGAGAGTTTACTGGTTTGAGAATTCTCTTTCTGAGAGTACCACTGAGGAGTCACAGGGTCCAAGTCCACTTTAATCCCCCTTTAAAACTTTCTCTTCTGCATAAAAACTGTCTCAGAGGTGAGATGCATTCAGTTCAAACCCACGGTCCAAGCTGGTCCAAGGACTCAGATTCATAAGCAGAAACCAATCACCCAAGTACCTTGAATAACTCTCTTTCTTAACCTTAGGTCTGTTCCAAACCTCCTGGGGAACCAAAGTCTTAACATTTAATTGCCCAAGAAGCTGAGTAGCATCCTGAGGCCTCCACTCTCCTTGGTCTCACCAGAGCTGTCAAGCCATTTTTGCAGGGTCTCAGCAGCCCTTCAGTGGGGCTGAATTCTTGGTTCCTGTCAATCCTCTGCTGGTCCCTCCTGCCACTTCGGCTGAGCTTGAGGCAGGACCTAGTTACCTAGCTAGATTTTTACTTGTCATAATTTATACAACAGTCATTGTTCCTTTTCCATTCCGTAAGGCATACGACATTGTTGACAGTTTATTATGAAATGTGATTCTCTATACTGCTTTTTTTTTTGTTAGATGATGGCTTACTATATTACAATTACCATCAAACACACAGTCCCCTTACTACATTTCCACAGTTGCAAGTTACTGAATAATTTAAGTCACTGTGCTTCATTTACTTCAGAATTATTTTATGATCCAATTGAATGTTTTAATGATATTATGAAGCCTTTGTGAAGATCCAATGGGATGGTCACAGAGTGCATTAAACAAGACCTTGCTCAGTGTGTAAAGAAAATAATAGTTTAGGGAATGATTTAAACACACAGTGATGTACACCAAAAATTGGAGTGAATGGATGGAGTTACCGTGTTACTTTCAGTAGGACTATGTTGGTTCACACCTGTTGAGGAGTCTCACTAAAACAACTTAATAAATATAATCAATAGCAATGCATCTGAATGAAGGGAAGGACAATTTACTCTTTTCACTGCTGATTAGTCCATTCACAGTCCCCTGTGATAAGGATTGGTTTAGAAGTTTCCAAACTCTGGGGAGAAGAAGAATCCTGGATTATCATCAGGTGTAAATCAGCACAGCTCTGCTAAAGCCGACAGAGCTGCACCAGTTCATACCAGCTGAGAACCTGGCCAGTTATGTTAAGTAAGTTTGATAGTTTTAATATTCTTTGTCTTCAAATGAGGTTCATTTATATATCACTTTGTGATATAAAGTATAAATTGAAGTTTGCTCAGCTGCACACTAAATCTCATGAAATGACAGTGCTGTTGAGCTGCACTATTGTCTTTTACTGCATACATCAGGCGAGGGATTACTGTAAGTAATTTGTTTTGGAAGGCTGGCAACCCTAATGGGGCATGCCTGATAGTGTTCAAAGGTTCTGATTAGGCACAGTCCACAGAGATGTTCTTTCAACTTGAATCTCCAAAGAAAAAGACTTAATTTTTAACAAATCACTTTCTTCACAGCTTCATCAATTTGGTTTCTTTGAAACTCAGTAGTAAGATGTATCAAAGGAATAGACTGTTTGCCCAAAGCCTATCAAAAAATGCTTTTGCCTGAACTGAATATATGTAATCTATTTTCACAACTCATTTAGAAATGATCCTGTAAGGACTATTATTCCTATAATGGTTTGTGAAGCTGGAGCCCTAAGAAGCCAGCAAGGTGCCTCTGTGCAGCCAAGATGATATGAGCATGTCCTGGCCAGTTCTTCTGGAAGGACTAAGCGGGAGGAGGGCTCTGACTCTGGATGCTGCACTGGTGAGGTGAGCCCAGGCTGCTCCCTGCTGGCTAGGAGAACGTGGTGGTGAGCCTGCCTGGAGATGATAATGCTTTTCAGTGATGCCATTGATTTTCTGTCAGCTGCATAGTCACCTCCCCCCCATAACAATCCAGAAAGTCACAGTTACCCAGTGCTTCACCTGAACAAATAAAAGCACTGAGATGGCCTCTTGTCTGGTTTCACAGCATGGACAAAGCATTATAGGACATTAACCATACCAGATCGAAATAAGGTGGACCTTTCTGTTGTTAAATCCATCATTAATCTCCCCAATACTTCCAACTCCCAGAGAGCCAAATCAGGAGAGACAACAGTTGGAAATAGCTTTAAAAGGATATTATCTCATTGATTTTTGAAAGAGAGAGCTCCTTTAACAAGAATATCATTCTTTCAGTGCGCTCGGTCTCCATTGTCAATGCTTATTCATTTGCCTGCTTCAGAGGGCAATGCAAATCACAGAAATGTAGGAGCTGTACAGTAGTGTGCAAAATGAGAACCACAAGGGATTCAGGGCTTCCTCCCTTCCTATCCAAACTTCTGAGGCAGAGAGCCTTGTGTGCTGAGGATCTTGGGAGGAAAAAGCAACGTAAAACTGGATTATAATATCCCCTTTTTCATGGAGAAATTGAACTTCATGTGATTACCTGGGATTTGTGTTTGAACCGCTGCTGTGCATATGCTGGTTTTTGAGAGAATCTGGCCAAATAATTTATTTATAGAACTTTGTATTTATAGTCACTGTGGCTTCCGTAAGGCAATACCTCTTACCTTTTTGTTGCCTGTTTTTGAGGCATAGGCACTTGTAAGGCAAGTCTCTAAACCTTGGACTTTAAACCTCAGTCTTTTGCTAGAGGTGTCTTAAAAATTCCTTGATAAATATAGTGAATAAGCGGCCTTAGGGGAAAAAAAACAAAAAACAAAAAACAAAAAACAAAAAACAAACAAACAAAAAACAAAACACACACACACACCAAAAACCCAACAAACAAGATTAGGCTTTTGCAAGCTGAGAACTGAGTCATCTAGAAGTTACTTGTGGAATTCTTCATCTAGAGATAACTATAAACTGCACCGCAACTGAGGGATTCCTCATTCTCAGCATCAGCTGCTCAAAATGAGACTTCTGGTCAATGGAAGATTGGCACTATAGGATGCATTTCCTCCCATCTGAGTGCATGTTGTTGAGGCAGATTGATTATATCATCCTCTTGAGGTAGATTAACCTTGGTGAGGCAAGTCCCTCTCAAAATACAGGCTCCAATGACAGTCCTTCGACACATACAGGTATATATACTTAACAGTGTGTAAAGAAGATTTAACGTTCTCTCAGTCTCCACTGCTATTAACTACCATCTGTCAGATCAGCTTATAGAATAACGGAACAAGTTCCAGAAAACAGGTTTTACCCGCAAAATGATGAAGCCTTTGGCTATTAAGCTAAGCACATTAAACTCATGGTAGTTGTATGGTCAAGTAGATAACTGAGTAAATAGGTAAGTATTATGTGTTAAGGTATTTTATTTACTGTATTCTTAGCACAGTAGTATTATACAAATTAATCAGAGGCAATAGGAAAAATAAGACATTTTCAAGAGAAGTTTGAAAGAGCGAGGAAATTACTCACTATTTTGGCCAGATAGACCTAAGTGCAACATGTGGTCGATGCTTTTATGCTTAGTCTGTGCCAGATGAGGAAATAAAGGAGAGAGATCCAGTAAGTGTTGCACATTCCTCTCCACTCTCCCTCCTTGGACACACATATGGTACCTGCTCCTGCCAGTTTTATGTCAGCTGGGGATTTCCTCGCACCCAAGGGATCCTCTGATCAGTATTTGTGGGTGGAGTTCATTTCAGTCCACATACTCAAGTGGCAGATCTGGGCTAAAAACTAAAGTCAAAGCCTACAGTGATTTTACCTAGGGAAAAAAAAAAAACAAAACAAAACACAAAAAAAACCCCAAAAAACAGAAAACAACAACAACAACAACAAAAACCAAACCCCAAAAAACATAGATGCATATTTTGTTACAAGATCTAAAGAGTGTCTAAGGGGTTTAAATGAAACCCCACATGTATGAAGTCAAACCTCACATGTCTATGAAGTCAAACCTGGTCAGTGGAAGGACCTGGGGTACCAAAGGACTGATATTGGCTCAGGTTTGTTCAGTATTTTCATTACTCATATGAAATAAGAAAATGGAGGATGTGTTAATTAAACTTGCAATTGACACTTCACTAGGAGGTGTCAGAAACACCAAAGGGGACCAAAAAAAAAAAAAAACCAAAACAAAGGGACTTGAAGAAACTGGAGAACATGAAACAGAATTTAGCTTACAAAAACCATGTGCTAATAGCTGAAGGAAAAAAGCAATCAAATCTAAAAGGAATTATGCCAAAATGGGTCTATTATTATGGTGCTAGAGAACTCTGTGGCTATGAGTATAGCTTAGATCAAGTGGAAAATAACCATTTGAGGGAGCTAATTGAGTTGGGCTCTACATACAAAGGGCCTTACATTAATCTCATAAATTAGAGAAGAATCTATTTTAAAATGAACAAAAGCATGTCTTAGATGCAGTCTTCATTTTTAAAGGTGAGCTGATTTAAAAATGAGATTTATATTAGTAGAATTACTCTAAAAGATGAGCACGCAAGGGCTCTTTTCAAATTACCTGATAGCTAAAATGCTCTCCTCCATGGCTGGAGAGTTTATCTTTATTCCCCTGCCTGTCACTGGACTGGATACAGATTTGTAAGAAAGGGGGCACAATCAGGCAGTAAGGCTGCAGCACAGCGGCGTTTCTCAGCCCTTCTAGGTGGGATATCACCCATGTATTCAATTATACTAACAGACACAAAGAGGAGACACATGGGTCTTGCAATTCCAATTTGTGAAGTAGTGGTGAATGGAAGACATGTTCTAGGAAGCTTTCTGTGGTACCCATCTATTAAACGTATTTGTGGGGGACTGGCCTTGATAAACCCATCAGGGTTTGTGTACCTGTCGCACACCTCCAGCAGCAGGGCAGTCTCTCTGTGCCTTCATTGATGTAGCATCCTGAGAATGAAGAAGAAAAGCACCAAAAGAACACAGAGGGCTGGTTAGCCTGCTCTCATAACTCAACATCCAGTAACAGATGAATATCATTTAATTAGTATTTAATTACATGAGGTGAACTACAGAGACCTATGAACCAAGAGGCTGGGCAGCAAATAGCCACCATTAATACTTCTGGTCAAGTGAGATGGGTGAATACCACATGCCACATTGAAATTAGTGCTGTGGATGGAACCCAGACAAGCTGGTGAGCACAGGAGGTCCAACACCACCTGGGGATGTAACAACTTTTTCCAATTTTTAGCTACCCCAGTCAGCTGTACTGGCACGTGTTTTCTTTCTCCTGGAGACTGATATCTTAGACCTCCTCTGCAAGTGTGCATGTGAATACCTCCATTCTAAGACAAGCCAAGGTGACCCTCTTCCAGATGCCTTCATTTCAAGCATTTCCTTTAGGGATTCAGTCCCTCCATCTCCTAAATCCTGCAGTCACCAGGCAATACAGGAAGGCAGGCAGGGAGCTGGTCCATGCTGCATAAGAGAATGAAAGGGTCAGACAGTAAACAAAAGGAAATGGGGTTCAATAGCCTCGTGATTACTGGGTCATCACCTTGCCTCCAAGGGGCCCCACACCAACAGTGGTTTACTCTCGCTGCCTGATAAAAGTCATAGCTTGAAACAAGCAGAAAAATGCTTTGCAAAAATACATCTTCTTGCTTGTTACTGGGTAGGAACAGCTATGTTATAATTAAATGAGCCAATTTTTAAATATATATATTTTTTTAATCGGGTTCAATTGATTGAGGGTGAGAAACAATAGACAAAGCAGCGCTGGGTGTGCGGAGAGCCGTAACCCTACCACACGCACACCAAGTTCAAAAACACAGCGTTTTTTATACTTTTGTGCCACTATCTTTAACCAATCCTCTCTCGTCAGATGATTGTCCTGCTCTTTCTCCATTGGGTCCTTTGAGTTGCTTGGGTGTTTGTCCTCTTCCTATTGGGTCTTTTGAAAGTCTTGAAGCCTTGGTCTCTTGGTGCGCTTTTCTCTTATTGGATCTTTTAAAAGCCTCCTGATCCCATCTTTTGGCGAGCTTTTCTTCAAGCAGCAGTTACGTATTAGCTCTAGGTGATGAGGTTTCCGAGAAGTGGTTACATGTTCCAACTGAATGGCATGCTTTATATTTTATCCATATATATGTATATTCAAACATTCATTGTAATATAGGTTATAGTAATCACAAATCATTTCAAAACCCACACAGGGTACCATATTCTATTTTTACAGTACTTTAGACAGCAGGACAGTATGGTTTAACATTTACAGATCATTCAAGCGTATCATACCCACCTTGCTTAACTTAGCAAATTAGTTACAATAGTTTATTACAGCTACTACCTGGCATTTACTCAGGACAGGGTGTAAAGCAAGTCTCTAGCCTTAGACGACGTAATGCCTTATGCATATTTCTACCTGGTTATAAGATTGTCTGTGGGCCAACTTTTAAAGATTTTTCTCATGCTTTGTTCAATAACACATTTGGCAGAATAAGTGTGTTGAGATGAAGAGATTTGGGATTTTCTTCTAAACTGTATGGAAACTATAATGTGAATTACAAAATTTCATCAATAAGGAATTATTGCAAAATTACTGAAACACATCACAGCAACTGCAAAAAGTCTACCAAGCTCCCATGCACAAGGAAGACTGTGTTTGTGAAGTATGCAAGCCTATGGGTAACTATGTAGGAAACCCACAAATCTTGGCATGGTGTTACTTCTTATTTTAAAAACAAACAAGCAGAAATAACACTGCTGTTATCCATATCTTATTTCAGGATTTGCTTATATTTGTTTATGAAAGACATTATCCCTTTAAGAACTGTTTTCCCACTGCTTTGAAGAGGCAAGGAAATACTCTCACAACGACTATTTCTCTTAAAGAAACATTGTGCCTAAAAATACTGAAATACAAAGTCACAGTTATTTCGTGATGATTTCACATTCAAATACTGAGCATTATGACAAGGCTCTGCCAGCTTCAAGATGATCAGTACTGAGCAGTTCTTTCATTAATCAGAAAATCTCTTTAGGTCCCGTTGCCACTCAGCAAGTTTTGTTTGAGTTTCATCAGGGCCCCTTTACGTTATGCTGCTGGTGTAACACAATATCAAAGTTAATATACATTACAGTTATGGCTTTTTACACTACAAAAGAGGCATAAAGGGGAGCTTGCTGTGATACAAAGAAGTCATTCATATCTTGAACCATATCCCAGCTCCAGTCCTGCCATCTGCTATTAACTGTACCAAAGTAAGTAGTTCCTTTGCCTTCAAAGGCCTGTTCACTTGCCCAGAAATTATGTTGAATAGTTGTCATCCAGTGATGCAGAAGTCAGGCATCTCCTTCTGCAAGGGCTATGGATTTCACTCAGCCCCAGGTTCTGGATACTGTGAGAACAGCATAATGATTACATAAATTTTCTAAAGACGCTACATGCAAGCACTCCTCTTAAGTGAGAATACACGCATTTGCAGCACATGGGTCGTCTAAGTAGCTGATAGTTTAAAAAGGTGTCAGAGAGCGAACACGCAGACACTGCATTATCAAGACCTTCAGCAAACAGCATTTTATTTCCTCTTCTGTTATAATCTGTCCCCACTGGGTGCTGCAATCCATGGGGTTATCCTGTTTCCAACCTCAGGCAGGCCACAATGGCAATGTTTCATATTCCAACATCCCCTTGGAGTTTAGGATTTAGTGTTCATAAATATCTGAATATATTTACATATATTTGTATGGAGTTTTTTGCTTTCATCTTCATGATGAATGGCTTTTGCATTAAGGACCTTTCAGCAATGAGATCATTCCTCCTGTGAAATTTCTTCAAGCAACAAATGTCTCGCCTGGATCTGTGCAGTTTTAGAAATGGTGCATAGTAGTGCGGATACTCCATGTGGAATCCACTTCTTTCTAGCGTGTTTTCTTTTAAAAAACAAACACACACAGATTTCTCTGTTTCCAAGACTGTTTAAGTAATTTCTGGTTATTCTTTTTAATAATTCTATAATAATTTGTAGTGCAGACTTGGAAAGCTCTCATGTAAGGTGAATCTTTCTAATCTTGCATTCTCCACAAAACTATGAACCCATGCCCTTCAGGAGATGAAGCCAAATCAATATAACTTCAGATCTGGAAGTAAATATCCAGAGAAACCATTTAGCAGGTTCATTGTTGCATTTATACAGTAAGTTGCTCTGGGGTAATGTTTTGTCATTCGTTTTTACACTTGACAAATTTTAATGATTATATTGCCAGGATGGGTGTACTGTAAGATGTCATTAAACTCCTACCAGGTTTCCTGTTTGAAAACTGCCTTGTTAGATCTATTTAACTTACAGCACATTTAACTATTAACAGGATACAATCAGCATTTTGATTTACAGTTGGGAGAGGAAAGAAAAATAAATTGACTTACATCTTGGGATTTAAGGATGTTTACCTCCTTTTGTCTTGACAGTCACTGATATTTTGTCCATGGTTAATGTAAAATAGATGTCAGTTGTACATACATGCATTCACACACATGCACACACAAATGGCTTAGATATAACCACAAGGGGCACTGAATAAAGCAAGTAATTCACATTCTGAGGCTGGTCTTGCTGGCTTTTATCGCTGTTCTCATATCAGGACTGCTAGTTTCAGCCCACTTGTAAGACTCTCATTAATCTTAATTCATCCTCCATCTACCTTAAAACGTGCCTTGAAGTCATTTTTCCCCAGCCCTTTTAAACCATGCTCAATCTCCCAAGCTAAAGACAAATTTATCAACCTCATACAGCAACATCCAGTGTCTAGGAATATTTCAGCCTTTTGAGAAAATCTCTTTGGGTCTTCACATTGCTCCTTCTTCAGCCTTGTGTTTCTAACATTCCCCCCAATAGCCAGGACTGTTTCATTAATTATCAGCATTGCCACCATTGCAGTATAAATCTCCAGCCATGAGGGCTAAGTACAATTGTTTTAGAAAAGATGACTTGTCTCTGCACAGACTATGTCACTTCCTCATTCATCACCCTCAAGTGATCACAACTGAATTACTCCCCACCACTGCCACTCATTTTTCAGGCCTCTTGCTAATTCATGGAGGCTTGTTAAAATGCTGCAAGCAAAGGTGCCCTTCTGATCTTTCCAAACATTCACTAAATGGTTTGAATTTATTCATTGGGCTGAGCTCATCCTGGGTCATGTCTCTTTTTTGTGTGTGTCTCATTGACTTTTAAATTTTCATTAAAGCTGCAGCATCTTCTTTTGTTTGAAGCCAGATCTGTTGAAGAAAGTTACTGTTTTGAAGGGAAAGGGGTGGAAAAAATCTACATTAAACAACCACAGCCACAGCAGAAACAAAACAGGACAAACAAGCAATTAGTTCTGCATGGAGCCATCAGCAGCTTGGACTAGCAGGATTTTGAATTTTATCTTAGAAGCATTTGGGGAACAACTGGTTTCCCTTGAAATCAAGGGGATGTTGGTAGAGAAAGGGTTCCAATAGAAAGTCCTGTCTCTTTAACTTGACCTGCGTCTTGGATTCAACCCAAACAGCATTTCCAGAAGAATGATAATATGTCGCAAAGCTCCCACTGGGCAATACCTGATTAGCTTAGGCTTCCAAGCTTTCTTACATTCCTGTTTCTCATATATTGAATTTAAAAGTTGTGAGACTGAGGAGAGTCAGAAGAGGAAATGAAGAGGTCTCGCAAGTCAATACAGGTTAGGGCAAATGTCAGCTTGACTGAAGGACTGACACAGTCCTTCACCGTCATAAAAATGGGACTTGGAAAACCAGTGGTATAAAACGTTGTAAGCTACAAGCTCCTCCTTTCCCTGACCTTGTCACACATTGTTTCTGTCATGGCGAGCGATGTTGGGAGCTATAATACTTAGTCATCTGTCCCAGAAACCCATGCAATTGAGAAAATTTAGAGGTTCCACTGGGAAAGAAAGCTTTCTCAGTGTCAGTGTTGCTTTCACAGGCTTTGCTCACACTGTGGTGGTTGCTTGGAAATGACTATCTGTGTGGCCATCAAGGGCTGTAAGCAACAAGGGCAGTAGTCAGAAAACAGCGTCCAAAGAGTTGTTCTTCTACGTGTTATCATTCTTAGCACCTAACGACTGAGCAAGATTTGTGGCTTCCATTGTGTGCAGCTGCCCCATTTCTGTGGTAGCTTCTATGCAGGCACTGCCCATCCCTAGGCAGAGCCCAGGGGACCAGGGAGGAAGCAGTCTGTGCTCCCTCCACACCTGACCTACCTCCAGCCAGCAGCACTTCAGGGACCATGGGCACAGTATAGTTATTTCTCTCTTGTCCTTGGGCACCAAAATCTAGCTTAATACTGAGAAGCCTTCAGCCAGCCTCAGAATAATGTGTCCAACATGTCTGTCCCTCTGTCCCTTCTCTGCTCCCATGCAGAGCACTAGAGGACAAGTTACTAGCCCTCATACTGTCATCTAGGTGTTTTCTTCATGGACAAAATTCAGAAAGTCCATTTCCAGATACTCTGCAACAGAATGTCATTAAGGGGATTTCCATTCAACATGGTAATAATGGTGGTGTCTCTTCCTAGCACATCCTTCCACATAGCTGAGCCTCAGAAAGTATCCAGCCATTGAGTCACACTACAGCCATTGAAAGTCTCGGTAATTTTTCCCTTCAGATACTAGCTCTTTACAATCAAAGCAACAAGAAAACATTTTAAATAATTTTAACAGCTATGTCTGAGGTAATTACTCAGGATAGATAAGCACCTCTTTCGGAAATGATATTGTGGGCTTTTCTTTTTCACAACTTTCTTGTTCAACTGATTTTTCCACCCACAGGACAGTACCTTTGTTTTTCAAAATAGTTGATGACTTGGGTATTGTGCTGATCTTTCAAAATAAATCAAAATAAAACCCCATTCTCAACAACTTCTGTTAATGACTGAGCCTTTCAAGGTTAAGGGGAAAATATTTGTAGCAAGTATTTGCATGCCATAGTGCCAGCCAGAAGACATGTGTCTGATGAACTCATTTCTAACTGAACTGTTCAGACGATACAATTGTTTTCTAAGAGTCTAATTTGTGATCTGAAGCCAAAATTCCCAGGGTTTGAACACTGAAATTCCTCTTGAAATACCACCCCTCCAAATCAGTGAGGTAAGAAGATGTATCAGGGTGTGCGGTGTTGTGGTATGAAGCCCCTCCCAGACAATTTCAGCAAGGGACTGAAGAGCCATCCCTGGGGATCTCCTGGCATCTGCTCTTCTGAAAGCAGATATACGTAACTTTGAACACTGTCCCATCATTCTCCGGTTCAGTAAGCACTTCTAGAGATGAAAGGATTATGACAATATCCCTATGAAACAGGGAGTAGCTTCTTTTCACTCCATGCTAGATCCAAGCCCTGACTGGGATATCAGAGAATAGAGGAGGAAAGTTGGGAACCCCACAGTGTATTGGGCTCTGGGAAAATTGTCATTGTTGAGCATCTATAAATCTGGTCCTAAATAAAGTAGGAAATGGGCATCTTCTGTAAGTCTGTTGTCAAAACTTCAAATAAAAAGTTTCAAATCCCATTGCCTACTATAAAAAACAATAATGTCTGTAATACCAATTCAAGTAATCTAATCCTTGGCTAACCAACAAATCCTTCTCAGGAATGGCACTGACATGGAAGGAATCTAATATTTAAACCACTGACATTTCAAATGTGCAAAGTCAGAGTGATTTTCCAGTTTCCAGTGTGTCCCTCTCTATTTCAATATTTACTTAGACAATACTCAATGGAGTTAAGCAAGATGACTCCTTTAGGATCCCTTCTTTTCCCCAGGGTAAAAAAGCTAAGACCTGCTCTAACCTCTCTGAACATTCATGGAGTGTATATAATATGTAAACACACCTTTATTCTATTATTTGGCACTAACAATGTTTCCACAGCTCATTATTTCCTGCATGAAATAATGCTTAATTAGTGTTGAATTACAAGTGAATCGCTGTGGAACTACATAAGCCATCCCTGCAAATCCCCTAATGAATTCAATGTGATTGCTGCTATTGCATTGAATTCTAAATGGATTCATAATGATTAGAAACCTGCCTTTCATTGATCAGTGTGTGACAACAGGATTTCTTTATAAAGTCATGCAGACAATATGTTGATACCAGTATCTGAAGATTTTTAGTGCCTCTTGAGAGAAAGCTGGTGACTGTGGCATTTAAATCCAAGGCTACAGTGATAAATGAATCAAATCTTATTAGTTTTTCTCAGGTCTGTTGAGGTTGCAAAGTTACCAACACTGCTGAGTGCACAAATAAATTGAGTTTAAGTTTTTGTACTGAAAAGAGGGATGATCCTGAATTTAATCAGAGGTACACAACACTCAGGTTCTTAGCTTAGGTACAGTGCATATGTTCACAAACCTGTCTCTCCACAGGCTCATTCATCTGCCATTGTAGTCACATAGAAAGTTTCTCTCTGTTTTGCTGAATGATGGATTGGATCCCAAGTTCACAAAGTTGCTGTGTAGAGATTACTTTATCCCTGAGATGGGAACAACTCTGCACTTCCCCATTGCAAACCTAAACTAGAATGTGAGGAACAGGGATGTCTGTATCCATACACCATCCAGCCCCAGCTTTCACCTCTGCACTGCGAAGTTCTACAAGCCTTGTGATGCATGGAGAAGCATCACCAGCCCCACAGTGAGGACATCTGCCTTTGGTGGTGTAAACTGGGAAGAAACTTTGCCTGCTGTTTCAATACTCTCATTCATAATTTGTCTGGTCATGTTTATGATCTTGGTGGAAGCATGTTGGGACTAAACACAGTGCCTTCTTTCACTGTTGGGTTATTAACTTCCCTTTCCTCAAATTCCTGTTTCATAATCTCCCATGCACTGAATCCTGCAATCCTCGAAGCCAATGCCAAAACCACTACTGATTTCAGTAGGAATACTTTCAGGCAGATTGTTTGGGTTTGGTTTTTTTTTAACTTTCTTGCAACAGATCTTCCCAGTTTGTAGTATCCTTCAGACTTTGACATTTGGAACAGGTTAGGCTGACACAAATGCTTCACTTTAATACCCCCTATGTAAGATTTATTCTTACAGACTTATATTGGTCTGTGTTCAAATTAGCAGTGGTTCCAGGCAGTCTGCTTCCTTGGGCTATGCTGGCATAAATCTACTGACTTTGGGGGAGTTACTTCTGATTTTCACTGATAAATGCAAGAAAGGATTCAGTGCTCTCCACCTAAAAGGCTTAGATTAGATTCCTCCTGGCCCCATTAATATTGCCACTGGTATTCTTTCTGTATTTCATTTGCTGTGTATGTCAGTAAGTGCTTTCTCCCTGCCTTACAAAATTCCTTTAACTATTAAGATAACTGAAACTCCTTTCCTTAAAGAATTCCTAACTGATCTCTTAGTCTAAAATGCACTTGAATGCACTTTGGAAGAAATTCTCTGTCCCTGAACTACTTCAAGGGCTATAGATTTAGAGAGGACAATCTGGGTCATTGAGCCTCATCCCTCTTAATCTCAGCAGAACATGTAATGGATGCTTAGCACAGACTGGTCTAACAGAACATTCCCTCCTTAAGACGGCAAACCACAAGATGGTTTTCCTCTGCCTAAAAATGAACTCAGGATAATTCATTAACTACTTATCTTCACAAAGTAAGAACTACCTGAATTATAATAAACATCAGAGGAGACAGTGAGACACAGATTGGATTTACTATACTTTAGTGGGAGAGCACAGAAAACATTGGGCCCAGAGGAGGATGTTTAACACATGAGTCCAACCAGCAGTGCATGATAATGTGGTGGCAACCTCAGAGACATGTGGTCATGGCATTGTCATTAGTCACAGGGATAGGTGAGAGAGAGGAGAATGAATAAAAAGTTCCTACAATTGGCCATCATCCTTACACAGGGTATTTGCAATGGGATCTCAAGCAAAAAAATTTTCACACACCTCCTGGCCCTAAAATTGGAACTGGGCTTTGAATTCCAATGCTCTAGGACTATCTCTGTTTATAATCACCCTTGCAAATATGGGCTGTGTTTGCACAGGTTGGCCTTGGCAAGATGCAGATAGTAATCTTCTTGGGTTCAAATGGGAACTTGCATCTGACTTGTAATTGTGGGAGCCAACAGCTGGGTAAAGAATCCTTTCCACATGCTTAAACCAGGTCAAGAAGTAGACATGCTGTGTGTCGCTGCAGGCAAATGTTGAGGCAATAATACTTCCATATAACTTCTGGCAGAGTTGATGTATTTCTAAGTCTTATTAAAATGGTTTGCTTCTGACATGTTCTGGTTTGCACTAAGCATTCAGTATTTTAATAGCAATAACGTGGTGGAATATCCTTCCCACAAACTATTCTGCTCTCCTTCCAAGAGATGTAATCTAAGGCTGAGATCAGGAAGTATTTGTTCCTTCTGAGCACCCTTCTGTTCAGTCCACATGCCCAGAAGCTATGTAGACAAGGCACATCTTAGAGATAAGTGTGTGAAGAAATGTGCACATTGCTAGTCTCATACAAGCATTTCCTACAGAGCACTGTCACTCTCTTGTTTAGTGTGGATGCTGCTGGTCCCCCTCTGACAGGATTGAATGTTTGACCCTTCCCAAATGGCTGTGCACATTTGACCCTCCCATGAGAGGTGAAGAAGGTTGAATGCATGTCTAATCTCTAATTGTGCAATATGGAGGATAATGAGTCTCAGCAATGGCAGGCAGTGACTTTAAGTGGCATGCATGCAAAATATGCAGCTACATTAAGCAGTCAGGCAAGGAAGCAGAGACATTTCCTGAGGTGGGAAACATATTGAAATGCTAATAGGCCCCAGCAGGTATTGCTGGTCCTTTGGGGAAAGATACCTAGGAGGAACTTCTTAATTGTATGTTCACCAGATCCTTTCAGCAGATCAAAAGAGAGTACTGATATGAGCAAATAAACTTTGATATGTGCCTTTCACTACTGGTACTAATTGGAAGGAAATTCCCTGGCCTGTAGACCAACGCACTTAATTTAAAAACATTGGAAATGTTAATTGAATAAGGGAGGAGGGTTGATTAGAAGCATGACCTCACGTCTAAAATGATAATGAGGACTCTTGACACCTGAACAACAAAAGGTCATGAGAGTATAAACAATGAGATGAGAATGAACCAACAGCTAGAGCCCAGACAGTGACATATGAGTCTCATGTGAGAAAGGGTGCTGGACAGAGAGGAAACTGCCAGTTTCAGATTTGAGACAGTCAAGCACACTCTAAAATGGAAGACATGTATTCTCTACTCATGTACTCCTATTCACTTTCGTTAGAGTTTCAGGGCTACAATCGAGGCAGAGTTTTGCCCTAAATGCTTAGTTTTCTGCTCAAGAACCACTAGGTCCTTTCTTGTGTAACCTTGCACCTGAATTACTTGGCAATGTACAGGTCAGAGAAGATTACCCTCATGATGAGAAGTTAGGGAGGCTGACATATAACCCTCAGATAACCATCTGGAAGTGGTATGCAGAGATATGCAATCTTCTCCTACTTAGAAAAGGTCATTCCCTCGCCTTTAGCAAGGAGAGTCCCATAATTAGGTCAATAGCTGGATTTCTGCTGTTGGGAGAAGAGGACTTGGGGGTATATCTCATCTCCTTGACACAATGAAGTTTGTCTTGTATACAGACATAAAGCTGGAGTAAAGCAGAAGAGAAGGCAATATATGTATTAGTTTTGAACTTCATGTTGGGCAACAAATCCCTACATAAAATCTGTGTTTACAAATTGCAGAATTTCTGTGAAGTGTATATTCTTTCTAGATTTCCTTTTATCTCTTCTCAGACGTCTCTGTTACAATATTTACAGAGGATGTTTGCAATATATAAAAAGATTTCATGAGGAAAGACCTTACACACACACACCCCCACACACACACACCCCCCCGAAAACAGTTCCAAGACCAGGGAAGGGCTGTTTTTCCACTTTGGTTTCATCACTGCTCATGATGGGCTGCATCTTGAATTCCAAGATCTGAACTCAACTGACTCTGTTGGCCATATGAAAGTACACTGACAGTGTCCGTTAGAGCTTTGACTAGTGCAGCCATTTAAGGATGGGGTCTGGGTTTTTGGTTTAATTTGATTTGGTTTTTTTCCCTGTTGGGACTTGTATAAATAACAGTAGAAACTCAAACAGGGTCAAAGTAGAGAAAGCAGTATACCTCATAGCTCAACATCTTTCCATCTGGAGAGGCTGTCTGTGAGATGCCAAGTCTATATGAACTCTTCAATATCTCTGGACTTCCCAGCCTCATTTTCAGTACTGAAGCAGTAGCGCAGTGTGGTGAGAGAAAAGTTCACTGAATGGAGAGATGGTGTGTGGATGTGCTCTGAGAATTTGTGTTTGGTTAGTAATTTCCCACACAAACGTTGTTTGCAGACTGCTGAACCTCTATTGAGTATATATTCTCTCTAAAGTTTCACTCTACCTATCTTCTGAAGTCTCTGTTATTATATTCTCAATCTTGTTTGCAGTCTTCAAATTCCATTTACAAAGCCTTCAAGTCTTCTTCCCTTTATTCCCAAACCCTATTAATATCTGACCTAAAGTGCATTCAAGTCTCTCCTTTTCCTTCATACATACTTTACCATCACTGCCTTTCACTCAAATGGCAATGCAAAAAAGATTTCTTATCTGCCGTTCTCTTCTTTATGCAGTTAATCAAACTTCTCCTCCTGATAATTCCAATTTACTGTTATATTAAGCTAAAATGTTATGCAGATATTTTCTCCATTTAGATGATCCATAGTCACGCATTGCCAAAACCTCTCCTATTTCTTGCCAGGTTATTATGCATATTGAATTAATTTCATGCAATACATTGTATTCCCATTATTTTTTTCAAAAGGCAAAAAGAAAGAGGAAGGATTGAGGAAAAATAGTAGGAAATTGGTTAAATGCGACAGCAGATGCACTTACATTAATCAGTATATAAAGCTTAGTACTACTGTCCTCTTTCCTTCTTAGCTTCCTTAGAAGCTGGGCACACCTTAACACTTCCCCAGGAATGAAGTTGTACATGGTTTTATACAGAATCTATACTTTTAGGACATGGCATAGGGGTATATTATTCTAAGCTAAAAAAAAAAAAAAAAAAAAAAAAAGATATTTCACTTCTCCATCTCCTATGGGATCCCAGAGATCTTGACACTTTCACAATTCAGAACACACTGAAGGAAAGCATTGCTTGGGGTGACTCATGACTCATTTCCAAGCTGAACCCATGCTGGTTTATATTTGGCTCCCAAAGCTACTGCAGCCAGCCAAAGCAGAGTCATATCTGAGCCCTGAAAAGTGGGTATTGTCAGTAGGAAGCCTGTCAGTCGTGTATCAGTGCTGAGGGGGCCAGGAAATGCACTCCAGATGTTGGCATCCAACTTGCACAGCTGCCCAGCAGTCCTCCATGTGGATCTGGATTCTCATCCAGAGAAAAGGAAGGGAATGGCAAAATGGAGCAGAGTAAGAGGTGACAATAACAAAAGATAATTAGTACTGTCAATATATCTCCATGCCAGTGTGGTTCCTAATTGATTGCCCGTGTCTTAAAAATGTAATTACTGAGTGTACTTGTACCATAGATGCATGTTTAAACTATTGTACTTGACAAAGATGTTAGCAATAAGCTGTTCATGTAGCCACTGGAAAGAACCCTAATATGATGAGCTAGGAATGGGAGCAATAATGTTGTGAAAGCAGATATCATGTCACTGAACCTCCCTCCTTCTGGGTCTAGATTCTTTTGGTATGGCATATTTCGAAGGATCCCAAATGCCACAATGATGGGTTTATTTTAAAAATGTTGAGTGACGGAGGGTTCCAGACCTTATCCTTTATAATAATAAATTATAATAAAAGAAGCATTCCCAAATGGGGAAAAAGCTGTCTTAGAAGAACGATGATTTGTTTGAATTAAAAGCTAGAAGTAGGCTGGGTTTCCTTGAACTGTGGAATGGTGTTTTGTTCTTCACCCACCCCTGCAATCTCATGCCATACTGCCCTGCTGCAAAAACTAGATACCAAATCTAATACTGGACAGGAAATAACTCCATATTTAACTGGTTGTGGATGACCAATTCAGAGCTCAGATGAAATGATGGAGAAACATGAATCTGCAACACCTTTAAAAAGAGGAAGGCAGAATCAGGAAAACAACATTAAGGGTCAATTTTTCAAGATTCCAGCTCCCACTTTTTTTTGGACACATTTTGTGAAGTTGGGGGGTGGAGGGGTGGGGAGTAAGACAAAAAAAGCATGTGAATGAAAAGGTAAGTCTGTCCAGGACAGTTCCAGCTAGTGTTTTCTTTTCAAAGTCATGATGTCAGCTGTGACAGTAATTTCTCTATACAGCCTTGCTAATGATTGAAAACTGCCAGTCTAAACAGACAACTCTTTTCATGACCCCTCAATGCATCTAAAATAGTTAACCACAGTAAGAGATGAGGTTGCCCTTCTTAACATGTCCCAAAACCTACATCAGAGGCTGTCTCATCCTCTACTAAGCTACCTCTGCTCTCCTCTTCCCTTGCCACTGTAAATCTGAACTACCATTGGGGAAGGAAATAACAGTGCTGGGTTCTCTTTTCAGCTGCTGAAACAGCTCAGTCACCATTCAGCCCTTCAAACAGTGGAGAGGATCTCCTGATACACCAGCACTACAACCATCCAAGCACTTTGCGAGGATTCTGAGAGGAGCCCCACTTGCACAGGCTGCTCCCCCTCCAGTGATGCTGCTGATGTTATCATCCCCTTCATCTTCTCAGTATTTACCACAGTATAAACTCCCTAACCTGGCCCTGATAGTAGACTGACATTTTTACGAGAAAAATATTCTTCTGACTCTTGGGGAAAGGTCCTGTTTTGTCTGAGGCACTGTCTCTGGGGTGTAAGAACCCCATTGGTGGGATGTTTAAAATTAGACAATAGACTGTTCAATGTACAAATAAGAAGTAATCTTGCCTCAAGATGGAAATGGGTTGAATGATAGAAATTCTTCTGCCTCTAACCACTCTGAATCTTCCTAGTGCTCTGTTCCCCTAGACTGTGCATCCTCTCTGATGATGATCAGAAAAGAAACTGCCAACAGCTGCAAAATTGAATAATCAAGGTCTTGAATTATTTTTGTCTCAAATTACTCACTGCTTTGTTAAAGACTTTGTGGGGAATGACACTGAATGCTTGAGTAATCCAGCCTCTTCCAGAACATTTTATGAGGTAGGAACATTTGCAAATAACTGAACATGAGAAAAAAACCCAAAACAGTTATGGGTTTGGGGAAGTCCCAAATATATTCCTCTTGCCCTCATATTCTTTGTTCTGGTTTTCCTTTCAGTGTTTTCCAGGATCTCTGTGCTGACATGCCCGTGGCAGAGAGAGGAGGCACAGTGCAATAAAAGGTATCATTACTAAAGAGCCTACGTAATCATAATTGTTATGGGCTTGCTCTTCAGCAGGACTAAGTCTTCAAAGGGTAATGATGTTACTGGAGTCACACTGCTAATATCCAAAAGTAGAAAAGGTTCTGAATGGAAAACAGCAGCTTTTAGCTTTGTTTAAATAAATTGCTTTGACTTAATGACCTCTAAATATGTTACTAAACTCTTTCAAGTATTTTCCTCCAAGGGAGAAATGAGTTCTGTTAAGAAATTAGCTCAGGTGTCAATCACACTATCTTTCTTGTTTACATAGTTGTGTTCAGTTTCATCTTCACTTAACCAGTCTTTGGTGACTTATCATTGGTTAAATCCTATGAAATTACCTTAGGAATTCATTGAAATTCAGCACAGGAACCTACACTGTGTACCCCATATACTGCAGGGTTATTTCTACCTTACCTGCATTTTAATGGCTCTTCCAGTCTTAGACTCTGCAGCCCTTCCCACCAGACATTACCACATTTTGACCCCAATTTGAGAGGAAACAAAATGCTGGAAATTACTTTCCCATGACTAAAGCACTAGATAAGGTTTTACAAATGGAAAAGTGAGCAACAGAGCACCAACTATGTTACACTCGCTTTTTTTTTAAAAAAAAAAAAGAAACAGCCAGCTACCATAGGCTGTCCCACCCCTTCTTACATGGACACACATTGCTTTTTCCAGAAGTAAAGATTAAAAATTACCGCTCAATCTTTTACAATGAAGAGGTTAAGAAAAAGCAGCTGGTATATTACAGAGGATATTCCCATCAGAGACATCAGGCAGGTTTTCTGCATACTTGAGCACCTATTCCTTCATACACAACCACTAGATTGCAGCCATCCAAAACTCACAGGTTGCCTATTACTAGACACAAAAAGCCATGATGAGCTTTATTCCTCTTGCAGTTTTTGCCACTGACTCAGTGCACAGTTCACAGGCTCAACACAGAAGCAGCATCGTTTTGCTGTTGGTGGCACAGTTTTGGAGGCTGTACTTACAACTGAGGAGACTTGACGGCTTGTACAGTCATTTACATTCACATCAAATCCCAAGATATTCCCAGGAGGAGTAATGGTTAACTCCAGTGTCCTTGACAAATATGAGCAACAGCATGTTTGTACCAGGGTAAATTTTTCCCTGTGGCATTCTTTGCTTCCAGCCCTTAAGTGTTGTGCAGTCTGCCTTGTTCACTTTAAAAGTGGAGTCGAGCAGGAAATTCAGAACTTCTCAAGATTTTTATTATTCTTCTTATTTCTTAACAGATATTTGGAAATTTTCTGTGGAAAACAAGAAAGTGAAAATAGATCGTGACACAGTGCTCTGTTCTTATTCATGTTTAGTGAATCTAGGTTAGCATCTCACTTTTTTTGACCAGCAAGTCCATGTGTTCCTGAAAAACTTTCAAAAGGAAAATTTCATCAAATCTTGTATGTCTTTGAAAAGAAGCTTCAATCTACCTGTATTCTCATCAGAGGTACCCTTTGTCTAGACGTAAAAAGATATTCCATTGTGGTTTTTTTAAACTTGTAGAACAATTATGCATATTTTAGATTTAACATGTTTTCAAAAATCTGAAGTACAATTCTGTTATGATTTCTAGGTGATAAGCACAACAGAATAAATTCAGGGGCTCCTCTGCTTGCTGCTCAGATGTAGGAAGCCTTTCTCTGCGAGCAGATCACTTTTCATGTGTTCTCAGTATTAATATCCAATCAAATGTCAGTGTAAGAGTTAAATAGCTATTCTACAGAGGTATTTTTTTTTTCCTCTTAGGTTTTAAGAATAAAAATCAAGTTCAGACTATGCAAAGTTCAGTTGGCTTAAATTTTTGTTAAAAACCAAGACAAGACTGGATAAGGATCATTGGATTCAAGTGAATGTGGGCTGGCTTCTCTCACCGCTGACATTCTCTCCACTAGTTTGGCTTTTGATTTGCAGTTCTCTGCTAAAGAGAGATTGAAGAAACCCCCAGGCCCACATTGCTCACTATTGTTCTCCCAGACCAGCAAAGAAAGTTAAACTTCAAAGCCTTATAAATCTGTTATTAGTTATGAAGATAATGATAATCATGCATATTACAGAAGTGCCTGTGGGATAACTATGACATGGCCTCTTACTGCTATGAAGCAGCAGATGGCCGTAGCCTTGGAAGGTCTGTAACCCAAGTGGGCAGCTGAAAACCACATTGTTATTCCAAGCTTTCTTTAGAGATGTGTGTTTGAGTTAAGAAGTAAATCAATCATTGCAGAAGCTCCTTCTGAACCAGGAGTCTACCACAGATAGATCCAGATTTTGACAGACAAAATCCAAGTTTTGTTGGAACATTTGTTTCTTGAGACAACATGGATTAATAAAACTTCTTGGGCTTGACAAACTTCAGTCAAGTCCAGTGCAAGGGTCCTGGCAGCCTGATGCTTTTGCATCCATCACAGAATGGAGAACTAAATGCTCCCGATTACCTGTTCCATGCTGTCTGCTGATGGATCACAGTCACACTGGGGACATGGGTGAGCTCTCTGAATCGGATCAGTGAAGCTGCCTTTACCAATCTTGCTTTGGTCCTTCAGGGCTCATGAGTGATTTTTATTTGATTTTTTTAACTTCAGTCTGATTGAAAATGCAACAAAGAAGCATTGGCTTTTCACTCACCCTAACCATGAACTTTGGTGAAGAAGTTGAGGGAGCAGTCACTTCTTGCTGACCTTGATGCAAGAAAAATATCTCTGTAATGACAACACTCCAGCCAATGTTTACTCAGCATCCTGAATCAGAATGGACATGAGAATATGTTGTGACTGTTCTTGAAGAAAGCTGTTCTTATAAAAGAACCTAGAAATCAAAAAATCTGCACTTCTTAATGGCATTTGCAATTTACATCTAGAGCCAAATCCAGTGCTTGGACTCTGGCTCACCTGTAATTTATCCATAACAGCCTAAAGCACTTTGCTTCATTTGAAATGCACAAGGATGTTTTTCTCTGGTTGTCAGAGGGGTGAAGTACCTGGGTTAGAATAAAGATCATCCTGGTCAGGAAAAAGGAGGAGTTCTGACAGCAGGGGACTGAAGATGAACAGGACTGTTCTCTCTCTCCTGGTTTGTTTACAAGTCTTGCTATCACTCATCAGTGCCTGGAGCTAGAGGAAGTGTGGGCTTCAACCAGCTCTTTAAAGTGTAGATTGAGTTACTCCCGTTGTTGATGTTCGATGTGGATCATTTAATTCATTCTGTAGAAAATGTGAAAATCATGTGGCTACAGCAAGGTAGCCCAGCAGCAAGTTGTCTTGAGAGCTTAGTTTTCTCTCTTTTATTAGGAAGCACTGTAACATATCCCAGTGGCTACATCAGTGGCTCCACTAACATTTCTGGCAGAAAAAGAGTAACCGGTGCTTCATGGTGCAGGGGTTTCAGATGGTATATTCAGTAGTTCCAGATGACACACAGATGATACCAAGCCTGTCTGTGAAAATGCTTAGAACCACTCAATGTCAAATAAAATTTAATGTTCATAACTTTTTTTCCCTGCAGATTAAGAAATTTAACCATTCAGACTAGAGATCAGGTTTACAGCTGGTATTGCCTGATATTGCTTGAATGACTTAAATAAATGTGTCATAGACTAATTTGAAGATTTCCTGTTAGAGCAGTTCCATCTCCTCTTCCCCAAATCCACCTAAAAAGCCAGTAAAAACAATGAGTTTGAATTATAATAAAAACAAGCATGCTTTTTATCAGAAGAAACAAAGAGACTTTACACTTCTTCCTCTCCTTCATTTAGATGACACAGTACTGGCACTGTTTGTGTTCCCAATTCATCTGTCCAAAGGGTTTTAGTACAGTGATGGAGGTAGAACCAGGATCACCTCTGCACCAAAGGAATGAGAGGAGATGGGGTTAAGTGAAAAGTTAAAAACTCTCCTATCACTATTTCAGGGAACAGGACACGGATCTAGTCACTACAGTGGAACAAGAAGTCACATGGCAGCTCTTGTGTATGTGCCTGTGCTAATGTTGTTGCCTTTTGGGAAAGAATATGAAAAAAGATATGTGACCCTGATCCCCAAGGGGGAGTTC
This sequence comes from Athene noctua, assembly GCF_965140245.1. NCBI lineage: Eukaryota > Metazoa > Chordata > Aves > Strigiformes > Strigidae > Athene > Athene noctua. The sequence goes on along the minus strand of NC_134042.1, from coordinate 42,591,349 downwards.
AATACTCTCAGCACAGTGTTCTGATATATCACATATAGTAAACACTTTACCAAATTTCAGGTAGGTTCTCATTCTGATTTATTTTTCTGCCCCAATGCAAAGGTCAATCTGAGCTACAGAGGCCCTGGAGTTCTCACCTTCATGTGTTTGAGATCTACATGTCAATGTCAGCTAGTCTAAGAAAATGTGCTGTCCAGAACCAGGGGGAACAAATAATAGAGTGCCAGCACTACCATCTAATAAGTTCTCAGGTGCTCAAAAATAGTAGAAAAATCCTTGTTTTGCACTGTGGTTTCCATTTTCTCCTGGAAAATCACATTAAATAATAATTTTTGTGGAACATGGAAAATTCCACCTGCAATACATGTGTTATTGCAGAAGAGGGAAATCCCAGATATTGTTTACAGAGACAGACAGCTTGTTTATTCAGCATTGGCTAGAGCTGGCCAGCCAGCCTTAAAATAAAACTGTATGTGAAATGCTTGCGGGAACCAAAATGATTTACTATCAGAAATATCCGTTCATTCAATAAATTCAGCTATACCTTCCAAATACAGCCTGCAGCTTGATTAATGGAAGAAGCTAGAGAGCTGTGCTTTGGCTGGGATTCAGGATATTGCTGATCACTTATTTTTGATGGATGGGAGGGATGGGATGCCTCTTTCACAGGAGGAGAAGGCAAAGCATCCGCTTTGGTAGTTCCATAAAAGAACATACCAGGGCAAGTGAACAGACAAGGTCATTTCTGGTGTAACACTAAGTACTATGGGAGGGCTGTTACTTTCAACAAGCACACTAACATTTTACCTGGTGGAAAGTAGGGCATAAAATTTATTTCATTTTACAGCTGTGCCAGAACTCTGCCATCAAGTTATAGAAACTTACAGCCAGGGCATATGACCTCTTATAGACTCTGCTGGAGTCATTCACCTAAGATTTCATGTCACAAAACATTTAGCTTCTTCTTTATGCCTGTCCCATAAAACACTCCTAGGCAGGAGCTTTTCTCTCACCTCGATTATTCAAACCTCTTTCTGTTACTTGTTTTAATATCCTTTTCATTCTCCTCTCATCCATTCAAAACTTTAAGCTGTAAATATCCTTTGGTGGCCCTCTCCACTTGGACACATACCTTTAATTTGGTATTTCAAGACCACATGAAAGGGAGATTATCTCACCTTTTTATTTATTTACTTACCATTTTTTGAGAAATAAAACCCACAGGCTCAAGGTGTTAGAGCACTTTTCAGATTAAATCATAATGTAACCTCAATGCTGCAAAGGTCAGGACCAGAAGAATCTAGTCTTGAAATCCCCAATGCCCTCATCCAGAATTCATAATCTGGCCTTTATAAATAAAAATGTCTTGAAAAAATAAATCAAGATGGGGATTTGCGAGGTTTGGAAAGACAAAGTTTATAAAATTCAACTTGCTCAGCCCCTACACTTAAGGACAATCCTGTTGGGAGCACATAAAGCTGCTTTACACTTACTCCTCACGATCACCACCTTTGTCAAGGGAGACCCAAGAGGTTATGAACCTGCGAAGTATTGCACATCCACGGCAAGATGGTTTTTTTCTTTCTGCCTGACCTAGTGAAAATGCCTCTAGTGAATTTTCCCCTTGATCCCTCTGTGTTGGAAACAGCTGGTTGAGGAACTTTCCACAAAGTCCATTTACAAATGGCACAGTGTCCTGCAGCACCCTTCATTAAAAATATTCTACCATGTATTTGGCATGCAGAAGGGGGCACCTCAGCAACTGTATGTACATTGGCTCTTTGTGACAAGCCTTTCAGACAGCCACGCAGGCTATACATGAATGACCCACCCAACATACACGTCACACGCTACAGGTTTATGTTCTCCATTCTTGACAGCTCAGAAAGAATCAGCCCTCTGGCATGCCTGTCCATATACCACAGCTGGGTTCAAAGAGGTGATGTCTCATATTTTGGTGGATAGAGCAAATTTTTTTTTTTTTTTTTTTTTTTTTAATGGGCTATTTCCATTAGCTAGGATTTTCTTCACCAGGAAGAGTGGAGTAGGTCCCTTGGGTGGCAGCCAAGATAGCATTGACTCAAAAACCATGTCATTTCAATTTTTCCTGTTTCCCTCTGCATGCCTGACTTAAATCTTACAGAAGCTTCCCATTCCCCTTTCTAGGCTGTTGATGGGCTTCTAGCCTGATGCAAAGCCCAACCACTGCCAAGGACAGGCAGCTCAAGGAGGTAGAGACAGATTTGTCTGAGCCCCAAGACAGTCAGTTTGACCTGTGCCATGATGGTTGCTTGTTATTGCTGAGAGGAGAAACCTAGGGTGTGCTGCAGTGGAGGCTACTCTGGGAGTGAAAGGGATGCCCAGCCACTTCATGTCCCACTCCTGATCATAAAAACAAACCCTCCTCACAGCTCCACCTCAGTCTTCTCCATAGCCAAAGCACCTCTTGGGGCAGAAAAAATCAGTTTTGCCTCCCTCCTGAAAAGCTTAGGTCAAGTTTTGCCCTGAGGCTACCTACCAGAGCAAGGCAGGCACCTACTGAAGTTGAATTGCAGGTCATAGCACTATCTGGCCGTCATTCTCCCAGCACTGTTTTCAGCCAGAGTGATTAACTCTGAGCAATTCTGTTTGTACATAAGTCTGTCAGTTATAGATGCAGAAGGAAGTTATATTTGTACAATTGCTTTCAAGGTCCAGCAACAGAATTAGCCAGTGCTGAGTCATTGAGTGGTCTGATTCCTACACATGATCCATTCAGGTTTAACTAATAACACATCTCTTCTTATCTGCTGAAAGCTGATAATTCATTCTTAACACATCTGTTTCTGAAAGATCATTGTAATAGTTGCACTGCCAAGCTCCAGTCAAGATGAAGAAAGGACAAAGCAGCTGGACTCCAAAAATTAATCTTGTGAAAACTAACTTTTTAGGATTGTGAAACAATCAGTATTTCTACCTGGAAGTCAGAATGCTGGATTTTTTCTTTGTAAGCGAAGATGTTCAATATTTAGGAACATCAAAGAGGTGATGGGCAGAGTAAAATCTGTATGCAATATCACACAAAGAACCTATGGCTGCAATTTGTTTTGTGTAAGAGCTGAATGGCAAGGCTTTACACTGTGTTGTTTTTCTTCTTGACTGTGTTATCAAGTGGCATGTGAGGTGCAAATACTTGGGATCTGACTCTGTGCTCCTTACTCAGCAGAAAGTCCATCAGAAGCAGCAGGAACACTGCCCTAGCTAAGAATTTCAGGTTGAATTTCAAAAAGTTGAGCTTGCTGCTGCTAACTGATTATACAGCATTAACTCTGCAGTTGCCCCTGTGAAAAAGATAAGCACTGAGACCTCCATTTCATAAGCATGAAAGAACAGGAAGCAAGTTTCTCTGTGGTTTTTCTGTGTACCATAGAAAACATGTTTGTGTTGTGGTGAGTATTGGGGCAAGCCAGGTCTCAAAACCCACAACTAAGCCCACCTCAAACCCACCCTTGGAGGATCTATCTAGAAAGGAATAACCCAGTAATACCACAAACCCTCATGTAAATCTCATTCTGGGAAGAGGGGGCACTAGCAGGATCACATCATCTTCAACAGCAGGGGTTAATATAAAAGCATACGGCAGAGTCGTCTTTTCAAATTAGTATTTCATTCCTAAGTGCCCTTTAGCACACTACATCACAGAACAGAGATGACATTTCTATCCTTGCAAATGTGCTGCACTCTTCTAATCAGGATGTGTTGTGTCGGTGTTGCTGGCTGGTAATACAGCCATGGCCTGCTGCAGCGATCTCATTTGTAATATCTTGCCATCCCAGTGGTGAGCTGTAGAGCTTTTTAAACAGGGCTGCATTGATAAGGAAAGAGTATCTGGTAGATGTGTCATGTTTCAAGCACAGCTGAAATACAAAATGTAGCACGGATTAGGAACAGCTTTTAACTAGGACTATTTACAGGTATAGACAAAACTCCTTGAATTGATTTATAGTCTCATTCATCCTACATTCTTTGTAGCACCAAGGGTGATGTAGCAGATTCTGCATTCCCCTACCATCCTGCACACTTCAGTTTAGCATTTCCTTCATTGTGCTGGGTTTTGGACCAGTACAGTAAAGTACGTAAGTGACATTGGTTTACTTGGACCCTACTCTGATGCAGATGCCAGAAGAAAATGGTTTTCACTGTCTCCAGTTATCCCAGCTGAGTGCAAGCAAAGAATTACCCAGTGTGTGTGGACTACAATCCAAGGAAGATTTCAGTGGTTTGCATTAGAATTTGGAAACAGCCTGGGAATTGGGTTAGTAGAGCGTGAGGTGAGGCTTGTGCATTAGCTGGATTTGCATAAAGATTAGTGGATCCACATTAGACTGTTTGGGGATTTGCTCATCAGTCAGAGTTACTCCCAGCTTCAGCACTGTATTGAACTCCAGGCAGAAGGTCAAGGATGACTGCAACCAAGAAGTTAGTCAGCATATGCGGTAAAGCTGTTTTAAGGCCTCCATCCCCTGCTAGACACAGGAGGAAACATAGTAACAAGTAATGAGGAAAAGGCTGAGGTGCCTGATGCCTGATTTGCCTCAGTCTTTAATAACAAGACTAGTTGTATTGAGGAAATCCAGCCTCCTCAGCCAGAAGACAGAGACTGGGAGAACTCCCCTGCAATCCAGGAGACAGTCAGTGACCTACTGCACCACGTAGACATACTCAGGTCTATGGAACCAGATGGGATACACCCGAGGGTGCTGAAGAAGCTGGCTGGGGTGCTTGCCAAGCCGCTTTCCATCATTTCCCAGCAGTCCTGGCTGACCAGGGAGGTCCCGACTGACTGAAAATTGGCCAATGTGACGCCCATATATAAGAAGGGTCGTAAGGATGATCTGGGAAATTACAGGCCTCTCAGCTTGACTTCGGTGCCTGGGAAGCTGATGGACCAACTCATCCTGAGTACCATCACACAACACATGCGGGACAACCAGATGATCAGGCCCAGTCAGCATGGGTTTATGAAAGGCAGGTCCTGCCTGACAAACCTGATCTCTTTCTATGACATGGTGACCTGCTTATTGGATGAGGAAAGGCTGTGGATGTTGTCTACCTTGACTTTAGCAAGGCCTTTGACACTGTTTCCCACAACATTCTGTTGGTGAAACTGGTTACTCGTGGCTTGGATGGGCACATGCCTTGCTGGGTAAAAAACTGGCTGGAGGGCCAGGCCCAAAGAGTTGTGGTGAATGGAGTTAAATCCGGTTGATGACCAGTCACCAGTGGTGTCCCCCAGGGCTCACTTTTGGGGCCACTCCCATCCTTACTGATGATCTGGACAAGGGGATCAAGTGGACCTTCAGTCAGTTTTCAGGTGACACCCAGTTGGGTGGGAGTGTTGATCTGCTCGAGGGTAGGGAGGCTCTGCAGAGAGACCTGGACAGGCTGGAGCCATGGGCTGAGGCCAGCTAGGGGAGTTTCAATCAGGCCAAATGCCGGGGGCTGCCCTTGGGCCACAACAACCCCCAGCAGCGCTACAGGCTTGGGGAGGAGTGGCTGGAGAGCTGCCAGTCAGAGAGGGACCTGGGGGTGTTGATTGACAGCTGGCTGAACAGGAGCCAGCAGTGTGCCCAGGTGGCCAAGAAGGCCAGTGGCATCCTGGCTTGTGTCAGCAATGGCGTGGCCAGCAGGGACAGGGAAGGGATCTTACCCCTGTGCTCGGCACTGGTGAGGCCGCACCTCAATGAGTGGGTTCAGTTTTGGGCCCCTCACTACAAAAAAGTCATTGAATGACTCGAGCGTGTCCAGAGAAGGGCAACGGAGCTGGTGCAGGGTCTGGAGCACGTGTTGTACAAAGAGTGGCTGAGGGAACTGGGGGGGGTTTAGTGTGGAGAAGAGGAGGCTGAGGGGAGACCTCATCTCCCTCTACAGCTCCCTGAAAGGAGGGTGCAGAGAGCTGGGGATGAGTCTCTTTAACCAAGTAATCAGTGATAGGACAAGAGGGAATGGCCTCAAGTTGCACCAGGGAAGGTTTAGACTAGATATTAGGAAGCATTTCTTTACAGAACAGGTTGTTGGGTGTTGGAATGGGCTGCCCAGGAAGGTGGTGGAGTCCCCATCCCTGGAGTAGTTTAAGAGTCCGGTCGACAGCACTGAGGGATCTGGTGTAGTTGGGAACTGTCAGTGTTACATTAATGGTTGGACTAGGTGATCTTCAAGGTCTTTTCCAACCTTGATTCTGTGATTCTGTGAAGGCATCACGGATCTGCTGCATCTAAGCATGTTTCAGCAGCTGGAGGTAGACAAGGAGGCTTTATAGCTTTCAGATATGTAAATCCCTCAGATTGTTGATGTTTCAGATGGATTATCAGTTTCTTGAACAACCTGCCTGAACATGTCCAGCTCTTTGAGACTGGATCAGAAATACTACATAACATCAATCATTGGTGGGAAAATCTATCAAGGGCTATTAAATGTAAGTAAAGGACTGACCCAGTCCTCCCCTCTGCTAGTCCACAACTATGAGTGCTGCAGACAGCAGGTAGCCCCTCATGTTCTCTCTGAACATCTCCTACCACCATTGCCTATATTATCAGGCTGACACTTTGTGCTAAGAAAACCTCACAAGCCTCTCCAGAAAAGAAACACCTAGCAGGGAAAAACATGAAGACAAATGATGTCAGTAAACATAAAAATTAAGTACAGGGAAAAGATGTATAGGTCATATGTCTGAAAAATAAAAACAGGAAACCAGCAGTACACACAGATCACGATGATCCCAATATTTCCCTCATCCCTGCACATGTCCAGGGAGCTGGTGGACACTGACCAGACACTGGACTTGGTGGAGCTTTGGCCTGACCTTCTGCAGCCTTTCTTTTTGATTAGTGAGGGGATGTACAAATCGGAGAAAATGGTATGTTAAGAATGGCTGATATCTCAATAGCATTATTAATACCTAGATCAAAAGAAAAGTCTGAGACTCACTTAAAATCTTTAGGTAACTAGCTACAGCAACTAGTCTGTAATGCTCAGAACTTGTTCTCCCTCTCACTTCTCCAGAGAATAATGTAGTATGCATGTGAGTGGGTAGAAGAGGTTATGAAGAAAGCTATTAACCCTAAAATAGAAGTCAAAACACAACATTAAAAGAAAAATATGCCGGCATTCAAAATACAGCTTTTTATTACTAAAATGAAAGAAAATTTTACAAAGCCGAAGATGGTAAAAAGAACAAGGCATGGTTTGGTGTCACCAATTTCTAGTTAGCATTTCTACATCATCCCCATATGTGTGCCAGCTGCAACACAGTTGTTTGGCAGCAAATACAATAAAAATAACTAGCAACCACAGCATGCTCTCTGAAAGATGACAGGGGTACCCAAGAGACCAGAGACTTTAGGTTGCAAGGCACAACTGGTGCAAGCCTGTCTCAGTAGCAAAAGGTATATGTAGACTTAAGCAAGGCTTCCTCTTGCAGCAATTTAGACTGTCTCAGGTCCCCTGTGACTGCCTTGGAGATATCCACCAGGAGCCTACAGTGCTGACAGGGAATTCGAGCTTGTGTAACTGACATTTTTGAAGTCTGGCAGGGAATATAATAGTAAATGATCGGCCATTCTCACATGAATTTACTTGCCAGAGTTCTAGTGTTACAGTAACTCAGACCCTATGAAAAGTCTACTGGGGCCAGAATCTCCTTCAGTCTAACCTAAATGTGCTACATGGAGAAATGAAAAACTTTGGTATACTCAGATTTTCCTTGAAAATTGGCTCCATATGTATTCAAAATTTTGGATTTGAAGCCTGCTACATAGTTTTGATGAAGTGACCCTGAAATCACTGAGATGGTATAGCAAGTTCTTGGGTTTTGACTTGAACTCCTCTTACGAAATACAAAAAACTAGTATTTATTAATCTGTCAGAAACAGATGTTGGTTAAGAGTTGACACCCATTCATTTGCCTCCTAATCTTAAATTGTCCGGATAGAAGTGGTACTAGGGTGAGACCATAAGATGGGTCACTAGAGTAAAATTTTATAAACATTTTGGAACAGTACAGCGAGATCATTTCCTCATTGCAGTGGGAAGAGAATAGATGTCTGATCCAGTGGTGAGAGCACTTGAGTGAGACTCAGAAGCTCTGGGCTGCACTTGAGATCCCTTTTGGTAAGTCACTATACTTCTTCACATTTTGTATTTTCATTTTGTAGTAATAGACTAATGTCCTTGTTATACATGCCTTAATAAACTGACTTGAAATAGCAAAAGGAGCATCTCAGTAAAAAAGGAGGTTTAAGCAGAACTCAGTAGCTCTTCCCGTAGTGCAGTTTCTAGCAACACACTGGGCTGCTGTCTAGCACTAGCTTACAGTATTATTTAGGAACTGACCCCAAAGCCTCTGTTTGCTCACTGTCAGAACAGAGATTTACAATGCACATTCTTCCACTAGAGTGAAAGAGTCAAGACTTCCCTACAGAAACTGGATTTTCCTTGAGGGTTTTGAATCCAAGTACATCCTGACCTTACTCACTGTCTGACAAAAATACTGCTTGTAGTGCTTTGTTTCTATGATGTCTTGAGAAATGCTGTAATAAGCTCAATGTTTCAGGCTGTGTGGTTTGCCAAACCTCTTAATTTTGGGATTATAGCAATTGGAATAGTTCTCTTTTGTACTCCACTTGCCTTCCTCCATGAATAGCCAGAATCCTGAAAGCTGTTGTATTTTTCATGAACAAGTGATTTTGTCCAAACTCACACCTGATATTTTGTCACCTGGCCTTTCTGGAGGCTTACCACAATCAACTGCAATTGTAGAGTGGTTACGTGATACCTTGCTAGTCCAGAAGGTCCATACCTGGGTTACAGAAGCACACAGAGGGTTCTTGCCTTGAGCAGACCGCCATGTCAAAAGTTTTGGTTTACTATGCATTTTCTTGAAGGTACTTTTTCATCTATCATTGCTGCAGTTTGTAGCCATTTTTTTTCTAAATTCCCAGTCTTTTGTTTAAAGTATAACACCTTACCTGACCCTCCCTTATTGTAAACATATTTGTAAGAACGTTCAAGAAAATGGTGAGCTTACTTCTAAGCAACTGAATAAATGCCAGAGCTGAGGAGTGTTTCTGGTTTGTGGGGACCCCTGATCTGACCAGTCATGGCAATTCTAATGCATGCTGTAGGTTGACAGTAGACACCAACAGTAGACACCAAAGTCAAGTACTGTATTGTGCTGAACTAATTTTCATTCATATGTTGTTTGCTTAGATGTGAAATGTCAGGGATTCTGGACAGTATTGATGAAATTCCACCTTCAGTGTCAAAACACCATCTGATTTCAGTAGGGCCAAGATTTTATGTCTTCTTGTGTGGGACATGGAACATATACCTTTGATGGAAATTAAAATATCAGCAAAGTTGCAGGCACATTCTTCCACCTGGGGCAAACGTACAAAGAATTTCCTTGCCATATATTATTCCAGGAAGCTTTATAAGTAATTCACAAGTCTTTGTGAGTGTTGACTGGACTTCCTGCATTCAACAGTCAAGCCTCAGGTCATCAGACTCTTATACTGTAAAGGACTCTTATATGTAAAGGAAAAAAGTCTTTAATCACCAGCGTGGACTTACCAAATCAATGAGAAAGTTACTTCTTGGCAGCATACACATCACTTTTCCACTCTAGGAATGAGTTCTATGTCTTCCACAATCTACTTCACTTTCAGGATAAATTCTGTCTTTTATCTCATCAAGATAAAACTGGCATAACTCCAGTGAAGACAATGAAGCAACTGCAGATTTACCAGGATGACATGGAGAGCAGATTCTGGTCCTTCCATTTTATAGTTGAGACAAACAAGGCCACAGACAGTGTGCTCATCATTGAAGGAAAAACTGGAATCTAATACCTACTGGTCTTTAAATGCTTGGCCTCCTCCCGAAAAAGCAAATAGAGAGAAGCTGTAGGAAAATTATATAAAGCAAAGCAATGACTTGGTACTTGATAGCTCCCTCCTGAATCACGAGTCATCAGTTCATACTGCACAGGCTAGCTAAGCCCCCTCCCACTTATGACATTTCTTACTGATACTAAGAAGTGCTGAGAGACACCAACAATATTAAGATACTGCAGAGGACATCAATAGAGGACACAGAACAAATTAGGAGTAGTTTAAAACTTTGGGCGGAGGGGAGAGAGAAAACAAGAAGCCTGCACCAGTGTTTGCCCTAGGAAAAGTATAAAAAAGGAAAATGTCACTGGGAAAATAGAAGCAGTAGAAAAAGGAGAGAAAAAACCCTCAAAAGCAAATAAACAGAAAGAAAACCAAAAGAAGGGCAAATTCTATTTGGGCCTATGCTGCCTGCTGAACATTTTTTTCTCCTGCAAGTATATGAGGCAATCCATATTCTTAAGCAAAAAAGAAAATCATTCCACTGCAATCTAGATAATTTCCCACTCCATTTGATGACATAATGCACTAAGAGCAAAAAGCTCTAAATCATCTAGAATAACCTACCAGTCTCACTTTTCAGCAAAAAGGAATGAACTTTATTCTAAACTGTTTCACTGTCAGTGCTAATGCCTTTTATAGCCTCTGTTAGGCATTCTGTACTACGTACTGCATTTCTCCCACATGGAGGGGGAGGTGGACGTGCCAAGTAAGTTCTTCACGCAGGTGTAGCTGGTCTAACAGGTGTCTGCCTATACATACAACAAGCAGTTTCTCCTTTCCAGAGGCATCCCCAAGACCATTTCAACAGGATAGGCATAAGCAAATAAAAGGAAACAGACATTGCATTAAATACCTCTAGATGTGCTAAGTAATTTTTTTTAACATCATTCTGCCCTTCTCCTGCAGTAGCAAGTTGCTGTTGTGTCTTTTCTCCCCTTTTGCAGAGTGCTAAATCCAGCCAGAAAGCTGTTATGAAAAAATACCCGAGGGAAGTGTGATGGAGAGTTTCTCTTCACTGATTTCTTTTCTAACATTGTTTCTTCCTTCCTCCCCTCTCCACCCTGTGGACTCGATCCTCAGCCCATTGATGTCAAAGGAAAAACCCACACTGACCTCATGTGGTTCTGGATCACGCTTCCATTCCTGGGCCATTTGTTTTTATAAGTGAGCTAACAGGAGCACTAAAAAATCCTGTCAGTGGAGCTCTGAAAGTGCCATCCACTGCCCTAATGGCTGGTGTGAGTTTTCAATGGAACTGCATCATTTGAATCCAGGATAATATTTTACCTTCAATATACCACCATTATGAATTCATTTGACATTCTATGTACAGTAATAACAATGAATTTGCTGGATATTGAATGTCACATACTTTCACAAGTACAGCATTTCATTGTAATGCACAGCAGCATTAGTTTAATGATACCAGAGTTTTTCCAGATTCCTTTCTTTATGTCCCCGCTTTCTCAAGGAGAACAATAAATACTCCTTAACAATGCCTAAGAAAAATAAAATCATATTTTGCTTTTGGAGAGAAATATGATCTATATGCAGGCCTCTAGCAAGCTGAACAACGCTTCCTGGGACGCTGTGAGCATGAATTTGTGCGCAGACGCTTTTTCTAACCATATAATGCATGGCCTGGAATATTAATCAGGGGGTTTTTGATTTGTTTTGCTTTGCTTTGTGGTTGTTCGGGTTTATTTTTCCTTAATTGATTCCAGAGTGCAAAAGGAAATAACCTTGCTTCAAACCATCCTGCAGTAAAATATAAAAAGATATGAAGATGTTAATCTGAAGGATGGTCAGGAGATTAATTTTAAAATGAACATTATAGAGTTGATTGCTGAATATTTCAAGTAGCAAGGAACAACATGGAGTTGTTTTTTGCAATACAGGATGTGAAATTCAGGGCCAAATCCTACCTCTGTTTCCTACACAGGTTATCTATAGCAGAGTAACAAGCCACACTGCACGAATGTGGTGAGCTGGGCTGAATCCCACTACTGGTGGAGTGAGGTGCTAGGAAGTGAGGGGGGGAGTGGGTTTCCCCAGTGCCAGATCAAGGGAAGGCATGGGGTTTTAATCCAGCGCTAGGGAGAGGCAGTAACAAGGAGGGGCTACAGCCGCCTTAGACTTCTGGCCAAGCCTGCACCTTTGTGAGGATGTCACCTTTGAAGTATCTGTGACAGCCTTCACCCCATCACAACTCAGGTATCAGCTGGATATCTCAGTCAGGAGAAATTCATAACTGTGCACCCAGTTGTTTTTTTTTAGTAAGGATGCACATGTGCAAGTGCTTCACTGCATGAGTGACTCCATGTCACTTACCTGCTATTTTTGTGAGATGGTCATCAGCTGGTCCCATTTCTACACAGTGGTGCTGAAGCCTTGTCATCCACTGTCACATCTGCTGGGGAGGTTCTCAGAGTGGTAGCCTGGTACTTCATCCTCCTCAGGAGACAAAGTGACTTGTATGCAGAATGGGTTTTTTGGCTGCCTGCTGGTTTTACAGGTTATTCTAAAAAAAAAAAAAAAAAAAAAAAAAAAGAGAGAGAGAGAGAGGCATGTTATCTTTTACTGTAGAAGGAGTGATCACTGTGTAAATGGATTTTTTTTCTAACCTTTGTGCAAATTGTTGGGAAATGCAGTGACTGTAAATGTCCATGAAGAAATACAGATAAACCTTCTCTGATTAAAACTATTTTCTGAAGCATTATTTTTTGTCATTTTAAGGGGAAAATTAGTAATATTTCTGGTGACAAAGTAAACACTGACATCAGCTGAGCTGCTAGTAGTGCAGAGTCCCTCAAGACTTTTGTCATGGGAGGACTTTGGTTATTGCCTAACATTTTGCTGAACTCTACTGAATCACAGATAAATCCATTGTTTCTATAAATGGTCCTTCAGCAAGGTGAAAAGAAATATTGAGTAACCAAATATGACAAGGATTGATTGAGAAAAACTCCTTGATGGGCATGTGGAAGTCCAAGGAATAAGAGTAGACTGCAATTAGCATGTTTTTATGTGGTTTGTTGTAACATGAGTGCGCCAGTCCTCTCTTTATTTAAAAGCTCTTGGAGCTGCAAATTTTGAAGCTGTCTCTTTAGCTTTATGTTTGCTTGCATGTATTCTAGTTTTCATCTGAGAATACAGAGGCTGTTTCCAAGGCAAGGTGCCCTTCAGTTCAAAATACAGAAGCATGGTGAATATATTAAACAATGAAATGAGTAAGACAGCAACTGTAACTATTGCAGCTAATGCTACATCACTCAGCCTTGCACAGAAAGAGTTGAATTTACACAATTATTTGCAATGAATGTGCTCCAGAAGGCCAATCAGCATTTTGAATGAAAGAGAACCTAGGGGAAAAATTGCTCATCTCAGATAAAATAATGAAGGCAATAATCAGTGGGATAAGGCAAAATGGATGGCAAGACCCGCTTGTTAAATATTAGCTCTTCAGACCCATACAACAATAGAAAAGAACTGCATCCTAAATGAGATACTGTTATGTCACCTGTCATTGATGTTTAATCATGTCTGGACAACATTATTTTTTCCCACTTATCTCCTAGTGCCAATATCTTATCCCCAGTACTGTATGTAGGCTTTCAGGCAGCTGTTCACATATGGTAGTTTTGGGGATGGCTGGGTTAGGAAAGTCTGAAATCTGGGTTCCTCATAATAACTGATGTGACATCTCTATATCCAGCTCTCACACCACTGAATGGCCAAGGAAAAATTTCACCATAATTAGATCCTGTTGATGAAATGCTGCAGACAAAAGGTCTCTATGCATGAGGATGAAATGGACTTGCCTCAGCTATTTGTTTGTCACTTATTTAATGAGACATTGATTGATAATTTACCAATCTCTGCATTGCTTTTTTGTAGGGCAAATATACCAGTATGTTCATGTATATAAACAGATAAAAGACAAATGGAAGAAGCAATGCAAGCAGACGTGTTTTAATGAAGAATTACCAATAGGTAAGTGATTCCAGACAATACACAAAAGGCAAAGGTTTAGATCAAACTATCTGAACAGTGACTTGAAAGAGTTCAAAGCAAAGCATAGGGATGTCCCAGGAGGGTTTATGTGTTTTACCTGTCAATTCATACAATTGCCTATTAGATCAAATCAAATATTTCACTTGTAGAGTCCATGAAGTGATAGAGCACAGACAGACAGTTTTTGATGTGTCAGCATGTCAGTGGTGAGACACTAGACACATGATGTTGCACTCATCATGAGCTTTGCTTCACGAGCTTCACTTCTTGGGCAACAGCGAAATAGCAGCAGAACTGCAGCTATGCTACCTGGCTGATACGATCACCAGCTTCAAACCAACGCAGGCTCTATGAGTGAGATGAGCACAAAACCAAAGATACTAATTGCAATGATACCTCAATTGTGTGTAACACTTTTCTTCCCCCAAAGCACTTAAGAGCAGGGAGTATTTCATGCACTGTTTAAAGGAACATGATTGCTTAACAGCACATGGCAATTTTGCTTGAGAACTTTGGATCAGAAAAGAAGAAGACTAGCCCACCTAATTGAAAGTGTAAGGCGGTCACATAGGCAGTAATCTTTCAATATGCAGTGAGAACAGGATTTCTATCCTCAGTCTCTCTGACAACTGCAGTTTAATGCTTTGTGAAAACCAGCTATTCTGTCTCGAGCTTTACATATTTGCTGATGGCAATCCCAGAAAGTCAAACCTGTTAACTCCATGATGGAGAGGATGTTTAATTTTATTTTAGAGGAAAATTAGCTATATCACTTCTTCTAGCAATTTAGAAGTCTTATGGACCCTGAGTTTTTAGTTATGAGATGTGACATGATAACAGCTTTGAGTGAGGCAGCTGCTTCTTATAATCAGATGGAATCTGATCATTAATCTAAAATGTCCAGCTATATTTACTGCTTCTTTTAATAAAAATATGAATTTCATACATATTCTATCTAGATATGTTCATGAGCTGCCTGAACGTACAAAGCTAGACATTTTTCATTTTCATCAAATGCTATGTTATGTTGTGACACTTTAACTCTACAATTAAGCTCTTTTAATTTCCTAGAAAGAAAATCCATCATAAGCTCTGTGTCATCATTTCAACACTTCCTGTCCTTTTACATAACTCTTACTCTAGTAATCTGCATTTTAAAAAGGCCTGTTTGGCCACATGCGGTCTCCAACTTCAGAATCTGTTTAGAGAATTAAAATGCTTACGAGGGGAGATGTGACATTTGGCTTGAGCCTCTTACAGAAGCTGGAAAAAAACTTAAAGATACAAGAAGCCAGATTGTTAGGAGATAAATGAAAACATGACTTTGTGTTACTGAGTTGTGTGAATTTTTCCTGGACTTTGTCCTGTACAATTAAACAAGGTATTTAAGTACATGCCTAAATTAAAATATCTCTAGCTTAGTCTCATTTCCTCCCACAGATTTTATTTCTACAATCTTCCCTATGCACACTTCCCTTCGTTCTCTTCCTCATCCTCATTGTGCTCACCCAAACTGTAATTCAGTTCCTGAAGCACACCGGAAACTTTTCAATTGTTTTTAAAAGAGAGTAAAGTCTGATTAAGTAATGTGACATCACTCTAGCACTAATGTTCAATCCCAAATTAAACCTTTGGTGGTTTTAGTTCTCTGTGTGCGTGTTTTCTTTCAGCAGCTAATGACAAGTCTTGGAATATCTGAAACATGTCTCCCTTTCTCCACCCCAGTCACATCCTAAATAAACAACCCACCCATAAGTACTTATTCTGCACTGGATCTAGTTTTGCTACTTCCATTCCCAAATTTGGTACCTCTTATATTCTATGGTTATCCAGGTACTGCTGGATTTACAAGACCTGACTTGCTCCAAAATCTCCCGTGATCCATTTTTTGGTGAAGTTAGCTGTTTCTTGCATAGTTTCCTCTTAACTGCATGTGCAATACGGACATCCTCAAAGGAGCTGTCTGTATTTTTTTCTGACTTCTCACATCGGTTTTTGTCATATCCAGCAATTTCTTATGTCAGGTCCAGCAGTTTTCCAAAACTATTTGATAAGTTAAATCTCAGCTCAGCCAGCACCTGGTCATCTGCCTGCTGCCCTATCACTTTCCCTGAAAAAACTGCACCAGCTAAAGATTTCTCTTCCCAGTTCCTGCTCCCTGTCACTGTGCACAGGGGTCAGTGAAACTGTCTTTCTTTGCATAGAGCTGCCTAGTTCTTTCTTCATGAAGCTTTGCCACAGTGATGTTTCCTTTAAAAAAAAAATAATAATCTTATTTTGGTAAATAAACCGTCATAATTTGTTAACAAAAAAGCAAACTCACTTGCAATATGGATGTCCCTACTGTATGGACAACTTGATTTAAAATCTAATAAAAGAGAATGTCTTTCAGTTTTTGTTCCCTGTTGCACAGTGATTTTTAGTTTTTTTCACTTCAGGATGCTGTATTATTTTTGCCTTCAAACCTCATATTGGTAAGATGAGGAAAAGCAGAGGGATTCAGTTTTGTTTCATCGTCATTTCAGTTTTCTCTAATTCATGTCAGGTTTATACACAATGAAGCAGTCCGCTGCACAAAGGCTACAGCTTTTTAACCACCAAACTCCTTCTACTTGTACCTAATATCACATAAAATATGCAAGATTTTGCTGTTAAATTACCAGGTTGTTGCAGAAAAATGCAGGCTATGCTATCAATACTGGATATGTTGTGCCTTGCACTGACTCACTGCTTGCCCCAACCTGCACTGAACACTGTCACCACACTCCTTCACCCCAGCCTTGTGCCAGATGGCACTTCCACCCCAGCTTTCTTGTCCTCAATATTCGTAGTCTTTTCCTGTACTTCCACCTACAAAACCCCCTCCTAAAATTCAGGCATAGCACAAATGGCGGAAGTGGCACAGCACAGCTCAAAGAGTAAACTCCCCCCAAAACAGGATGACATCATCCAAAAGCCAGCACTGTTTCTGGTTCATCCTCTATCCATGCCCAAGAATGGTATGTACAGACTAAATCCATGCCAGGCAGCACACTAATGGCTAAATAAGGATGTATACTGCATGCTCAGGTATAGTTGTAGAGATTAGGGACTGAGAAATCATCCTTCACTTTTTAAAGTGTTTTCTTTGATAATATATCAGATCTAAATATATCATATTCTTATAGTTCAGTGCAAACTGATGATTTAGGTCCTTTCTCTACAAAGCAGGTCATTGGTAGTAAGTGGTGGCAATATTAACAGAAAACCTAGAGAGGAACCAGTAGATTTCACCATGTCATTAGTGAAGATACGGGGAAAATTGGCAAAAGAAAATTATGTAGCTTAGTAAATATGTTTGTTTTTCAGTGGTTGTCACAGCTAAAAGACCATGTAGTAAAGGGGTGGGGGGACACACAAAGGGGGGGGGGGGGGGAAGAACAAGGAAAATTAGATGGGAGTAAGTGACAGTTTGTCAATCCTGTGTACAAATGCTGAGGTAGTGAACAGCTCCGATCACCTACCGCAAGCTATCGCAGAGCATTTGATATTCTGCTCCAAGTATTTTTTTGTCAGCAGCTGACCAGTCACTGTGAAAATTTCTCAATTTTATACCAAGCATTTCTATCAGGTCAGTATTATAGTACATTCTTTCTGAGCTTAACAGCATCAGCAAAATAAAGAATGCAAATAATGTTCCTGATCTAGCAACAGCAGCAGCCAGCCAGATCACTGTCTCTTTCCATTTAAACTGAATATTTATGTGTTGAATTTTAAATATCATCTTCCTATCACTTTTCAATAAATTAATTTTTCTCACCCAAAATGTCTTGAGTTGTGACTGCATAATATTGGTGTTATAGGGACTGTCCTATTTCCAGCCACAGATAATTTACTTAAAGAATGGCCCAGTCCTGTCATGCAAATTTCAGCTGGCCAAAGAAGTCACCATTCTGTGAAGAGATAATAATGTTGACTCTAATCTGTGTGCCAGCTGACCTCTGTTTATAATTGTGTACCAGTTAATACCTAAACTGAAAGTAAGTCTGAGGAAGAACTTGAAAAAACCAACTCAGAACCTCAGGCCCTGCAGTACACTAAAATCAGCAATAAGATTTAGGTGAAAATGTAATTATTTTAATGTTGCCTAGATGTAATTGTAGAGAGCAGGGTCTACAAGTAACATCATCCAGATTTTTGTCAATATGCTATCCATTCTACTGATTTTACACCCACAGGGATTTTCTTGAGATTTAAATCAGATCTTCAGGAAACTTGAGCACTGAAGTGGTCTGTAAGCCACCAGCAAGTACATGTCCAGTTCATGTGCATGATGACTGGGTGACCAAATTGAGATGCTTCCTCTCTTTTCCATTTGTGTTCCTCCTCTGCCATTTGTATATTGCATATTACAGTACTGCTATTAAGATAAGAATGACCACAGTTTCTCCTGTCACTGTTTTTTCCCCATTTAATTTCAAGTAATTGAAAGAAAGCAGTAAAGCTCAAGAAAAAAAAAAAAAAAATCAAAAATTGTACCTACCCTGGAAGACTCTTTTGCTGTAGTTCTGTCCCTAGGAAACTGGAAGAAAGCAGCAAAGTTATCCGGAAGGGCACTGACGAGTTCATCGATGTGGTCATGGAAGCTGGGAGGAGAAGACAGGAGAGTGTGTCCTGGCAGGCAGTGCGGGTGCCGTCGTTGACGTCTGGCATAAGAAACAGAATTTGCTGAATGATGACTGAGCCAGGCTAAAATGTAAAGGTTATAATGTGGTGACTCTTAGCACATGGAGGCCACGTTTCCTTTGCAGTCAAAGGTGTGATTAAGGCATTAATAGTAATAATAACCATTGTACTATTTCTGAGGGTTCCACAAAGGATGATGCAGGAAAACTCACTCATTTCTGCTTCCTCTGCCAGAAAATTTTCAGGGCTCTGGGCATCAAAAAAGATGGGAAGTTACTGAGTGAAATCATCTCTGATTTCACGAGAGTGAAAGCATGCTGGCACACCGCAGACTTGCAGGAGACTCTGTGAACTTCCTTAGGTAATGTCACATAAGTCAGTGGTCAAGCCACTGCCATCTAGTTTTCACTGCTGTGGTACCTGAGGTACCTGCAAGGTGGAGCTCACTCCAAAAAGCCTACTGATGCAATCACTTGTCTCTATTGGAAAGCATAACCTTGACTTCTTAAAGAAATAGATGGTCACGTTCTCAGTTGATACAAATTGACATAAATACATGCTATTACAGAAATTTATATCAGCCATGACTTTGCTCCAGGATTCCCATGGGTTTGCTTGTATATTCATAATCTTTTATGGTGCAGGTTGCAAATCAATCTGTGGCTCCTTCAAATCAATCCATTAAAAAAAGTTATTCGAAATGCATTTGTGGAGTGGTACTTAGGTGTGACCCTGGAATCTAAGGCAAAGCTGAGGACTGGCTTTGGTGGAAGTTCTTGCTAGAATGGAGATCAAATCAACCATCTTTTTATGTTGATTTTAAACCAACATTTTGACATATTAAATTCTTTGAATCCCAGGCACAATAATAAATATGTGGTTTGAACACCTTAAAGAGATTATTTCCATGGAATCTAACATAATCCTACATAGTTTACAAAACAAAACACAGGTTAGTTGGAGGCAGGAAAATTCATTCTGGTTACATTTCCAATAGATTAAGTTTAGCAGGATTAAAATTGCTACACTGGAATCATTCAAATGGAATTTTTTGGCTTTGCAACAAAGTTGCCTTATCTTTATTTAACTTCATTGTTTTATCAGCTGTGTCCTGTTTTCTGCTTCATTGACAACTCTGTTCACACCTAATCAGAACACATTAAATTCTGGATTGGAGGTTCATCCAACAAAAGCTTACATGTGGGGGACTCTGTGTGTTTTGCATCATTAAGATTTTTTCAGCATTCACATGCCATTTTATAGTTAGAAGAGATTTTACAATTTTACTTTTCTTTTTAAAAAATCTCCTTCAGTATTGTCAGCCATATACAGCATCTGGCAAAGTGTTTTTTGAAGTAGTGAAATTCAGGCCTCTGAGTTTATTATGTGTTCCACCAAAAAGATGCATTTGTAAAACGGGTAGAAGAGATTTCAAAAGGATAGTAGGTCACATTTAGAAATCAAAGATTTGATAGACACCACAAAAGTGGAATTTAGTCTAATCTTGGACATTTAGAGACTTCTAAACTGGAAATAAATCTTTTCAGATACTTGTCTCATAAAATGCATCCCCATGGAATGTCACCGAATTGCACACTCTTGAATAATTTCTTTAATTAGTGACATGGGAAGAAGTTTATTTCAAAAAATGAGTTCTTTCTTTTCCTGCTACACAAAGCAAGCCGCAAATGTTTACATGTGGAAACTAGAAATCTACTTTTTCACTAGGGATATTCTTTAAATTTCATCACAGATTTTAATACTGTAAACTTCTGGAGTTGTTTGATTCTCTCATATACCTTACAGAACTTCCAAGCCCAGTGTCACAGGAGTGCAGGACAGTGAAATATAGTTATAAAATCCATGTTCCATATCTAACACACATGGTCTAAGGAAATTTGGAGCAAGTTAAACACATAATGGCTTGATCTAAAAACTAATGAATTCAATGGAAAATAATTAACTAGGGAACTCCTGGGTAGATGCTAGGATCTCTGTTTTCCCTGAGACAGCCCTGCTCAGAATTTCTTTCTCCCTCTCTTTCCCACCCTCATATCTCGCTGCCAGTAGTCTGCAAAGATCACTCTCCATTAACTTTGACTGTCTTAACATAAACCATCTACCCCAGCTTGGCCACCTAGGAGTTTCTTCTATATAGAAAAAGAGAAGAAGAACCTGTTCTAAGAGAGATGTCTGAGATCATCAGGGGAAAATATCTTTCTGGATGTATGTGCCTCTTTTGGAAAGTTCTTTAGACTAAACACTGAACTTTCAAACAGCTATTTAGGTAAGAGGAGCTTACCTAGGTCAGACTATTCTCTACAGGAAGGAAAATTGATTATTTTAGCTATTCAGAGCAGAGCAAAAAATTAGAATCAAAATGTAACAAAACTTGGGTGGAAAAGGAAGAAAACAGGGCCATCTCCCTGAGAAAGGAGAATCTCCCATAAGATGACACCCTTGCATCTCTCAACCTCAACAGCAGGTGCAAAGCATCATGCAGTCAGCAGGAGCTGTCAGGTGAGCTCTGCTTCTCAGCTTTGGATGGAGGATCCTATCAGTGGATGCCTGCCTCCTCTTAAATGCAGAGTTGTGGGTTTCCTTAAGAAAATATATTTAAAATAGGACTCCTACAGTACATTAGGAAATTGCTTTCCTTCCCCTCAACTACTTCTAAGAGCCCACGGATTGAGGTTTGATATAATAAAACATAAACCTGGTTGCTATATAATTAACTCAGAATTTAATGAGCAATAAAAGTACAATTATGCCCTTGTAATGCATTAAGCTTATACTCCTTCTTAATCCATTTGAAAGGGCTCTCTAGGTGTTCACTTGGCAAATAACAAAATAAAGCAAGTCAGAAATTATGCTTATTAAATGTAAATGTGTATCTTTAGCAATTGATAGCTAACGTCATAGGACAAACTTGCCAAACTTAATTAAATGAATAAAAGCAATTTTGCCCTTAATATCTCCTTAATTACAAGGCTAAATTATCTTTTACATACCATGCTGTACCAAGGTGTGAGCTGGCATGAGAAACCATGCTCTAGAGATTTTGACTCATCATGTGAGAACCTACAGATATGCACAGAACTGAACAGATACAGAAGAGTTTCTCCTCCTTTTCGGAAAGGGGAAACGAAATATTACAACATTACATCTTTTGCCACAGTCACATCAGAAATCAACAGTAGACCCAAAAACCAACTTCAATTCATGTAAACCTTGATTCATTACTTTACCTCTAAAACAAAGTTATACCTAAAGAAACATCTCACCTGTTGCAAGGATAGCAGCTAGCTCAAAAGAAGACTTCATCTTAGATGAGTGTTTCATTTACAGTTTTCAGTGCTTTACTTTTATCTTTATCACATGCCAGTCATAAGCTACAAATAACCCTTAATGTTTAGAGGATTTTTATAACAGATTTCCAGATTCCTAGAACTGATTACCCCCAACCTTCCCACCCCGCCCCAATAAAATACACTTGATGGGAATTTACCGGTGATGTTCACTTTCTAAGTAACCAGATCAGAATCCTTTATTTTAATTATTATTGTGCTTCTCCATTCCAGCTATATCAGTCTCTTATTCAAATTAAATATTGATGTCTAAATTAAATGTTTTAACCTTCTCTAAATAAGCTATCTCAGTGAAGCATTCTGATATTTCCAAACTGAAGTTTTTAAGAAATGTCATTTTTTGTGCATACTTTTGCAACTTTCATTCCTTGATTTAGAACAAAAAAATGCCAAAATATTGCAGTTTCTCCTGTAAAAGGAATTCTAAATTTTGACTAGCCCTATAAATTAAACTAGCCCTCAACTCCATTTTGCATGCACAATGGGTAAATAGCACTGGGGATTTGAAGTGAATTTTTAAGGAAAACTCTGCAACATATTCCTCTCACCATCACTGTGAGTAATGGTATAATGAGGACAGATATGAACTTTTAAAAACTATCCAGAAACCTGTTATTTTAAAAAAAAAAAATCTACTTTTTTCCAGTATATTTTACAAGTGCTTGAGAACCACCAGAAGTCCTTCAAGCCCGTATTTTAATATGACTACTGAAAATACTATGTTGTAATTTTCTCTATTTTCCTGGAATCTTTAGACTCTTTAGTAGGAAGCACGCTGTTTTATCTTACATTAAAGGCAAAAGAATCAAAACACAAAACAGAAAAGGTTGCCCATTTATTGAACTGCAGTACATCAGAGATTTGCAGAATAATTAACAGAGGACAAAAGGATTAGCAAAAAATGCAAGCTCCTTTCAGGAGATTCTTTTTGAAATGCTTTATTCATTAAAGAAAAAGGAAAGTTTCCAAAATATCTTGTGAGTGATATTATTCAGCAGCATTTAGGGATTTTTGAAAACTAGAAATTCATACAGTGTGCTTTCATACAGCTAAATGTTGCATTTGCATTCTAGAAGATTTCTTGTTAAAGAAGAATCTTTGAAAACCTGCCACAAAATATCATGAAAATCTACCAAGTCTGATTACTTTGTATTGCTTTAACGGTATATAAGGGACCTACCAGCAGAGGTAAATTACATTTGCGCTTGTTTCAAGTGTTATAAATGTGAAGGTTCTGACCGGGTTTTTAGAAATTTTGAAGTCAGGTTGAGCGTTAATACTAGTGGTATTATATGCCAAACACGCTGTGGTGTCAGTGTGTTAGGTCAATGCATCTTCACTGTTACTTAGCTACTGCATCACTGAAACGAGAAAGATTTAGACAGGTTGTAATTCTGGACAGAATTTGGCTCCAAGAAGGAGAAGAGTAGTCAATTGAAACTAAATCCTGACCATTTAAATGACATTCACCTCTGAAAACTCTGCTTAAGATGGTAAGAGCTTTGGTTTGGGGATCCCATTATATGTGAAGGAAAATACATGGTGCTCAGCTTCTCAGCTGCATTTCCTCAGACAGTAAATTCTCCCCATATTTAAATCCCTTTTCTGTTATTCTGTATACTTCCCTTCAGCTGAGGTGCTTGTCATACATTTTTGTTCTACCTTTGGGCATTGGCATGCTGTGCTCTGCAAGAAAATATACATATACACTGACAGAAACACTCCTATTTCACTTACACCTCAGCTGAATTCAGTGAGATTTCACTAGGAGGAAAAGCTGGCCAAGGATCAAAATCAGGCACAGCCTTTTGGGTCTCTGTCAGGTTCCTCCTGAACCCTGTGCTATGGATGAGGATGTCCAGCAAGGAAGGCTGAGGGTGGGACACTTTTCCAAACCACCTTCAGAGCACTGGTCTGACCCCAGGGAAATACAGTCATTGCTCCCTGTCCCCATCGCTCTTAATGTCATTGCCCAGCCACTGCTCCACTGTAGCTTTCTCAGCCAAGGGGTATTTGTTTTAGAGATCTTTGCCATATAAAGGTTTTAATATGTGGCTTGGAGTGGAGAGGATTCATAGATCCTCATAAATCTGCCCTAGTATATACCCTCAATCACCCCTCACCTCGAGCACTTAAGGTCCCTCTGCTTCCCCTTGGCTCTCTCAAACATCTCCGAGTTACTCATCACACGCAGATATGCATGCCCAAGCCAGTGTATGAAAAAGAAGTAAAATTTCACAAGCACAACATTTGTGACCTGACTTGTTAATTATAAAGAGGCTGTAGAGATATCTCTGTCCTATTCCCTTCTCAGATTTATACATTATGCTTTCTATTTAATGCTGCAGAAAGGTCTTTGTGAACCCCAGAAAGTGGCTTGTACTGCATTAGTTTTCCATACCAGAGCCACAAGATCTCAGGATCCATGAAATACTCTTAAGAGATTTATGGAAAGCAGCTGAGAAAAGCAGACTTAAGCGGGTTTAAATTTACTTTGCAGAAATCCATGTATCTATTGAACAATTATTAAGACTCCCACAAACTGAAGAAAATACGTTCTCTAGTATGCTGGCTATGGATATTACTTGTGATTTGGTATCACAAAGTAATCCTTCATTTGAAGGATGTTCAGGAGATGACTGGGGTCTCAGGATGCATGACTTTAATTCTAACCTCATTTGCAAGTGAGGCAACCTAGTGCCTCAATTTACCATTCAAAAAATGAAAATTGTACATCTCTTCCCCCAAATGGTGTTCATAAGATAATTGCACAGATGTTATGAAATGCTCATATATTAGTTTAATGAAAATCCTAGAATATAAACATATCCCCAAGCTATGGTCAAAACTAAACAAATAAAAAGAAATCTATTAGGAAAAAGTTACCCTACTTGGAAATGATCGATGATTTCATTTTTTACACGTGACCCATTTATTCAAGACACAGGAATCATCTGTTGAAACAGAAATATATCAAGTGAAATTTTAATCAAGCTGTCAGGCTTCATTCTAATTCTTAGGCAGTCTACATAGAGGAGAGAAAGGGAGAGGAAACATTAAAACTGATTCTCATAAAGAAATGGAGAGACAGAGAGCAACAAGCTGTGCTGATATATTAATTATCTATTTATAATATGTAATCTTTTCAACTTCTGTCATGTTAAAATCAACAAAGAATTTAGCTGAAGACAGCCATAAAATGAACTGATTACAGTTTGCGTACAACAGCGATGAAAGAGCAAATACACACAGCTATGCAAATGTGAAATATAACATGACAGAAAGCACAGCCACGGTGATAACAGCAGGTAATTGCTGGGCTCTGTAGCTCTCCCACCAGACCGACTCTGTGATATTTCCTTTGTTCTGTAACTGGCACATTTTTGGCACATGGGAGGGAGGGGGAGGAAGCAAGCTGAGGCTGAACTCCTTGTGAATGATGCTGCAAATGTGCAGAGTGCCAGAGCAATGGGAGGGCAGGGCTAGGCAGAGCTGAGCCTTCAACGTACCACCACATCTAGCAACTGGGAGCAATAATGTCTAATAACGATACACAGCCAAAGGTTAAAGGCTGACATTCGCCCTTTTAATTCCACCACAAACTCTCCTGAAGGCAACATGTTGAAGGCCTGATCCAGCTCACTGGAGTTAATGGTAAGATCCCTTACCCCCATGCAATGGCTTGGGGTCAGTACCAAGTCTGAAAGCTCACTAGGTAGCAAAAACAGCAGAACCTTTAATGCATATATTTGCATGCACAGCAATTTAGTGATACTTCTCATGGAACTACAAAAACGTTTGAGCTGTGAAGTTAAAAATCAGATTTTGTGGTGTCATCATGTTGTATCTGGTAGTTGTATCGTTAATCACAGTCGCGTCATCATGAGCACAGCATGTAGCACATCTCTAGCTGCCTTCCTCCTCTTCTGTTGATACATGCCAGAATTAAAAGTAGCCATTGCTCTGGGGTAAGACACTTAATCCTTTTCTAGTTCTGATGCCTACTATTTTTGGTTGTATTTTTGTAAGCATTTGAGTGGTTTTGTGCAGGCTTGCGTTTGGGGATCCAGACATAAGCCCAGAAGGAGCTGGATATATCCTACCCATAGGCAGGCTACACTAGCAAGGACTCAGAACCAGCGTGATGCCAGAAACAGATTTTCTGTACTGGAGCTGGGTGAGGCAGACTGGACAGAGTAGGCTTGCCTACTTCAATATCCATCTGTGCAAAACTCCATGTGAGCCTTAATCCCATTTTCAGAAGTGGCTTTGGTGGTTGCGCGTCACCAGCTCCATGAAAGTCCATAGTAGACCTAGGGCAGTGGTGCAAGTTCGGAAAGCAAAGTGTCTGAATCCAGACAAGCTTCAAAAGTGTTACTACCTGCTGTGTTTTGTGTTCTTTCTCAAGCACTACAACTACATCTGTAACAGTACTTTGCTATTACTTCATTGAAATGCTGGGGTTTCAACCCCAAGCCCCAAATTAAGGCTGACATATGGGTGATTCCCACAGCCCTTCACAAAGGGGGGGTGAGTTTGCCTTTAAGCTTCCCTCCAGGGTGGGCCCGGCCTTGCAGACAGAGCCGTTGGGTAAATGAGCCCCAGGTGTCTGCGTTAAGTAAGCAAAGGTCAGGTGTCCCACTGAGGGATAAAAGCTGGGACCACTTGCAGGCAGGGGCAGTGTCTGTCTGTGAGGTGGATGCCCTGTGCAGAGTTCCCTGTTGGGGAAGGGCCTCCCACCTCCCTGGAACTGGGCTCCAGTCAGGTCTGGCTTTTGTAAATGTGGGCTGTGTAGAGATTCAGTGTGTGGCTTCCTTGGTCTTATGTGTTTGGCTTGTTGACTCATTTGTCTCCCATCCCTTCTATGGGAGACTGCATTTCACCATTTATTCCCCCCATTGTTGGTTGTGTGGTGTTGTTGTTGGGGTCAGTGGGATTGATGTCAATTATGTATCATCTGACTGACTTGTTTGTACCCCCTGTGTTAACCCATGTACTGACTCTTTTGTATCAAATACAATTTGATTATTGGTTCATCTTTATGCTAGCTGTCCTTTATGCTAGGCCTGATAATTGGCAAAACATTCAACAGGAGCTAGAAACTGGTCTTCCTGTGTGAGACTGGACCCTTGTCAGGGATATGTCACCATCCTTCACCATCCCCTCTTCCCTGCTTCATGCCATAGGATCTGGTCCCAGATCCATGCTCCCCATTTGACATGCAGTTCCCTTCCCAAGAGCTAGTCTTACAGGGTAACTTTGCTGTAGGCATGTGTGACAAACATGGAAAATATGGGCTGGAGCCTAGGGCAGAGCCCAGAAGAGTCATTCTCCATCATTTCTAAAGGGAAAACATTTAAAGTTCTGCTGCACAAACAGTATGTGGAGTTGCAACACATCCTGATTTGCACCAGACCTAACTTCTGTTAGTCACCAGATCCCCCCACCCTTCTGTGTTCAGTATTAAGCAACTATACAACATGAGAATTGATGGAACTATAATGAAATACTGGTCTGATCCCACAACACAGTTGATCCTTAACTTAGCCTCATTTAATTAAAATTTGTTACTGTGACAGTAACCTCACTATGTAGAGCTAGACCCAGCATAAATTATCAGTGATTTGCCACTTTGATAAATAAATATTAAATGTGTGTCAGGGCCTCTTAGAATCATAGAACCATTTAGGTTATAAAAGACCTTTAAGAACATCAAGACCAATCATTACCATAACACTGCCAAGTCCACCACTAAACCATGTCCCTAACACACCACATCTAGATGTATTTAAATATCTCAAGTATGGTGACTCAACCACTTCCCTGGGCAGCCTGTTCCAAAGCTTGACATCCCTTTCAGTGAATAAATTATTCCTAATATCCAGTCTAAAATTCCCCTGGTGCAACATGAGGCCATTTTCTCTTGTCCTATTGCTTGTTACCTGGAAAAAGTGTCTGACACCCACCTCAACACAACCTCCTTTCAGGTAGTTGCAGAGGGTGATAAACTCTCCCCAAGCCTCTTTTACTCCAGGCTAAACAACCCCAGTTCCCTCAGCCACTCCTCACACTTGTGCTCTAGACCCTCCACCAGCTTCGTTGTCCTTCTTTGGACACACTCCAGCACCTCAATGTCTGTCTTGTAGTGAGGGGCCCAAATCTGAACACAGTATTAGAGGTGAGGCCTCACCAGTGCCAAGTACAGGGGGACGATCCCTTCTCTAGTTCTGCTGGCCATGCTATTCCTGATACAAGCCAGGATGCTATTGAACACCTTGGCCACATGGACACGCTGCTGGCTCATACTCAGCTGGCTGTTGGCCAACACACCCAGGTTCTTTTCCACCAGGCAGTTTTCCAGCCACCCTGCCCCAAGCCTGTAGCGTTGCAGGGGGTTGTTGTGACCCAGGAACAGGACCCAACACTCAGCCATGTTGAACCTCATACAGCTGGCCTCAGCCCATTGATCCAGCCTGTCCAGATCCTTCTGCAGAGCCTTTCTACCCTCAAGCAGATCAACACTCCCACCCAACTTTGAGTTGTTTGCAAACTTAGGGTGCACTCGATCCCTACATCCAGATCATTGATAAAGATAGTAAACTTAACTGGCCCCAGTACTGAGCCCTGGGGAACACCACTTCTGACCGGACATCAGCTGGATTTAACCCCATTCACAACTTTTTGGGCTCAACCATCCAGCCATGAGCAGCCAGTTTTGCCAGGTGAATGCTGAGGGAAACAGTGTAAAAGGCTTTACTAAAGTCTAGGTAGACAAGATCCACAGCCTTTCCCTTATCTGCTAATCAGGTCACCTTGTCATAGAAGGAGATCAGGTTAGTGAAGCAGGACCTGCCTTTCATAAACCCATGCTGACTGGGCCTGATCACCTGGTTGTCCTGTATGTGCTGCATGATGGCACCACAGATGATCTGCTCTGTAGCCTTCCCTAGCACTGAGATCAGACTGACAGGCCAATCTTCTTCCCCGTTGTCTTTCAGCACATGGGGAACAGTCTGCTCCTGCACCTTTAAGATTTCCTTCTTGGAGAATGCCCAGCCTTCCTGGACTGCTTTGCCCTTCAGGACTGACAACCAAGGGACTCTGTCAACGAGGCCCCTAAACAAGCCAAAGGCTGCCCTCTGGAAATCCAAGGTAGCAGTTCTGATGACCCCACTCCTTACTCCTCCAGGAATCAAAAACTATCATTTCATGATAGCTATGCTCAAGACGGTCTCCAACCAATCACATCACCACAAACCCGGCTCTGTTTGCAAACAACAGGTCCAGTGAGGCGCTTTCCCTAGTTGTCTCACTCACCAGCTGTGTCAGGAAGTTATCTTCCACACACTCCAGGAACCTCCTGGACTGTTTCCTCTCTGCTGTATTGCATTTCCAGTAGACATCTGGTAAATTGAAGCCCCCCCATGAGCGCAAGGGCTAGCGATTGTGAGACTTCTCCCAGCTGCTTATAAAACATTTCATCTTCCTCTTCATCCTGGTTGGGTGATCTGTAATAGACTCCCACCATGATATCTGCCTTGTTGGCCTTCCCCTTGATTCTCACCCATAAACACTCAACCGTATCATCACCATCATCAAGCTCTAGACAGTCAAAACACTCCCTAACACACAGGCCTACCCCACAGCCTCTCCTTCCTTGCCTATCCCTTCGGAAGAGTTTATAGCCACCCATTGTGTCACTCCAATTGTGCGAGTCATTCCATCATGTTGCCATGATGGCAACTATTTTGCTGCTGCACAGTGGCTTCCAGCTCCACCTGTTTGTTGCCCATGCTGCATGTATTGTTGTAGATGCCCTTCAGTTGGGCTATTGATCCCACCACCTTTTTTGGGGGAGAAACCCTAATTCCTACATAACTATTCTGAGGCACTTTCATGGTTTCTAACAGATCAGTAACCCTCTTGCTATCAAGCATGAAGTAAACCCTGCAATAAAGAGGAAAAAACTTAATTATAAATTCATTAGAAACTATCCAAAATAAAATGCTTTGGATTTCTGATGTTAAAATGCTAGAAGTACTCAATGAACCAATATAAACAAGCAGAATGTAATCTTTGATAGAGATGACACTTGAAAAAGAGCAGTTTAATTTACAAAATGATACTGCACTTAATAGAAAGACGATCAGGTTTCAAACCATAGGCTCATGACTGTGTAACTTCTCAAAGTTCACTGTTCTTCAGTGCTTAAGTTTTGATTTATTTATTGTGAGATGTCTATTATACAACGTAGGCATGAGAGTGTTCCATACTTTGTTCAGTATTCACATTTTGGTGTATATTTTAAAGAATTCAGGTTTAGATCAGGCATTGCTTATCTTTTGCCTCTTCCATCTTCCAGTGGCTCCAGCATAGCCAGGCACTCCTGCATATGCTAAGTAAGCTTTTAGAATGTCAGCTAACCCACCGCAGTCAATGGGGTTAGCCTCATGCTCAACACTGAGGTTCAACCAAAAGAATTAGTCACAGATTTAACTCCATGTAGCTAAAACAAAACTGATGCACTTCAGCAGAACTCAGTCCTCCTGCAGCACAAAGCTAAGCATGTACCTTGTGTGTTGGCAGACTGAAAATTTCAGAGGCTTCTTCAGTATAGGGTGATTGTTCATTTGGGAGATGAATGATACTCTTGCAGATCTGAGGAATAAAATTTCTAAAATAAAAGGGTAAATTATTCATTTTTCAATACTTAGAAATCTCTGGAATTTTTAAAAAGTAGCTTTGGGACAAAAAGTTCTGTAGGACAAGGGTAGAGATTCTGTTTCCTTGGGACAATCCTGAATAAAAGCAGGAGTTGTGGGCTCCTGCTGCTGTTACCTTGTACTGGGTCAGACACTGTCACATTGTCATCAAGCATTTCCAAAAAGGCCAAATCCGGATTGTCTTTGATTTCAGTGGGAGATATTTTCTTAAGATTACATCACAAGGGAAGAAAATAGCCTTTGGCAGAGAAATCAGATCTGTAATTTAAATAGTTGGTATTTCCCAGAAACATAAGGCACAGAATTTCAAGTCTGTTAGAGAAACAATTTGAGTTGAGGTCTTGCATATCTCAGGTAGATGCAGTAATCTCTGGTCTACGGACAAGTGATGGATGATGCAGGGGCTGGTTTTAGGTGACCCTTCATGCCAAACTTCATTTCTGGATCTTAAAAATCTTCTTTGTGTACACTTTACTTAAGCTGATATATTTTTCAGAAAATTTTTGCTGATTAAACGCTCTGCCAAAAAAAATTTTGTCATAATGTTCCCAGCAAATTTTAGTGAGACCTAAGAGTTCTGGATCTTAAGAATTCACATAGTTATCTTTGTGAAAATGTTCAAAGCAACCTAATGTATTTTCTGGATTTCATAGTATGTAAATATGTATGTAGCACCTCATTTGTTTCTTTAGTTTCTTTTTTCTAAGTAAATTCCTACATCCATGACAGTAGAAAGGCAGCCCAAGGACTTCAGTGTTCCTTTGCTATAACCAGAAGGAAGAAAACAATTCCTAGTTTCCTCTATTTCAGGAAAAAAAATCTCCTCCCTGAAAGATTATTTCTTTTCCACCCAAAACCTATGTTTTCCCAGCATTTCTACTCTAGACAGGTAGAAACAGCTCTCTTGTTGCTGACAGAGGCATCTGCTAGAAGATTACACTTTGGATCCAGAACTCAGCTGCTCTGAAATGAATGATTATTGCATCAACCCAGCGGACAACCTGTAATTGCCTTGCTTTTTTTTTTACTGGAAATTTTTATGTTACAATGCTGACTTCCTATTAGTCTACTACAAATAACCCTTTGTTACACAAACATCAAATTAAGCTAATGTGAAAGAAACTAATCAATAGCTTTCTGCTTAGCTTGCTTTCATTCAAACTCTATTCTCCTAAACTTTTTCAGACATCACAAGTCACTCTAACCAGTATCTGCTGAGAACAGCCTTTTAACAAACTTGGCCATTTAATTTTAAAGCAGTCATCTGTAAGCTAGCTCCCACCATGCAGAGAGGAATGAGTATGACATGAGAGTTAATCTTGCATTAACAAATGTCCACTGATGGTGCTACCCAGAGAAGGGAGACTGGAGTAGTGCACATCACCACAGACTATCAGTGTGGCAGTGCAGGGCTCTTAATGTCTGGGGCTGAGGTTGGTAAAGGACTCATGTTCAGTCTACTTCCAAATTCACATACCTTCCTGCATGCTTCACATGCTAATGTTTAACTTTCTTCCTTAAGGGAGGATTTTTCCAGTGCATGTTTTGCAGACGCTTTTCCCTTTCTAAACTCCTTCCATGTGTAGGTTTTTGGGTTTTCTCAGTATTGACGTTTCCATGCTTTCAGGACTAGTAATACAGGCTTTGCAACGTGAGATCAGACGAATTGCCAGTCTTATCAGCACCCTGTCTCCTGAAGGAATGAGGTGCACTGGGCAGAAACTCAATAATCTTCCCAGAGAAGAAGGGCTGGGTGTTTTGTTCTTTGGGGCGAAAAGGGGGGGAGCAGTAAATGCTAATCTTTCCCTGATAGTGATTGACAAACTTCATTCATGTGGATTATATTGATTTTTATCTAATGTAACTTTTTGTATTTATAGAACTTTTTTTTTTAAATTTGACTTTTAACAAAACTAAACACAGAGGAGGGGCACAAATTGATGTGTCCTTGCAGATCTGAAAGCTATTTAAACTAATCTGGCTGACTTTGCACTGTTAACAAGGCTCAGCTGTGAAGGCAATATCAAGTAAACAGAAAACAGTAACATCCTGAATCACTATCCAGCACGAAAGTGTTTGCACCATGGTGAATGAAGCACCTACCACATGAACTCTTTACATTCATCCAGTTTTCCACGCTGATGTGAGTATTCTAACCCTGAAGACTTTTCCCAGCCTTTAGTGCTCCTCAATTTTCAGATTTGTTTAAAAGCTACTTCTATAAATAGACTTTCTGCCTCTCATTTTGTTATAAAAAATGAAAATAAGTACTCATTCCTTTGAGGAATGAGTAAACTGTTATTATATATAAGTAGAAAACAAGTAGGTTGTTATAACTTCTTACAGACAGCAGGTTGCCTAAGTATGCAAAGAGAAATGGTATGAAAGATAACAAGATTGTTTGATTGCAAGTGACTTCAAAGATGACATCTGAAGAAGAGAGACAGTTCATCAACCTACTTGATAACCAAATCATACCTTCATTCCTTCATTTTCAAGTGCCTATCATCTTATTAAATCACTATGGAAAGGATAGAGATTGCAAAGTTGCCATGAAATGTTAAAATATTTGACCATTTTTCCAAAATGAGGGAATTAGCATTTTACAGGATTCCTGTATATGTGACTTCCACTTCTTCTGTTAAAAGATTAGGTTCATAGGTTGAAATGTAGAAAAATGTCTGAAACATTGCCTAGGAAAAGTGGACATATCTAGAAAAAGAGAAACATACAGAAAAGTGCCTGTAACATAGAATTTGGGTTCTGACACCAAACTCAGATTCCAAGGGAAAAAAATCTGCTCTAGAGTCAGAAAATGTATAGGGTTACCTGAATAATACAGTCTTCAGGAAGAAGACAGGGTACACCTTCTGCCTCATTTACCTTCATATATGTGTGCTGAGAGGGAGTACATAATCCCATTTGTATACTAGGCTAATGGCTAAACCACTCATCCAGGAAAAGGGAGATGAGCATTTTAAACCCTCACATCTCATCTTCTTCCCAGAAAGATGCCACTAGCACCAGACTAGTCATGGGTAAGGGTATGATTTCTCCAGTTCAAGGGCAGCAATAGGGAAAGTGTCGAGTCTGCAAGTGGTGAAAAGAGAAAAGAAACAGGCAAGAAATAGCCTTAATTTGTAATTTAAGGTTTAGGAAAAGAGGAAGAAACCACGTTTCTGGTTCACATTTCAGTTTCCCAGATGAGCATCTTAACCATGAGCAGATTCCTTCTTCTTTGTTCTCAAAGCCAGGAAAAGGCTTTCCAAGATAAAAGCAAGCAATCAGTGGGATTGGTGCCATGCTCCAAGTCACGAACACAGGAGGATGATCTGAGCATACTGAAGTCAGCCCATACCCTGTGGGGTATGCTCAGGTAGGTCTCCCCCCCCCAGATCCCCAGGCTCACCAAGTGCATGTCCTGAGTGACTGTCACACACTGCCCTGGCTTCAGTTATGAGAGACTGAGATAACCCAGATCTGAATGTACGCTGCAGGCACCGTTCCTCTTCATTTTGTTATTCTTTATACTTTTAAGTGTATATCATTAAGCAGTGAGTCTCCAGAGAGCTGTAGTTAGTGTTTTTATTTTTTTCTTTTAATCACATTATCTCCTAACTGCTGTATCATGAAATTACACAGCGCCACAAAATAGAGAGCTAGTTTGTGGAATACACATTTTTAAGAAAGAAAAATTATTAAGACAGAGGTAGAACTGTAATCATTTCCAGTCTACTTAATTAATGATGGTGTTGTCCTTTCCTAAGGGCCTTTGTCACCTGTTCTAATTCGCTGACTCTGACACTTTGAGTGCAACCACAAACAACTAAAATCAATGGGAAATGGAAATGTCCTGACAAGGCCAAATTGAGCCCACCTAGGCTGTCAATGATTTCTTTGCCCTTATTGATGCTGTGTGAATCTTCCTGGCTGTACAATGGTAAATCAAACAAAAGCAGGGCAATAGAGTGACGCAATGCCTAGCTCTGATGTGCCCAGCATCTGGAGCAGAGCCCTGGGTTTAGACACCCTGCAATACGTCAGGGGAGCTAAGGACCTGAGAATGGGATCTAAACCAGCCAACGTGTTGATGGTAGAGCTGTCTTGCCAGTCAACAGGTGAACACTGAAGACAAGGGTGTACTTTATACCCTACTTGGAAATAACAAGGTAACCTCCCTCTTTGCACCTTTCTCCAAACGTTCATTTGAAGCTACTTTAACTTTTCATTGTAGTCCTTTGATGTGCTGACGTACGTGGAGGGTTCTTATGAGGATCCACAACAGAAACACGTATCCATCACTTTTTATTTTGTTCAGGTGAGACTCAAGCCATGTGATATACAGTCATGTAGGAAGGTAGACCTTGGGTCTTCTCTTTATTGTGCCACATGGCATCTCCATATTCATATTTTGGAACATTTAAAACTTACTAATTTGCCTTTCAGATTTTTCCTAATTAAAAATTAATATGTTTTAAAAATCAGCTCTTTTACACTTCTCTAATTAAATTTCCACAGGATATTTTTTGGTAGGAGAATTCAATTAGGTTTTAATTTTAGTAATCAAAAAAGCACTGGTGCTTTGAGTATTTGATTTTTAATTTAAAAATTTGACATGGCATTCCAATTAAAATGTTCAACAGTTGCATTGTAGCATAAAAAGTCTATTACATCTGGTAATCAGGAGAATCCAATGACCATAAAAAATGCAAACAGTATTTCAAGAACCCTCAGGTAATAACCATATTTAGCAAACACTAAACACTTCAATTACAGCAGCCTATAGCAGCTCTGATCACTCAGAACCCATGGCAGCAAGTGGAAGCAACTATTTACCTATCTCACCTTTAGACAAGGTTGTGCTTTGAAAATGTCATCTAAATTCAGGTTCCAGAAATATAACTAAGCCTGCCAGAAACAATATTGAAGAGGAAGTGTTGACTCTGCTTCCCCATTCATGCAAGCTCCTTTCTCTCACCTTTTAAGCTAACTCATATAATATCTTCTTTATAAACATTAGAGGCTGCATCTTGCAAAATCTGATGTATTACCGTGTTCTCTTATTTTCTTTTGCTGCTTGACTATGGATTTGAATCGGCAAAGAAGTAAATATCTCAGAAAGGTCTTGAAGCACCCCATCTGGAAGAAGATGAACAGCTTTCATTTTATAGAACTGAGCATCTGACCCCCTTCCCCCCCAAAGAAAAACCTTTCCATTCTAATATTTTGAGAATTAAAACCCCTGCATATAAAAATTTTAATGCCACTTATGATCTTGTATCAAGAAGTATAGAACCTTTCACACAATTGAAAAACAGGAGGTTGGATGTGCCAAATCCACAGAATGAAGAAGAAAAATGAATGTATAGCCAAAGGAAACTGAGAATACAAAAAACCTGTTTCAGTTTTCAGCAATTATATCATATATATAAAACCTAGACCAGTATCTTACCAGTGTCCAGCACAAGCCAGGCTTGTAACTATATACAAGACCATCCAAAGACTATTTTGATCCCTAAGGGTTTAGTCATTGTCATAATGGACCACAATTGGCTCCATCTAGTCTACTGACCTGCCTCTGACAATGACAAATGC
Source organism: Athene noctua (assembly GCF_965140245.1). Taxonomy (NCBI): domain Eukaryota; kingdom Metazoa; phylum Chordata; class Aves; order Strigiformes; family Strigidae; genus Athene; species Athene noctua. The sequence continues at coordinate 42,555,052 of NC_134042.1, read as the reverse complement.
CACTGAAAGATTCCAATATTGTCATTGCTCCCAACAAATTGTATGACATTTCAGAAGAATTGTATCTGTCTGTCTCGGCTTTCATATGTCCTCCATTGCTAAATAATGTAATATTCCTGTTAAATTTTTCCATTTTCCTTTAAATGTCAACTTCACCATGTACTGCTCGTCAATCACGTGATCACTACACATTATTTTTAGAACTCCTTTGCTACACATGACATTGCATGGTACAGACAGCAAGGCACAAGGTCAGGTGCACCTGCATACTTTAATGTGTGCTATGTTGCAGTGGGGAAAAACATAAGTGAAAAATTCATCAGAATGGTCCATTTTTTGTATAAAGAATGATATCATGCACTGAGAGAAACAGTGCTTCAAGCTGTAGCAACAGGTGAATTCAGAATCTAACCTTGTGATGGACCAGGATGATGTCTGAGTGATGCCTGCTGTGGGTGTGTATGGCTGTGCTGAAGAGGTTGCTGAGAAGGGGAATTAAATTGGCTCATTGGTGGTTAATAGAGGTAATTCAAAAGATAAAAAATTGGAGAGGAATTAAGATGAAAACAAGAGAAAAATGAATGCAGAGCCAAGTGGTACATCTCTGCAGTGCTCTGCCAAAGGGTGAATACCACAGCGACAGGCCTGGGGAAACTAGAGGGAAGAAATGCTAGCTAGAAGGCAAATTTTACTTTTGTCAGATCTAAAAGCTACCTTAAATTAAGAGGGGAAAGGGCTTTATGAAAGCAAATAGGCCCAAGGACTGCTAAGATATGGGACAAGCAATACAACAAAAGAGAATAAATGGAATCTTAATTAAAATAAATATGATGTGAAACTAATCTGGCGCTGATGAAGTAGTCAGCCAAGGACAAGCAGGCTCAATGCTTGCTTAAGAGTGCTCTAAGATTGGGAAAGCTCCTCTGGATTCAGCACAGTTACACCAAGGTAGAGCCATTTATAGTGAATGAGAGTCCTTGCCCCTTTGCAGTACACTGTGCTGCTGCTCAGTAGGGATGGGAAGACAATACAAACATGTTGCAAAGCCAATGTGTGATGAGAGCAGGGGAAGCCCCCAGCCTCAGCTAGGTATCTGCTGCCCAGATAACACGAAGCATGCACTTCAGCACACACCCTAGCAACAATAACTACAGGTCACCATCAGGTACACCAAAGTGCAGATCCACTACTGATGTCAAAGGCGAGGCATGGAGGGAATGAGACCTGAAAGGAAATGTCTGGTTTCAAAACCTGCCTTGAGATAGCGCTCATAGGGCTGCTAGAGCGATGCACACCTTGTTGTCACCCCACCACTTGAACAGCTTTGTACAGCAGTAATTGTTTCTGCTTATTACGATGACATATCTAATGGCAGCTGTTGTGGGGGGTGAAAGGCTAAAGTTCACCCAGCCCCTGCTCTTGGCACCTGAGAAAGCTAGGCCAAAATTAGCGATCTGTGGTATGCTGGAGGAGCAGCTCCATTCCTCTGTGCTCACATAGTCTCTGTAGAAGACAGAGAAAAAGAGCAGCTGGCATTTTAAGGAATGAATATAAAAAGAGATAAGCTTAAAAATCTAACTCAATATTTAACAACAAACAAGAAAAAAGCCACCAAGAAGATTAAACAAAAGTTGAAAACAGGCTTAAAAATAAAGGAGCAAGAAAAGGAATCATTTACAAACCAAATGAAGAGGGGAATAGATAAGATAAACTCTGAATATTAATGAGCAATCAGAAGAAGGGGAAAAAAGAAGCTAAAATAGACCTATTTTACTACAGGCAAAATAATGCACAATGTTTCAATCTCCCCAGTTAAATTACAGAATAAAAAGGAACCTTAATAAAATATCAGCGTGTAAATCTCTCTCCAAACCACCCACATGCTGACTGCTGCAGGAGACAAATAAGTACAATAACAGGTAGAAGGCAAAATGTCACTACCACAAATGCAGTCAGGTTGATTTTTGTTCTGTGGATAGTAAAGAAGGTATTTTAATAAATATTAAAATACCTTCTTTATTATCCACAAAATGGGAAAATTAGAGCAGCTGAACTGACCAGCAGAACAATTTTAAAGAAAGTGAGAATACATTGTGCACCATTCAATGAATGTGTAGGAAAGCCGCTAAATTGCCTTGCTAAAGTGTTTAGATATTTCCAGTCAGGAAGCTCTGAGTTTGCTGATGACACTGAAAGATGGTTGATGCATTCAAGGTCCAGCCTAAAAAGTCACACTTTTCTTCATAAACATGGCAGGGAGTCTTTAAAAGAGAATGTGACTTTGGAAGAAAAAAAATAATAATTTCTTCCCCTTTCATTATTTTGTTTGGGTTGGGTTACATTATTTAAGGATGTCCTGGGGGCTTCAGGGCTTATGAGAGTTGCTCCTATTTGGAACAATGGTTTCTCTCATTTGTTGTGGGGTTGGAGCAAACCTTCAGCTTCACCTCTAAACTGCTCATGAGGCATTATGCATTTCTGCTTGTTATATCCTCAGGGCACCATATACGCTAATAAGACAGGGCAAGAGAAGAACCTATGTGAAAAGCCTTTGATGTCTTGTGCTGAGACTCCATGTACTATCTGATACATTAATCATGGCATTAGCCATTTTAAAGAGGGGCAAAAAAATTCATTTCTACTATAATGAACATGTAGTTTCCTGGAAGTGATTGCACAATCTGGGTTCTTTTCCTGGCTCACTAAGTTCTATCAGTGCCATGCTGCTGTAATTTGTCTTACAGGTCAGTCTACTTATTCCTCACTGTGGGAAAGCTGGTCTCTTCTTCTTCTGCTGGCAGAACAACACTATGGAAATAAAAAGTGTTGTCAGAGACTGCTGGCATCTTCTGTTCAAAGATCCTCCTGGTGAAAAATAAACAGGCTTTCTCATTGCCAGGATATCCTTGTCTATTGCCCTTCAACCTAGCAGAGACCCTTGCAAAACTCTGAAGTTCAATCTTCCTCTACTGAACACAAATTCTGCAGTCTGAACTGAACGAGAGATGACACTGGCTCTTCTCTTTTTTTTTCTTATTGCTTTCCAAAGATAATTCTCCCGAAAGGTCACAGGTGAATATCTAGAAAAAAACACTGGCCAGATCTGCAGTGAAAGTTCCCCAGTCTCTGAGAGGCAAGGTGTGGCCTTGGTGAGTTCTGGTGTCCCCCCAGTTCTGAGCAGCCATGAGACTTGCCAATTGTGCAAGGGTATTCTTGTAGTCCCACTGAGAGGTTCAGTCATTTTTCCTCTGGGATCCTTTTAGCTGGCATCAGAGACAGGATAACAAGAATTCATGCAGACATGATCCAGGGCCTGGAATTTCACACACTCGGAAGAGTTCCCCCTGAATATTGTGTAGAATCCTATATGATTCTATGATTCTATATTAATTTCTTTTAGACTGAGCAATACAAGATAAGTAATAGAGAAAATAATCCTGCAGAGGATAAGGGAACAATCACCATATATTGCGTAGTGAAAAAGAAATACTTTCATTCTTTTTATCATCCTGAAATTATCTTGTGAGGACTACGGCTCCAATGAGAGACTGCCTTCTTGCTCAAGGGGACTTCAAATTAGCAGTCAGTTAAACTATAAGAGCTGTTTCTTCTGGGAATAAACATTTGTTTTGTTTATCTCCAGCCAACAGCTAATAGCACAATAATGATCCAATCCCCAGATCCCTTTGGCTGGAAACTGATACCTTAATCTCTGCAGTGCAAGTCTTATCAGTCTTTGCTCCTATGCAGTTTGAACACTTCCTTTATATCCTCGATGCCCCCTGCAATGAAAGACTGTCACAGATTCTGGTTATCTTTACCATGAATTACCTTTCCCTGACCCCATTCACTCCATTCTCACAAATACCTCCTTTGAACTACTTTCTTATGGCCCCTGTATGACTGTTACTGAAGCCCAGTGTTATTGTCTTAATTTTGCTTAACTTTCTCCTTTGTTCAATATCCCAGCGGAATGACATTACATTTGATTCAGTGATCAAGACAAGTCTTGTTGTTACCCTGCCTTTACCCAATGGCAATCAACAGAGATGTACAAAGAAAGCACAAAGTGGACACTTCTTTTGAGTCTCAAACTGCACTGAACATCTCCATGCTATCAATTAGATCCAGCAGTACCTCAATGAAAGATAAAATTAATATTCCCAAGGGTGGTCTTGCGGCACCCATAGGTGGTACCCTTTCTTTAGGTTAATAGTCCAGACATTGGATAGGGACCAGGTTTTAGTCTCATTTAGGGAATCTTTAGCAAAACTGAATCAAAACTAAGCTTTCTGTCAAGGTTTGCTCATCACATATTTCAAAGCATAGAAATAATTTTGTGAAACAGTGAAAGCTCAGGCACAGCACAAGGAAAAACCACTATTAACAATGAATGCACCTATCAGAAAATATCCTCCATTCTTCCCTCTACACAGACCTAACTACTTACCATGCACATCTTACACAGCTTTAAGGCTACCCTTCTCTTACAGACACCACCAGTCTCATCTATCTTCCTTCTACACCCTCAGATGTTGCAGCTGTTTGATTTGGTAACTTGATGCATACAGGAGAAATAACATAGGATAACAACACAGCATAAATTTGCCTTCCTCAGGATGCCTTACCAGTTTAATTGTTTTACAGGCACCCCACTAATTTGACCCTCTAATTAGACTTGTCTTGTCAGATAAGTAAAGATTAAATGATTTTTACTTTACCTTCTCCAAATTATTGCTTGATTTGAGCACAACATATATTTCTGTATCCATGGTCATTCACAGTACATCTGCAGCTGTAGTACATAGCAAATATCACTGCTTGTAATGAATAACAGGGATTTTCTTCTCTATTTAGGTTTCATTTGTTTCTTAGTAGGTTTAGATTTTTCCAGTATCTATATCTCAGTAATAAAATTACAGACAGACAGGAGATGTGGAAACATTTGCCCCACAGTATGCCATCCTCCCATTTATGTCATATGCTTCCTTCTAAAAACTAAAGTTCATTGGAGCCTAATTTTGTCTAAAATAAAACAGAATGAGAAGAGGCCTCTAATGGAAGCATAAAGCTTTGCAGATACCGTGATTGAGTCACACACCAGACAGTGAAGTTGTCCAGGAATGCAGATAACTGCATGATATAAGGTTGCAGTGCATTCCTATTTGTTTTGCCTCAAAAGGAAATGTACTCAGAAATAAGAGTCGAGAGCAGAGACTGTCAACCTGATGCCAGATTTCCTTAAAATGCAAAACAATCCTCAGCATACCTGACCAGGTAAATGCCATTTCTAATTACATATTTACCATTTTTATGATAGTCAGAAAGTCATTAAAGTTAGGACTTTTGGACCAACTGTTTTCTCTTGGTGGAAGAGAAAGAAAGTGCAAGGGAAGAACATGACAATGTTTTTTTTGTAGCATGGAAAAGTAAATCTACCACATTCTCTTTAGTATAATTGGTTGCACATCAGTTCGCCTGAGGAGAAGCAGCTCTGTCAGAGCATACGGAGTTTACTAGTGCTGTCTGGCATTTTTAAATTATTTTCTTCTGCCTTGTAAAGAAAAAAAAATCATCAAAGTGTGCTGCTAGAAGTCATTTTGGCCCAAAATCTGACTCTGAATAACCCTTTGTAAATACAGGAAAAGCAGGAATAGTCTGGGAATTTTAACATTCCCTGCTTTCCCTTTCTTCTCCTCCTTGTTTTTCCCTTCATTATTTACAGACCTGATGATTCGAGCTCAAGAGCCTAGAAAAGCACCCTGACTAGAAACCAACACTGAATAAAAGTGAACCTGACTGTTTATTTCTACAGCCCAGACTGAGAGAATTACAAAGAATATAGAGCAACCCAGCTAATGGAAAATAAACCAGTCCTTTAAAGTTCTTTCTGTTTTAGTAACTGCGTTACTCATCAGTGACATGGATGAAGACTTTCTTTTTAATTACGCTCTGTCTTTGCAGCAATTTGGCAAACTCAGAAGTGATCCTGGGCTAGCTCCTTTGCCATGCTCCGTGGCTCTGTCATTCACACTGTTACAACTGGTGTAAACTGGTATAAAGTACTACTGGTTCAATTTCAAGTATGGAGCAATCCAAACTCACTCACACACTGAAGAAGAGTGTGTAATGAAGACCTGCCTTGCATTTGTATTTCGGTCAGTGCTCAGGATGCTTGGCCTCAGCGGGCTTGCTCAGGCCTGTAATGGGATTAAGCTCTTATTTACACTGCACACTGCAGTGAGCCTGTGGATATCTGAGCTGTCTCTGAACGAGCTGCCCAAGGAATCAGGATCAGACTGAGAGGAAAGGGAAAGTCAGTGGATGGGCACCAGCTCAGCCCATCTGCTCCCACGACTTGTGCACAGCTCTGCCCCACAGTGTGGGTATGCACAGGGACCCCGCTCCCCTGAGAGAGCTAGCTTGTCATCCGCATGGGTCTGTCTAAGAGAGAACAGCTTAAATAGGTCTGGCCTTGAGTCAGACAGCAGGTCAGTGCAAAAGCCAAACAACAGATTTCCTGCTTAGTACCTTATCCACATGCCTTTCCTCTTGTGGACCCCGTACAGCTCCACTGTTGAAGACATTTTTGCTGAAACGCTCTGCACCATCCAAATAAGCACAGTTTGACACGTGTTTGGTAGGGGTGTGGGCAGGGAGAGACTCGGAGGGGAAGCAGTGGGTGGTGGAGGAAATGGAAAAACAAGGCAATGTCGGGAGGATTTGACGGCGTAAACATGACACTAGACCCAGGGTCTGCTGGGCAGGGTGCGAGGTGTGGTGGATCTCTGAGGGGTCACAGGAGTCTTGCTGATTTGCCCAATATGCTTGTCCCATGGCTCAGTGGCACTTGCTAGGACAAGGCAGCTTTGATCAGGAGAATGCTGCACTGGCAGAGGAACAAGGAGACATGGGTCAGATCGTGCACTGCTGCCCTTCCGTGGAATACTGTACTGCTCTGACAGTTGCATGTTATTTCTCACATCTTGGTGATGGAGAAATGAAAATGTGGCCTACCACATGCATGGGTAAATGCTCACATTGGAAAGTGAAGAGTCACTGCGGAGTGGTGAGCCTCAGTTACCCTTCAACCACCACTGGGCAAGGCCTGCATGGTGCTTTATGTCAGTGAAAGCTGGTGTAGGAATATGGAAGCAGAGGGATTAAAATGTCTCACTCCAGTTATTGAATTTGAGCCTTGCCTCAGACTAGTGCAGTTTCCTCGTGAACCCAGCTGTGCACACTCACCCCGGATCATGCAGCCAGGGGAAGCAGTGGTCTCTGGAAGTCCATTGTGAATTAATTATAGAAATTGATGTGCCTGAGCCATGATAGTTCAACTGGGTATCTTGCCTTGTTGTCTATGGGCTCCAGAAGAGCTCCACACAGCAGTGCAGGGAGTCAGGAAGCAGCCAAGAGGCCAGTTTCTTTGCTGACAGATGTGAACAAGGTCCCAGCACAGTGCAAGGAAGGGAGATGCAGGGGAATACCTTTGTTTTAAGGAGAGTGCATGAATTAAGTTTTCTTTCCTAAAGCAGGAGGGATTTTCCCCTGCACTTATTGAAGGTTGCATCTACATTGCACAAAGACAGAAGAAGGGTCTTGTGCTCTACAGGCAAGAGCTGCCCTGTTTCTGTGGTGTGTCTAGCTGTAGAATAAAACCTGCCTGAGAGATAATTTATCAGCAAGGTTTTTACATTCATTGCTTGGGCATACAGGAAACCATGCCTCTGACTTCTTGAACAAGGAGGACACAGAGGGTCAAATGGCAACTGGAATACCTGGACCACATCCTCCCCTGTATCAGAGACAGTGCAGAGGCTCTGACTGTCCTGCCTTGACATTGGCTATATCTTGCAAATCTACCCCTATTGCTGGTAAATGTCTCTCTTTTTTTGTCTCTTTTTTTTTTTTTTTTCTGTCAGGACTTAAAAAGAAAGTTATCTGTCCGTCACTCCACAGAAACAAACTTAAGACATGAGTTTCTGGAGCATCTTCCCCAAATGTGTAGTCTTCTCTCACTGACACAGCCCCCACTAACTCAGTCAAGCAATTTAGTTATAAATTAAAGATTTCTGCTAGTTTTCAACACTGCATCTGCTGGATCAATGTTCTTTGGGAGAAGAATGTCGATAACTATTATTAAAGTTAGATTTGTAAACATGATTTTAAAACTGCTTGAAAAGTGAGCTTTTGCTGGAATTCCTAAATCTTTCCCCCGTAACTTGTCCCTCAAACTTGGACATTAATTCAAGCACTGAACATTTTCAAGGAAGACAGTTCCTCTCTGGAAATGTGGTCCTCCTGCCTTTTGCTCCTGCCTTCTTTTTTACACTTGGTTTTCTCTATATTTCATATGCCACAATATAATCCCTCCCTTCTAGGAGAAAGGAGGCAATAAATTTGGGCAGAAACAGATATCATTTGTATGGGAATTCCAGCCTGAGGTGACTATTTGATTTGGATATTTTCCTCCATTGTCCTGCTTTCCTGTTGGACAGCATGGTTTGTGATATACCCAAGTCTTTTCTCTCGGGGAAGAAAAGTGATGCATTATGGGTGCGTACTCTAATTAAGAAACATAGCTCAGAGACACAAATGGATCACCAAATAACTGATAAATTTAATGGTATAAGACAATAATAATTTCCAAGTAGCCAAATTATTTGAGGCTTTGGATATGCAGCTTTTCAAGAAGACTTCAAAAATTTTCATGGCAAATAGAAAACTTTTCATATTGTTACATGGAAATGTAAGTCTAATTTCTGTAAGATAAGAGTTTTAGCTCAAGAAAAAAGAAAGGAAAAATGCTGGGAATTGTAATAGTTTCCTTAGATGGCAAATCAAGATGTATCTAACTTCTGCATTGGTAAATTGGAACCATTTTCTGAAGAGACGGTATTGAAATGATAATGTTAGTGGTTAGTGATACAGTGAAACTGTTGCCTACCTCAAAACAGAATCTGACATGAGCAGTGGATAAAAGGGATTATACACTACAGTTATAAATACAGACTGTATCACAGATATTTGCCTGTACTAGAGGAATGAATTCATACATTGAAATATAGTAATACAGGTCTGAAATGAAATCCGCTTATCCTTTCTGATGGAGTAAGCAAAAAAGTGTACTATCTTTATAGAAAGGAAAACGAACCAGAATTACTCACAGGGCATCTTCCATTTCTGCTCGGGGAATGGTGCCAGATCAGATTGGAGCTCTCTTGTGTACTTGTTCGTTCCTTTACAGCCCAGCGCTGGGAGTCTGCCCAGCAGCAGGATGCTGGTAGTGTGTCAGACACACACTGCATTGAGCAAAGTGTAATAGCTAGAAACTTTATAAGCTGCGAGTGAATTGGAAGCAGGGTGAAAGTAAGGTTTAGAGCACAGAATAGCAAATCTTTCAAAAAGTTAGTACAAGATTTTTAAAAATCAATTAAAAGTCAGACTCGACTGAATTTTTTTTTAATAATAATTAAAATATTGGATTAAAATAAGCAGTCTAGAAAGTTCTTTAACTCTTAATGGAAATTATCTTTGTTAATGTCTCTTTGTGGCAGCTACAGCCAGAGTTTTCAAGTATTGGGCTGACAGACAAGAACATCCAAGTGAAATTTATTAGGATCAGGCTGTAAACAGAAGTGAGATAGACTAATCTATTTTCATTTCCCAAACAGAGAAACACCAAACTGTGGTCATCTGGCACAGTGAATGGAAACTAATGGAAATGGAAAGCACATCTGAGTTGTAATTGAATAACTCATTATCTGTATCACTGGAAAATAAACTCAGTATTCGGGGGCTGTTTTGGTTTTTTAATATATGCTTAAAACTAACAACATCCCCTGAAAGATCAAAACTACCGCTTTGTTCAATCCCAGGTGCAGTTCAGCAACAAGGACTCTGCAAAACACAGATGTATTTCACTGAAGCAGAGTCAATGCGACTTAAGTGCTTTGCTGAACTGGAGCCATAACTGGACCTGAGTCAGAGACCCATCAACCTCACAGTCTGGAGCACTTCCACAGTTCATAGAAATCCTCTTTCCCAGCTGTAACATTACCTGTCCTGGCAGAGAGGTGTGCAAGTCCTGCAGGGACCTCGAATAAAGGCATTTCCAGAGAGGGTCTGTTTCCTCATTTGTGCTGATTGTGCATGAAGCTGATGTTACATTGTTTGCATGCTCTTGCTTCCTTGTGATCTTTATAACTTGGAAATAAATTATTTGTTTTATGGAGCTGTAGCATATGGCAACAAAGAACCACTCTTTTATGAGGAAATCCCAGGTGACAAAAAGAAAAAGAAAAATATTTGTTGTTGAACTTCTTTATTGCTGTGAATGTGTGAGCACACTCTGATACCCGGTCCTAGGTGTCATATGCGTGTGCATTTCACTCCAAAGACAAGAGTAAGGGAAAGAGCTGTCAGACCTAGCATGGATTTGTTGAGGGGGATCACCTGAGAGCTCATTTCTGTTATTCCTCTTCCTTGTAGCAAGGACCACATTATTTCAATTATCAAAATGGAAATGGAATAAATTATATAAACAACTGAGTATGCATCTCTAGATAATTTTATCCCATTGTGTTACAAATAGAGGACACCAACTACAAAGTTCACATCCATTTGTGGAGAGTAAGTTTGTAAGATGATTTTAGTTTATCTCACTGTATAAAGATGCTCAAAATAGGCCATGAAGTTTAAATACAAGTTGAAATCTCCCTTTAGTTTGATTTGAACTAATCTTTTTTAGAGCTGAACTCACCAAGGATCCATTCGCATATAAACCAATCTTACATTTAACCATTAAGTACTGGAACAGAATTTATTAGCTTCATCGTATCAATGTTTTGGTGTCAGGTTGTTCCTAAGCTGCAGATGCCAAGTGGATAACAGTCATAAAAGACAGTGAAAAATGTTCCTGAGGATATATTACTTGTAATTGGCTATTTTAAAAAAAAATAAGCTATTGATGTGCATGAACATTTTTTAAAAAAAGCTATTGATGTGCATGAACATTTAGTATATGCCAAAAATATGCCATGTTAGTATCAAAGCATTCTCTGACCCCAAATGATTACAGTCTAACAGAGAGACACAGGGGAGACATCATACAGTAGAAAATCCAGCAGAAGCCTTATATTAATAGGTTTGATTTTCGGTTTAAATTCTCTCTTGTGAGTCTCATACTGCTGCCCTAAGAGTGTCAGGAAGGACAGATCATGGTGACTGTCTTTATAATGCCAAATGCCTCATAAATTGCTGTCATATAATGGAAAAATTCTGCGGGGGGGGGCTTGTTTCACTTCAGCATTAATACTTTAATGCATGGGATCTGAGTATGAAAACAGGATCTTCTACTTAAGAGCTGTTCATTCCCTCATCTCAACCTCTGATCACTGAAGTATGACTTAATAATGCTTTCCCCAGCAATCACCTGTGATGTCACAGGGAGAGGATTATGACCTCAAGTGAGGATCCGTAGCAAGATAAGAAAAAATCTTAAACTAAAAAACTGCTTCTTTATGCAAATAGCATCCAGTAATAAAAGTGAGGAGAAAATATGTTCCAGTTGGTAATCTGCACCTTTGATCTTACTCTATTCCCATGGTCTCTTAATATTTGTTATGCCTTTTCCTCATTAACAGAATGGAAGTAATTGCCCTTGTTGAAATGGGATCATAAAACCAGGGATCTTGAGAATTCACATTCATAAGTCTAAGTACTGGTATGCAAATATTTAAAAGCAAATATTTACCTAATCAGCACTGTAAAGTCTCACCTTCACATAGATATCAGTCACCTATAATCTTTGCTTAACAGATGTACAGCAGAATCCACACCTAACAGTTCTTCACAGGAGGTAAGTTTATTAAATGGACAAAGTGTAGAATTCACCTTAACGTACCCCCTGAATTCCAGATCTAAGATATCCTTTTAGACAACGCCCAAACCTAACACTGGAGATCTGGGCTTTAGCCTCTCCTCAGCCCCTGTCTTTAAATTTGTCTCTAAATTGCAGTTCAGTCTCACTTCTTTTTCTGTAGAAAGGTCGATTTTCACATTTCCAGATCCCGTAATGGGTTTTATTCAATGACCACCTGTATGAGGTGAAAAAGACCGTGACCCCTGGTCCCATCATCCAGAGAGCTGCATGCTGGAGAAGCTAAGATGGGTCCAAGGGGAGAACTTTTCTTGGAAGAATAAAGATTTAGAACCTCTGCTGAGAAGAGTGGGAGCATGAAAAAAGGGAAAATGCTTTGCCAATAAGTGTGAGAGTCCCAAAACTCTTAAAGGACAGTATGAATACGGGACTACAGAACAGACTCTGAGCCTGGAAAGATTTTACTGGGTTACTCAGGAAAAGTTTCTACAGCATATGAAGAAGCAACTTGAGAGCTGCCTCATTTTTGAATGCCAGCATAGCTCTCATGCTCACCAGATCTTAGAATGTTGGTGTTGAGCTGGAATTTCTTCAGCTCTCAGATCAAAAGCATGATCTGAGTTTTCTTTCAGACTTTCTAAACCTGTGTGATGGTTTGACTTTGGCTAAACGTCAGGTATCCACCAAGTCGCTCTATCACTCCCCCCCCCCCCCCCCTTTTTCCCCTTGTTTTCTCAACAGGGCAAAGAGGGGAAAGAAGATAAACTAACCCTTGTGGGTGAAACAAAAACAGTTTTAATATAAGCAAAGCGAAGCAAAGGTCCGCGCGCGGAAGCAAAAGCAAACAGATTTATTCTCTCCTTCCCATGGACAGGCGATGTCGGGCCTTCTCAGGAAGCAAGGCTCCAATACACGTAGTGGTTGCCTCGGAGGACCAAGGGTGACCCCACCCCCTTCCTCCTTTCTCCCAGCTTTATACTGAGCAGACGTCATATGGTCTGGAATATCCCTTTGGTCAGTTCGGGCCAGCTATCCTGGCTGTGTCCCCTCCCAAGATCTTGCCCACCCCGTCCCACTGGGGGAAATATCAGAAAGAGCCTTGGTGCTGTGTAAGCACCGCTCAGCAGCAGCCACAACACCAGGGTGCTACCAACACCCTGCCAGCTCCCAGCATAAACCACAGCACCGTGAGGGCTGCTATAGGGGAAAATCGATTCCAGTTCAGCCAGACCCAGTACAACCTGTCTTCCATTCTAACACTAAGCTGAAGCTTAGTCTGAAATAGGATAGAAAAATAACAGTTTGGTTAAGAAATTTTCCTAGAACTTTGCACAAAATTCATGTGTATACCAGGAGGGCCATTTTCATGAAACTCCTCTTGGTGCTTTGCAATTCAAATTGACATACTCCTCAGGGCCTTTTAGCAGTGAAAAATTATTAACTGACAGAATTGCAGTGGTAGAAGTGTTGTAACCATGATGGTCCAAGCATATACTATTTTCAATCTACATTTTGTTCTCTTCAGACATAAAATAAGGCTCATGTGCCTGAAAGACCATTTTTTTTGTTTTTTTCCAGCAAACAAACCTTGCCCTGGCTATTTGACATTCTCACCACAGCGTGCAGGGACAGAAAGAGCTGGCTGCTGCCAGTGTTAAGCAGCCAGATTTAATGGCCTCAAGGGTCGGACTTGTGCTTCTATGACCAACTTCACTATTTCAGGGGTTTCCCAGTTCTTTCTGCTCTCTTTCCTTTTGCCTTAGCCATATAAACCTCTGACTCTGGAGATCATAAGCACATAGCGAAGGTTTTCAGTGCTCAGACCTAATCACTGGTGTCACATATCTACAGGACAAGCCTCAGGTTATTGCTATCCAATACACTGATCAGAACAGAATAATTTAAAGTGTGATTTTAGTCCACCTAAAAATTGACAGGCAATTTTTCTGTAGCCTCAGTGCTATGCATTCCTCTCTAAAAATGAATTTTAAAATTGCATTTGTAGTAGTCTGGGTTCAAGAAGTGACAGCACAAATCCATGCAAGAAAATAACCCGGTTTGTGTTATTAGCTATATCCCCCCTGCCTTGGGGAGACCCTCAGCCACAGACTGCTGGGAGGATAGTCTGGAGGAGTGTCGCTAGGTACTTGCTTAAGTCTTACATTACTGATTAGATATCTGCTTGCTTTTGAACACTGTATAATAGAGCATACAGAGCTGGGCTGTCCACGGTGCCTCTTCCTGCACTTCTGTATAAGGGGGAAAAAACAACTTCCAACATTAGTAGTGTAGAAGTGTTCCTGATATGCAAAGCAAAGAAAAAAGAATGGGGATTATATTTTCTGTAAAGAGATGAAAATCTGAAAAGGTTTTATGAATGTAGTTTGAACACAAACTCTTGAGGAAATACTGAAAGAAAAAAAAAAAAAAAGAAGAATCAGCAAAAATAGAAAAATGCAGGCCTATGAAAGCTTGCCATGATCATTCCTAGTGAAAACTATTAGAATATGGTTTGTGTAGATACTGAATAACCCCATGCTGGTTGCTCTGAGATATCTGAAGATTGAATTCTGTCAGATCAATATAAGAAATGTGCTTTCAATACAATGTCAACACTTACAGTAATAGGCAGCAAAATGCTGCATCCACATCTAACTCTGTATTGCCATTTCGGATTTGAGTTCAAATATGTAAGAAATTTTATGACATGCCACAGGAGAGGGATATAGTTTCTGCAGCAGAGAGTATTTTCTCTCTTAGACATAATGCAGCCTACTATCCTCCATTTGCATTTTATGTGCATTTAAGGTTAAAAACCAAAGAAAACAGACAATTTTAAGACATTATTCTCCCTGCCAGTGTGGGGATTTTCAAAAACCAGCACCTGAACTCCTGTCACCCAGCAATACCAGAAGCAGGCACAGCAAGCCTGGCAAAAAGGGATTCCTTGACTGCACAGTGTGTTTGCTCTGACAGGAATGGATGGCTCCTCTCTTCAAACTCAGAATGATAAAAATACTGCCAAAAAACACAAAGATGAACCAAATGAATTTTAAGCTCTGACATTTACAAAAGCATTTCCCAGACAAAAAATTAATAGGCTTCATGTGTTGAAAGACTTGCTGTCACCCATGTCAAGTTTAAAAGTCCATGTCACATCCCTCTTAGGTGCCTTTCTTCTTAACAAAGATGCCTGATTCTAAGATGTAGCTTGATCTCACCAGTCCACAAATACAGAGAAGCCATTATAAGACAGGTTCTTCTTACTCTGAAAAAGAAAAACAGAATGTCAGCAGTTTTTGTTATTATAGCTCTAGGGAACTAAATTGGAATTTTTTAAGGTAAAGGCATCAGACCATTAAAGCATATCTGTTTATGGTTATAGAAAATGGAATAGATCTTTAGCATATACTGTATTCATAGTGTCATCAAACCGTTCATTTCAGGTCTGGAAGGTTTATTAAGTTTCCTTTATGGGTTGAGGGTGCAGGCATAGGTTTCAGAAACAAGGTCATTTCAGAAGCCAAACTACTCCGTAAGTAAAAGGACATACTCCAAAACCAGTTTTTAACATGATATTTAATTGCACTTAATGTTTCTCTTGCCACGCATCAGTGACTCAGATGTCTTTTTTCATGGATATAAGTTCACACTGTACTCCTAAATATAGTTAGCACTTTTCAGCAAATCTCTCCTTTATTCAATAGGGAGGTCATTTATCTTCCTATTCAAAAGAATGAAGTAAGGGGATCTCATTTTCCCTCCTTTTTCTTTTGTTTGAGCCTCCAATGCATTGGAGAGCAGGGACTTATTAGGTCAGGAAATGGAGTCAGAGCTACAGATTAATCAATCATGCCTCATGTCCTGATATTGCAACACACAGACTGATGTCATTGAGAACTGATGAATGCCACATCTACATGTAAAACTCACAGGCTATGTCGGGAACTCATTCCACAGCTATTTTGTGGTTACCTTCAACTCTGATTGATACCACCTTCTCAACACTTCCTTCTGTAGTCCCTTGTGCTCTGTGAAGGAAGGGAACTTATTCCTGACACACCACTGCCACTAAGAGATGGGGATTCCAGTTTTTTCTCACAAACTCCTTCAAAGTTGGGTCCCAGAGAAAAAGAAGTTGATCTTTAAGATCTAAAATTTGTGCAAATTCAGCAGTGTTTGCTCAGACAATTTTTTTGTGACACATTTCTCCATTTCTCAGGGCACCTAAGAGCCTGTCAGAGTTCACATACCGTAGGAGGTGATTAATGCTCTGCTCGCTTTCTCTGAATATTGAATGCTTGCTCATCCAATATGAGCAGATCAAGAACAAAGGACCACACACATTAAACCGCTAGACATACTAGAGAAGAGTTTGCTACAAAAAGTTACCACATTCAGACAAGAGATGGGAGTTAAAAGCAAACCAAAACCAGTTTAGTTAAAATAACATTCAATCTGAAGTTATGCCGAAAATGAAAATTAAATGAAAAGGCTTGGGGGAAAAAAATCTCACCAATAATTTTAATTTTCTTTAACACAATGAAATTTTCTGTTTCTTGGGGTGAGAAAGTATCAAATGTTGAAAAAACTTTTCATCATTTCATTGAAAATCCTCATCTCTTCTCTTGAGTGCTACAAGTAGTGACCTGAGCACAGAGATGCTGAGAAGTTAGACCACGTTCCTCCTTCTTTTATCCAGGCCATGCAGCCTTCCAGGAGAGACCTTGCTACCTTTGCACTCCAGATAGGAGAACTCCACCTGGGGATCCAGCCAAACATGTACATTAAAATGTAAATTTTAAAATTGTGTTTAAAAATGTAAAATGAAGGCATTTTTAACATGTAGTGGATTTGGTTGTGTTCATGTGGTGAGGTTCTGAGTGCACGTCAGTTCATGCCTTCAGAAGCTACTTATCTGCCCAGTCCCTGCGGAGAGGCACAGCACATGACAAATGCTTTCCATGGCACTGTAAGGAAATTAGAGTACAAAACACAGACCATGAGCTCACAAGACAATTAATCCATCAAGCAGTGCATTCATTACATGTATCCAATGGGGTATTAGGGAAAATGGCAATCAGAAGCCTGTTCAGAAGTATTGATGAGAACAGCACCGAACCTCTAAAGCCCAAATATTTTCTACTCACCAGTATGATGTTTTTTGGAATACAGACCGGCTTTGGATACGATACCCAAGTCTACAACAGAATTAATAAACATGCTTTGAAGGACAGGAATAGGGGAATCACTGCTGGAAATTGAGCACTGTGACATGTCTATGGTTCTGATCTTACTGAATTTTATGAGAAATAAGTAATTTTAATTACTGATTTTCCAAACTAATTTCAAACATTTCTCCAAAATACACATGATGCTACAGAGACTCATGTGCATAATGAACATCTGTAGTAAAACTGCTTTATTATGGTTTGTTTGATGTTGTTTATTGCATACCCATTGGTTATTGGAATAGTATTAGCGAGCAGCATTTTGAAGATGGATGCTAAATTTTGCTGTGGCAAATTAGTGTCAACCAAGAACATATTAGCAAATAAAAGAGTGCATCTGCTCCAAACAATGGGTTTTCTTTGTATCATGATGATGATTGAAAGACTGTAATAAAGAAATGATACATATACTGTATCTCCCAAACTACATTAAAAAGCTGTTGCAAGTAAACAGTAATGCAGCAGGATAGACAACTACATTGCCTGTAAACAGCATTTAGTGGCAGGACACCAAGCAGTTTTCCTTGTGTTTACGAGGAAAACACCATGCTCAGTACCCAAATGCAGTTCAGTGGAAAGCATTTGTTGTCTCCCCTGCCAATACTGTTTTGTTTCAACTCTCCCATCTGTCCCCATTTCCTGGATATCTCTTTGTCTGAGTTTGTCCCCTTTTCCTCCCCTCTAGATTAATATCAATTCTAGGCCAGGGTGTGTAAACTCCCTTGATGATCATTACAGTAAAACTTCAAGAAAACATCTTTCTGAGATATGGATAGCAGCATATGGGGACAGTTTGGTTTATGTCTCATTTTTCATACTAATGTGGTTATTTTATAGGACTGCATCTCATCTCCTGTCTGACTAATGCCTGAGTTGTGTCTCATTCAAATGAGAGGTTCCTCAGGTTCACTAGAGCACAGGAGGTTGAAAGCTTTATCATGCATTCAATGTTGCAGTGAATATTTCCTTAACATTGCTCAGTAGTGAATAAACTTTACTCATCAGCCTCCTGGATTTTGCCATCTTGTAGACAGTTCAGTTAACACTGAAATGCCATGATACATATGTGAATTTCTTTTTTTCTTAGCCAGGAGGAAATCGTGGTTCAAATCATTCATGTGGTTTAGGTTTTCCTATAGCTGGAATGACACTCTAATGCTTGATGCTCACAGTCACTTGGCAGACTCCTTGTGGGTGTCAAAAATGTTCTTGGCTTGAACTACATGTCTGAGCAAGTACATTTCCTTGAGGACAGTGCTAGACACAGCAAAAATGTCATCCAGTGCAACTACATAGGAGAGAGAAAGATTTTAAATGGGGGCTTTGCAATGAAATTTCTGTTTCTAATTACTGGAGCAGAGGGAATCGTGGGGGATGAGGATGGAGGGAGAGGAGATGTGCATTAAGAATTTGAAAAACAAAGTGTTCCTTTTCCTTTAAAATTCTCACATTGAATGGCTATATTTTCAAATGCAAATTCATTTTTAAGAAAAAAATATCTGTCAAAAAGATTAGTTAGAAATTCAGGTGAAATATCTCAAAACCATTCATGTGAAATGTTTCAGTGAGTCATATCTGTGTTTGGGGTCATGATTTCAGGTTAAGCACATTTACAAGATTTCCACTTTGTCTTGCCTTGAGTTTGGATTTTTTTTAAATCTTCAGTTCTCTTGGAAGGGGAAACTGGATTTGTGCTCAAACCTATGTTCAAGAAACAGTTCATATTACAACTATTTTCATGCCCGTAAAAGTGCAGTTTTGCCAGCAAAGTATATCCAGGAAAACTGAATGCTGGAATGAACTCCCTGCTGAATTACAAGTGTAATTAGTGAAGGTCAAAACTTCATATATTAGTTAATGTATTGCAAAGCCCTTCCTCTTACAAAGTTTGCAATACTACTCCAGCAGTTCACATGCTTTTTATATCTTGACTGCCAGCTCTGATCACAAAGATGAAGTCTTTGCAGAAACCTAGTGGATGGCAGGTTCAGTGTGAGCACTTGGTACCACAAAATCTGCCCACCCACAGTTGTACCCTGCCACTTCTGCGTCACCACAACATGAGTCACCACGACATGACTGGCTGAGCTAAGGTTTCCCTGGCAAGTGACACACCTTGAGATTCAGGCTCTGGTCCATGATGAGACTTCAATGCTCTTAGCAAAATTTAAGTAGGATTTAGCTGCCAAAAAGGACAGTACTCAAAATTTCTGCCTAGCCCCCACCCCATGCAGAGAGTTATTCACCCTAAACTTCCCTGATACCTGCTTGAAAGACCTTTGTTTTGGAAAATACATGCACATCACTGGAGGAGAAGCCAGGTCCAACCTTACAGCTGCATGATCCAATCTCACTTTGTTCTGTCTGGCTTCCTCACTTACTCCTTAGCTTCATACTGTACAGTAAGTTTCTGTTAGCAGAATGGAGGACAAAGCAGCTCCCCCACGTCCTCTCCTTCACAGCTTTATTAGTAAGGGGAAAGACTTGATCTTTGTTACAGCTACCTAGAGTGTGCTGTTTTGGGCAGCTCATCAGGACAGGAGAAATGGATTTGAATCCCATATTCAAAAAATGTCTGAAAAAGACAAAGATCCTGTATGGCTGAAGAAGATAAAAAATGTGTGTCCCACTTTCTGGTAACCCCTGTAGCAGCAGCCTTTAACATAAAGAATTAAATATCACCTCCTCTTTCTCTGACAGTGCTTTAAAAAAAGAGGAAGCCATTCACCCAAAACAACCAGCTTGGAATGTAAACGAGGAAGGGACTGGATTATACATCCCAGCCACACATAGATACTGAATTCATGCCTAGCTGTAGACATTTAAGTAAGGGTAAGTAAAGTTACATGGTTAGAAAGGACACCTGGAACCTCATGGTAGATAAGAAGGTGAGTAGGGAAAAAACTAATAACCAAATGAAGTTGCCACGTGGAGAGGCTCAGTACAGACAGATGGAAGGACTCTGTCACCCGTAGAATAGACCATGACACTCATTGACACAGGCTGTTGTAGCTGACAAAACTTTGTATGGCTTTAAAATGCAAGAAGACAAGTTCATAGAATTAAATCAGTTAGGAGGTACTGAGCAAAGAGATACCACCTCTGATCTGATGGCAGTTGTGGACTAGAAGACTGTACCAGGAACATGCCGCTGCATACGTGCCTCACTCTTATATACTTCTCTAAGCATCTGCTAGAGTTCACAGAGACCAGCGTTTAGACTAGGTGGACCTTTGATTTACTGATTTCCCAGCTAGCTTGTTCTTCTGGCTCTTATCTTAAAATGCCTCTTCCTTGACTTTAGAAAAGAAGACATCACATTTTCCCACAGACTTTGCCTTTCCTGAGCACTGTTGGCTGTGCATAATTAGGAGATCAGTTCCTGGGCTCAGGAAGATGAAAATTTGGTGTGTTATGATGCAGACTTCACTGTCTGAGGGGAACAAAAATTAGACCACTGAGTTTTATTCTTTCTTTTGAATCCAAATTAACACACAAAATGACTTGTTCAAGACCTGCTAGTGATTTAATGGTAAAAATCACTATCAGTCCTAAATAGCACTAGTCCTTAACCTCTTTGTTTTACACACTCAGCTATAAATTACAACAGAAATAATTCCTTTTTCTCATTCTTCATATTTCTCCTATTTTAAAATAAAAGCTTCTTAAAGTAGAGACTTTATGTTCCTCTATGCGTGAATCTCGTACTATGTACAATACAAACATGAATAATACAAATGTTAGCTAGAATGCGCAAGCAGCCACGCAGCTGCCAATTCTTCGTGGTGTGTTGAGTGGTCCCTGGCATGGGATAAACTGTGCAGCAGACAGCTATTTCTTTCCTATTGATAAAGACCTCATTTTCAGATCTTCTCCTGTGAAGCGCCCAGCTCATAATTTTTCACTCTGCTCTTTCTTTTTAGCCCAGGGAGAGACTGGGAGCCAAGATATCATATTTTCATAGCTGAGTGAAGCTGCCAGATAGCTAGTGAAGGGTTAAAGAAAAACAAACAGCCCCTCAAGATGTTCCTGAAAAACTCATGCAGATAAGCACATGGGAAGCTCAGACAGCCGGCCTTCTGTTAAGTATGTTACAGAAATTCCCCATCTTGAGGTAAGGAAGATAGAGGCACTGTTAAATTATGTTTCCCGTGAGTGTTGCTAAGGCATACTTACACATATTATATGAGGTAGAAAATTAGTACTTTGAATTGTTATGGTTACATTTGCAGTAAAGTGTAAGTGTTTGCAGTTTTTCAGAAGTTTGCCTATGGTTTGTCATGCAGTTCACCGACTGAGAAGAAAATTTACTTGCTGTAAAATAGCGAAACAGATCAATGGCTACAAGGGAACAATTGCAAACCCTACCCAGAGTCCTGTTTCTGGAAGAAATTATTATTCTAGAGATGAAAAGACAGCTCCAGGCTTCACATTTATACACTATTTACCTTTAGAAAGGTTTAGGCCTGATCCTCATTGCACACTCGGTAACGATCATGGAGGATTTGCACACACTGGCGTCAGTCTCTGCCCCTCAGAGGTGTGAATCTGCTTGTGAATGGAGGCTCAACACCTGAAATAAGGTTAGGGTTTCTTTGGTAATAACAAGTGTCTCTAGCAATAGTAGAAAAGATGTGGCATCCAGGCTCAGAATTTTTTAGATATATATGCGTATAACTATATATGTGTATGCTTATGTATTTTATTTACATGTGTGCATCTGTATTTACATGCATATGTATATATGATGCATGTAGGCTATATACTTAAATTGGGTAGCCCCACTACTGTAAGAAGCGTGAATAAGGCTGAGCTCTGGCAGCCCTGGACAGTGGTGATATGAATTGCTCCCCTTTCTCTCTTTTCAACATAGGTAAGTAAGGCACCTACTGTAGACAGGCTGAGCAGAGCCTGATAGCAATTGCAAGGGATAATCAACTCTCATTGCGACAAATTACATGCTTTTTCTGTATCTACACAGTACACATGTCAGGAAGAAAATAAAAAGGAAACAAGCATAGAAGCTGTCTGGTACCTATGCACCAGCAGTACTGTTCAGTCCCTTACCTGAGCACTGACCAGTCATGAATGCTGCTATCATCACACCATAAATGAGGACAAAGCCCAAGAATGGTAAGTTAATGTGTCTAAGGCCACACTGAAGTCTTGGGTCACAGAAGAGAACTGAATGTATGTGACCCTAAAGACCACTGACCCATTCTTCCCCTACTTGCAGTCCTAAGAAACATCACTTCAGTATTATAGGGTGTCAGATAATGTGCCCTTGGTTTGCATTTGTGTGTGAGAATAGGTTGCCATGTAATTCCCACATAATTTTCAGTGCTACCACTGTGTGGATGAAGTTTGGCAGCATCATTCAGCAGTATATAAAAACTATTCAGTGGCAAAAAAGACAAAGCAAGAGCTTTTTACTTCAGTCAGACTGAAAGCAGAGATCCCAAACCCCAGCTTAATCAATCAGTATAACTTTGTTGGCTTTACCAGCTGTGGTTTTATCCCTGATGAAGATGCTGAACATTCATTTCAACTAAGCATTCAGCAAGTGATTCTTGCCTTCCTGTTGCAATATCCTCTCCAAAGTTACATGCAATTGCTTCAAAGGGAAATTTATTTTCAGTGTCCTTGTCACAGGGACTGTTTTCTTAAAAGCTGTAAGTGCTTTTTTCATAGAACCTCTCCATCTAGATCTAGTGGTTATTTGCTCTTTGAAGATGCTCTGCACATCCAGTGGCGGGACAAGCTGAGTAACGTGGACTGAACATACAGAGAAAAATCAGAAAAGCAACATTTAATTTCTCTCAGTGATTCATTTGTTAAGGGTCTTTGACTTTAATTTGTAGGTGTAAGGCAAAGATGGAAGTGATGAATTGTCTGATTTCTGTTAAACATTAAGCATTCTTTACTGAGTATCATAATAACCCCTGTATCCCCCATCAAATACTGAAAACACTCAGAACAGGATGCTCTATGATGTAAAGTCACTTACAGGAACAGCAAGGTGAGCAGTCAGTACCTTATTTCTATATCAAAAACAAATGTCTGGAAATATTGGAAAAATGTGTTAGGGAGATAACAGTGCCTGGGAGGGGAGAGGCAGCTTGAGGATAAGAGGAAGGGTA